>NC_133024.1:86182500-86782500 GCF_048771995.1 Taeniopygia guttata | reverse complement strand
TGCATTAATGTTTTCTCACCGTCAGTACCTATGTTCCTTCAATATTTCAGAGGTTTGACAGTTTAGGGTAAAAGGAAATAATCTTAATTAACTGTAGTGCTTTTAAGATCATGAGGTAAAAAATGCTACAAGGACTGACTCGTGCTCTGAGCTTCTGCTCTACTCGAGAAGAAGCAGCGTGACTGGCTATGACAAGGACACTCTTCTGTAAGCCACATTGTAGAAGGAGTTCATGCCATCATGTCCCTTGTCTGTATGAGATTGGTGCCAGGAATGGACTAACTCCACATCTTGGCTCCCTTGCCTCTGATATCTTTGCTACTGCTGGGACTCACATGCCTAGCAGAGCTGAGATTTGCTATTTCTCCATACTGCGAACATGACAGCACCAGGGTAGCATCACTAATGTCTGAAGGCTTGTGGATGGAATAATAACATTATGCCAAAGGTTAGGGCAGCTGAACAATTACTCACAGATAAAGATATCTGAAAGCAGCTTTAGGATCAGAAGGGAAATTGAAGTCTGTATTCTCTGTAGAAATAAAATTGGAAAGACAAAAGCCCAACTAGAACTCAATCTTCAACCACCAATGCAAAAGATAAAAAATATTTCTACAAATACATTAATAAGAAAAAGAAAAAAAAAAAAAGGCAAGAGTTTCCATCCTCTTTTGGGTGCAGATGGGAACACTGCCACCAAGGATGAGGAAAGGCCTTCTTTGTCTCAGGCTTTAACAAAAAGATCAGTTATACTCAGGGTACTCAGCCTCCAAGCTGGTAGACAGGGATGGGGAGCAGAATAGACTCCCTGCAATCCACGATAAAGTAGTTAGTGGCCTGCTGTGCCACCTATATATTCACAGGTTTATGGGACCAGATGGCATCTAACTGAGGATATTTGAGGGAGCTGGTGAAAGAGCTCACCTAACCACTCCCGTTCACTTGTCCTCAGTCCTGGTTAACAGGGAGGTCCCAGACTACCGGCAGATAGCCAGTGTAACTTCCCCTACAAGAGAAGTTTGAAGGAGAATCCAGGGAACTACAGGCTTGTCAGTTGCAGGGACTGTTATGGAACAGATTATGTTGGGTACTATCACATGGCATATGCAGGACAACCTGGGGATCAGGATCAGCCAGCATGGGTTTATGAAAGGGAGGTCATGTAACATTAGCCCTGTGGCTGAGGGGGCTGGAGAAAAGGTGCTTAGCCTGGAGAAAAGGTAGCTCAGATGAGACCTTATCACTCTCTACAGCCACCTGAAAAGAGGTTGCAATGAGGTGCAGGTTTGTCCCTTCTTCCAGGCAACCAGCAACAGGACAAGAGGACATCGAAGTTGCTCCAAGGGAGGTTCAGGTTGGACATTGGGAAAAATTTCTTCAAATAAAAAGTGTTAAAGAATGTGAACAGGCTGCCCAAGGAAATTATGGGTTCACCACCCCTACAAGTATTCGAAAAACGAGCAGTCATGACACTTTGTGTTATGTTTTATTTGGCATGGTGGTATTTGGTCAAAGGTTGGACTTGATGGTCTTGGAGTTCTCTTCAAACCTTAATGTTTCTGTAATTCTATGAGTCTATTTACCACTTTCTTAGGATTTGTTTTCAGGATTCAGAAACTGGGTAATGTCTAGCATGGAACTTGTGTCTGTCCACTAGTGTTGTCACAGGTAGATAGAAAAACAAAAGGAGACAAATCTCTCTGGTCTTAAGAGAAGGTGGAAAAAATTAAAGAAATATGGTTTCTCCACACTACTACCTCCAAGAGCTGGCTATAAGAAGTCTAAGTGTTGGCCTTAAGTGTGAACTAGACTCAAGGAAACCTGCTTGAAAAATGAGTAGTTGTGAGTTATAGGGGTGTTAGTGAAGCAGCTTTTTAAATATATATGGGACTTTATTCAGAACTGAGTGATTCTAAGGAGAGAAAATTAAATCCTGTGAATGTTACCCATTCCTAAATAACTGAATTTATCCTTCTAAGAAGGCTCCCAGCCCTTCATCTTCAGGATACTCCTGTTCCTGTCATGACACTGCAGCAGCTTTAGGATGTGAGCACCATGCTATCAGCGTAGACTTTTAGATCAGTATAAGATTAATCTTACTGCAAAAATCTTTGACTGGGTCAGGTCTGCATCCGTGTCTGGCTCTGTCTCTCTCAGACGACTATAACTTACTCTTCTAGCAGTTGCATTTGAACTGTGTTTTGTGTCAATGTGGGATAAAGAAACAAGAGGCCTGCATGTAATTTGGATTTTTCTAAGTATCGCATTTCAATCTAATGTACTGTTGTGTAATTAAGCCAGTAAGACTATATGACCAGCCCATTTCAGGGCTTGGTCTGCTATCTTTAGTCAGTGACAAATTCTGGTTTCCATTGCTTGTTCAGAGACGATAACAGTGTGATTTTACAGGTATAAGTAACAAATTAGATCAATTAAAAAGAGTAAGAGTGGCACCTGTCTAAGTGTAGGGTTGCACTAAATGATTTCCACATCTTTGTTTCCTGCAGGACCCTGCATTTGCAGCCTCTCCTCAGGAAGGTTAACAATGGAAGAGTTGTTTCTTAATGCTCATGAACCAAGAAAGCTGCCTTATCCTGCAGCCCAGGGCTATGATTATAATCTCTGAGTGAAAACAACAGCCGTATTTTTCATCTCTATGTGTACAAATGGTCCCTGTGTTTCATACAGTTCTTGACTATGGCATCTTGGATTGCCCAATTTGTTACAAGCCTGTATTGTGAGCTGGCTTTGTATAGTAGAGCTGAGCTCAAAGTCAGGTGCATGCCCCTCATTCTTCGTGTACAATTCTCCACATTTCATATTCTTGTAGACCTTTATAAAAGATTTCAAAGTTTTTACAATCTCAGAAATTTTCAAGTAATCTGATTTATTTTTTCTAACAGTGGAAGGGAAAGAATGCAATTTTGGAATTAAGAGAACTAGATTCATGATATTTCTATCCCTTCTATCTCTATTATTGTCTAATGAAACTTAATCATTTTATGATAGGCCATATTAATACAGAAGCTCCTTAAAGGCTGTGCTTAAAATGAATGATGAAATCTCTATTTTTATTATTGCAGTTAAAAGCTTAGAAGTACATCTGCAGTATATTAGAGCATGGGCTTCTTTGGACACTGGAGATTTAATCCAGTTGCCTAGTAAATATTTGACATTTAACACTCTTCCCTGTCAAAATCACATTTGGAAATCAAGCAAACAGGCCTTTTAGCAGCTTCAAGAGGAGACATCAGGCCATCCAAGAAGTCCAAGAGGCGAAAAGGATGTGGACATGCTCCGATTCCTTGCTCTCCATCGCTTTTATAGTAACAGATTCTCTGGTGCTACATAGTGGAACAATGCCCTTCATTAGTTGGCCCTGGAGTTCCAGGAAAAAAATAATAATGTTCCTCCTCCTGGAATATGTATTCAAGGTCTTGGAGACAAGTGCTTGTTTGTACAGTCTTTCCTCTCAAGTCAGAAGTATTTGGTTCCAACTCTTTCTCACCTCTCTGGCTCCTTTGAGGTGTTGTAAGAAAGTCATACTTCTGCCAGAACAATCTTTCACACATTAATACAATGTCATCTCATTAGAATGGAAATTCCAAGTGGGAAGGAACCCAATACTTGATCTCACAAACCAGTCCGTACAATGTTTGAAGGAGAAGTTCCAGGTTTTGTGCTTTTGGGTTACTATTTAGTTTCAAAGTGAGAAACACCATTTGTACCCCTAGAGTTCTTCAGTTTAAATCACAAGTCATATTTAGGCTGGATTGGGTACTGAAAAATATTTAAGCTAAAAATGTTTAGATTAGTATCTTAAAAAATACACTTTGAGTTAATGCAAGAGGATTAATATTCCTGTCATATTGCTCCTGAAATTCATCATCCAAAAAAAGAAGAACTTGTCACCCTCTTATAACATGTTGAATTAAATCCAAGAACTAAGTGATGTGAATTACCTTCATAATCCTAGAGCTCTTCCCTGTAAGTAATGGTGATCACACACATTGGCAAAGCAGCCCAGTAGAAATGGCTATACTGATGTCCATAGTGTGCCTGTACAGGGAATAGGGAAGATTTTTATGTAAAATTCTGTTAATCTATTAATGCTGATGGGTTTTCATAACAATTTACTATATGATGCACCAATTTGTATATGGTATTTGCACTGCAGTTGTAATCCCAGGTTTATTTGCACTCTGCAGACTCATGTAAACCTGTGCTCAGTATTATAGTGAAACAGGCCTGGTCCATGAAAAACATTGCAAATATGTAAAGACAAGCAAAATGGGAAAAAGCAATTGGGTGCAATATAGTCAAATAGTTCATGCCTTCATGCCTACTTCAAAGTGTTCATAATATAGTTACTCTTTCCCTGAGTGCTGGAAATATCCTCTGTCAGAAGATCAAATTCTGTGCAGGAATGCAAAGAATTATCCATTGCCACCTAGTTTTACAAATTTCAAGAAATGTTCCTAATATGTCCCTGATTTTTTAATGATAATTTCCTGGTAACTAGATCTGAAAGGCAATAGTTCATTTGCCATCCTATTCTGAGGTAACATTTTAAATCATTTAGTTGGGATTAAATTTTAAGCAGAATTTTAACCAGAAACCTGTATGTGAAAGTCCCCAAACCCCATTAGTAATACTTTGTGTTGTCCTAGCAATTAGGTTTAAAACTTCTTATAAGTATCAAAAATTTAAAATATTTTTTATGTTCTCTGCTATAGAATCCCTGCATTTATATACTTTCCTTTTATTTAATGATGTGACAGAATATATTCCTTGTTTTAGAGATGCATTAATTAAAGTATTCAATTAAATTTTTTCCAAAATAAATGAAGTTGCTGAAAATGATCATGTTTGACACTGGTAGCTCCTCACAAAATTGATATGAGTTACTCTATAAGGTATTCTTTAGCTATCATTTAAAGAATGTTATTATTATCATTTGCTAAATTATTTAAAGCCATCTTCAGGAAAACTTAAATGACTGTATTTATTTTTTAAATAGAAGCTATTCATTGAACTTTGCTTTTTCTGTAAATTACCTGCTTTCCCTTGTCACATCAACATCCTTACAAGAGATGCTTATTCTCTTCACCCCATTACAGCAGTTTTTTTAATAAAGTCTCCAATTATAGAGGCGATTTCTTGGCAGCACATGCTATAAATGCAGGAACCTTTGAAAAAGGTTGAGAGGTGTAATAAATAGAGTTATGAAAATTTTCAAAAGGAGACCAGTAATATAAAAAAAAAGCCCCAAGAAATGTCTGCTGCTAATGCAATTGGGCTGGCTGGGTGAGTGTTTATTTGAAAAGGTGGATTTATTATGGGAGAAGGGCTGCAGCAGGGAGATGATTTTCCTCTCCCTGGATTAGCACTTCATGGTGGTCCAGGAGTTGGGCTCCAGCACCAGCCAGAACCTGCCCTGCCAATCCATTCTGTGCTTCCTCCAGCCCTGACAGGCTGAGTAAACACATAAACCTCTCCCAAGGAGTCCACTGCCTAAGCAAGGCAAAATTTCTATACCTTGAATCATAAAAGAGCACCATTTCCAAGAGGGGTCATATTCTTGATTTCCACAGGGCTAACAATTAAAATTTCCTACAAGTTAGTGCTGATTATGAAGGGATGGAAAACACCTCTGTTGCAAGTGAGCACTGAACTTTGGCCACTTACTCTTCCAGCTAAAGCAACAGGGGCTGCCCCACCACTTCCCTTTGTGGCTCTATTTGAATTCTCTTGATTAATGTTGTATGTGCAAGTCTATTGAGGCACGGCATTTAAAAGGATTGTTTACCATAGCCTTGTAATCAACCTGCCTTAGCAGCACCCTATTACCTGTGATAACAGGGCTGCTGCAATTTGGATCTGAAAGAAAACCACCTCAGATGGGCTCTCGGATGCTTTAAGTGCTAGTATGCTGCCCTGTTATCTTCATTTGTAATTTGTTTTCAAGAACAGTGATTTGCATTTCAGTTGGATTACACCTTTTAATGTAGCACAAACGTAAAGTGGCTGCAGTGAAAACTCACATCTCCACTAGTTTTCAAACGATGCATTTGAGGCTTCAGTGGAGAGGATTACAATTACAATTAAAATCAAAAGCTTCTTCATTCTTTTAATGAAACATACTAACCCTTTCTATATGCAGCCTATCGTGGTGCTATACAATCATAATTTTTTTTTTTTTTTAATATGAAATAGCTGCATGTGCTCTGCCTTATCATCTACTGCACACAAATGCCGTTTTCTGCAAAAGAGCAGATCCTGCACAGTGAATTCAGAGGACAATTTACCTTGACAAAATATGGAAGAACACACAAAAAGGAATGGGGAGAAGAAAAACCCACTGATGGGGTTGGGGCTGCTTTGATTTTTTGGGGTTTTTTGGTTTAGGTTTTTTTGGTTTTTTTGTTTGGTTTTTGGTTTTTGGTTTCTGTTTTTTTGGGGGGAGCTGGGTGTTTTTATGTGGGGCATATATTAGTAACGGACTTCATTTTCCTACTGTCTGCCAAGATATGTAGTTGAAAAGACATACATTCAAAGCATAATTTTATTGGATCTTGTGTAAAATATGGGTTTGTTTTCTTTTAAGGAGCATTGCATGAATAAAAGACAGTTTGTTGGTTTTGCTCTAGTTTTTTAATTTTCTTTTTTTAATCCTGTTGTTTTCCCACAGCAGTAAATTTTCACTACTCTAAATTTAATTTTTTTGTGGTAATTCACAATAATTTACATCTAAGGCATCTTATGTCACTTTAGAAGGATTTGCAAATGGCAGACATTTATGTTCCTACTTGTGTTTTACTGTGTTATTCTTTGTCTGGAAAATGGTAGAAAATTCTTTACCCAAAAACTCAGATTTTTGGTGAGACTAAAACTTACTCAGATCATGCATGGCAGAAACATTTGGCTTGAGAACCTTTGCTGTGGTGTTCAAAAGCTTCAGCTCCAAGCCAAAACCTTGCCTGTGCTCAGGCAGCCTAATGGTTTATAAGTACCCTAATTCCCTCTGTTCCTAATTGCCAGGCTGGGACCACCCCATCACACCAAGCGCATCCTCCTGTCTCCTTGAGAGGTTAACATCTGTCCCAGGACAGAAGAGGTTCAGACTCCACTACAACGGGCTGAGGACTGTAATAGGTGCTACTTACCCTTCACAGAGGGCTGCTAAATCCCAGACATGAGCTGGGGACATGGGCAGAGTCTCCAGTGAGGAGGTGAGGAACTGGGGAAGAGAAGAGCAGTGTCATAAATAGTGTAATTTCAGCAAAACAAATGATCAGGTTAATTTTTTCCTGTTTTTCAAAGACAAGTGAAAGTCCTAGAAGGTTTCATTTTCAGAAATGAAATATTGAAAATCAAGACTTCTAGTTTAACATTAACAGAGAAGTATGTGGCATTCCCTTCACTCAGTTGAAATGCTGTGGAGGTAGCTGTCTACTGAAAGTATGTCTTTGAGGCTTTATCTATATTTATCAAGAAGAATGGGAAAGTCATGCTGACCTGAAGAAATGAGGAAAAATTGAGAAATCATAACTAACCTGACCAATATTTGGTAAACAAAAGGTTCTTGCCTTAATGGTAGACCAAAATAAAATTTGCATGCAGGTTACACACAGCAGTCACACACATTTTAGCAAAACATTATCTTGTTGTTTCTCTCCACCTACTCATGTCATTTTATATTCTGACTAAATTCAGAATTATTTTCCTTCAGGCAAGCCTTTCTTCTCAGGTATTCAACAGTATGGAAAGGGCAAGCTTAAAACAGATTGAAAACATCTCACAGATTACCTAAGGATCATAGCACATTAATGAAGAAATTATTTTTTTTTTGTTTTCATGTAGATATTTTTAATATTCATCACAAACAGTATAAAGAAACCTTAAATCTGATGACCATAGTGATGACAGAGTGATTTACATATGTTATTGAGGTGTTCCAGGGGAACTGCCTTTCAAACACCTCATTCACTTCATTCATCTGTGTGAGATGATTTTCTGGTTGTTCTGCAAAAATGCATCATTGAACAGGTGGCTAGCCTGACCCCTTGGCACCAATACAGTGTTCAACAGCAAAACTGTGATTTCAAAAGTAAACAGAGGTGGTTTCAAAATTAGTATGAGATTTGATTTATTTTTTCTCTTTTTTTGTTTATTTTAACTGAGCTTTCCTCTTTTTTCAATTGTCATACATTTGTACTGTGATTGGTTTTACAGTGGTCACTTTCATGATTCTCTTTCATTTTTAGTTTATGAAAATATATGCACCATTTCATAAAGGGTCTTACTGAATTTGATAATCTGTACTAGGTTAGCTAATTTTCTCAACAAAGCTCAGTGAAAGAAATTATGTGAAAGCAATCAATTCAGTGGGAAATGTGACCTTGTTTTCCTTGAAAGCTATCTTCATGTGCCCAACTCATATGTCTTGTGTCATCTTCTCAAAGTTGAAACCTAAGAAAATCTGAAGTAGCCCATTTAGATACCACTGCAGGGCTCTGCTCCCCATTACTCACTGCACTTCAGATAAGGAATCTCTAGTCTTTCCCTCCTGCAAACTTGGAAAGATCTGTCATAGTTTTACCTGTGAGTGATGATCAGCTGCATACAGGCCCTGGACTTCTGCTTCTTAGTCACCATCCATGCCTTGACAGCCTGACTTGGCTTGGGCCACAAAGATTTTCCCTATGAAGTTTCTGTCCATTAGAGAAAGGAAGCCAACTCAGAATATTCTGTGATTCTATGACAAAATAAGATGCAATTGTAGCCTTCACGTATTCATTTTGAAGTCTGATGCCACTCTTGAAACTGACACCCAAGAAAATAAGAGTTACTCAGCATAATTTTGTGAAGGAATGCTTTTGTTCATTGGTAGTCCTGAAAAGCATCCAAAAGGGAGAAAATTTTCATGCCTTGTGTGTTCTTTTTTGGATATCAAATAAAGCTTGCAGTGGATAGAACACTATGAGTTAAAATAAAAAATATTTGGCTTCATTTTTCATTATCTATAAGAGATAATTCAAAAGAAAAGCACTTTCAATTAAATAAACACATTTTATAAATATTATAATAATTGTTTTATTTTGAGGATTTATGGCTATGATTTTAACAAAAATGAAGATGAAACAAAGACATTTTGTACATTTCAACCTATCTTGCTCCATGTTTCATCAGTAGGTAAAGGTTTAACACAAGATTCTTTACACAAAATTTAAATCTATTTCAAATGGATTAAATTCAATATTTCCCTGATAGACTATTTCTAAAATTGCCATCAGTCATTGTCCCCTACAATTCTGTTTTGACTAGCTCATTTCAGGTAAAAAAAAATAGTACCCGTGTTGCTCCAAATGAGAAAAGGTCATATTCCTAATGGAACTGAATATAAATCTAACATGATTTTCATGTTACACATTACATCATTACTACAGATTTATAGGGAGAAAGCTCATATATTAAAGACTGTAACATAGCGTTCTTTTTCAAATGCACCTAATTTTTGATGTTAGCACTAAATTTCTTCTTATAATAATATCCAAAGTATTTTTCTTTTATTGGCTCTTTCCTTTAAGTGAAGACTTCAGAGCTGATGAATATTTCATGGATACAAAAACACCTACAATATGAGGTTTTACCTACAAAATCTTTGGGGAAAGGGAGAAATGGCAGGAAGGTGCTGTAAGGACAGTTCTTTTAAGAAGACTTTGGAAAAGGGTCTCCATTTCATTTTCCACATCAATAACACCTTCTTCACCCCTTAATACTTACTTCCTTTCATTCCATTCTATAATACTGTTCAGTCACTTTCATAGTTTTCTTTGAATTAAAGTGTGTCTCCTGAGATGGCTAAACCATTTTAAAGCTAAAAATTTAAACAGAAAATTTGAACAATGGAAAAAATAAAAAGGACTTCCAGCTGTAGGAGCTGTAAATTTGTACAAATCTGTGATATTGAAATAAGAATCAGAAAAATATTCAAATGTACATTTTAAATTTATTTCTTCCATATTCTATTGTTCAGTCCTAATAGACTTGTCACCTGGATTTCAAGAACACATTTGAACTCAGGAGTATTATGGTTGAAAAAAATTTTGTATTTCACTAAAGACTGTTCCATTCCAGACATTAGATGAACTCTTATGAAAAAAAGCATGTAGAACTCTCTTCTGACTGATGATTGCTAATGCACAACAATGACACAAAACCAAAAATCAAACCAAAACCAAATGAAAACAAATACCCCCAAACACACAAGCCTAACCAAACACAAACAAAAAAAAAGCCATCAAAATCACAAAATGAAACAAAAAACCTCACCACAGCCAAATTCAAGGACAATACAATCAATAAAACCTTTATCAACCTATTCCAAAGAAAAGTAAAGATATCAATCATTCAGTAAAATCCACTAGCAGCTCTTGTTCTTATACAAAGGTTTCTTAGGTAGTATGATGACTAGTGAAATCATAAAGCTAGAAAAATTGAGAAATAAAAAGAAAAAAACTGTAAATAAATCTAATCCCCCTCCCCTGTCTACAAGTGTATTCATCCTTTGACACCTTTATTTGTCATTCTGTTCTCATACTTCAATGGCACACGGTAAAAAGTACTGGCTTGTCAGAAAAGAGCCAAAGTCCTACTCAAATTACAAATTTGTACTTACAACAACAACAACAAAAAGTCTGAAAGGCATAAGAATATTCCTTATCCATTTAAGCTTATACATTTTATGGTTACATACCTGAAAATTGAATGTCTAGGCCAAGACACCTTTCTACTAAGCTTCTTAAGGCAACCTTCGTATACTAGATTTTCTAAGCAGTCAGTCATTATTGTTGTTTCCTTTTCACCTATTTCTGAAGTGGAAACTGCATACTGAAGTCAGTGTTTTCGATATTTATCTACGAGCAGGAGAAATTGCACTAGATTCCTCTGCTTTCACTTCTTAAGGCTGTGTCAATCTTGTAAGACTTCATAATTAGCAGGTTCCCACCTTGCCAATCATGTCCTTCTTCAATGCACTGATTTATAGTGGGGTTTGGTTTGGGGGTTGGTTTTCTTTCCCTTTTTTAGAAAAGACTCCCTCATCTTGAAAATGTGAACTACCTTTCAGTTTTCCCAAATGTATCATCTTCCGTTTCACTGAAAAGCATTAATTCTGTGTAAGTGAGCCTGAAAGTATAATACATATATCTTGCTAGAATTTCTCTTTGTTATTCAACATTCTACAGAAGCTGAGATTATCTGCCGACTTCACCAGCAAGAGATTTTTATTTATTTCCAGATAACTAGAAAAGACACTGAACAGGTCTTGGATCAGGAATAATCCTGTGTCAGTTCCTTTCAGGATTTAAATTACCAAATTATTTATTCTTTCTATAATAACTTTTCTGATACCTCGCTTGCTAAGTGTTTAACAATTTTACTTTGTATAATGAATATAGGAAAACATTTTAGAGATCTATTTCAAAAATTCAATGATGTTGGTCAAACAAGATTGAAGCCTCATCGTACAATTAGTACTAGATTTTTGTGACATGACTTTTTTATACAAAGGCACCTTGAGTGTCTGTTAGGCTGCTGTTTTTTACCTCCTTCCTAATTACATCTCTGCCTCTTCTATTCATGACTTAGGTTGTGGTCTGTCAACCTAAACAAAATTTTTAGAGAATTAGATTGTTCTGCTTAAATTTTAAGGTGCTCACTGAATGCTTGTCTTGCATCGCACCTCTCTGAATCTTCTCCACCACCGCAAATTGTTTTCAATATCAATACAATGGCAATTATCAATATAATTTATATGGTGGCATAAAATTGGGTATGTCTTTTCCACCTGGTAGGGATTTTGTTTCTTAAAACTTTTATTTTCTGAAAATCACTTATTTAACGGAATTACAAAAACTGTGTATTTACAGGAAGGCAGTTGCTGTCTATGTCTTCATCAGAGATGTTTGAGACTTGGGAAATTACTTTGTCTTTGACTTTCTTTTCCTTTTTTTTTAATAGATATTAAGGACAAAAGCTTATATAAGCTACACATTAAGGTTAGCCTTTTAAGCTTTTAAAAACTGGGATATGGAAAAGGTTACCTTCTTAGTGCATTCTTTTATATTCCTGCTTTTCTTTAAGTATATGTCTTTCCTTTAAGTGTGGTAAAATATAAGATATGTCATAAAATACACAGCATGGCTGAGATAATGTTACTACAGGAAATGGTATTTCCTGACTTTCAAGTACTTGAAACTGTCACCTTCCTAACATATTTTCTTTATGTATGCAATTGCACTCTCATTTGTTCATTTTTCTATCTATGAGCACCCAGTAATATGCTTGAACATGGACAGATATTAGAAAAAAATGGACAGATATTAGATTTTTTTTTTCACTGAAAGACTAGTTAGGCATTGGAATAAATTGCCAGGGGGGTGGTGGATTCACCATTTCTGGAACTGTTCCAGAGGCATCTGAATGGGGCAGTAGAGGATATGGTTTTCAGGGTGATTATGGTGGTACTGGGTTGATGGTTAGACTAGATGATCTTGAAGGTTTCTTCCAACCTTGATGATTCTGTAATACTGTGAATAAATAGGGGTAATTTTTAAGAGAAAATCAGGTATTTCTACTTTTGGAGGTACCAGTTCTGTTTTTTTTTTTCATTTTGTGCTCCTGTCTCTCTGCTGAATGTTGTGTATAGTTTTGATGCAAGATTACTACATTTTCACTTTCACATACGGCCTTTTGTGAGGCTTTATTCTCACATAGCCTTTTGCTGCAAGGACTTAGGTAGATACAAATGACTGTACTGAAATGAATTTATAACAAGTTGAAAAAATACTTGGGTATCCCAGTGTGACTTTAGCAATGGGGCTCGAGCATTTATGTCATAGGGAATCATAAAACAAACTTGATTGGAAGGGACTTCTGAAGATCATCCTGTACAAAGTTTTGTGAGAGAAAAGAGAGGCTATGAGAAGTGGACTTGGCAGATCTGGAGGAGAGACAAGTTTGGAGGCATTCCTACCCATCTCCAACTATCAAAAATAGAGAAAAGGGATCCTGTTCCTTGCTGTTGCATAGCTAAAAGAACAGAGGCAAAGGACACATGCTACAGGAAGGGAGTTTCCCACTGAGTATAAGGAAAAATCGATTTGTAGGAGAGTAATGAGAAGTACACACCATTACATTTACAAGTCAGCTGGACAAGTCTCTATCAATCTCTTCTACCTTTGAAATATTCACTGTTTTGAGTAGGGTGCTGGAGCAGATAACTCATAAGGGTCCTTTTTAGCTGTGTTACTCTGTGTTTCTAGTGTTCATAACCCAGTGGAGACCTTAATGGTTTGAAAGATCAGTCTGTTCAGCTGACAAGAATTCACCCTTAGGGTAGCCAACACACAGACCATGTTATATTTCATTTCAGGATTTGAGTGTATGGTAGGTAAGGAGAATGCTGACTGACAAAAGCTTCTTAGGCCTCTACTCTCAGTTTCTTCCCTTTGCTTATGACCCTCAACTTGTCTTTTGCTCTACATTATACTTCAGTTCTACATATACTTTTTTCTTAATTCCTTCTGTTGATGAATCACCTCTTCAGTGTCTCCAGCACTATTCACATGAGTAAAATTTTTAGGACTTGAGTGAGGTTCGTCCCCCAGGATTCCTGTTGGCCTAAATCCAAAATGTCTTTACATCAGTAATTAGATTTTCACTTGTATCTGTATCTCACCAAATAAATGAGACACTCATCTTGAGAGTGATATTTCACTACATATACCAAATAAATGATAGGCATTGATAGTAGTGATCCCTTTGTCTCAAACACTTACACTTTACATCTATGACACATTCACCTCACTTAATTTTCAAGATGACAACAATGGTGGCCCTTGATTTACTTCTAGCAGAATTTGATAATGCTCAATTAGCCTTTTGCTCTAATAAATTTTTGGTGCTCATCAGTAATGCCCTCTAATTTACCATCAGTACCTTATGAGAAAGTAGTGAGTACGCATACTCTCACAGCTTTTTTCGCTCTGCAGTCCCTAGTTTTTGACTCTAAAAGAAAAGAAATCCAGCTGCAATTAAATCTGGCCAAGGATGAAAAGGAAAATTCTAGTCAAGGACAGCTTCTTGAAATGCATCAACAACACAAGGAAAGCAAAGCATAATGTGGGCCTGTTACTAAACGAAGGGCAGACCCTGGTAACAGAGGACACAGAAAAGTCAGAGGTACTGAACGCCTTCTTTATATTGGTCTTCAAGGACCAGCCCAACCCTCAGGAATCTCTGACCCAGGAGACCAAAGTAAAGGAATGTTGGAGGGAAGACTTTCCCTTGGTCCAGGAGGATTGGTTTGGAGAACATCTAGGCAAGCTTGACAGACACAGATCCATGGGCCCTGATGGGGTGCATCCACGAGTGCTGAGAGAGCTGGAGGACACCATAGAGAGTTCACTCAGGATCATCTGTGAAAAGTGTGGTGACCAGAAGAGGTGCCTGAGGACTGGAAAAAAGCAAAAATCACCCAAGTCTTCAACAAGAGCAAGAAGCAGCACACAGGGAGATACTGGCTCATCATTGCTACCTTGATCCCTAGAAAAGTGATGGAATGCCTCATTCTGGAGGCCTTTTCTATCCATACAGATGGCAAGTAAGTGATCAGGAGTAGTCAGCTTGGCTTCACTGAAGGCAAATCATGTTTGACATTGCCTTCTGTGATGAAACAACTGCCTGGATGGATGAGGGAAGAGCAGTGGATGTTGTCTACCTTGACTTCAGCACAGCTTCTGACACTGTCTCTCACAACAGCTTCATAGGCAAACTCAGGCAGTGTGGACTGGACAGTGAAGCAGATTGAGAACTGGCTGAATGGCAGATCCCAGAGGTTTGTCATCAGTGGCACAGTGTTTAGTTGGATGCCTGTCACTAGTGCTGTTCCCCAGTGTTGAATACTGGGCTCAGTATTGTTTAACATACTCATCAATGATTTGAAAAAAGGTGCAGATGCCTCCTCAGCAAATTCACTGACACAAAGCTGGGAGGAGTGACAGATACCCAAGAATGCTGTGCAGTCCTTCAGAAGGACCTCAACAGGTTGGAGAGATGGGCAGAGAAGAACCATCCGAAATTCAACAAAGACACGAGCATTAGGAAAAGCATTGCCAGAAGGTTGATGGGGGTGATCCTATACTCAGCCCTGTGAGGCACACCTGGAGTGTTGTGTCTGGTGGAGAGTAAAAAAATTGATTAAGGGTCTGAAGTATCTCTTACAAGAGAAAAGACTGGGGGAACTGGGCCTGTTCAGCCTTGGGAAGAGATGATTGAGGGGACCTTATCAGGTATAAGATATGTAAGTACCTGAAAAGGAGGGGGTATCACCAGATATCTCTCTTTTCTTTCACATGCATTCTGGAGGTGTCACAAAATCTCCAGATAACCTAATTAAATGCTCACATATTAACAACTTCTTTGGAAACCAAACTGCTGTAAATATGATGGTACCAGTCAGCCTGATGGACCTGCCTGATTTGTGTTTAAAATTAGTCATTTGGTGAAATCAGTTCTTCTAAATTGAGCACAGTGTTACTCTCACAGGCAACAGAAAGAGGTAAGTACACAAAGGCTTCTGAAAGAGCTTTGAACAGCTCATTCATGTGCCTGGACTACACAGGCAGGCTTAGCCTTTGAGGCCATCTCCTTCCATACAGAGAACAGTGGCAACCACAAGCAAAAGCAGCAACAAACACTGAGCTGCTCTGTGTCTGGTGATCACCAGAGCTAATAATTTCTCAGCCACTGCAAATGCCATCTTTCTCAATAAAGTAATTATTCAGAAAGCCAGAACAACACTCTCTTGCTTTATTCCCGTTTCCCTGTATATTTTACACTGTCATAAAAACAGCTATTTTTTTTTCAGTTTCCCTCAAAAGTATGTGATAAAGTACAACTACTTAATTCTAAACCAAGCTCTAGGTGTGAGGGAGTTTTTCTGATATAGTGTTTTTTGCAAATTGCCAGGGGTGTAAGAAATGTTATGGCTTAAACAAGACTTAAGACAACCTTGTAGAAGCTAGAAATAACCTTTCTTGATCAGTAAGCTCAATAACATAGATTTAGTATATCTCAGACATCATTAATTTAAAGTAATTTGTAGTATCCCTTCTCTAACAATTAAAAAAATAACATGTTTAAATCCTATTAAAATTGGACTTTATTAATTTCAAAGTACATTTTTATTTATTTTCATAGCTCTAATTAAATACAATGCATCAAGATACTGCTTTTATTTACCCATTTTAGTAGTTTTAATGTCAGTTCTCTTTATACCATTACTACACTTCTGACATTTGCACTTAATAGAAACATAAACATTTTTATTTTGAACATTAGCTTTTGAAATATTCCTTATGGAGCTGCTGGCTAATTCAAATTCTTTTTATATTGATATAATCTGAAAATTTTAGTTCCTTATAATTATGGTATCTCTTTATGATTAATAAAAACCCAATTTACTTTTCTTTTAAATTAATATTAATTATTTTTATTTAATATAATGTTTTAACTATTTCTTTTACCTAATATCTC
Organism: Taeniopygia guttata; assembly: GCF_048771995.1. Lineage (NCBI taxonomy): Eukaryota > Metazoa > Chordata > Aves > Passeriformes > Estrildidae > Taeniopygia > Taeniopygia guttata. The sequence continues at coordinate 86,765,898 of NC_133024.1, read as the reverse complement.
TTGAATTTAGTAAATACTTCCAGGAATTCTGGAAAGCAGCTTAGCAGCCACCTCTGTCAGTTCTTTCAGGACCCTGGGCTGCCTGTCATTGAGTTCCATGGCCAGGTATCTCAGATTATCACAAATCTGATTTTTCCCTATGATGGGGACTTCATTCCCCTAGTCCCTGCCTTGAGATTCATAGGCTTGAAAGATATGGCAAAACCAATTGACAGTGAAAAATGGGGAAAAAGGTTGTCAGCCTTCTCCATGTCAGTTATCATCAGATTGCCTGTCTCATTTTCCAGTGCAGCAGAATATTTTTGTTCTCCTTTTGTGACTAAGATACTTAAGAATCCCCTGTTAATATTCATCACAAAGTTCGACAAATTTATCTCCAGCTGTGCCTTATCTTTTCTGATCCCACCCCTATACTCCTGAGCAATATCCCAGTATTCTTCCCAAGACATGTGTAGCTCCTTCCACTGTGTATGCATTTCCCTTGTATTTTACTTTGACCAGGAGGATCTTACTCAGGCATGCTGATGTCCTGCCTTCCTTGCATGATTTCATGAAAATGGGAAGTGAGAACTCTTGTGCTCTAAGAAAAATACCTTTAAATATCTGATAATGATTTTCCGCTTTTTCATTCCTGAAGGCAGTTTCTTGAAGGCTGCCAGCTACTACTCCCGTAAAGAACAGAAAGTTTGCTCTTGAAAATTTTAAGAACTTGACTTTACCTGTCACACTACGACACAAAATAACTCACACATGGATGCCAGATGCAAAAGAGGGAAGAAAAGAACCAAATGAGAAATTTAATTTTCTGACTCCACTATATATAGAATTTCAAAAGTGACAGTGGATTGGAGGGCGAAATTTCCACCTCTCCAGCTACACTGGTCAAACCAACAGTCCATCAATTCTCTCCACCCACAAAGAAGAATGCAAAACAATCATTCTTTATATGAACAGTGAGAAAATTCCAGTAGAAATATGTAAACTTCAGAAGGTGTAAAAAACTTTTAGAAGAACTTTAAAACTCTCAAAAGAACAGGGCAATATTTACCTTTTGTCTGTCCTTATCCCTTCAAATCATGATTTTCACCAGGATATGATCACTGCAACTCAGGCTACCATGAGTATGGACTTCTCCTGTAAGCTCCTCTAAGGTGGAGAGCAGCAGATCCAGCAAAACATCTCCTCTCATTGGCGGAGGATATTCTGGATTAGCGTACCTTGATGCACTCCAAGAGACTCCTGCTGCTTGCAGCTTGCTGTGACACTCTTCCAGAAGGTGTCAGTTTCTGGACCTAGTACGAAATCATGATGTTAAATTCTGTAGCAAGTCACATGAGTGTTAATGAAAATTTTCACATTGTTCTCACCTAAATCCAAAGAGATGGGCACCTCTTAACCATATAGTCTCAGCTATTCCAATTTAGTATATGATATTCAAACTGCAGTAAATGCTAAATATTTAAACAAGATGGCAAATATCAGGAGAGGAGGATATTCAGCAACCCTTCTAGAACTGAGAAAATTTATTGTCTTTCTGTGACCTTGGTAATATTCACCACGAGTCTAGAAATTCTTAATATGTCTGTGACAACATCAGCTCCAGTGTGAATTAGGTTATTAGTCTCCTTAATTTGTATCATTACCAACTGCTTACAAAGCCTGTGTCTTTTTAAAATGGTTGATTAAGAAATATTCTTAACATTTTGCAGTTGAATCACAGCAAACCCAACTGCTGTTGTCTTATCTCACATTTTTAATGAAAAGTGATGCAATTCATCACTTCAATGATTTACACCTGAATCAGAGTACTGAATTATTCTACCTGAATGATGTGCTTCATCTTCAGCATTTTTTCTACAAATCCATTAACATCACTGTGTCTGAGGCATCCATAAAACATATTTACACTCCTGTGCATCTGTGCATATAACTCCAGAAACATGAACATCAGCTCTTTCAAACTATTCCATCCATGTGTGAGGCCTTTCATTTGGATTTCGAATAACATCAACCAGAGAGGCCAAATGTTAAGATGCTTGACTCACTGAAATATAAACATCTCTTTTGGAAAAAAAGCTAACAGTAAAATATCATAATCATTTGCTTATCAAGATTACTCAAGACATTGTCAGGGAATGTTCTTGTTCCTAAAGGAAATGCCGTATTTGTATGTATATCCCTAGTCAAAGATGACTAGAAGCTGAATGAGTTATAATGATTCAAATATAAATTTCTTCTGGGCCTTTAAGCATTTTAAAGTTAATAAATATAAGGATTCCAATATAAAATTTACTACTTAGAAAGTAATTTTAAAAAGAAGCTGCTGATGAGGCCATGTATAAATTTGTAGTGTTGGGTTTTGGGTTTTTTCCTTTCAAATTCTTCTTCTAGCTTCTGGAGGAAAACTATTGCCTTCTAGTAAATCTTGCAGAGGTTAATATATTCTGCTTGAATAAAACAAAAAAGCATAGTAACATTTGGCACATAAAAAGAAAGAGGAGCATATTAAGGGAATGCAAAGGACCAGCAGCAGAAAGGCAACAGTTGAATAATATTATCAAAGTAATGAGTAGTGTGCTACATATTAATAAATATGTGACCTTTTTATCTTGATTATTTTAAAATTGTGTTATTTAAAAAATGAATAAACAATGCCTTGTTTATCCTTACATAAAGCCATAGTTTAACTTGATGGACTATGTAGAGTCATTTCTGCATTGGTAAGGTGGAATGCAGCTGTACAGGTCATTGTAGCCTTTATCACATCAATCTGTTTCTCTCACTTTTTTAAACAAATTGCACCTCAGGATAATAACCACTTAAGCTAAAGCCTTATCTGACACAAGAGTATGCAAGTGTATTCTTTTATACATAATGAAATTTTAAATTCCTAAAAGACAAATATTATTAAAATTAAAGAAGAAATAAAAGAGAAAACAAAAGCTCTACAAGTAAGAGTGCATTTAAGTTTGTTATATACTTTAATGAGGCACAATTTCTTATTTAAAGCTGTAAAGATTTGATTAATTTTTTATTATCCCTATCATTAATAACCATAACACCAACTTCAGAGGATTTATATTAAAAAAAAAAAAAGCAGAGGCAGCAGTTGAAATTGTGAAATAAAGAAAAGTGGTATGCAACCTCCCATTTCATTTTTGTACTATTATTAATTATTTATCAAATGCTAAAATTTCTGGTCAATTCAATATAAGTAATTTATGTTATAAAATAAGTGCTGACGGTCAGTTAACCTAATATAATCTAAAGGACTCAGCTTATTATGAGATAATTTATCACCTCTCCAGCAAAAGCTGAATTGTCCCAGGAAGCTACTGGGACCCTGGAGTCCCAGTGTGTGTCACAGAGATGAAAGCCCAGGCTGCTCAGGAGCCCCATGAGCCTGCAAAGTGCAGTTTCTGTGCTGGCTGTGCCAGGCACAGGGCAGAGAACACTGTCCACGTTCTCTGCCCCTGCCAGGGACTCCACTTCCAGAGGTAAAGCAAGAATGAGGCTGCTTGGGCAGGGAGAGCTAACTGTTAAGGGCCTTCAGCACTCTAGACTGATGTGTTACATGGAGAACCCTTCCAGCAAATCTGGTCAGTTCTGCTTATTGAGGAGATTGTTGTTACGCTACCCAAATCCATCAAGAACCTTCCATTGGCTTCTTTATCTTCACTTTTTCATTTCCCAGATTGAGAGACAAAACTATCTCCCCCTAATTGCAATAACTGCCCTGTATAGCATCAAAGTTATATGTTTTCATAAAGTATATAATTTATACAGCCACACTGGCAAAGATAAGAGTTAAGAGTGTATCATTAAACTTTCCAGAGTCCGAAATAGCTATTACAAGAAACCTAAACAAATGGATCTCTTTTCCCCCAGAGATCTATAAGCTTGGTTACTTGAACGGAAGAAGACGAAAATGTTCTCATGTCAATTATTTGGTGAGATGAGGTTTTTTTTGGAAGACTAGCAATCAGATACCTCAACTCAAAGTAAAACCATTATTGAAGGATGTAGATCTCAGGAAACATAATGCTGTGATAAAGCAAATGGCACATGGGATGTGTAACAGCTAAGGATAAACAGTCTATGTGTAAGTCATGCCAATAATCCTTCCTCTTCCTCCCCTATTTATTATTATTTCTATAGCTGCAGCTACTGTTTTCATTCCAGTTCTTTCTACTGGCTCCGGCTAAAGCCTCCATTGCAAGAGACGCTGCAGATCCAGCTACTCTCCTAGTATCCTGCAACACATTCAACTTATAGAGAAGACAAGCAAAGAGTATGGTAAAGGACTTATTAGTGTTCCTGGTCCATAAGTGAGCAGCCAAGGTGGTGCTGAAAAATCAAGTGATTTGCTGAACTGAAGAAAGGAGGTGTGTGGTAGAGACAGCAAGTCACCACAGCCATCTCATATTGCACTTCTGTGGTCTGAAATCCAGGATAATTTTTGTCTGGAATGGGCACTTTTGCCATCTACTATCAAGGACAAAAGCTCACTCACAGAAGAGCTAGGTATCATGCAGATGGCTACCATGCAGAGAACTGATATGGTGTAAAGTCTCAGGAGATAAGAAAAACCATATAAACACCTCCTTTAAAATATCTGATGACAACTCCATCTGACTTTAGAATTGAGGTATGTTCCTGGTAGTTTAGTAGACACCATTGTTTCTTGAATATAGTGGAGGACTAGAAAAGAAAATATGAAAGATTTGCAGTAGTCTGAGGCAGAACTTTTAAAAAAATCTAACCGGTTTGTAGGACATTACTTTTTTGATTTTCTCTCTACTGATAGTAGCTTAAGCATCAAATCTCTTAATTTCACTGCTAACAAAACTAACAAAACTTACATATAAGATGCACAAGGATAAACTTGACTGAGCTCTTATCAGAAAGAACACCTTCCCTGACTGAAATAATCACTTAGCTAATCTGCCATCATAAATCATAGCATTTTCCTGTGTCTTGGTTAGAGACCATATTTAAGTAAAGGTGGCACTACATCATATGGTAGGCTCAGCAGTTTCTTTTGAACAAGTAGGCATATGTTAACATTTATATTTGGTTTATATCTTGAGCTTGGTTTCTTTATTTGAGTTCATTCTCTTCAGCATGTATTCAAATGATAGATAATGCATCATTCTTACACTGTTCCATTCACAACTATTGTATTAAGAAAGCCTTGTGTACTCTGAAGGTTAATTGGTTGGTAGCTTCATCTAACTGGGAGACTGGTGAAAGCAATAAGCATTTTTTCTTAACCAGTGGCATTATACATGAAACTATTTCATTAATTTATGTGCTTCTCTTTCTCTTTTTCATTTCAGAATGCTATTGTATTTTGCTTTTATTCGCATGAGCTTCTGTAAGAATGTTGCTATTAACTTATTAGACTGGAAATAGGTTGGACTGCTTGCTAAATGCTGTCTGTTTTCTTCCTGCTGAATTCTCTGCATGCAATTTAGAATTCCGTTTCTAATGAGATTATAAATGAAATAATGAAAACTGGTAGGATTGCTCTGCTAGCAAGTTTCCTTGGTGATTAATAAGCTAAATAATAATGTTTCTATGGTCAAATTCTGTCTCCAGCTTCACCAGAGAGAAGCCAGAAGTAGCTCCCTCAATGCCAATCATAGACTCAGAGAACAGTTTGGAGCTATTCTAGATCCACTATGATAGATTTATTTACTGTGGTATAAATTATCAGAGAATTTGATTTCACATGTGTCAATAGTTTAAGGCTTGTTTGTGGTTTGTGGGTCCTTCTACAGAAAATTATATATTTCTATAGCTTTTAAAATCACACAGGCAAGAACCTTCCTAGCAGGAGCAAAAAAGTCTCACTTTAACCATAAAGCACACAAATAGAAGAGCAAGCCAAGAGAGACTGACTGTGAAGCAGGCTTACACATGTGAGAAATGATGAGTGATAATGGTTTCAATCTACCATCCTCACCCTGGCTGTAGGGTTCCTTTCTGACTGATACATGTGCACACTCTGCAATGTTTTCCAACGTAAACCTTTACAGCTTATACAGGGGCTGGAATGAGCATCTATTGAGCAAGATGGAAAGAACTGGAATTTGTAAACCATTCCTCATCAGTAATATGGAATATTTTTTTGTCACTGTATGTAAAGAAAAAACCTAGAACAAGTTATAGATGACATGTGCTTCAACATAGCAACTCTTTTTTTCATACATCAAGCAATTAAGTGTTGATAATCACATGCCATCTGCCTGAAGCTCCATTTTAAGATTGTCTATCAGATAAGCTTGCCTAAGGTTCACCTTGTTCCACCAGAAAAGCTGAAGAAGCTGCACATCCATTCCATCTGCCATTTGGTAAGGCTTTGCAGCGTAGAGAGTGAGTTGGTGCTAAGATGGGTGGGTAAGAAGGGAAGTAGATTCTAGTGCCTGAGTAAGAAGGATGAAATCAAGTAAACAGACTAAAGTGCTATAGACCTCAAAGACCCCCAAAAAGCATCCAGTGCAGTTCTTCAGCTTTTTCTATAGTGAATATAGACATTCAACAATATTTTGACATCAATTTCTTTTCGAGGTAGATAGAAGCAAAAAAAAGGTTAAACTCAACAATCTCTTTAACCTTCTTCAGTCTTTCCATTTCAATTTTGCTTCAGAAATACAGATGTTTCTTCTATTTTCTTTCTAAGGGACACAAAGAGCAGAGGCTACCTCCCCTCTCTAAACCTGCCATAGTTTTGGACAATCAACCATGTAAGATCAAATTGTAAAAGTCTCTCTACTAGGTGATGGATTTTTTTTTTCTACACATATCTTTTGTTGCCATGAGGATTGACAGCATGCTTTTCTTCTCTTAAGCATACACTCTCAGTCAAGGACTTGATTAGCACCTTTTTGCCAATAAAATAGGCTGTAATTAGCTTTTAATAATCAGAGTGTTTTGCTATATCAGCATGTGATTTAGACACTTGAGGTATTTTAAAAGCCCTATTCAGGAGCCCAGTACCACCTATTACATTTGGGGCAAATAAAGCTTTTAGAATAATGTTTGGAAAAGCAGCACCCTGTAAATATAAGGTGGTGTTGCACCATATGGATACTGGCTTTATGACATATGGTTTGAATTAACAAGTTTAAAACTGTTAGGATCAGTTTTTCTTTCACTGAAGAAAAAAAAACCCACAAGATACATACAGTTAAATCAGCTTCAGTAGCGGATACAGACCCAGCTTGTGCCAACATGTGCTAATTCAGTTAAAATACTTAGGCCATATAAGTTGGGTTTGGTTTCTTTGTTGGTTTTGTTTTTTTTCTGGAGGTTTTTTTTAAGCAAACAGTACTGCCAGCTGTAAATGTGTTTTATTACTATTAGTACAAGGACCATCGTCACCACCACGATCATTATGATTGTGGTACTCATTAAAATAAATGATTGGCCCTGGTTTTGTATTAAACCTCTTTGAAAAGATAGGGCTGAACAACAGATGAAAACAGAGGATGGAAGCGGGTCTTCTGATCTCACCTAATTGAATCTTTGTTGGCTGAATTGATCTGAAAAAAGTTCAAAGATCTAAGATCCATATTATAAAAACATTGTTTCATTTAATCAAAACACTCTTTGAAGTGCCATGCTTGCAGACCACCTGTAGCTTTGAAATCTGAAGTAGTGGGAAAGCTTCCCTGATGGTGCACAGATATGATATATCTGAGAAAAATAAAAAGGGAGAGGTCCTTGTAAATCTATTTTATATCCAGGTTTATTTTAAGCACTTTATCCTTGTCTGTGCTAGGTCACCTGGAGGAGCAACAAAAGCACTCATCATAAGAAAATGCATATAATTTTCAGTCTTTTTTCACAATTTTAATTGTTGCTGCATTTACAGACAATTCCAAAGATAAATAGCCCTGAGGTTGTCCTTGGTCTCCAATAAGTGTAGCAATGATGTAAGAACTTCCTTTCTCAAGACTCATCCTGAATCTGAGAAAGTTCAACTCTGTCATGAAACAAAAACCAACCGCAGCATTATATTAAAATATATTAAAATATTGGTAACAGAAGAAGGAAAAAAAAATTCAAAATTAAACATTCTGGGCCAGAACCTCCTCCATGAGGAAGGCTACTGGCACAATGGAGCTGAAACATAGCACTCATGGATATCTCCTTAGCTTCAAAAATGTAACATTTCAGAACTTCCTGTTCTGTAGGTCAAACTGGATGAGCATTCTTCAGTACTATTTTTCTAGAAGTTGCTTTCAGCAGTCATCAGGCACTGTTTTCCCTTTGGAATCACAACCATACTTTTTAATTTAGGGAAATTTTGAGGTTACTAAGGACGGGCGAAAACCATCACAGGATCACAGAATTACTCATGTTCACAGAGAACCTGGGTCACTTTTTCTTCTCCATGATTCAAATTTTAGGAAAAAAAGCAAACACACTGAAACCTATGTGACAAAATACTAAGTTTTCTCTGCCATAGATTACACCTAATTTTGCTGGTATTGGGGCTGTGGGAATACAGTCCTGTACAACTACCTGGAAGTTGATAATCCATTTCTATATTTCTTCAGATAAGTCCTTATAACATCCAGATTTCACAAACCTTAAAATCAATTTCTCTATTTCACACATCCATTTTCAAAATCTCGTGATCCAGTTAGGAAAAATAAAAGGTATTCTGCTGGCTATGCATTGCCATTTAAATGAATCTTCTCTTCATCTAGTTTAGAAAATCCTGTCCTAGTGCATCCTACTACTGCACTGCAGCTCCCACCTCCTTAGAACAAAAGGGACAAAAGCCAGTATGTCAGTCTACTTGAGGTACTCACAGCACATGAATTCCTGGGTTGTTCAGAGCAAACAAAAATCTGTGCTTCTCTTTACAATGTAAATTATGTATTTATTGCAATGCAAATGGTCTCACTGTATAAAATGTAAGTCTCTCTCTCTCTCTGGAACTTCTTAGAACAAGGTGCCAATGGCAGAACACTTGTTTTGGAATAATATGATCAAATAATAATTCTTTTCTTAATAAAAGATAAGAAACCATACTACTCTTTGGGTGCTGCTTTAATGAAAATGCATGGAAGAATTCTGTGTGAATGCAAATGTTAAGAAACATCAGGAAACAATCCATATGTGTGCCAACTGTAATGGGTATAGCATGTGGTCAACTGATTGTCTATCACAACACAGTTAGCAATTTTCAAATAAGCCATTGACTGTTTACCTCATTCTACAAAATCCAGCATTATATCACAGAACAAACTGAGTTGTATAAGGTAGACTATGGGCATGTGCTGCCCCTTAATGACAAAAGTATAGTATATAGGCAATACTTTTCACAAGATCATTGAGATTTTTGCCTTTCATATTCTGTTCTAATTGTCCAATAAAGCCAAATAGCTAAAATAGAGCAAACATAATAGTTCTACATGGAAAGACATATTGGATACCTGCAATGTGGTGACCCAAGTAAACAAGGATTTGTATTCTGCATCTACGTAATCGCATGTGAAAAATTGAGGTAGTTTATACACATATATGTGTGTGCGTGTGTGTGTGTCCGGCATGTCCACAGTCAACATGTGCATTTCAGAGTTGTTGAGCAATGATAAAAGTTCACATGCAACACACTTATTAAACATATAGAAATAATATGTGAGTATTTCTGTATGAATGTGCACACAGACATATAGATGGATAATTTTGGCAAATTAAGTCCTCTTCCCTTGCTCATAACACATCTGCCAGTAAGTGTGCAGTGTGACAGACATTTGCCCTTCTCCACATCAATATCTGATAGTTAGACAGAAAAGAGGCAACATCATATTAGCATATCTATTTCTCTCTTTTTCCTCTACAGGTGCTAAATAATTAGTAGTGGTTGAATTATTCATTGCAAATAATATTCACTGTGAATTTAGCCAGTTCATTTTTTTATTTTGCTTACAAATAATTTGAGAGGCAATACTGACTTTTGCAAATATATTCGTTACTCGTAACTATTCAATAGTTAGACAAAGCTCTTTTGACCTACAAACACACTGGTTCATAAACCAATTTCTTCAGAAAATTGCAATGTACAACTTGCCGTCATAAGCTGATGCCATAGTTTCTTTGTTCTTTCTCGTAGACTTTAAATGCAATAAAAAAAGTCTAGTGAAAAGTGCTAAGTAGCAAATAATCCACACCTGGTGTAAGTTTTCTGGCTCATAACCATTTATGAGACTTTGGAGATTAGCAAATAGAAATTACAGAGAAGGAAGAGACTTGTGAATATGCTAGTGAGTCTATTCTTTTTGCAGTGCCAGTAGGTAATAGTTTAAGTCTAACCAAGCGGATTTGGAGAATAGGAATTATATTGTGACTGTATTTGTAATAAATGATTCCCAATCTGGAAAGCAGCTATATCACAAGCAGTAAATATAATGATAATCGAATAGAATAGCAAAGGCATAACTTCATAATAGGCCTGATTGCAACTTGCTGGGGTAAGGACGGCTACTTAGAAAGGCACGTTCTCATCAGCATTCTGGATTGGAATTCTATATTCAGTGCCAAGGCTGAGAATTAAGAGTTTCTTCAAAAGCAGTGCAAGTTTCCCATGATGTATATGCACACATATATACATGTCACCTATAATTTTAATCTAGACAGAAATCTCAGAAGTTTAAGCTGATAGAAACTTTAGCAAAATAAATCAAAATGTGCTTGTAAGAGAATTTTAGAACAGAGATTAGTGTTAGGCCTCTTATAAGGCAAGTATCCTTAAAGTCTTAATTAAAAGGAAATTTTTCTCTGATCTAGAGTTCCTAAGCAGATAGAAATCAAGGGCTGTGTACCAAGGAAGACCACTTACAATGTCTTCTAATTAAAAAAAAAAAAAAAAATAAAAAATAAAAAAAAAAAAAAAAAAAAAAAAAAAAGGAAGAACTGGATCTTAAAATATCTACCAGTCCCTCAGCACTATATTCATCCAGCACAGGAGGACAAATTATGACAAAGTATATTGCACTCCAGCTCTCTCTTTATGCATTTTTGAAGACTTCACACTCTCTTACATATGAAAAGAAGAAAATTCTGCTGATTTTTTTTATCACTATGGATGAGGAGAAATTCTGCTCAGTTACGGACATCCTGCAGGTTAACCCCTGCCGAGTTTATTTGCTGAGACTTGAGAAGGTTACTGGAGCAGAAATATCACCTAGTCTTCCATATAGAGTGACTACATGGCTTGAAAAAGTTAACATTTCAAGATTACACAATATTGAGTTCAATGTGCAAGCTTCCAACTATGTAAATTCCCTGTATTTTATGAAATGAATGTACTCAAGTGGTCTAATGTCATCCAGGATCCAAAGATAATTGCTTTACTGAAAGAAAAAAAAAAAATTGCAATACTCAGCATTATGTTATTTATCATTTTCAGCTAGACCAGTTTTGAGTCCCTCTCTATTTAAATCTCTATTAGAAACATTGTTAAATTACTTTTTCTTTAAAATAACCTTAACTTCTGGTGAGTGTTTTGGTCTTTCTGCTTACTAAGAGAAACAGGACAACAGAAACACCGCAGATCTTTGGGCCCGGAGACATTATTGATTACCATATTGAGCTATATATTATTACCCCAAAAAAAACATTGAATTAGCCTGACACCTGTTTCCAGCTGCAATGGAGATTGATACAAAAATCCCCATGAATGATTGAATGGCTTCCGATTAAAAAAAAGGGTCTGAACATCAAAGTACAAATGTAACACTTCAGCCAACATACTTATGGCAAAGTCAAGCTCAACAAGACAAGCCTTAATGATCCACATAATTTCACTGACACCACTAAGAACTCAAGTGGTAAGAAGGCAACACTTCAAAATTCTTCCTCTGAAATTCCTTTAGACAGGAGAGGAAGCTTCCGTTACAATACATGGGAAAAGAATAAGATGAGGCTGGTGTTTGCTTGTGGCCCTTGTTTGTCTTGGACAGCACAAATCCTGCACTGTAACTTAAGCTAGTTGCTAGTTCTTGCTATGGGGTTAAAGATGACTTCATCCTTGATGTGTGTACAAAAGAGCTTGCATAATTCCTCATTTTTTAGAGGAAGCAGATGAGTAATCAGGCTGAAGTATTGCACTCTATTTAACTTGACCTCACTTAGGCCAAGATGGTCTTTTCTGCTCCTTTAATCATCTTCTCTTTGGGCCAGGCATTTCCTCTATTTTCCACATGGTGATAATGAAAATGGCTGGATCACCCGGTTTTATTTTGGACTTAGCTTTCTACAGTTTCAGGGAATGAGAATCTAAATGAAGGGAGGCTGTGAAGGTTGGGGCTGACATTTTCCACAGCAATTGCACCAGCTTAAATAGAATGTGACTACACCCTTGGGTTTTGGGAACTTATAGGTGCCAGAATAGACTGAAAGACTTATCAAGAATTTATTCAGTCCAGAAACTAGTTTCCAAGGGCTCAGGTTTTATAACTTCTAGCTCCCTCCTAATGAAAGGATATAATTGTGTATAGGATGACTGTTTTGGATAGAAATTAAGTAACCAGACGTAGGCAGCTGCAGGTTGCATTTTTCAGACAAGAAGCAGGTTGAGACCAGAAGCCCGTGCCAGCAGCAGCATGACATTGGTTAATTAATTTCTCACTCTGGGACATTTCCATAGGCTTCATCCTGACACACAGCGTGTTGTCAGGCCTACAGGGTTGAGCCTCAAGAGCCTGTGTCTCTGGTTCAAGACATCTTGGTGGTGTTTCTTCTAAAGTAAAGAGCAGCAATGCCATCTCCAGCTGTGCTTAAGCTGTGTTAAGTTTAGGGACTGTCCAGCTTGTAATTGGAGCTCATTCCTATGTATTCACCATAGTTTTTCTTTCCAGTTCTTTGATCTCACCAGGTCCCATCAAATGTTCAACCTCAGATGGCACATTATGCCACTCAGAATCCTGGAATAATTTTTCTTTCAGAACCTCCAAAAATTTCTGCCATAAAAATTGTTTGACTTTTGACTAGTTAATTACTGAGAAACTGGAGACAAGACTTAGGTTTATTGCACTGAGACAGGTTTTTGAATCAATTTCTGTTGAGTTGAGGCCAGATTTTTTTTTTTAATCTATCCCTTGTGATTGTCTTGCACAGTGAAGCTGTGTGCAGTCTTGATTTTGTTTGCATGAGCTCAGCAATATTCTATTTTTCTGACTGCACAGTATACTATTGCATTCAATCCCGTCCTGCATAGGGGGAGCTTCCTGTGTTCCAGTCCTCTGCCAGTAGCTATTCTCTACGCAGAAGAGCTTTTAGTTGTTTGAAGTGTGAAAGAAAGTGTGACTATAATTTGCTTTCTGCTTTAATAGATGTTTTTATAATTTAGTCACTTAATGGCTGAATTATTGCTCAATTGTCCTCAATGCTTTTCTTTAATTTTTATTTGGTTATCCCTTACATACTGTACATACTTACATACTTTAAAAAGTATTTCTACCACATGTAAAATTACAGGGAAATATCCATCTAGTTATTCTACAGAATGGCTCAACCCAGGCCAGTAAGGTTTTATCATGACAAAAAGCCTTCTGAAAATAGATCTACCTATTTAATTTAGGCACCTTTAAAGGTGGATTATCCTATTTGGGCTAAATTCATTGAGTTCATTGTTGAGAGTCACACTTCTCTAAAGCTTCCCAAATGTCTAAAATATCCAATCATTTGTATGTCTGAGAAACAATGAAAAAAAAGATAATAGGAGTGGGAGCTATTTGATATTTTATTTGGGAAAACACAAATATTATGGTCCTTCAATGACAGGAAATACATATTTTAAAATGTCTACAAAATATTTACAAAAACAGTCCTAGCTTGAATTTCTTTCCTACTCACCTGAATCATTTGAAACAGCTCCAGGATCTTGGCTGCTGATACTGAAAACACAAACTTAGTAGATTTTTAAAAATACATTGTGGTCTACTCATTGAATTTTATTTGCGATTTAAAGTCCTGTAAAATAATCATGAAAATTATTCTTTAGTAGAAAGCAATGACCGAGTGTATTTTATTTCACACAGAACTACTGGAGACTCCACACATAGACTGCAACAGTACACAGTGATACAATGAGCTTACCGGAATCTTACACACAGGATATATGTGCTTTCATACACAACGAAAATACAGATGTGAAAACCATGGAAGCAATTCACCATGTGTTATTTCTTAGCATGCCTTATCACATATACAGGTAAATTTAGTAAATAAAAAAGTGCAAATGCTAGTAAAATCCAACTGCCAATACCCAGATACTAAAAAATGTCACTTGCACATGTATTGCAATTTTTTATTAAAAAAAGTTTTAAAAAATGATTATATAAAAAGGGGGAAATAAATAAAAAATAACAAGTACAAGGGGAAAAAAAAGCTGATTCCTTCAGATAGATAAGAGCTGAAAAATATTTCTTACAATGAGAAGTCGAGTAGCTCAACGTACTCAATTTTTCAAAAAGGCTGCTAAGAAAGAATTGAACACTGTTTATAGAAAGGTATAAACAATATTGGGGATGGTGAAGTTCTTTTCAGTCTAACTAGTAGAGATATTAAAAGATATATTAGTGAGAAGATAATATTATCTTCAGCCTTGAAATAAGACTCAGCATCCTACTGGAGAAGGCAAACACTGTAATGGCTTAGTAGACGTAAATAGAGCAGCCATTGCCCGACAACTTTCAAATTAAATCTTTCAAAATGCTGGTGTTGAATAATGTTTCCACAAGAAAAGCTGCCAGAGTTTTCTGATTACATGGCTGTGTTTTCACTCTTCTCACCTTTGGCACCTGTCAACAGACACTTGCGATGCTCTTTCTTCATTCCCTTTTCATACAGAAGACTGGGAAGCTTTGCGTTGTCATCAAGATATATTTGACTTCACCTTATGACACAAGCTACAATGAAATCTCCTGCCGGTAGGCTCAAACAGTTATCCTCAAATGCTTGGAAGGACTTGTCAATTGACCAGACATATTCCTATCTTTACTTTTGCTAGGATTGCTATCCTTAGTGTAAGGAAAGTATTTCTCTAAAAATGTGTATTGGCTGAGTTTATTTCTCTCTGCAGCACAGAATATGGAATTCCCAAGAAACTTTCTTCAGTTTGCTATGGGGTTTTGGATTTCAAATATAAGTCTACATGTAAGCTAGTGGTTTCCTCTATGGCCTGTGCCAATCCAGACAGCTCAGGAAGGCCAGGATGTAGCTGAGCTGACAAGTACTGGTAGATGTCTCCTTTAGAGAGTTAAATAGTTTAAATAGTTCCCTGGACACCTTCAACTGTATGGAATAAATCCAGTTTAGTGTAGAAAACTTTACTTAGCTCACATGACGAGAACAGCATTTAATAGTGAAGAGACTGGTTTGTCTCCACTTTTCGTAGGAATACACAAGCGTAATGCATTTTATCATCTGCCATGCAGGGCTCTGGACACTGAGTATCCTGTTATCACCTGTTCCCTTCTGGAGACACTATTTCAGTGAAACTCAAGCTTTTGGCTTCAGTGAAGGAACAGTTCATTTCTGTGAAACTTAATGGTGTGTAGTACATAACAGAGAAGACTAAATGATCTCTTCCAGCTTTAGGTGTTAATATGATCGTTCAACCCTGAAATGCAGGTTGGTGATACCCTCTTTTTGTCAGAGGATACTGTGCCTTGAAAAGAAAGTGGAATTAAAATTAACAAAGTGTTTCTTTTTACATTTGTTTGTTTAGAGATGCTGGCATTATGGTCCTGTCCAGAATATAGCTAGACAGGTCCTTTCCTCTTCTAGAAACAAAAAGCTCCTCTTTGGTATAGGTTTCTCTAGAGGATTTATCAGCTCTGAAGCTTAGATTCAGTTTTTTCTTTGAGAAAGCTGTCCTAAAAGGTGCTTTTTGAAAATGTGCCCCAAGAAATTAATTGCCAGAGACAGCCCCAGGGAAAACAAATGTTTCCAAAAGTACTCGATGATACTTACCATCTATATAAATTTTTATGTTTTTTAGCACAGGCCAAACACTCACAATTAACATTAATTATATTACCACTTGTAAAGTGACACCATTTCAGGGTGAAAAAGCTCATACAACTGATTTTCCATTAAACTCTGAAGAATGAGATTTGCAAAACAATAATGGAAGTGGGTTTTTTGATTCCCCAGGTAACACAGCCATGATCTCAAAATCAGTACATGAGTCAGCTCTCAACTTGAGTGCTTCTGTAGAGGCTGTTAGTTTGGTAAGCACATTTTCTCACTCACAAGAACAGTCTGACCAAAAGCTGTGCAGTCATCATGTCAGAATTGCACTCCTGAGTGTTTCCCACTAAATTCTGTGCCCTTTTCACCTGACCTATCTGAGAGCTAGGCATAAAATTAATTCAAAAATACCTATTTCTTCAGTGGTGAATAAAATGAATAACATGAAATAATGACAGAATATCCTTAAAAGGAAGAAAAATAGTATAGAACTAAAAAAGAGAGAGGAAGTAGTAAGATAGGAGAAAAGAATGAAAGAAAAGGAAGGGGAGCCATTTGTGCTGTATCTTTGGCTAACTAATAAAGTGAAATTTTATTTGATATAAAACCAGGGTGAGGTCATCTTTAGGTACAAGATATGCAACATAGTGCTGGGCAAAGACAGCTGATATGCTCAGCCAGTAATTTCAAATAAATGTAAAATTTTACCAAAGCACAATTAAGAGTCTTCTTCTTTTTTTTTTTTTTCCCTCTCAAAGGTATTTTCTTTGCTAAATATCCTCAGTTACAGAAGAGAGGAAGCAAATAAAACAGTGATGTCAAACAGATTCTTAGTGATAAAAGTGAAATGAAGTCTGGAGCATGAATAAGAGTTTTTCTCTGACTTCAATCCCAAATTTTCAGATATTAGTCAGGCCTCTTGATCCCAAAGAACTGAGGAAGGAATTTAAATAGTAAAGTTTTATTACAGAGTTCTTGCAATACTATCTTTGTTCTGGATGAAACAAAGCTTATAAAAAAGCTTCTATTGAGCATTGTTTAAAAAATTTAATCTGACAGATCTTTTGAGGTTTGAATTTGGTTTGAGATAAAAGTTAGTTTGAATAATAACAGAAAATCATTTGAGGTAGGTCTATGCCTTCCCTGCTGTTTCTGCCAATGTTCTTCAGTATTATTTTTAAAATAAGTCTGTTCTTGGTGGTCTCTAAGCAAAAGACATATACTACCAAGGAAAAGAGTGACACTATCTATATAGAAAGACCTGTCCAATACACATGTTGAACAACCAAGAAAATCATCTGTGTCATTTGTGGTTGTCATAGGACTACTCATCACAAAAGCAGGTAGAGCAGTTTCAAAGAGAAGTGCAGCTTCAGAGTTACACTGTCCCTTTTATTTCTGTAGGGGGTTCATTCAAAAAGACATACTCCGCAGGACCAAGCAGAAAGAGCTTCGATTAGGGCTGTACAGTATGTGACTAAAGGATTTGTTAACCTTAGCGCTTCAAAGCACACTTGAAAATAAGATTCAAATGGGCTCTTTCTTTCGTGGTTCTGTAGTGATAAACGAGTTCTCCATGCACCAATGCTCATGATTACTACTCCTCCAACATTGTGACTCTGGATGAACGTTAGATCAGTCTAAGTAATGTCCAGAACATTTCATCCATACTAAATAATGTGTGTCATGGCAGGCCACTCCATTTTGCTTAGGAGAGAGCTGCAAGTGTAGTCATAGTTTTTCTGGGGTTATATCATCAATCTTCAGGTGCCCCACAGAACTTGCAGATTTTTTCCAATAAAGAAAGGAATGGAAGGGGAAATCCAGAGGGTAAGTG
The DNA here is from genome assembly GCF_048771995.1 of Taeniopygia guttata. Classification (NCBI taxonomy): domain Eukaryota; kingdom Metazoa; phylum Chordata; class Aves; order Passeriformes; family Estrildidae; genus Taeniopygia; species Taeniopygia guttata. The sequence goes on along the minus strand of NC_133024.1, from coordinate 86,748,065 downwards.
GGCTTCTTTGTTGGGTTGTTTTTTTCCCCTCTGTGTTTTGCTATGGGATTTGGCTTTTTTTTTTTTTTTTAATCTATATTTAGAAAATTGTTTCCTTTAAGGTTTACTCATAAACTACATTTTAAAACCTGTATACTTGAATCTGTGCAAGAAACTTACTTCCTAATGGTCAGTTCATTAATTAGTGGAATAATTCATGACATGCCCCGTGGGTAGCAACACTCACATGATTCATCCCAGTACAGCAAGTAGAACTATTCAAATACTAAAAGTTATTCTGGGTGTAACTGATTAACAAACTCTTTACTATTCACAGGAAAGTGAAATTTCCATTTTCCTCCTGGAGCCCACTGACTATGTCATATTTAGGGTTCTTCTGTCTCTGACAACAGTGCATTATTACCAATGTTAACTGTAACTATTCCTGTCTCTGTCTCAGTATAAGAAAGGCCTCCTAAATTTCATTCTTCCTCGATAGCGAGCACATTCGAAAAAGGGTACCAGAACATCTCTCTCCTTCAAAGTTTACATGAGCCATCACTTTCTTGTCTAACTGATATCTGTTAGTCCTGGTGCCTTACTGACTGATTCAGAGTTTTGTATCCTGATGACTTGTTTTCCTCTTCAAGACATGATTGAGTCTAATAATACAAAGCCTTAAAAATTAGAGCTCTGCCTTCACTACTTGTTAGTGATACTGCTTTATCTATATCCCTTCAATAGCTTAGTTTAGTCAGTCTGGCTGTCTGGCTGTCTGCCTATCCTATTCTACTCTCTTCTACAGACAAAGCTTTGTTCATGTATTTTAAGCCTTAGCACAGCTCTACCAGTAATCTTCCCAGGAAAAGAATCTTTAACTTTGTAGTAAACATATTGGCAACATCTACGAAACATTTGCATTATTTTATATAAATATTAAACAAATCTTGCATGTATCTGAATAACATGAATTGATTTCACTTACGTAAATTACATCAGTCTTCCTGCATTTGCAGTAATATTCAGAGGAAGCTGTAAAACAAAAAAATTACAAGGAATTAAGATAACAGTGGCTGAGCAATGAACAAGGCTCTATCTAGACCAAAATAGTTTTCTTACTTCTCCAAAAGCTACAGCCTATAAGAAAGGGATTGAAATTTCTACTGAAGTAATTCAGGTGAATTAGGCTTGAGCACACTGGATTTTTATCTAGTCTTAATCAACACACATGAGAAAAAGAGCAGAAACAGGGAAGAAGATAGATGTGATCAGAACACACTTCTCCCTTTTAGGATGGATGAACTTTGAAGAAATTTTGGAACTATTTAAAAATTACTAAGACTCATAGTTCTGGGTCATTTGTGGTTTAATCCTTATCATCTTGGAAACCTGAAACAAATACATTGTGTTGGGTTTTGCTTGTGTGTAGGTGGGTGTGATTAAGACACTCCTTCAGCACTGCTGCAAATTTATACTGTCTCATGGGAAGCTGTGACAGGTACCAAAATTGAGGGTGTCCAACTGTAACCAGTAGTGCTGATAAACAGAAGCCTGGAAATGAAAATAAAGATCCCAAGAGACAAACTGGATCTGCCAGTTTACAATACAAATCACATCATTTCTGGAGGATAAAACCAGAGCCTTCTGGTAGCCACCTTGTGCATTAAACCATTCCATTCAGCAAACTGGAAAACTGTTGGTACTCCCTGTTTCCCTCAGAATATAATATATAAACTTCCTCACTCTCTAAGAGTGCAATAATTTGCCCCTCACACTAAATCAGTTTTGCCAACTGTAGGATACCAAAAACTCTCTAACTCCTCAGCAGAAGAATCCACATTTTGATTCAGTTTTGCTTTCAGTGATCTTTGCTCCCACCTGGTGTATCTAATTGACAGCTTCTTTGCAGAAGATGGAGACAGAAATATGATTCTAGGCTTTATCTTGAAATGATATTTTTAAGACTTCATGAGGAGTGATTTACTCAGAAGAGAACTCTGATAAACCCTTTCAGCAGAAATGAGGAAAAGCACTGCAATATAAACAACCCCAGTTAGGCTCAGTCAGAAGAGCAATGCAAATAGGAGGATCACTCACAGGGGACTGGCATGCAGCCACTGACAGGGCAGAGCACAGCAGAGAACACACTCCATCCTCCACGCTGCACAACCTGTATTTAAAACACAGGCAATTTTTGCCCCTCAGAAATCCCTGGCAGGACAATTTTGCTGTCAGAGCTGTAAAGCCAAGCACTGGGAGCAGGTTTAGGTCAAGCTAGATGAACCCTACTTATAGACCAGCACTGTCTTGGCCTTAGAATAGAGCTGGTTGAAGGCACCCACAGACTGGTGCTACACTGGTCTCCATCCTCTCCAGGATTCTGAAAACTTTGTTTCATAGGCAATTATTATCTTGCTAGCTGTTTGTATTTTGTTCTTATGTAAGTTGTGACGTCAATGAGATTTTGTCTGAATACAGAGGAAAACATTTTGGCAAAATACTAAGGGAGGGATCTGTGTGTGCAGGACAGCAGGTCACCCAGGTCATTTATATGAGCAGAGAACATGGGGCAGCCATCCTGGTCACACACATAGTGAATAAAGAGCAGAACAGCATGAACACACTCTGGGGGGCTCATGAACAATAGGAAGCATGATGCAAAATGTAGAGAAATAGGTTCATTTTCAGCCAAAGTTCAAAGGTAGCATGAATATCTGCTTTTTATATCCACCCACTGTATCCTCTGTGGGTTCAGCAAGAAGATGGAGGTTGAGCCTTAAAACAGGAGCAGATTATCTTATGTCTGTTCTCCAGTGTTTCATCCAAGGCTAAAAACATTGTCTTACACCTGTTTTACTTTCACTTCAATGCAATATTGTAAAGCAAAAGGATTAAGAATTTGGCTGTTCCTATCAGGAATCTTTGGATAAAAATTACCCTGTGAGTCTCCATTCCAAGCATGAATATATATTCCTTTTAAACAACAAGATCCTGATTTCAAATCATGATTTCCTAATAGGTTGGGTTGAGTTTGCTCTCTTCCACTATATTCTTTTAAGTTTGATAATTAAAGAACTGAGAACTCATTTTGCCTATGCAAGCATTAAAAATCACATATACTGTACATAAAATAGGGATTGATGAAGCTTATTTACAAAATTTTCCCTCCTTCCTCTGCCTTGCTCCCAATGCTATCAAATCTGCAGGACTCTATGTATGGTTTTTATGAATCATTTTGGGATACTTCAAAAGTAAATTCTGAACAAAAATGTAAATTATTATTATTGTAAAAACATTTGGCACTTTGTGCCACGTAGCATTCTCAGGAGCATCATTCTTGCACACTGGGATTTGAAAAACAGCACAGAATTTAGCTTGAATCAAATGACATTATGTATTTAGTCATTTATCAAAGCCACTTGGTAGAAATTGGGGAAAACATTAGTTAATCTTATTCATGTGGGAGTTCCTAGTTATGCAGCAACACTCTTTCCAATTTCTTAGTTACCCTTTCCTCTCAAAGGCCTGGAATGCTTCAGCCTCCTATTGAACTTGAAATCAGACAATTTTGATGCTACAAGATATGAACCAGCAAACAGAGGATGCTAAAAGTTAGTGCAGGATATTCCAGGCACTGCAAGGAGCACCCAGGAAAAGTAAATAACCACAGTATGAGACATCTGCCTCAGTGGGTCTGAATTTAGCTCCCCTCTGTGTCAGTGAATTAGCAAGGCTTTGGCCCATTAATTCAGCTCTTAAGTGATTTTGGTTGAGTTTTTGAAGAGTGTTTTTCACCTTTAAAGCAACAAAAACACTTGGACAGGCTGCTGAGGGAGTTTGGGCCCAAATTCTGGGAATGTGTGGTGCACAGGACACAAGACAATTTGTCAGCTTGCAAAAGAGGAGTGTTCTGTTGATAAATTACCTGATGGCAGTGTAGGCTATCCATTATTAGGATAAGCTGAAATACACAACAGCTGCCTAGCCTAGATCCCACAGGGGTCCATGGGACTCCTTCTGCTTCAACAAGGAGACAAATTAGAGCAATGGCTCATCCTTACAAAATGTCTTTGTTTTATAGTGACATGCCCTTCAAGTGGCACAGAGGCTTTGCTCCATCTTCCTTCAGCAGAGTCTAGGTGAGACAGAATTGGTCTGTTCAGAGAACCCCAGTTAAAGCAGCTGTCTTTTTGTCTGTGGCAACTTTGCATTATTCCATCTTCACCAGCACAAAGGAAATTCCTCACACCTGAAAATAGATTCATATTTTTCCCTTCACTGGACACATGACACACCATACAGGGATTTATCATAGCAATGACACATCTTATTAGGGAGGTCAAGTCTTGAACCAGTTCTCTTCCCATTTGTGGTCACATAGCATTTCACTGCAACTGCAGCAATTGTGATATTAAGCAAGTATTTGGAGTTTTCAGAGTGTTTTTAGCGACACTTGCCATCTGGAACAAGGTCAAGAGACAACGTCATACAGTTGGCCCATTACAATAACTGAAATGTGATTTGTAGACCGGAACTGGTTCGTGTGCCACAGTTTTTAGAGTGCTCCTCTTGAGAGTTCTGATTAAAAACAAACAAAAGAACAAACCAAACAAAGCCCACAAAACCAGACTAATTGCAATCATTATTAAGTTAAACAGAAAACAGGAAACGCCAAATAATTAAATAGCAATAGCCAAGGTACTAGAAACATTTTAATGGGGTGGCTAGATATGGTAGAAAGAGGGGCACTACACATTTCTTTACAGGCAACCAGAAGCCAAGTAAGATACTGTTGGCCTCTAAAAGTTACTCTAAAAAGTCACTAGGAGTTGCACTATATATGCAATTTTTCTCCTCCTTACACCTCTATGACAGAAAGATAATTTTCCCCTAAAAAGCAGTCACATTCCTCAGTAGAAAGAAGACAGTCTGCTCCCTGAAGATATCATTACTCTGAAGTTATTTGTTAGGATCACTAAGAGATGATAGTCTTAAAGTGAGGATGGCCTGCAAAGAAAGAATATAACTTGTGTACTTGTTGTTTCATGTGTTCTTGTGTGTTTAGGGATAAAGTTAGATATAAAAACTACCAAGTGAATATGTTCTGTTTTCATTCCCCAGAGAACCCACCAAAGACATAGGAACTTGATGTAAGGAATGTAAGAACATCCATGTCAGAGCCAAGAATCCACAAATCCAATACCACGTCTCTCAGAAGTGGACAGTATTATTCCTGAAGGAGGACAAATTTGTATTTCAGTTCCTGGGGTTTCAGTGTAGAGCTAAAGCTGGACTTTGGGCTCATTGTTGGCAGAGGAAGGTGCAGTTCAATGTGGCAAATGTACAGAAGCTCCTGCAAAGAATGATGGACAAGTATTTTTGGAAATGCCACAGGAGGCCAGTGAGTTCACTGAGCAACTGGAGCAGAAGAGCATCACCATGCATATGGATTGTTTAAAGGATGCCTGGAGCATGCTTTCAGAGGCCTAGCACTCCAGCAGAGCACCAACAGGAGGCCAAATCCCAGCATCTTCTGGGAATTCTGCTTCTTTGTCAGAGTGGCTTACACTGGAAATAACAGGAAAGTACTTTCTTGGATGGAAAGAGGTGACCCATTTGAGTAGTTAAGAATGAAATTTGGTTGAGGACATCTTACAGTATCAGGTGCAGAGGGAAGAGTGCCAGAACAGGGTGAGCATCACTACAGAGGTCCAAATAGTCTTCTAGACTGCAGCACTCAACTGTTTGCCCATGTCCTAATCTAGAAGTGTTATTTTTATATCTGCTAGTCTTCAGTGGGTTTTTAATTTTGTCCATAAATTTAGGAACTTAGGTCTGTGGAATGGTAGAAGTAGAAAGTTTTCAAAAGCAGAAATTTTACTCTGTTCTTGTAAGAAAGCTAGAGTTAAATGGGAACTAACAGGAGAAAGAAAAAAAGCACAGATGATTTGGTACAGTCAAATACAGTTATATGGCACTTTTTTCCTAAAGATTTCAAAGCTCTGTTCAAAGGAAGCAGCTATTATTGTTCCCATTGTACACATAGGCAAAATTAAGCCCAGAAATACAGACACTGACCAGAAGTCATGTAGCTATTACATAATAGAACTGGACATTTATTTCAAAACTCAGCAACTGGGACTTTTTAGCTTAATAATAAAGCTGCTAAACAAAAATCTCAATATTTCAAAACTTATGGTGATAGTGGGTAAGCCAGGAATGCTTCCCAGATCTGTCTGGGTCTACTTCAATGCAAAAGTCAAACAGACTCAATCATTGCTTCATGCTTTCCTGGTTTTCATGCAAAGTGAATCCAGACATGCACCATAGGAAGCAGCCAGTGTGATCTCTAGCAGATCCCACCCTGAACTTGAGACCAAGGCTGAGGAGGATTTATTGGTTTGCTGTAGAGGTACAGCTACAGGGAGTAAATCTAGTTTCAAATTCTCAGCAGGAAATACTCATGGCCAGAAAATAGGACAGGAAGATATGGAAATGGGCTACAAAGATTTAATTGTGTTACATTTAAAGAGAATAGCGCTTTGAAAACAGATAAAGTAGTTCAGAATAAAATCTGTAGCCTTCTCTATTTAAAAGATTTAATTTCCAGTCTTCCAAGAAACAGAATCCAAATTTTATTTAAAAGACATCCTAAAGTAAAGCACTTCTTTATTTAAATTTTTGCTTTGTTTTGGTTTTTACTACAAAACTGTTTTTAAAGATCTGCTTGAGATTTTCCCCAATGCTCAGGTTTGATCACTGAATCAAAAAAAACCCACCTTATTGTTTGCCTAGTTATGTTAATGAGTCCAAGCCCAATGAGCTAACCTTCAAATCACACAACCTCTTCATTAGTCTTTCAGAATGCTGCAAAACCTTTAATTCTTTTGCCTCTGAAAGTTTCTCTTAGCAGATCGTGAAAGAAAGACTTTTTTATCTCAGACATGAACAAAATTTTAATTATTTTCTCAAGTAGTTGCCTGTGTCATATACGTAACGGGAAATATCAGCAGGAAATCAATTTGACAGACACTAATGTTGCATGTTCACCAGTTCACCAAATTACACCAGCCATGTCATCACAATGGGCATGAATGGCTCTGGCCCTGCAGTAAACCAAGGACACCTAATGTGGTCTAATTAGGACAGCAGTACACAGAAGTAATACAGTCTTAAATGAGGGTTAGAGTGTCTTTCAGCAAGTCAGTTAAGATTTTTCCTTTGTCAATGGGCTTTCACACACTTTTCTATGTATTTATATATATTTCGATGTATTTCTAATCTTTCTAAGAGCTAAGACATAAACATACCCAGTTATCTAAAACAATATCATGGATAAAAATTCTAGTTTTGTTTTGTGGTTTTGTCTTTTTTATCTAGCTGCTTGCAGGTGGCATTTTTAAGCACTACATTTAAATCTCATATTTAACTTATGCCATATATTTCTTGATACTTGGCAATACTGTTTGCTTTTTGTTGTGTAAGATGAAGGAAAATGTAAAAGTTTTTGTTTTGTCACCCCTCACCCTTGAAGTGTTCTTCTGGAGGTAATCTATAAAAAATTCCATCAATGAGGACCACAGTGCACAGTAGTTGGTATTGGTGATAAAGATTACATCTTTAAAAAAGAGAAAGTATAAGATACACCATTACAGCAGGAACTTTAGGAGCAAGGAAGCAGAAATGAGCTTTCAGAATAGGTGTTTCAGTGTGGGGTTATTTTTATTCCTGCTGAACAGTAATTGTGCATTTCCCTTTTCATCTTCTCACTCTATTTTTTAATCCTGCTTTATAGACAGGACTTTAGAAAGTTTTCTCAACTTTTGATTACTTTAGTCTAACATGCAGAAAACTAGCATCCCAGGTATTTCTGCAGTACTGAAACTCTTTCAGAATTCCATCCACACACATCCTTGCAATGATAAAACATAAATTCTATAAAAGTATGAAGAAAGGGACGAAACTAAACCTTTAGTTTCATATGGGATATAATTTCTTGTTATTTTTGCTACAAAGCTGTAATTGGCCTAGTGAGATCTGATAAATGTCTTTTTATAAACTTGAATATCAACTGATGGTGAAAAAAAATATCATGGAACTTGTGACTGAGAGAAAAGTAAAAGGGTATAAATGACTGGCAGTTCCCATTTCTTTACAAGTGTTACATTTCAGTCCCCTGCCACTACCACATGTTTCCTGTTCACAGATAATTTGTACAACATATTTTATCATTCAGTTTTAGACATAGTTGAAAGGCTTTTGCCTAAGGCTTGGAACACTTTGAAAATTGTATACCATTTGCAAGGCTTTCTTCTGCTTCACTGTGCAATTAGGTGACTGCCTTTCTGCAGACACTGGATTTATCATATGTGGAATTGGGGTTTTTTTCAGCAAGGTGAACTGAGAACAAAAATGCAAGAAGGTTTTCAGTAACCCACAGACAAGGGATTAGTGTGCTGGCACAAAGATTGTAGCCTGCCTGTCAGTCCCAAACTGGACGCCATTCCCTCACAGAAGGAGTATTGTAAGCCACAAAGTTTCATACAAAAATACTCTCAGTCTCTCTGTTCTTACATACCATTTCTATATGTGATTTAAACTTCTATGGTGCAACAAGGGCACCTGATAATTTTTTTCTCTAGTTTTCGGATACTACTGTGTATGAAACTATTGATTTTTTTATTTCTTTGCCCCCCTCCTCCTCCTCCTCTGTTCTCTCCCCCTCCTTTTCCCCAGCTCTGTCTTGACTAAACTTTGCTCTCGCCTAAAGTATGAAGATACTGATGTGCTAAGAGCTTCCCCTGCTGGAAGTTCCTAGCAAGAGGTGTTGTAGTCAAGAAGGGATGGATCTGGGACTAGCTCCCAGTTCAGCTAATTTATGTGCTCAGTTCCTGTCGAGCAGAGAGTACATAATGTGACTTGAGATGCTGATTAAATTTCATGTGTATTTCTATGTTCTAAATAAACCAAATTTTAAAGTCAGATTTGAGCAATGGTAGTTTAGAGCTCTCATTACAGCAGTTTCCGTTTTTCCAGTGAATTCTGCGAGGAAAAGGGAGACAAATTCAGCCCTTTTGTATAATTCATTCATGTGCTTTTACAAGGTCATCTTCCAGTAGGAGATCTGGAGAATTTCTTAAGAAGTAAATCTTATCTATTAAAGCGTTGTTTAATGGCAATGGAATTGTGAATTCATTTCTTGCTTTTAGTTGCAGACATCCAGCTTGTGGGAACTGTAAGTGTTTAAGTGCAAAAGTGAGCTGCAAGGAGCACCAGTATCTTGCAGCATAATACCATCAGGAAAAAGGAGCATTTCTTCAGACTGCGCATCTGTCTCAGGCAGTAACCTAAATTTGCCTTTTCTGAAAACTTTGAAAAAGCTGCATTTTTAAAATAAAAACTAAGAGACTTTCAGTCTCAGTTTTTACATATCCATCTTAGAAATACCTGGCTGTAAATTCCGCAGCTTTTTGGTTTTTTTCAGTGCAAGGCATAATATTACTTCTTACATAGTGTAAGCACAATAACTTGCTTCTGCTGCACTGTCCAGAAACACGGCCACTTGTGCTTGCACACTGTGACCGAGTGGGCAGGATTGTCTTGGCCACTCTGCCTCTGTAAGGTCTCTCTGTCTTTGCACAGGCCAGTGATGGGACTTTGGAGTAAACTGCTTCGTTGTCACTCCCGGCTCGGTTGATTTTGACTGTTTAGATTGTAGGAGTTTTCTGGGGCACAGCTTGACTCTCTCTCTGGTTTTCAAACTCAGTGTTCTGAAACAACTGGCACAATGGATGGTGTTGCACTGCCCCTGTGATGGTATAACCCAGCCTGCAAGGTTGCAGTGATGTTGCAGCAGTCTGAGAGGTGACTTGGAAGTCTTCACTTCTTCTCCCATCTGAATTATCCAGCTCACCTGGGGATGTATTTTGCATCCTAATGAATTGTAGGCACTTGAAGCAAGAAGAAAACCTTGCTCTCTCCAGCTACAGGCTCATGAGGGCTGAGTCACAGCAGAGCTGTCTTAGTGTGTGTGAACTAGCAAATATTTGGAGAGCTCCTGAGCTCTCACCATCTGTACACATGCAGATACACAAGTAGATGGAAAGCTTCCAAGGTAAGTTCCCTTTCAATCCCCATAAAATTCCCTAGACCCAGCTAGCAATTTGAGCTTGGTGCAATAGGAACCAAGGATTTCCTTCAAATTCTCTACTGGGTTTATGTGAATCTGCTGCCTGGTAGAAGACTCAAAGAATTTACCAAAAAAAAAAAAAAAAAAAAAATGCATTGGGTCATGGGATTTCCCATTCTAAACATAATGGTAAACCCAGACTGACTCCATTCTTTCTGTGCTGTCCATTGTGCTTTGTCCCAAGTGGGAAACACAGTTTGGCAACACAGATACAACATACACTGTAAACAATTACAAGAATAAAGCTAAATATTATGCATATTCATTGCATGCAATCCTAACACAAACATCTCTACTGAGGAGAACAGAAAAGAAGATATTTTTATTTTTCAACAGAGGAGATGATGGGTCTTTTTAACCCTTTATTTTCTCAGTTGTACAATTTTCAATAGTATGAAACAACAATATTTTACTTCATATGTTATAAGCAAGTACTTCATAAGTGGAGTTTTTTCTTTACTACAACTTAGCTGCATGATAATTTAATTTCTCAGAGGAGTTCACTCATTTCAAGTTTCCAAAAGGCAATGGTACAATTGCTCACTATTTTCACTTTAGCTTTTCTGTAACTTCCAATTTTCTAATCAAATCATCTGATATGGGTTTCATTTTCTTTTATTTATGGATGGGAAGGATATGTTCATTTTCTACCTTAAAGTGTGAAGAATTCTTGTTTTATTGTGAGTCCTGAATAAACAATGTAGGAAAAAACACACTTTCTCCATGCAAAACACCTCTTACTTTATCCAAATTCTTAATGTAACATAGGACTAATTTCCAAACTATTATGCTCTCATTTACATGCCTATTTGTGAAATGTAGCTAAGAGAAAAATTATTTTCTTGTAAAAGTCAGCTCTTCCTCCTCTGAGGAGGAAACCAAAAATTCTTTGAAGTTCTCACCTAACAGGGCGAATTTTGAGAAGGGTAATAAATCCATACACATAACCCTAAGGAAGTCAGCTCAACCTGACCCACAAATTTCTTGGAACAGTTATTTCTAGGTTGCAGGGTATCAAAATAAGCCATGATATTTTATTCCACAGCCACAAAAAAAATAATTTTTTTGAATTTTTGAAGCAGTGGCTGATTTTTGAAGCAGTGGCTTGGGCTGTGACTTATAATGAAGGGTATTCTAGGTTAGATTTCCTGATAATAAAACACAATTCTGTGGCATGCCTTTTTTTTTTTTTTCCATTATGCCCTGTTTTCTTCTTATTTGAAAAGCAAAATATGGCAGTTTTTATTTTTATCAAAGCGTTGTTCTTGATTATTTTTTTTTGTATGAAACCTCTGTATTCGACTGTGTGAATAGTACTAAAATTCAGCAGTCAGCATCTGTTGTTCCTGCTCTTTTCTGGATACTAAGCAGCACAGAGTATATGAGGAAATCCTCATCAACTTATTTGTTAAAATTAGTGGATATGCATACTCAGAATTCTGGTTATTTAAAATATTAAATCTGTGAACAAAACAAGTTTTTTCTGCATGCACCACAGAGTACTCAAGCTTTGCTGTTGTGTACTTGCAAAATTATTTACATTTGTGTGAAACATTCACATATTAATTAATTAATTATTTTCTATCTTGCTGATGCATTAATATTTACAGATAAAAACTATAATTTCAGCTATTAGTTGATTATCATTAATGCATAGCTATTAACAATAGATTACCAGAAGGATAACCTTTATTCACAATAAATATGACACAACAACAGATTGTAAAACAGTAAGTAAAGATTGTAAAGTAGTAAGAGTATAAAGGCAAGGCAAAACCCTAAATACTTCATTTAGAGCAGGACTATAAATACCCTGACAGACACGCCATTTCTTAATACGTGCATGGGTGATCTTTTGTGTCCTGCTTGCAGGTTAGAGAACAGCCTGGAACATTACAGAGGCCAAACCAGAAATTATATAAATAAATGCTTTAGCAGAAGCAGGAAATTATATTTGAACATGTGTTCTACCTTACCAGAAATCATTAGCAGCAGCAAACCGGACATTTCACAGTGGATAAGATCAGGCACCACAGACCTGTCTCAGAGCTATGAGCTTGCACATGATAGGTCTACTGCACCTCCAAAAAGCAAGCTTGGGACTTGTTTTTTATATAGGTTTTGTAGAGGCTTAAATACACCCAACAAAATGTAGCCCACAATTAACTGTGGACTTTTCTTTTGTGTGCCTGTTCTACCACAATTATTTTGGATCCTGGCCTGTCTTGGTCACACTGAGAGGCATTAGGGGATTAAAAATTACTTGAATTCCAGTTTTCATTTACAGAAACAACAGAGCTGGTGTGGGAACAGCCCCAGGTCCAGAACGCAGCATTGGTTCAGCCCCACCAGCAGAAGCTCTGAAGCAGCCAAGTGCCCTGTGGCCATGAGTTGGACTGCAGGGAAGATGAGCTCTTTCTAACTGCAGATGCTCTGCAACCTCCCAAGCTCAGAGCTGCTGTCCTCTGACTTGTCTGGGATGGGCTTCATCCTAATGACATACAGATAATGAAAAATCAACTAAATAGTCAGAGTTATGGTTTTTCATTAAACTCAATCGTTCCTTTTTAGCCAGCCCCCCTAGAGTACATTACAGTGCTTCTGTGTGGGCTGAAATTTTACATTGCTGAGGTCAAAACAGGGTTTATGCTATTTTCCCATCCACACCCTTCAGTGTTTGAATTAAGTGGTTTTAATTCACAGCAATTCTTTTGCTAATTACTCCAGGAGAAACTCTGGCTTAATGCTGTCAGGAGCAGCGCCTATACTGTCTCCACTGACAAAAGCAACACCTGAGTGAGGTAAGAAATTACTGCAGCTGCAGTAACCAGGGTAAGGCTCAGCTGCTCCTGGGCTAACATACCTGAGGAAATTTAGATTAATCCATGTCAATCAGAAAATGACAGCAGTCTCCCTTTCTGCAGTTTTAATTGAGTCAGGTAGGCACAGTTTGGCATTTAAAACATCTTTCTAGCATATGTGTTTTGTGCCATCTTTGAACATGAGGAAATACAGTTTTCCCCCATATAAAACATTTTTTCCATCTTTAAAAGAATCCTATATGTTAAATGTTTCAGATTTGACATGGAAATCTAGCATGAAAATAGCCTTTTTGCAGAAGCAGGACATAATCTTCTTCTGGACAAATTGATTTTGTGTGAGAAAGTTGGAGACTGAGAACATGCAGTAGGTTTGTTTTTTTTTTCTGGCTGATGCATACGTTGGTTCAACAATGTGCAGGCATACAGTTGATTTGAGTAAAATGAAAAAGATCTGTAAGTGTTTCAGAAGTTTTGCATTCTTTAAATACAGTGTTTGTTCTTTTGTATGTAGCCTGTGAAAATAATTTCATACTGAGCAGTGACTTGTATTTAGAGTATACTTCTTTCTATAACTTCAATATGCACTCTGTCTAAAAATTAATTTTACAATTGTATACAGGACTTTTCAGAATAGTTGAAGCTAACATGACACTTACTTGCATTGGAGGCATCCCCTGCAAACATGCACAACAAGGCAGAACACTAAAGCTGGTGGAAAGAAAGACATGTGTGTCCTGAGAAACACATATTAAAATACATAATCTAAGATGCTTATGCTGCTTCATTGACATAATGAAATTAATGTACCAGAAGCTGATATGAACAACATAACCTGGTTGACTTCTGACAGGCATCTTTAAAGCTTAGACTAGATGCTGTCGAAGATCAGTCAGGGTAATGAAATGGATTTTCCTATAGATTTGTGTGTTTTGCTTCTTTAAGGCTCTGCCTTGAATAACCCAGTTTTCCCTCACAGTCTCTCCAACAGCAGACAAGACACAGCAAAGCTGTTAGACGGTATATCATTGCTGATCAGCTGCAAGCTGCTGCTGCCAAATGGGATGCATGAACTGAACTCTACCTGTCTTACTCTTACAGGAGGTTAAAGATGCTCTTTTACACAGCTGCCAATATTTCTGAAAAGATAAAGGATTAAAATGGCTGTGAGACATCATTATTTTTTGAATCTGTTTGATTAAAAAAAATCTCATTGATCTCAACAGGTCCAAAACCAGGCAAGTGGATGGTAGGTAGATAAAAAAAGAGGAAGTACAGCTGCATAAAATGGGAGGAATATAGAAAATATTTTATGGCTATCTACACACAAAAAGTCAGTAGCCCAGCCTCTTTGCCACTGCCTGAGTGGAGTCTGAATTATTGCTTAAAAATGTGCAACAGTTTTGGAATCCAAATTACAGACAGACCACGTTTTTCTACATATATTGATATCAAATATCACCAGGTTAGTATACTGGATCCTCAGGTTTCTAAAAGAGGAAAGTGGAAGTCAGTTTAATTCCACTTCCTTATACTGCAAATTGTCCATATCTAAAGATGGTCAACATGAGACAAATGAGTCTGAATCATTCCTTGCTTTCATTTGCTGTCATAATCCTGGGCTTTTTTCTGCTGAGCCCTGGAGATGTGCCAACTATATGGAAGACAGGTCATGGCTTTGTCAGAGAGCAACAAGCCACCTGTAAGCTGCCCATGACTCCACATGGCTCACAGCTGCTGCCCCTCCCTACGAATCAGTGTCTGGGCCCAGACCTATGGTCAGCCACGCAGCTTCATTGCTAATATGGTCCTCAGCACATCGGGGGCACATGGCCATATTAGTCTTTCAGGTACTGTTCAAGGAACAGGCTGGAGCAAAGTCAGTCTCCAGGTGACAGTAGGGGCAAGGCAGAGAGAAGAGAATTCAGCCATACAGACACGAGTGTCTCAGAAAACAGCCCCCCTTAATTGTTTATGAATTAGTATGGACTTTGATGCTAGAGCCATGCCTGGTACTGACTCTGGTACTAAAAGCACACTAACCATGTGGTTACTGTTAGGGTGGTCTTTATCCTTGGGCCAGCTATGAATATCCCCATCTCAGAAGACAGCCATTCTCACATTGGCTGACCTGCCCACTGCCATCAGCCAAAGCAGAGCCCAAATGGTGCCCATTTGTGCAGTCACACTGTCCATGCTATGGGGCTGGAGCACCTTTGAACATTGCCTCTGATTCCCTCAAGACAAAGAAAATGTTCAGCTGCTGTGACTTTGTTCCAGCAAATGGGTACAAAGGCAAAGAGTGAATATGAATGTAAGACTGCCCTGTTAGGCAAATATATAACAGAATAAAATTAAGACTAAATGTGCAGCCTTAATTTTAGCATTCAGAATTTTCAAAATTTTTTAACTATGAAACTTATAATTTTAAAAAAGTGGATTTCTAATACTATATCTCTGCATATATGTGTACATCTACTCTTGGGCTGCTGAATTTTTTTTTCTCTGGAGATATTTTTAACAAGACAGATTTCCTACCGAATGTGCTGGTTATCAATAAGAAAACCAGAAAAAGATTATAGGGGGGAAAAAAGGGAGAGAAAGAAATTATATAGCTTTCAGTAAAAATGCTTATATATTCTTTATTCTTTTGCTAATTGTGGTGTGGGACTTTACTTTTCCCAAAAGAAGGACCATCCATCTCCTGTTTATCCTTTTTTATTGGTCTTGTTGTCATTGAAATATATGGCTTTGCACTCTTTTATTCCAGGAAAAAAGATCAGCACAAAGAACTTTGAAATGGGAAAAAAAAAAATAAAAAAAAAAAAATAATTTTGGGGTTTGGTGGGTTTTTTTGTTTTATCTTTTTTTCCCATGTAAACTAAATTACTTCTTTACCCAGCCAAAATATGCACTCAGAAACATGCTGATGCTTTTCAAATTGTAGTAGATAGAGGCACTTAATCACCAGTTTAAGTAGAAAATGTGCACCAAGGGAATTTTCCATGGGGTGATTTAGCTGTATGCAAATCTGATGTGTACTGTAGAACGGAGGTGCTCAGGAGCTGAAACTCTAGAGCTTGTCAAGGGATTAGGTAACAATGAAGATTTAAGAGCCGGGGCAAAGCTAGATGTAGGTTGGTAATAATATCCTGGTCAATATATCCTCTAGTGTAGACAGCTAGATAAACATGCAGATAAAACTTACTACAGCAATGTTCATGCAAAATGCACCACAGACAAAGAATTGAAGAAAAACTCCCACAAGGCACTGACAGCTTTTTCCTTTTTTCTTTCTCTTTACTGAATATTATTGCACAGGAAGCATCATGGCAAAGCCTCAGGACTGATTCCACTGTGAACCCAAACCTTTGTGGGATGAAATTTGTAATATTTCTCACTCACTAACATAAATCCTGCTGGCAGGGTGGGTGACTATGGGTGCATGCTAGTTAGTAGATAATTTATAGGTGTAGACTAAAAGCAGTACTGCTGTAAGGAATGTGCATAAGGATTTTTATAAACAAACCAAAGGTGTAAATAAATTGGAGCTTCACATGTTCGTAGAGTCAGTGTTCTGCATCATTGAAAGGTCTACATTAAGACATAGTCTGTCATCCTCCAAGCACACACATCCATTTCTATCATGCTCATAGTGGCTCAGTTGCTACCTGCAAAGTAGCTACAGTAAAACTGCAACAAGCTTCCGGGACACAAGGAAACAATTCATGTTCCTACCCTTGGACCTCCCTGCCTGGGGATGGGTGGCTTTTGGTGCAGGGTGGTCCCCCTAAACCACCCTAGACAGATAAGGACTCAGTATGGAGACACATAGGACTCAACACAGCCAACACAGGAATCAAAAAATAGCAAAAATAGATCATAAAAACATGTCCTTGCAGGCATTTTGTTCAGTGGAAAGAGAGCTGTAAATACACTTTAAAAAATATTTCAGCTGGTCTCACAGTTACCTCCATGCAAAGCTGAAACAGTAAGAACTTTATATAAGAGAGAAAAATCATTCTTCAACTATCTGTACTGAACAGTGAGTAATGTTGATCCTTAAGTGCACATGAAAACAAACAAAACAACCCTGAAGGTTTGTACCACACGTTGAGCTCAGCCTGTATCACTGGGCATGGAAACTGACTCTCCAAATCAATGGCTCAAATTTTTTTCTTTCCTTTATCCTTCACATGTGTCTTTTGTGGATTGTGAGTCTCTGGCAGTGTCTTTACTATAAACACTCTCCAATTATATGTCTCTGTAAGACAGGAATGATGGCAATTAATATCAGTATTGCAGTTCATTAGATTTCCTGATTTCTGGCCCATTAGTTGACAGAAAAGAGCTTCTTTTAATATGTAAAGTCAAAGTTATTTTTAACTGTGTTTTTTGGTTGTTTCATTTGGGGCATTTCTGAAATGCAGACTGAGGGGAGATGGATTTTTATGGCTCTTGCTCTGAACAAGGTATAAGGTATTACTGGGAAGGTATAAGTATTACTGAGAATACTCTGATACAGGCACAGTGCAGTATTTTAATGAGGCTGTACCTTTTGGTACCAGAAAGGCATGGCAAGGAGGCTTTTCCTTTCCCAAAAGTCATCTTGTAAATTGTAGCTTTAGATAGGCCTCAAAAAGACTTGGGTTGTCTGGAACAAAATCTGCCTCCACAAAATGAACTACACAACCATTCACAATGCCATAACCTTTAACCACCACTTCAAAGGCGGCCAAAATACAGGAAGACCCCTTTGTCTCAGCCAAGGTGCTGCTGTGGGAAGGTGGACTGCCAGGGTGGAAAAGCTGAAGGCACAGTGGTGTTAGTGCCATGAAGTACAGGAGCACAAAAAGGGGCACAGCACAGCTTTCACAGAGCAGCAAGCCAAACTTTGCGCTTGTGGAAGGATATGTCCCTGAGCAGTGTGACATGGTTACACCTCTCACCTGAAGGTTACATCTCATGGGCACTAAAGATCCAGGGATGTCGATCAGCTGTGGAGTATCCTTCATGACTGGAGGACACATGATTACTTTTTATGTATTCTAATTATCCTGTAGGCATACATTTCAGGTTACAGAATTATTATTGAAATCCATTTAATTTTCAGTGGCAGTCACTTGAGTGGACAGAGTAGCACAGGAAAATTACTTAGCACAGATCCAGATCCTCCATCATTTGCATACACACATATAATTTTTATTTTCTGCTTATACAGAATAGCAGTAAAATACTAATATGTACTGAATACAGTGTGCTGCTAGTATCAGACTCTTAAGAGTATGAAAAAAATAATTTTTAATTATGCGTGCTTTAATTTTCTGGGTAAAATGAATAGCAAATTTTTATGTACAAGTGTGTGATACAGTATATATATATACATATGTATATATATATACATACACACACACACACACACATATATATATATATATATATATATATATATATATATATATCTACACATTGCACATACCAAACTTCTACAGGCAATAACCAGAGTATCCACAATTATTGTAGTAAAGAGAAGAAGCACAAACAAAAAAAGATTCTAAGACTATTAGGAAAGGATCTAAATTTATATGTTTCAAGGCATAAAACAGTCTGTGGATTAAAAAATTTTCCCTGTGGACAAGTAGTCTCTGTAACATCCTACTGCAGAGTTTCTGCCATGCTCATCTGAAGATAGCCAATTTTATAAATGATTTATTGAAGAAGGTGAACAACTTTTCTGATCCAGCATGTCCTCTGTGTACTCACATGAGAAATTAGAGTCTCATATTATGCCTGCCATGAGCAGTTCTGTCTACTAAAATTCTGTTCTTGATACTTTTCCTGATGTGAATTAAACCAACTGGTGGATAAGGTTTCCTTTTCTGTATACCTTCTTTTCTTCCTATTCCTATCCCCATTGCAGAAGACTGTAAAATGCCATCTCCTTACACTACAGGCATATAGCATGTCTGGGAAATAACACCTGGAGCTCAGAGGAGCACTGGCAGTACCACAGGAAGGGGAAAAGAAGAACAACCAGCTGCAAGGCCCTGCTGGGTTTCTGCCCTAGCACTGGGTGATTCACATGAGGCTTCACTTCACTTGTTGGATGTTTGTGTTTGAAGTCCTTCTCCATGATAAGGTGGCTTTAATCAGACTCAAATTAATTTTAACTAAAACTCACTACATTGGCCCCATCAGAAAGAGACAATATTTCAGAAGTTTGAGGCAGGAGCTACAGCTGCACTGACTCAGGAGGGTAAGCTGTATCTTTCCAGTGTCTGTGCAATTTAGGGCTTTTTAGGGATGGGAGCTGTAGCAGGCTATAGTCCCCAATAGTACTATCTGTGCTGTGTTCTACTTAGGCTGTGACACACTCCTTACACTTCTTCCCTCCACACAGGACCCAGGCAAGGAATTCAAAAGGAAGCCATACTCCAGATTTAAAGGAAGGGTGCCAGTTACAAAGTGTGTGTATCCAGTCTTCCTCCCAAGGGATCTCCACTAGGACAGCAGTTCTGCTCCTCAAACAAGGATGAGAAAATGTGACGGCTGGGGAACCAGCATTACACAGTTATTTAATGCTGTATTTATTGCTTTGATTTCAGGCATCTCAGTGTAAAGTCACTAAAAGCCCCAGGAATTCAGCATGTTGGAAAATCAGACCTGGCTTGTCTTAAATTGACTATCCAGGACAGAAAGCTTCTCTGGGAAAATTTTGCTCAGGTTCTGTAGATGTAGTTCCTTACCAACTTTTTTTTTTATTTAAAGGTATAATACCTTTCAGATTGTTAAAGAGATATAAAAGCTTACAAATTTCCCTTCACAATGATTTTGGTACTTTGACTGTTTTCTGTGAAAATGAAATACTACATTGTGTATTGCTAGTGAGTAAGCTTTGTTACATCTCAAATTTCCTTTATAAATTTATTTAAATAAATATTTATTTATTATTATACAGGTAGTATAAATCACCTGTCCTGTGACTTTCCCACTGTGTTCCACAGAAGCACAGTCAGTAAGGCTGTGGTGAGGGTGAGACTTGTCAGTGAGGGCTGGTGTCTGGACAGTCCCAATTCATCTGGTCCTAATCACACAGAAACCTTGATTATAACCCATTTCTGCAGCCTACAGTAAGTTATGTGCTCTGTCTCCCACCATGATATCCAGCCAGCTGGAAGCACCTCTGGGTACAAGGCCATTTCCACAATAGGATTAATTTTTGGAGCACTGACAAAAACCTTCAGTGCTATTCAAAGAAGTTTGGAAACTACTGGATTATAGGACAACTCACAGTTTTGCAAGCTGTTGCCTGAGGATTTTTCAGAAGAAGAAAAAAGGAGAGCAAAATAAAAGCATAGCAAAATAAAAACATATGAGCTTATGCTAAAATGGTCCTCTGACTTGGGGCATTTCAGTTTTAACTCAGAGAGGAGACTGTGGCAACTCAGAATTTCCACAAAGTAAATTCAAACCCAAGTGTCTTAAATTGACTACCCAAAGTCAGAAAGCTCCTTCTGACACTGTTGTTTTTTGCGTGTGTGTATGAATTATTAAACTGCTATGAATTACCCATTCATCTTCAGGCTTCTAAACTGAGTCTGAAATCTTGTACATTATGTATAATACAGAAAATTAAGATTATGCAGATGGAAAATACTTCCCTGCTGCAGTTTTCTCCTAAGATGTCTTACAATACTGAGCACAGAGCCCCCATGCAGAATGCAGCTGGGTGCCATTCAAGTAGTTCTTTCAGGGATGGTACAGGAAGATGTGCACCGAGACAGGAGTATCTGAGACTTCCACCAAGAGGCAGTAATTCCAGGAAGCAATGCTCACAAGAAGGTGTAGTGCTCCTTTCAGCAGCGACATTAATGCTTGCTAATTTCCTTGAATGTTACTGCCTAAGCATTTTATGATTGCTTTCCCCATCCCTGAGAACTTCTGGAGTGGAGACTAACAAACATTTGTGCTAGGAGTACTGATAGAGTTTTACAACATATTACTGAGATCTTGAGAGGCCTTCTTCCAGAGTACTTGCAGATATTCTGTTGATGACCAGCATTTGCTGAATCTGTCATTAAGTAATAGCCATTAATTTATTAATCCACCAGAAATTAGGACTCTAAAATGCTTTCTGTACTGGCTTTTATGGATTTCTCTGAAATTTCATCACATGACAGTTTTCAATCTCAGCAAGCTCCTCCAGGTCAACAAGTAAAAGGCAGTAACAAAGCAAAGCAAAACATTTAACAAATTCAATGAGCATCTATTATCAGCCTGATTACACACTGCACCACATAGAGTCCTAATGATTTCAGTGAGGCTCCATGCAGCATAAGGAGTCTCCCATGCAGATTAGTTTACAAGATCAGGGTCTCCATATGGAACCTCTCCATTCACCCCTTCCTGTTCTGGATACAGCAGTATAAAACAAAGGCCTGATTTTTTGCATACTTGCAAGGTTAGAATTCTTGATAGGCTTGTACAGTAATTCAAATGATAACAGCTATGAAAATATTTCTCAGTGCTATTTAAAGCCTGTGTTGGCTTTTCTCACCTCGGTCACTCACTGCAATCTTCTCTGTCCAATTACCTTTCTAATAATTATTTTGATGCATTTCAGCTGCCACAGCATTAGGTGTAAATGCCTAAAATCATACCATTCAAGTCCCAGGAACAATGTCATGGGAGAACTGTCATGGGTGTGTAATATTAAGGGGAAAAAAATCAAATGTCAGAAACTTCATATTGATACTTTGATCAGAAGCAACATGAGACTGAAAGTTTTTGAACAACAAACCATTTGAGAGTGTGTAACATGCTTGTGAAAATATTCATAGCATAATTAGATAAATAACAGATCCAGTGTCTATTTTTACTTTCCCTTGATGAGAAGCTTTGCAGGAGAGACTGCTGGTAGTTAATTCTCCCTAACAACAATCTGTGTAATCACAAACCCCAATTAGCTGTGCCTGTTCTATGCTATACAAACTATTTCCTTAGCGCTTCACATCACTACTTTGTAATTAGCTTTCATCTACACGAGCTTTGACTAAAAAAATATAAAAGAGTGTAAGTGATTGTACTGCCACTCAGTATTCTGCGAAATAATCGCTAGCGATTTCAATCAGATTAATTTTATCACCCGTATTAAGGAAAATTACCTCCCTCTTCACTCTCTACAGCTGAGGGCTATTTCATTTCCTGAGATGTTCATAAAAGCATAATATAAAGCAATCTGTAATTGTAAATATCCTTCCCTAATAACTTTGAGATATTTCCTTAATACATCTTTACATTTGGAGTTTCCGTTCCATAAAATACAGTAACAAGTGCTCTATTATGTTTTAAGTGTGTGCTGTTAAGCTGGACAACTTAGCGCTGTCCTTCCTGTTTTTACATAGGGTTATATTTAACTTGCAGATAATGGGAACAAGGTTTAAAAGTGATGGAGCGGAATAATGGCGTTACAGCAATAATATATCTTGCCTTTGTGAGGAATAGAACTTTACGGCCTATTTCAGGTCAGCCAACACCAATTCCATTTTTCACAGCCTGACAACTTTCACCTTCACCCACACTCCAGATGGGTATTAAAAACTAGTTTCCAAACAAAACTGAGGTTTGGTTATATCCTTCTTTTACACCTGGGGAGAGCCCTTTGATGCTTAAAATCTACATAAATAATATAAAATAAAATAAACCAAAAATGGGCAGCCTGCAACAGCTGCATGCCACTGGCTTGTGTGGTGAACCTCCCAGCTATTCAAAGAGAAAAGCAAGCTGCTCAGGTCCTGTGGGAGGAGTCATAGGAGGGGAATTTCTGCAACTGCAACACTTGCCTGTTCAACTTCTGCAGCAAGGACATGGTATTAGTAAAAATTTAACACAGGGTTTGTGGGAAATGTGTGGTGTGTGCTAGGGGGACCACAGCAGCTCAATATAGCACCACCAAGAAGATTAATTTAGCTGTTCAGGCCACCAGCTTTTCACTGAGCACAGATCAAGTAGTGCACATGTAATGGTCTGTGTGGGAAGCTCCCTCCCTGAGCCAACTGCACCCTGAGCTGGTCTGTAAGTGTTGTTCCTGGATATATTAATGTATTTTTAAAAATTGTAACAAAGGAAAAGAGAAAAAAGGCACTGGGTAACTGAAGTGCATTCTCACTCATATGTGTGCATGTTGTCTGTATTGCAGTGCTTTTCCCCAACATCCTCAGCTTCACCACAGAGGTACAAGGGCCACTGATACAGAAAACACTCATATCAGGGCCAACACAGCTTAAGGCTGTTTTAAGCAGCCCCTGTTCTCCTCAGAAAGTATTCTTCCAACCTTTCAAAGGTAAAGGCATCTCATTATCTAAGCGGCTCTGTAGTCATCTGGCTTATCCCTCGGACTGTCTCACTCATCCCTAATTATTGCAGCATGAGAGCTGCCAGTACACAAGAGGTCTGCCATTCATATTGGAGAGATGACAAAGACCAAGACAGGTAAGGGAGCATCCCCACTGGAGAAGGAAACTCTCCCTGCCTGCTGTAGTAGAGTCTGAAATGTTCCCAAGTGGTGAAGCTCCAGGGATAAATGAAGAGAGTAAATCACATAGGTTGCCCCAGCACAGTGTGAATCACTGCACATTTTGGTACATACCTTGGCACTGTGATACTCTGCACTGCATGTGAAATGAATAACAGAATATGTCTTGAAATTTTAGGAATTGGGTGGGGGCTGGAGATGTAATGCAGTTTCATCAACGTCATGGTGTCAGGATAAGGCAGATGTTATCTCACTGGAATCAAAGATATTGCACTCACCTTTCTTTCTCCAGGAGGAAGATAAACTTTCCAACCTTGTAGTCAAGCATGAGAAGAAGTTCTCTCTCATCCAGAGGAACACCCTGACTTGTTTGCAAACATGCTTCTTTGTACACATGGATAAGACACATCAGCTAGATAAGCTGCAATGGGTTAATTTCCTTTGCTGTTCACTTAAGACACAGGAGAGACATTTATCTCCTCTCTTTACCACTGTCCATGTTTCCATGTTGGTAGAAGACACTGAAGACCAGATTAAAAGCTTCACCCTAGCATGACAGAAATTCTAAAAACTTATCAGAAAGCAATTTTCAACTGGCCTGAGTCTCTGCAAGAATCCCTGTGCCTGAACCTTTTCCAAAGATGTTGTCAAAAAAGAGGCCTGCAGATGGTATATCCCCACATGGCAAAGATATTCCCAACAGAAATGTCATCTTCCACTCCCTTTTTTTCTGCTTAAGGAGCGTGCAGGGACAGGGATGCAGCAGACAGAAACACTGAATCCCCTGAGGAAAAGGAGACAAAATCATTGCAAGAAGAAAAGCTCAAGTTCATACATCTCCAGAAATACTCAAACATATGCTGAATTTCAATTTTCTCATGCTTAAATTTCCACTTCTGAGAAGGCCAGCTAATAAACAAAGTCACCTATTACAGTTGTACAAATGTTGCATCCCCACTGTTTTATATTACCAGGAAATAAAGTGAAACTAGTAAAAATTCAGTATCCCTGGCAAATATCTGAAACTCTTTTATGTGGAACAAGGATACAGCTAGGGCTGAAGGAACATGTGTTTTCAGTCCCTCTGAAAATTTCACTGTCTTCATATTTGCTTTTATCCCAGTTTGGAACAGAAAGTTAAACATTGACTACTGAAACTTCTGCAAATCACAAAGTTCAGAAATGTCAAAACATGCCACTTTAGTATTTCTGATCTAAAGGAAATGCTGAATATAACAAAACTGCAACAGTGAATAACATTTTCTGAATGAAACCAAAGCATTTCATTTTAGCTCTGTTCAGTACCAATGTATGTCTCCCTGACATGATCTTGATACCTCACAAAAGCTGGAGATTAGATGTTTTGCATTATTAATTTTTTGCTAGGGACAGATTTTCTGAGTATGTCACAAAGTAAACGTCACCCATCATACGAAACCTCAGGTAAGACATCCAGCTGCATCTTGTGAAGTGTAATCCATTGAAGACATGTTTCCACATGGATCTTGGTCATCAGGGTGTTAGGCACAACACCACTGCAGAGCAGCACAGAAAAATGTTTAATAGAGCTGATACCAAAAATTTAGCTTAGTTAACAAGACAAATGGTTTGGGATTGTATTGATCCAATCCCAAGCAAGACACACTCCTCCAGACCTCTAAAGGAATTCATGTAATTGTTAAATATTTTAATGAATTACATGTGTCTGCACAGTGGTCATTCATAAGATACTCTAGACTCCACTGGGGTAAAATAACATGCATTATTGAGTAGTTATACAGATGACTGGTGCCATTTTATTGTTAGAGATTCAAATACTGTCATTTTTTTGACTGAGATAAAGTTAGCTAAGATAATGACAAGCCTTCTGACCACTATAAATACATTTTGCTGTCACATTTAAAACAGTAGATAATTAATGCAGAGCCAGCTGCTACTAATATACAGTACTAAAACTTGTTAATATAAGGCTATAATAAAGCTGTTAATACTGATAATATCATATAGCATTTTAAACTATGGCAAAATATTCCTTAGAATTGTTTCCTTGCTATGAAATGGTTTGATACATTTTGGGTTTATTTTCCTAATTAATCTCTAACAGCATATATCATGTTATCTGTCATAAATAAAGTCAGCCCTTGCCTCAAGGGTTCTGCACTTTAAGAGAAAACAAGAAGGTTGAGATGTGTTAGAAATCTAAACCAAGTAGGATTCGTTATTTGCCTCATAACCGAAGCTACATACCCCATCAAGCACGGGACCTGATTGTTTGCATGAGCGTTGCAGACAGGTGAGGAAAGATAGTCTTTGTCCTGAGGAGCTTGAATTAAAATATAAATCTAGAGGAAAATACAGCTTAAAAAATGCTTTTTGCCTGTAAGAGTCTCTTCTTTCTCCTTTTCACTTAATCCCTAGAAAACCTGCAGTGGGGATGGGCATTCAAAGGTGCAATCAAAACCTCTTGAAATCTGTGAAAGTTTTGGAGTATGCTTTTAAAAATTGAACTCCAGTTATCCAAATGTGTGAGAAATATCCTACTGTAAATGAAAGGAAGACATTCTCTACTAATTCTCTCACTCTTACAATAAAGCTAACTGAAAATGAGAATAGTTCTGATCACCAGAGTCCGAAATTGGTATTCCAAGAGTTTCATAACAGAAATTGGTTTGCCTCCGTTTTACTAAATTATACTGTTCAGTAGTTAGAAACTCATTTTATAAGCAAATACGTACTTACCTATTTTTTAAGGCGCTGACCGACTGATCATCTTAATGGCTTATAACTACAAGTGTTCCAGCTGGTTGATACCATCTGTCTAAATCTGCTAGACAAAAGGGTAGTGGACTAAATCTGTGGCTTTAGCTCATTTAGTTTATACTCAAGAAAATGTGACATTAGCCTTTGGTATGGAACTTTGTTGAAATATTATGAAAGCCAAATGATTGTTCTTTAACAAAAAGAAACCCAAAAAGCCAGTGACTAATTAAACAGCAATAAAAAAGAATGACACAGCAGCTGTGGACTGTGTTATTCTGTAGTCCTTAGATACAGATGGGCATTAAAATAGCCTGTCTTCTGGGAACTCAGAAGGAGACACAGAAGGGAAAAAGTAGGTTTCCAAGTGCCCAAAGTTAAAACTGTCTCACAAAAATAAAGGCAAGAAGTAAGAGGAGTAGATGGCTGCACTGAATAGTGTCTGGGGACCAGATCTGTGGGCTTGTGTATCATAGCTGTGGATGGCCCTGTGGTTGGTTCCCATGTGAATTCAAGGAATACGATCACCTCCAATAAGCAGAAAAGAATGTCAGTGATAGATGGAAAAATCCTCTCTGCCTCAGGAGGTGACAGAAGAGTGCTCAGCACACGGATGTTAACTGCCTTCAGGCATAAGCAAAAGGCAAGTTTCTGTCAGTGACCAACATAGTTTCTGACATGTAATGCCCATGACATTGAATATTAAGGATAAGAGAGATCAATGCCTCATTTTATTGAACTCGAGTTTTATATTCTACAAGCCTGCTTAGAACATGGTTTTCCCCATAACAGTTAAACCTTTAGAACATAAAGGGTCCAATTTGCTAATGATCTGTGTCCATGTACAAATCAACTTATTAACACTATTTCTGGAAATACTACAAGCAGAGAGAAAACTTTCACATTCATCAAAGCTGTTCAAAAACATTTAACCATTTGGAGGGGTTTTTTTATCTTTTTGAGAAGCATTAAAAAATGCAGCAGTTTAAGAAGAGATCAAAGCTATTTTTAGGCAATTATTTGAAATTGTTAAAATCTGCTTCTGCTTTTTCTAAAATGAATAGTGTGAGGCCATTAGGGCAGCTCTGACTGGAGTTTAGACAATAAATATTATTTCCTTCTCCTTTTTTTTTTTTAATATTGTTTGGAGTTGTGTTAAGGATTCTGGCCATTTGGAGCTATGTGTGTCTTGTTCCCTCAAGAATTATTAGTAGCAATTTGTGAAGAATCAGAAATTGATTTGTCTTTTGATGCTGATGACTATACTTACAGTCTAAAATCTTTCCAACTGAAAAGTAGTCCTTAAAAAGAGTTGGTGTTAGCAAGAATTTTTTTTCTCCTCAGCAGGAGGAATGTTCACAAAATTTAGATCAGGGTAAAACTAAAAATTTATTTTTCCTTTTTTTTCACCAAAATTATGTAAATGTATACTCAGCTTGGTGCATAATATAGTTTGCCTAGGTTTTATAGAGCTTATCAATCCCTGAGGCAGTTCTGAGCACCTTTGCTCAAAAACTTCTACAATAAAGTTTTCCCCAAATCTAATTTGTCCCGAATCAGGGAACGTAGTTAAAATACAATTAACAAAGTTTCCAGTAATTACATCAAAATTAAAATTTCCTTTTACTCCAATCTAATTAAAATTAATTGAAAGCACATGCTTTAAACCAGCGTGCCACACTGTCAATGTGATCAGTTTGTCTTATTGTAGATAAAGTCATACCTGCTTGCTAAAAGTACACATGTTCTGGCTTCTTCTCCTTCTTTTGAATATTAATAAAGTACCCAGAAGGCAGGTGAGAACAGTTTTCTCAGTCAATGCTTTGCTTTTGGTGAAAAATACTTTCAGAAAATAAAACAGTAGTCATACTATCCAGAGGCCTCAGCCAGGTCATGAAATGAAGCTGAAATGGTCTTTCAGGGACTCTTCCTTCAGTGTCTTCAGAGATACATGCTAAATGTAATTTAAGAAAGTGAGTTTGTAGTGAAAGGGATGGGGGAAGACAGACTTGAGAATGAGGAAAGGACAGTGGAAATTTTTAGCTCGCATAGATAAACAACCAATACCTAATGACTTCATAAATCATAAGGCAAAATCCTCATTTGGCCCCAGGACTGACACTTAATACCACAGGATTCTGATTGTACATAATATATGTCAGCTTATTGAATGAAATTAGAGCTAAAAATAATAATTGGATAAATATTTCTGCAGTATTCAAAAAAGCAAGAATCTGCCTTCCTTTCCCACACGTCCAGTCTTTTCCCTTCTCTTCTTTCAGCTGACAAACACAGCTTTCTAGGTGAGGTGCAGACACAAGTATGCACACACACACGGAAATACACACACACCTCAGTGCATGCACACAGGTTTTAGCTTGATATTTGTTTTAAAGGCTGCTGTGCAAAGTCTGGTGGATTAATAATACGCCTTTCCAAGACAAACACACACTTAGAGTGTGTTTTGGAGCCACCACTTGAACTCAGAAACAATCCCACTTTTCCTAGCTTCAAATAAACATAGTAACTAGAAAGAAAAGGTGGTTTAAAAATCAAAAGACAATTTTCTGGCACTGCCAGATATAGAAAATGTGTAGATAAAACAAAAATATCAGCTTCTCTTACATCCCTTTCTTTCTGTTCTATTTCCTTTTGTAAAAATTGATTCCTTTATTAAGAGTTACTTACTTTTTGCTTCTTGCAACCAGCAGTAAGTGTGTAGAATCAGTCCATTAATGCTCTGCATCTCTACTGTCACTTTCATCTAAAGTAATCAGAGGATCCCCACAATGTTAGTTTGAGTATGAGCCACTCTTTTTTACAAGTTCAATCACAACTGCTTTTTGGCAGAAATGGAAATATAATTAACCCCTTTGTTTTCCCCTTCTCCCTTTCCAAGGTCCTAAGCATGTTTGTTCCAACCTCTATGTCGTGCACAAATGTTGGTGAGCCATGTGGTAGACATCACAGCATCACAGAAATAAATATGCTCAAAAAATATGCCTCCTTTCTTTGGGGGCAAAGGAACCTGTGTCTCAGCCAAGGCAGTCCCCAGCTGAATTTCACCATGAACATTTGTGCCAGGACAGCACCAGGGCAGAAACAATTTGCTGACAGATCAAAGGGGCGCTGCTACACCTGCTAAAGCTATCCCTGACTTTCTATATCCATTTATAATCTAAAAGAAGAATAATTTACATATAGGGTTCTACCTCTTCTAGGATCAGGGTCAAAAATCAAATCTTTATTTACTCAGCCAAGGTCACAGAGAAAATCAGCAGCGGCAGGATATGGTCCCATAGTTTGTTTACTGGGTCTGCATCATCCTGATAGAGAAACACTATTTAAAATAGCTTCTAAAAAGTTTTCAGTAACTAGTTTCTCAGGATATATAATTGCACATTACTGTGGTGTTTAAATCACTTCTGAAAGTCCTGTGTGGAATTGTAAAGTTATTTGAAGACAAAGCAATCTCCAGCATGCATAGTTCAAAATGAGCTAATGTTAGAAGCCTGTGCTGCTCATGGGCACATTAGCCAGGCCTTTATCCCCCCTCCTCCCCTAAACTGCATGCCTAGAGATGTATGAACCACTTTCTGAGCCAGGTCACCTTTAAGAGCACAGTGACATGCCACAGAATTATTCCCCAGTCCTCACCAGAGATGTCTGCAAGTGCAAAGCCTGTGACAAAGGACTGAAATGACAGCACTTTGACTCACTTCTACATTGTGTTTGTTTAGGAAGGTCCTAGAAATTGTATTTCACCAACCACATTCGCTATCAACACACAATTATCTGGCTTAATCATGTGGAACAGTGGCAAATTCACCTGGGGCTTAGGAACTAATGACATTCTCGTCTGAGCTGCTTTAGTGAAATGGCCTAGCACCTGAAGCAGGAACAGCAAGATTGCTCAAGAAAATTTGGTTTTCTTTTTTCATTTCACAGCATAGGGGCTCTGCTCAAATCAACAAACGCTGCTGATTAAATAGCTGTGGTAGTTGACTTATTTGCACTTGTGTGTATGGCTCTGAATGTACATTGAGAATCCCTAACCTTTACAGGAAAAGAATTGTCTGTGACTTGTTTTTAATATGTTGTATTTTGACATAGAAAATAGTAAAATAATTTTTCATTTTATAACTTTGGTATGATGAGATCTGTAAGTGTGGGTAACTCCAAATATTCCAAAACCAGCATGGGACAAGAGCAAAACAACTCCACCTTTTCTCACACTGAATGTATTTGTATCTATTTTTTGTCAGCAGCCTGGGAAGGGTCATATAAATTCTGCTTGCTCAACAGAAACTCGGATTCTTATGTTGGTCTCCCCCCTAGTATACAGGAGATGGGATAAGTTGTGCTGCTGCTGATTATGCCACTAAATCTCAAAAGTTTAGAGGTAGGAAAAGATGAGAAATTAAATGTTCAGGCTCCTGAATGCTTATAAAAAAGGGATAGGGAGGCTTTGGGACCACCTAACTCCTTCTATTTTGGCAAAGGAAAATAAACTAGCCCTATTTCCATGAATAAAGTCTTTTGAAAAACATTCAGAAAGATATAGTAAGTGAGGTTTTCATACTCAACCTTCATATACATCTTTGGAATTTCATGTTCAAGGACTTCACTTCAAAGCAAAATACCCACATTCTTGCACAGACAACTCCAAAACAAGGCAGCCCAATGCTGGGCTTGGTGTGACCATTTTGCCTGTTATGAAAATTAATTAGCATTAAGCGCAATATGGATATCAGCTCAGACTGGTACACAGATGAAATTTAGTTTATATGGATAAGCCGCAAAGCCACCCACTCAAAGTTGATTCTGCTTTTGACTACTACTATATCCTACTAATGCAGCACAAAGCAGGATTTGCAGCAGAAGACACCCCCTACAGCCTCTATACCATGATTACTCCCACTTCAGCAAAAGAAGCACTCATATAAGGTTGTGCATAAAGCAGTTTTTGCCAAGCCAGCCTACACAGCCCACATTTTGGAATCCCAATGCCCTTCCACTGATTGCCTGGCTCATTATAACAAAGCTCTGGCAGCAAAAGCTTTGGCAGTTTCTGGAGGAGTCAGTGATTCAGGATCCTCTTAGTAAGTGGCACTATTGCAGATACTCCTGGTAGGTTCTGTGAAAATATGCATTTCCCTTTTGTGAGTCAGTGCCTCAACACAGTCAGGCATAAATCTGGCCAAAAGGGTCACTGAAAGATTGAAAAGGCAAGTCCAGTTCTGTAAATACAAGGACAGGAAACATCCTTAATATCAGAAGCCCACAGAGAAGCTATTCCATATGGTCAGAAATGAAGAGTTTGTTTTGATGTTGATCTCCAGAGAAAATGATTGCTGACACGCCATGTCATTTAACTGGAAAGAGCTGAAGCTTTGCAGCAGATGGACTGAAATGGAAAAGAGCAGAGGGGCAGAGTTGTTCAGATTCACTCTAATGTAATGTTCGAGCATCTCAGGAGGAGCATAGAATATCCTTTTTTTTCCTGAACTATCTCAACAAAAAAAAAAAAAAAAAAAAAAAGGTAAAACAAGAATAATTTTGGAGGCTATGAGACATTATAGGTCTTCATAGCAAGCCTTCTGTGCTGCAGGAAGCTGAGGCTTACCTGTTCATTGCAGGAGAGTCACCCAGCATATTACACTGTCCCTGGAATTTCTCAATCACCCAAAGGCTCAATTTCTTACATATACCTCTACACCACTACTATTGATCTCATGGGGAACTTGGGGTTTCTAGAATGCCCAAAGATATTCCACCTATTTCCTTAGCACTGGGCTTGGCACTGTCTCAGCAACCACATGAAAGCCCGCCCTTGATGTCTACAGCGAGCTTTGCACTACTGCAGTGAATATTTCCCCTTGATGTCCCACTCTGTCATTATTGTAGGTTTTTTAGCACTCCAGATCATGGTGCTTTTTAAATCTCAGCTCACCATCAGCATAAATCAGTATAGCTAGACTGAAGTCAGTTACAGCAGGTAGTATTGAGAGAGAATCCAGACAGTAAATCCAACTCAGTGAAATGAAGAAAGTTCCTTTTCAGTACATCTGTGTCACTATTTCTGCAAGACCCCTATGTGCTCTAAGGCCACGCTTTAACACCGGAATATCTAACATCTCAGGGGAAAGATCAAAACAACCAAACTGGCTGTATTTCTGTGACAAATAGGGGGATAAATGCAGTCAGCAAGTGTTTGTAAGGCTTATGTGACAAGAGTGCATTGCCATCAAAAGCAGTTTAGTTAGTGAGTTCAACAGTTGGAGGACACAATCAATTCACTGTATGCCAACAAAAGAATGTCACAGATAATGGGGAAAACTTGCTTCCAAATGGTCTTACCCTATGGTCATTTTGGATATTTTGCTGTTCAGTCTGTAGTACTGATTAAATGAGGGAAAAGAAGAAAATGTGAGACTGGGTGCATTAATGCAGATATGTATGTGAATCCTATCATTAAAGCATTTGATTCTAGTCCCTACACAGAAGTTACCATACATACAGCCACTTATCACTAATACTAGATTTCATCAGGCATATCTAAATCAGGAAATAATATGGTAATTTTCACAGTCACCAACTGGAAAATATTTATGGCGCAGTAGTTTAATATATCTGTATTTTATATTTCTAAGATTGTACCTGATGACATAATAAGAGTTTGAGTTTAAATAACAGCTGAATGATTTCAGAAAGAAAAAAAATGCACTGGTAGAAAGCTTACTCCTTTATAAAAAATCTTTTCCACGTTCATCGGGATTGCCAGCCTGGGGCAAACTTAATTAAAGTCAATGGAGAAAAAAATTGAATACTTAAAAGTGCTATTTGGGGTTCATAGAGCTTGAATGACTCAAAATATGAAATATTCAATTACTAATAATTGTGGGGTTTTGTTTGGTGAGCATTTTGTCACTCACTCCACACTTCACATCCTCCTCCTTTCATTCTCTTCTAGACAGAAGGCCTAAAAGAGAAGAAAATCAGCAGCTCAAGTTCCAGTTCCCAGAGTGAAGAGGTACCCAGATTTCACCAGCCTATTGCTCTTCATCATCCTTTGATTCAGACCTTGTGCTTGCTGCTTTCTTGGTGGCTCCTTTCCTCTCTCCCTGAAACATGTTCTCTCTTCTCTCAGTCTTTTTTTTCACTTTTTCTGGGTGTGATCATGATTCATGAAGTGATGATCTGACTTTGAACATGTCCTTGCATTTAGCAGCTCCCTGGCTTAGGTGCCAGGGAGGCTTTGAATTTCTTACTGACTTGAACACAGCATTAAATAAACTCAAATGCTTTAAATGGAGATTTGAAGGAAATATTATCTGGAGATATTTTTCAGCAGACGCTCAACAGGGCTTGTAAAGGGAAATCTGTTGGGCAAAGGCAATGAAACTTGAAATGGTTTTGTTTACTGGACTGCAGTATTAGGGGAGGTGAACTCAATTTTAAATACATCCTCTGCCCAAAGTGGCTTCTGATTCCAAATATTTAGTTTCATATCTTGGGGGACAGAGTTCATTGGGATTGATGCTTCAGTAAAAGACAAAATACTATGCAAGAGGTCAAGCAATTTCCTCACCTTTGAAATTTAAACCAAATCAAATCAATATTTAGATGTATATGATAAAATAGGGCATGAAAAAACTGAAGTCAGCCTAAGACTAATGTTAATTGTTTCCTAATTTCAAATATTTTCCAAGAACTATGAAAAGAAGGACAGTTTGGTCTCAGTTATGAGATATTCAACAATTTCAGAATTATTGGAAGAAAAAAGGGTAAAGTTCATTAAGTGACTGATGAGGACAGGCTATTTGAGTGAGTTTTAAAAAAATATTTTACTGTCTCACAATAAAAGAAAATCCTAACCTGAAGAAATGGCAAATTAATTAACATATTCTCCAGTACTTAATGACACCTCAGTAGAAGGAAACTCTTAAAATATGAAACCCTTGACATTGCCAGAATAGAAAAAAAAAGTACATGTCTCTCAGTAGGTACCAGAGACCTATATTATGTCCTACTGTTGGTTACAGAATTTTCAATATTTTCTTATCCTTTTTCACTCATATGAGCTGCAGCTTATAACAGTGGTAATCATTTCCTGTGTTTGAAAAAGAGATGAAAGCATTCATGGATGAAAGCAAGTTGGATTTAATCTCCTTCTCTCTCATCCAGTGCACTGTACTGATCATTTTCCAAAAAAACAAGACTTAAGCTCATTTTTGTCATGACAAAACTAGTTTCATAATAATCAGATGGCAATTCCTAGTGTACACAATTCTAATATAATTACCAGGAGGAAATGTAGAGGGAGTTGCAGGTTTGAGATAAAGAAAAGCCTGTGAATTTTGTATTAATGTCTCAGACTCTCTTATTTGTGCAAGTAATCAATCTTTCGGGGAGTAGAATAGTAATTCTTTGTGAAAAAATGACAAGAGTCTGAGGAAGAAAGAAGATAATCTGAGTTTCATTCTGTACACAGCAGGTCAGCTGTGATTGACAAAGCTCATCACAAAACTATAGCTCCCGGAATAATCCCAATAGCAGAGTTTCATTTGCAGCCGAAGCAGTGTTAATGACATGTTTAACAGCTGCTTGTTGAAGTTTGGAATCTGCATTAACCTGCAGAGCAGTGAACAGAGAAATGAGGGGAAGTATTGAAATCAAGCCCTCATTATGCCAACAGCCCAGGGTGAGGGGTAACGAGGGGCTGGTGGAGCAGGCAGGCGGAGAGGCAGGTTCGGAGGGCTCAGCTGCAGATAAGGATACTGGAGGAGAGGGCAGCATCCAGTCAATGAACACAAAAGGCTGCACAAGGCAACCGACAGGCTTGAGCCACGACACCAAGGAAAGAGGAGATTCGACACCTGGAATGAACAAAAAGGGAGAGATGGAAAATTGAGGACTGGCAGCATGGCTTGTGAAGAGAACCAACGGCACCGTTCCTTTCACGTTATCACGCTCCTCAGCCAGCCCGTTCTCCAGTCTGCAGCCGTTCTCTTTTAACCAGGGACCTTTGTCTACCCTATAAAGGTATAAAGCGGACTAATTTCACAGCATTCAGTCTCCTGCTGATATTACTTTTAATATCAGATGTTATCCCTGATGAAGAAACAAAGCCAAGACACTGAATGCCTTTCCATGTCACACTGATACCCAGCAATCAGATAGTTAATACTCTTATGACTCCAGTCCTCCTGCATCAATATATACCAATGCACATGTTAAGAGCCTGAGTGCACTTGAGCTGCCTGTAGACTGTTCTGTTCTACACCAACTCCCTCTTTCATACTGCTAATACTAACATCAGTTTCACAAAAGCAAAGGGCAAAGGCCTGGAAGTGTGACTCTTATGTGCATGCTTCAAAATGTTGGCAGTGCCAGCAGGCATCTTTTGATGGAGATGACAATTAATACAAACATATATACAGTACCTTCATAGGTTGAACAAAATGGCTCATTGTTATTCCTAGTACTGAATCAGCTATGGGGCACCATTAAAAGTCATTTGAAGGCCTTCCCTCACACGAATTTTACTGACTTTTCTTGTCTGAGAGTCTTCTTACTCAGTGTTTTTCACTGGAGTGGATTCCTCTCTGTTGCTTCCAGACATAAGGGGAACATATTTAATCCTTTTGAAAATAATTTGATTTACTCCATAAATTGTAGGTGAAAGCCACTGACCTTTCACCAAAGTCCCAGATTGTCTTAGGCTTCCAAGCGTGTAAATTCAAGCACATTACACCTTGAACTGAAGAGTTGCTTAAACACCTGGCTTAATGTCTTCCCAAAGGCAGACACTTGCAAAAATAGGTATATTTTTGGTAAAGTCTAGCTAGTCTAGACTCAGCAGATCCCTCAAAGTATCTCTGATCTGCTGCTATAGGGGCCCTTACCACTAACACAAGTGACTAGTCCTGGGGAGCTGGAAAAGATTTTTGTCTTTAATATTTTGAATTCAAAGCCAAGACATCCCAAGGATAAACAATTTCCATGAAAAGCAAAAGCAAAATTTAGAGGTGTGCAAGTCTGACAAGTTTAGAGGTCACACTAGTGCAAATGTCTACCATTCAAACCACCCACAATTTTCTTATTGTGCCTGCATCTCCAGTGTTTTATTTTCTACCTCTTTTTTATTTTTATTTCAAATGTCTTTGTCTCTAGTGAGGGTCAAAATCTCTGCTCTGGAACAACATTGTCTGGGAAGCAAGCCAAAACACAGTTGATGATTTCTGAAAAAAAAAACAGGAGAAAGCAGAACGACATTGAACTGGCATGGTCCAGAGGCTAGAGCAGGAGTCAGGGACCTGTGTTATATAAATACCTTCACAGTGATTTACCATAGCACCAATGACAATATTTCTTGACATTCTTAGTCAGAAGAGGTTTTGTTTACAAATAAAATCAAAATTAGGCTTCTATGGTCATTTTCTCTTGCCTGCTTGGTTTCATGTGGTGAACATATTTGAGACCATTTTGGTTCAGAGTCTTTTCACAAAAATTTTTTTGCAGACAACTTTCTAAAATCTAAAGGCACATAGCAACGCAAAAGCTGCATTAGGGCAAAACTGGCAGTAGATACACATGCAAGGCAGAAGTAATATATGTCATCTCTGCCAGTTAAAATCTTCTACAACCTCAGAAAATGCATGTGGTTTGTCATTCTAGCCACTTGCCCAGAAAAATGTTCATATCCCGCGAAAAATTTCACTTACTCCCTTAGCTGTTCTGTGGACTCAGGCATTAAAAATCAGACAAACTTTGGTAATATCTTCTTATGTTTAAACATCCATTTTCTGACTCTGAATAATGTCAGATACTGCTTGTGTTTTTTTCTTTATGCATACCTGCTAGCTATTGCATTATCAAAGACTTAGATAGCATTGTTAATTTGTCCCCTAAAATATATGTGATGGATTTACACAGATCCTGATGGTTTTGACAGTAAAATCTACTCCTGGGACAGTCTTCTTAATCCGTGTTCCCAAACAAACCTCAGGGCAAAGACTGAATGATAGTAAGCTGTTGAACATGAGAATACATAATAAACAAAAGGAAATTAGATATATCTATGGAACAATTTGGCAATGTGTTTAAACACTTTTGTTGTGATTTTCAGAGCTACTTTTTACATAAAATTACTCTATGAGATAGATAATTTTCTCAGAAAAGGCTTAGGAAGCCTTATTAGTTTCAGCTCAGCCTTTAATTTTGAAGTGGCCAGGAAGTTTGTATTACAGAGAATATAAGGTGAGAAGAAAGGTTAGTCTTTGAATATAAATACACACAATTCAGTGACTAGAGCTAACCACTGTTCAATTGCTACTTCATTTTCCTTCACAATATCAGAGCTCCATAACTTCTGTTGAATTTTAGCATAATTTATGAATTTTAATATTTTCTATAAGATCATAATAATCATTGAGGAGTATTCCTAGCATTGTGCTTTGCTTTCCATATCTTACTTTTTCAAGTGCTTTATCATCTACTGTTTGACTTCTCTGCAATAACTACAATCTAGTACTGCACTGCTAACAGCAAAAGCTCAATTTCATCTGGAAGGCAGAGTTTGGAAGGCAGGGATTTGCTGAAACTTGGAGATGAAGTATATAGGAGCCCCAAACTATGAGAGTTTCTTTGGAGATAAATATTTCCCACTATAAGGAGTACAACATTGAGGATTCCCTTTGGGAAACAATACTGCTGTTGTCATCTGCAATGATTATACCAGGTCTACTCAATGTTCTCCATTAACAGTATGCAGCTTCACAAGTGCTTTAGAGAGACAGTAGAGTGCTTTAGTATCACAATACCTGAAGCATAGAGAGTTGAAGGGACTTACCTGAAATCCCTCATCAGACCAGAAGGATACTCTTTCCCATGCCTCCTGTCACACAGCTTCCCTATGCAGAGTATTTTGCAACCTGACAGTTGAACTAGCAAGTCTTTCAGCTTTGTCAAGGTAAATCGTCAGCAGTGTTCCAGGAAATCAGGATGAACATGTAGAAATTATGAAGATACTGAAATGTCCACAAAGCCAGCAGCTGGACTGAGATATATAGACTAAATACATAATTTTGTTTTACTGACCAATGCGTACTCTTACTAGAAACTCCTTTAACACTACAGATGTTAATCTCTGATTAATCTCTGATTTAGGTTTCATCATGAAGTGTCTCCACATGCAGTGGGATCAACACCTTGCACAAGAAAGAATTGTCAAAACAGGGATTTCCTTGTAGGAAAATGGGAGTATACACAAATAGACAATATACTGATTTTCATTCTGTTTCAGTGTAAAAAATATTACAATCATCCTGTGGCTTTTCTAAAGTTTTTTAAGTTGTTTAATTTCAGACCAAGGGAAAAAAAAAAAATAAAATAAAATAAAATATTAAAAAAGGAAAAAATGTTAAAAAGATAGCTTTTGCCTAAATGCATGTACATTACACACACACACACACACACACACACACACACTCACACACACACACAAATTTGGTGTAAGGAAGCAAGAAGATTTTGACACCTTTTATTGGGAGCATATGCTATATTTGCCGTTAGCATTTCAGGACCTTTTTTTATAGCTGGATAAGAATGGGCTGGTAGAAGCATAAATGAGAATCCAACTCCATACCTGTCTGAACAAATTTCTTGCACTAATGGGTTGAATTACAGGAGATGATCTTGTTGCCATATGTGCGTTTTGCTGCTCTTAACCATATGGCTTTACCGCTAAGCAAAATATTTCTAGATTTCTATTTTTTTCATCCTCAAGCTGGGACAAATGTCAGCTTTTTGAAATTTTTCCCACATTGAGAATCAGGGAAAAAATGTATTAAAGTAGTTAAAATATTTCCTTTATGTCTCAGACTTTCACAAAAGTTTACAGTAAATTATTCTAGTTTACTAAGCAATCAGTTATTTTGTGCTGAAAATAGTGATAGTTTTAATACAGCTAAGTTCAGAACAGACTGATAACTTATCAGGTTTTTTGAAAAGTTTGAGCTTGAATGAATAAATATATTTAGCAGATAAGTGCCATTTCAGTTGAAAACTTTTTCAAGTCATGTCAAATAAAAGTAATGCATACTTATGATTAGAAGGGAAGCCAATAAGCTTTTTCTTAGTGCAGAAAGGGACTTGGGGAAATGTGAAAGTGGGAGAGGAAAAGTAGCCAGAGGTAGATTTTGTATAGGATCAGAGATTTCAAATCAGGCATGGATCAGGATAAAATGAAAAAGCAAATAAATGAGTGAATAAATCAGGAATGTCAAAGCAGAAAGCACAAAAGAAAAAGAGCTTTGGTAAGGACTGTGATTTAATTGTGGCTAAGAGAGAAAATATGAAGTCTGTACTTTGTCATTAAGCTGGCTGTAACTTAAGCAAATTGCTGCCTTTTTTTGGATTTGAATCATAAAACCATATGGTTATAAGAGAACATTGAAATGGGCCACATGGGTGGTAATGGCAACTGACTGCATACCTTGTGTGTCTCTTAGTTTAGTTTCAACCAAAAGGGTCATCTTCACAGATTCTTAGACTACCCCATGATTTGAACCCAACTGGTAAGAAGAGCCAAGGACAGATCTGTTTCAACAGCACACTATGAGCTGGGAGCGAAACGCTGATGCACCAAATCCTTGACTAGCTTTGTAGAGAATGATAGATGCAGTCACAGAATCTCCCCTTTGAAATTACTTCCTAAATGGAGGGAGAAACAATGGAGAACTAGACAGATGAGTGACAGCCTTCTTTTAGCATTTTCCCACCAATGCCCATCTCTCAACACAATAAGAAAATATAAGTGGTTCTTCATCTTTCACTTGATCATAGACACAAAAAAAAGATCAACACCACTGAGTACCTGAAGACGATGGTGAAAAAATGCAGAAAGTATGTCCACCACGTTGCAAGGCAATGTGTTTCTCTGCCACAATCTGGGGCAGAATGCAGCAAGAACTCCTCCTCTCCAGCTACATGACCAAACACTGTGAACAATTTTCCTGGTTTTCTATTCCATGATAAGAAAGAAAACACCTGGGATGCTCACCTTGACAAAGCTAAAGGGGCAGAGAGGGCCTGCTCTCTTTTTTTGGGAAGTCTTGTTCCTGATAAGTCCTTAGACCACTCATAAAGAGAGATCTTATTCTGCTTAAAAATGCAATATGGATCTAAAAGCAGATGAATTCTCTGTATTAGTAGGAAAGAAGATACATGGGCAATTATTGCTTATTTCATAATCATTTTAGGTTTTAAGAAATCAATT
Organism: Taeniopygia guttata; assembly: GCF_048771995.1. Classification (NCBI taxonomy): domain Eukaryota; kingdom Metazoa; phylum Chordata; class Aves; order Passeriformes; family Estrildidae; genus Taeniopygia; species Taeniopygia guttata. Next base: position 86,707,506 of record NC_133024.1, on the reverse strand, counting down.
AATGCAAAGCTAATGCACGTCTTCCCTGATGTTTTTAAAGGTCACCCACCCTTTTCTTTCAAAGATCAAAAGAATGAACTAATACCATAGTAAATGTTCAAGCCTGCAAAGTGTCCCTCCTCCGTGACATGACTTAGGTGTTTGTTCCTTCCATGCTTTGATCTTTTCCCAGTAGCATGCAGGCACTGTAACCTTTAAGTCTGAATTGAACTTGCCAACTCCTAATGACTGAGCAGGTTCAAAACTGAACAGAAGTAGTATTTTCCATTCATTGCTAATAGGAATAGAGGAGTCTTTCAGACTTTACATTGTCAGCATGAAAGAAGTTGCCTATGAGTATTTACCTTCAAATTGAAGAGAATTTTACAGCTTCTGCTAAAGCTAAATTTTACCTAGTTTCATGATGAGGCTGCTCTCACAGAAAGCACAGATTAAGTCAGCATCTGTCAGGAAAGAGAAATATTAGATGAATTCTTCAATGGCAACAGGAATTTACCCCCTTTTTCTGCCTAGCATGGCAGCAAATATGCTCATGAAGCATCTTTTTAAAAAATACCATTGTTCCCCAAAATCAGAAGCTAAGAATTTATGGAAGAAATCAAAAGACATTTCTGGAGGCTAGGAGCTGATGCAATTTGGCCATTACTACTTCTGCTGGATTTTGGAGCATTATAATCTCTAGTGAGTCTCTCGTGTCAGAGTCAACTGCAATAGCAACAATCACTGAATGCACAGCTGGATCCTTCTATACCAATTGACTCACACTGGCCATTTGCTCACTACATTTCCAAATCAAAATTTGTATTAGATAGAAAAAATCTGAACATTAATATTATAAGGTTTTTTGTAAAAGTTTTATTTTCCTGCAGGAGTGGTCTAAGATGTTTCATTCTTGCTTGGGATGAAAAAGTACTGAATTATGACAACCCGAATGTCAGTCTGCTCAAGTCATACTTTTAGTACATGCTAAAGCCTTACAAACAGACCAGCATTTTCTCCTTGAATTTAGAAGTATGACTTTACTTATGGTTCTGTGCAAAGACAGTGACTCAGTTCCTAGGGGTTTTTTTATTATGTGGGTAGAAGGCTAGGTACTAAATATCCCCCTTTATTATAACATTACAGATTTAGTTATTTAAGAGCAAAATAGTGGGCCGCTAAAAACCATATTTCTTAGAGACTGGAGAGAGCAATAAATCACTGTTAAATTTAGTTTTCTTTTTCACAATTCTACCCATTATTAAAATCTCTATTCAAGTCTGTGAATTGATTTGAAGCAGAACTCTGTGGATATCCGATATACTCTCTCCAGGGGAATCCAGAGATTGCAGCATGTTCTGAAAGAGCAATGAACTTACTGGCCTTTTCCATGATGTCAAAAGAAATTCCTGTCCTGGACAGATAGCAGCCATATCTCAGTAAGATAAGAGATTGAGAACTGCTGTTTTGTTCTAGGATGGTTAATTTGGGTTTCTTATTCAATCTTCTTTTTGATGGGGATGAACTGTGCTTCCAACCAGATCTTACAGAAAAAAATTGGAAAAAAGCTTTTTATTTACTGCATGTATATTTGTGTACTTGAAATCCACTTCCCATTAAATTTGTATATGTATGTCAGGAAAAAAGGACACTTAGACTGCAATAAATGTTTTTTTCTTAGCACATGATCATATGTGTATGCAGGAAGTGGTTTTAGCATACTCTTTTTCTTCTTGCTTTGTTTCAATCTATTGGTTTTTTGCCTTTGTACTATTCATTTACCTCCAATTTAAGAAATAGTAATTTTTTTTAAATAGTACTTTGCAAAGGGCACCAACATATGCAGAATTTGCCCAGAAAAAAATCTTACCAAAAGTGGCTGATAACCACAAATTGTTTTTTTGACTCTGAAGTATTATGGAAAAAAATAACAGTCCTCTTGTTGCTCAGGCAGCCAGCATACTTCACTAAAGCTAAAATATTACTTGAGGTTTGGTTATCAGAAAGGAGAAAACTTTGATTCTCAAAGTCAGGAGTAGATGAGTGCACATCATAACAATGTTATGACCATTTAATCGTTTTTCCATAAGAAAAGATTAAAATGCCTTAGTTATGCTAGATTAAATGCTCATTCAATAATTGCAATGGACAGTATGCTTTCAGAGTAGGAGAATTAAATTAAAAGAAAGACAACTACAGAAAATGTACTAGTGGTAGAATTAGACAATGTTTCATCAGTCCCTGATGTCTCTACAGTAATGAACCTGTCAAAAGATAATAATATTTTAGTGAAAGGTGTGATTGGATGAGTCACATTATTTATTAACTGTTACCCTAAAATATCACTTTTGTCTTATTATTAAAGAATGGTTAGAGGGCAGCAGGGATGCCTGACATAAAGCATTAAAACATGGATTATGGCTATAACAGGCCATGAAGTGTATATGCTGTGCTGTAAACTCTGTAGCACAAGTGGCTAACACCTGATGACTCAGAGGAACCATAAACTGGCAGACTTTGTGTAAGGGCTTTGGTTTGGTCTGCTAATTCAGTAGTGTATTTAGCTATTTTCCTGGAGCTACCTTTGTCAAAACATCTTAACCATCCAGTGGATACAATCTTGTATTCTAAATTTGATTTTCAAAGCATTGCAATGAAACACTTTCTTTTTCTGTTTTTTGTTTGGGTTGAATTTTTTTAATTATGGTGGTAATGGTAGAAGGCAGGAGGGTGTTATATAAAAAGGAGCCAACAGCAGTAGCAAACTGAGCAGAAAGTCACAATAAGCTCTCTGGTATTCCCACATCACCTGCATTTTATTTCAAGTCCAGCCTAGGTCATCTACTTGTATGTTAAAGAGGGGATCTCAAAAAGTCTGCTATACAAGATAATGGAGAGTGAAAATTTACACAGTGGTGTTATTGATGAGAGCAAAAGAGCTACTATGAGATGGGTAGGATGTGGCTCCTATTATGAGGAGGCCATACCTAAACCACAGAAAGTATGTACACAGAAAGTTTCACTCAAAATGATCCTTTCTTTTATTTTTTAAAGCAACTGGACTGAAAAATCAAGAGTCCAGACTTCCACAGAAATGTCTGACATTTTTACAAAAAAACCAAAAAAAAACCCAAAAAAAAACCATGGAAGACACAAATAATTTTGCATTTTTTTAATCCATATTTCCTTAGCTCAGCTCAGGATCAGCAATTACAAGTAAGACTCTGCCAAATCATATTGCCCTGTAGCAGTTGCTGGTTGCTCAGAATAGTCTTTCCTGTAGCTATTAGACTACATCACATAGATAAAATGCAAGATGTGACATTGTATATGAAAGCAGCTTTTAAACAGCAAATGTACAAGCTTTAACTAAGCATGTGAGCTTACCTAAAACTGGGCCTCAACTTCATTCTCAAACAAAATGTAAATGTATTTTGCATTTCCAGAAACTGTTCTGAGAGAAGACGAAAAGTTACCAATTATATACCAAGAAAAAGCTAGCCTTGTGGAAAGAGGAAAAGGTATTTAAAGTGAACCCATTCATTGATAAAAATGCAACTACTCCTGTTAGATGCAACTTGATCCAAAGTGCTATGTGTGGGGTTAAATCCCTCATGTTCCTTGAAATACAAACTCTTCAATAAATCAGGGGCAGCAGCAAGGTTTTGACTTTTCCCATTACTGCCATAAGACCTTCTGTAAGACATTAATTCAGGGTGTAATACTGCAACAATAATGGACAACATCAGACTGGCAAAGTCCTGCATGTACGTCTCAATGTTTATGTTTTGTTAGAAAGGTTACTCATGAACAAACTAAGATGAATGACACACTGGGGCAGATAACAGGAGTGGGCATATCACCTGAGCTTCATCAGCATCATTGAACCTCAGCACACCCTCTTGCCAACCTGCAGATGGGGCCTTCAGGGCTCCTGGAGACACACCGACACACCCATGTGGAAAGATAAAACCCCACAGAGTGTGTATTTACATACATGATTATCATGCTTTAATATTCAGTAAATTCCACAAGCTCTATTGAAATTAATGTTATCAAGACCACAGCAGATGCTGAGCTGCTGAGAAAACCCAAACACTGGAGCTAAAGCTACATCCTTTTTTGGTTAAATACACAAACCTTGTTCTGGTTTCCTTTCTGTGGAAAACTGAAATCCTGAAAGGCTTCCTGAGCTGGTTCACACTCTTTAAATTGTAGCTGAAACAGTACCCTGGTACCAGCTTCCTGCCATACTCAGAATGATCATGAAGATAGTTCCCATGACAAACCAAGGCTCATTGCTGCTGGAGAAATTATGTCAAATATTTTTTACTGTTTGACACTTTCAAGGATGATTACTGCCAACCTAATATGCAAATGGGAGTATCAGAAGCATGCAGATTATATATATTTAAACTCTAATACAGGATTATATGAGAGCACTTACTGTCGCAGTGCTTGCCATTGACACAACTTCATTGAGATAATTTGGCTGTAGCAACCAAGGACAGCATATATACCATAATGTCCAGTTTCACATTATGGGGAGGGGAGGAGAATGGACACAAGCAAAGAAAATTTGTGATTTAATGCAAAACTGAATGAACAACTGTCCAAAAGAAACACACCACAAAAGATAAAGACAGTCAACATACCCTGAGACCTCCCCAAATACACCACGAATCACTCATGGCAGGAGTTGGAGGTGTCTGAGGTGGTTTGTGCAAGAACTGGTAAACACCTTATTTGCACCTTTGTGGTTAACAATTATATGTTGTAAATACCTATCTAATACCACCACACATACATCTCTACACAATTACAAGAATGCTGTTATCCAAGGGAAGTCCTGGACCTCACAATATCCTTTGGAAACAGTTGCTTCAATGGAATAGAAGATAGCTCACTGTTCAGGTTTCTAGAAAGGCTGTTTAAAAAAATAAGGCAAAGATTTGTTTTCAGCCCACAATATATGGACTATTTCTAAATGGCAAAGCAAGAGTTAATCTAATTCCCTAAAGCTCCTTATAAAATGACAGCTCTTAAAAGGGTTGTACCTATACTTATAGCTAACGATGCAAGTTACAAGGAAGTAGAGAATCAGGCCCACTTGACTCTAATCCTACTGAGTAAAATATATATTTGTACATTAATCAGAGTGTGCACAGAAATACCTATATAACAATACATAAGGAAATGAATGGATTAAAGCACAGAAAACTCCAGATGCTGGAAAAGATTTCGCATCCTTATTTTTAGCAGTCAGCATCAGCAAGATTGTCTTTCAAAGGAAAGAGAGAAACTGACTTCACAAAGACACTTGCATTTCAGGTCAGCGGTACTTAGGCAGTATTTCTGTTCCCAGATGGCTTCCTGAGTATATTTATAAGATGCAGAAAAAAAAAGGACCTGCAAATATTTCCGCACTCACTGCATCTTAATCTGGACAAGGGATTAAAGGGAGGTGCTTGCATAACAGTCTCTAACACACTTCACATGCCCATGCCTGTCTGAACAATTTCCATTCCAAAAGGACAGAAGATACTTGGCCCTTGAAGCCCTGCTACAGGAACTACAGAAAACCAAAGGATACACATCAGTACCAAGGACCAGACACAAGTTATGGCCACTCTCTCTTATTTACTTCTGAAATTCTTTGCACAAGCGACAACAATGTACAATGATCTGATAAACAGTACTGCTTTTTTATTTCTTTCAAGGTCAGTTCCAAGAAACCCTTGCTAGAATCAGCTAATTAATTTCTGGCCTCTTTAACTACAGGGTATTTGAAGCCACATGTTATGAATCATTTTCAGTTGAGATATTAAAATCAGATTACAATAGAAAAGCCTTGTAAATATTTGCCTTCAAATGAGGCTAAGAATAAATATATATTCAGTAATTCATCCATATTTAGCAGATATTAAAGAGACAAAGCATAGCTTTAAATTCACTTATCATTTTATACAAAGAGGGGAAATATGAAACTTGGCTTGATTAGCTTGTTTCTTCCTATGCTTTGTAATACCTTATTAAAATTTGAACTTTGAAATTGATTATTATCAGTCAAATAATGTCAGCAGAAATATTTAATCTGTGGTTAGAGCTTTATTAATAGAACTTTTATTTGAAGTGTTTTATGTCCAAAGAGGAAAAAAATAATAAAAAGAAAGCCTGAAATGGACTTGGATGGTTGATTTTACTTCACTCATCTCATTTTGAAACCCTAAATAACGTGCTGCTAAAGAAAAATCTCTAAATCTAACTTCCCACATACACACACTTTAGACTTCCAAGACTACAGAGCCCTCACTGAATGACCTATTCCTTTTTGACTGGCAGGTATTCAGGTCTTCATGCAACACAGGGTACAACTGGTCTTCCACACCAGGCAAAAAAAGACTGTTGAGCTCACTGGAAAGGACTCATAAAAGACATTTTCCCTCTTCCTCCCTCCTGATAATATTTTAACCATTAAAGAATGTCCATACAGTATAGAAGGGAAATAGGAAAATGATTGCTTCTTGTCTGGTTTTGACAAATGAGTAGTATTAGCTTATAAAATAAATTTTTAGACCTCTGATAGACCAAACCCCAAAATTAAATATAATTATTCTGACAAAAATGAGAATGACATTGCAAAGCCTCCAAGGGTGACATTAGAAATAAAAATCACTTCAGAATTTTGCTTATAGAGGAGTCACATTTATGGAAACCTGAGTGACTGTCATTCATAGTATTCCATTTTGTGCTATAGCAATGACATTGGAAATAGATTGCAGTTTCCCTGTAAAGTATCTTTTTATCTCCACTGACACATGCACCAAATACTGCAGAACGTAACCTATAAAGAAATATATATGAGAAATAGAATCATTGAGTCTTGCTCTGTGTTATTGTTTTTCCAGCAAATATTCTAGTTGTCATCCCTGTCAGGTATAAATTTGCAAGGATGGGATTTATCTTGAAAATAGAGGAAAGAGAAAGGGACAGGGAGGAGAGGAAGAGACAGAGGGAAGAAGGGAAGAGGAGGGAAAGATGAAGGTGATAGGGAAGGAGAAGTAGGGAAAAGTGAAGGGATGGAGGAAGGCAGGAAGGCAGGAAGGCAGGAAGGCAGGAAGGCAGGAAGGCAGGAAGGCAGGAAGGCAGGAAGGAAGGAAGGAAGGAAGGAAGGAAGGAAGGAAGGAAGGAAGGAAGGAAGGAAGGAAGGAAGAAGCAGATATTTTATTCATACAAAAACTACAGGTCATAGCTCTCAGGAACAAAGAAGGAAAAGATAATGCTCACCACTTCATCATGGTTTTATCACATTGACTACAAAGCCTAAAACCAAGAGGTACTTGCAAGGAGCTGATCATCCTCCATCAAAACTAAAAACAAAACAAAAAGCCTTTCAGGTCTCTACCTCCCTGTTGATTTGATAATGTCTGCCTTTGATAATGCTCCATTATACCAGTACAGGTTATGGCATTATCCACTGTGAGCAGTTCATAAAGACAGACACTAAAAAGAGGACTTTGAATTCTCTACTTGACATTTTCTTTCATAATGAAAGTTATGAAATGTGTTAGAAATCTACTCTACAGTAGCAGGGTGAAACACATTGTTTCACTCCTGAAAACTTGACTAAAATCACATAGCCACAACTGAATTTCTGTACATAGCAAAGGGCACTAAATAAATTGCTTTCCCAGGACTATGAAAGTAATGGTGAGAAAGGGGAAGAAGGGTGCTCATTACAAGCATGATGTTATATAATCACCGGAGTTCAAAAGAAGTTATATAATCACCAGAGTTTGTAACAGGGACTCTGCTACCGGTGCTGTTTTACAACCAGTTTGCAGAAAATCTCCATGTCCAATGCTCTTCCTGGCACTGCTCCTTTCACCCCTCAGCCTCATCCACAGGTGCTGGGTGCCATCCAAGGCAGGAAGATCACATGCCATCTGTGGCAACCCTCAGGAGACCTCAGTAAATAATTGTAGAAATTCACTTGGATTTTTATTTCAAGCAGCATTAACCCTTAGTCCCTTTCCTAACCTTCCCACTTAGTGGGAAAAAAAAAAAAATGTTCATTCAAATATAGACAAAAAAACCACATCAAAAACAATAATACGGTTCCTGCCATCCAAACACTGATCAGAGACAGAAGTTTTGGGTCCTACTGTGCCTCAATTTACTGAGACAACTTTTCATGCCAAACAAGAAAAATAATAGAAAATTTAGGAGTGAAGGTTTCTGCTTTGTGCCCCTTCAGACCCAGTCTGTTTTCTTTTTGGTTTGGGGATTTTTTTTTTTTCTTTTTGTAGCAATATTATTTGGAGTATAACAGATGCTACTACTTGTAGCTTCTATCCTGCAGAGTTTTCTTTGTCAAGACAAAGTTAGCACTCACACTTTCTTAGTAGACCTTAGCCATGTGACATTACTGGCATACTAATGCAAGCTTTGATATTTTAGTAGTTTTATAACTGAAAAAAATGCTATCAGATTTGAGATTGGTCACAAACAAAAGGCCTGATTGCTTTTACACAAAATAAACTTTATTTTAAAAGCATACATTAATAATGAATATAATAGAAATATTTAGATACTCTTTGGTTTATCTTAATATTATCTTAATAGTCACAACTTACATTTTATTGTAGGAAAATTTGAAAACAACAGTGACATTAAACAGGAGATTGTCAGAGAGAACCATAGAATTTGTGTCACTGGTCTGCTGAAGAAGTTCTTCGCCAAAAAATAACAGGAATTTTTCAGAATCCTGCATCAAATTGGCAGTAATATTAAATGGCAAGTGTTGCATGATTATATCAGCACTTCTTGCATTTTCTCTCCAGCACCCCAGTACACTGAATTAATTCAATATTTCCCTTGGGTTGGAGGCAGAAAATAGCATGAAAAAATGCAAAATAGCATGCCACCAATTTTGGAAAGGGATTTATTTGTGATGTTTTCTTTAGGAGTTCAATCTCCTGAAGAGCCAAAGGGCACGGTTAGTTTAACAGGGTTTGTATGAGACAATGGCTGCAATCTGCATCCTTTGGGCAAGTCTGCAGGACATAGCAACCAGCTGGGATGATCAAGCTGAAATGTGCATAGACATTGCCCCTGAAAAGTAGCTGTGGTCAGAAAAGCCCACTTTCTCAAGCACACCGGGCTGGTTGGGAATCATTTACCGCTGGCGGAGAAGCTGTTGCTTCATCATGGACCTGACCTGAGACTGACCTCCCTTCTCCTTCACCGAGCCCACGGCAGGAGCCAAAGCAGACACACAGAGAACATGGTGGGAGCTGGAGATTTGGAAATGTGTAAGGAATGGCAGGGAAAAATGAATTCTGAAGGAGACACGAGGCTGCTCAAGAAGGGAGGGAGGAAGGCAACAGCTCACCAGGCTGAGCCTTCCCTGCTGCAGAAGAGGAGCAGAGGAGGCTGCCTGTGTGCTCTTCCAGGAGCTATGCCAAGCATATGACTGCTGCTGATGGGGAAAGAGTTTCAGCGAACAAGCACATTCTTTGTAATGCAAAGGAGATGTTTCCTTACAGACCGGCTGAGGAGTGTTACTCCGGCTCTGCGGGTGCGTGAAACGAGAGGCTGCATCCATCCTGGCCCAGATGGCGTGACCCAGCTGTCTGTCGACGCACCCATGGGCCAGGAAGCTGGTTTTCTGTGCAAAATATTGCACAGAGTCAGTGTCTAAGTTTTTATATCTAAACCCTTGAATTCCCAGAAGGAATATATCATACAGTTGCTCAGTGTGCAAGAATAGCTATGACCTCAGCATTTAAAACAATAACTGAAACACATTTTAGGCAAGAAAGTAGCAAAATCACTCACTTCAATGCATGGCTAAGACAAAAAGACATACTGGCAATGTCTTTTTGGCTGATAATACCACCTACATGGCCACAGTGCAAAACTTGCCCTGTTGAAACCCTGCAATGCAGGGTTGGAAATGTTTAAAAATCTTAAAGTCCCCTGAGGGGACTTTTGTTTTTAACCAGTTTAAAATATTTCTATCCAGTTCTGCAGTTTCCCCCTCTAATGATTGAAATCAATGCACAGGGCCCAACTTTTTTGCTGCTCTCCTACCATATGAAAATTATGCTGGTGTGTGCTTTGTGCTGCCTTTCCCCATCACCCAGTGGGTGAATTTTGTAGCCTGCCTTGTTAGTGGCACAGCAGGCCGCCAAAAGGAAACCGAGTTGTTTGTACAAGATGAGATGTTGGGCTGCCAACTGTTATAAATCTTGTGCTACTTACAGCTTCGGCTTTTCTTCAAGTCTACTCCACCCCCTGCTGTGGTTTCGACTGTTGGAGCAACATTAGGAGGCACAACTGAAAGCAGTAATATTGGCATTTGTGGGGAAAATAAGAGGAAAAGTGAGGCACAAATGTTTCATTGCAAGAACTATATTCATAAGACCTGTAGCCACAGACATTTGGGCTCTGTGGCAGTGGAAAAGGCATTTGCCCCCTGCAATATTTACCTGTAGCTGTATTCATTGGCAACAGCTTGTTTGGTAAGTGTAACTGCTTGTAACCTTGCACGTGCTTCCCCACTGTCATATCATATTAAATGAGCTATAATTGTAGCCTATTAGAGTGCAATAACCTAAAAGTGATAGTGCATGACAGCACCTGTCAACACGTCATGGAGGATTGTACAGAATGCTGAATTATACCCATTTTATACCACATTAATGAGGCAGCTCATTCTTATCCGGTCATAAATAAACAGGTTTCAATTTCTTTATACACCATGAGAAGCTGGTTGTTTTTTTTTTTTTTCCCTTTTGCACAAAGAGCCAAAGAAGTCATGATAGGGTGATCTATTGCCTTAAAAGGAAGATCAGAGTGTGGTCATTAATAAAAATGAAGATATTATTTTTATCATTATTAATTGTTTTATGAATCCATCTTGGTGATTGCTTCTTTCCATTTTTTCTGGAAAAAATATAGAAACACATAACAAAATGCAAGACTGGTTTTCCCTAATAAACCTTTAATATAAAATAAATTGCATCAGCAGCACCCAAAGGACAGAGTGATACAGGCAGAAACCCGATCCCCTTAAGATCAATGGCTATTCTGGGGTTTATTCTAGTTCTCCCTCATAAACTGTCTAAGTCAGGTTTGAACTGGGAATGGGAAGAGGGAAAATGAAAATGACAGTGGGGAGAAGAAAGACAGAGAATGAGAGGCTTTCAGACAAATCAAAAGAAAAGCAAATGTATCAAAGCACATGTATAGTGCCCATTATTTTCTGTAACCTAACTAGATCACGGTGTCTTCATTTCCAAGAGCTGCTTAGGCTTCAGAGCCATAAATAACTGCCTGTGCTCTTCGGCTGAGCCCACATGAGGATAGGTTGGTGCAGTCCCTTTGAGCAAAGACCTCACCCCCTGACCCAGACAGAGGCCCTGGGCACCAAATATACCAGGGCAGTGATTCTGAGAGGTGGATGTGAGAAGTGTGGTCATTTTAGATCACCTTTGAGCTTCTTTCCTTTTCTTGCTCAAAGTTACTCAGCTAATGCAAGAAGAAGTAATTAATTCAGGAACTCTTAAGTGTATACATAAAGTATTATGTGCAGAAATAAAGCACACTTAAGAGAGAACCAATAAAAAATAGGTGGTATTTGTAAGAGAGAAAATATTTTCAATGTAATGAATATTAAAGGACTGGAAGAAACTGGCTACAAAAAAAAAAAAATGATCACTAAATTCTGCTCCTTTGCCAGGCATCTCCCACAGGGTCTGTGTGATGGGTGTCTTTTGGCTCCTGGGAAACAGCCTCTGCTCCTTCTTTGATCTTTGAACTGTTGCAGGAAGAAGAGCAAGCTTGAAAGCACAGCCCACAGGAGGCATGCCAGCTTTTCCTTAGGAAGTGAGAAAGAGAGATCCAGCCTTGGGAGCTGACACCTGGGCAGTCAGCGTGACCAGAAAATGATCTCACCCACCCTCAGCTCCACACAGGACCCCTCTGCACCTTGGGTAAGCCCCAGCTTGCCTCAGGAATGATGACTTTGGAACTACAGGGAAAACCTGTGATGCTTATCTGAATACTCTGAAACCAAAGGCGATTTCATTCTTTTTTTTTTCCTCAGGATTGGTGGTGCTAGTGGTCGGTGTTATGGAATGCTTAACTAAAACTTTCTTCATTTGTCAAGCCTTACTTACATTATTTATTCATTATTTAAAAATAAAAAACTAAATTATTCCTTTGTTTGAATATTTTCTCTCCAATCTTAGCTTCATAATAAAGAAACAGATTTAGAATTATGTTGTTCATGTCCAACAAAAGTAAGTTTAAAATCATAATTTGAAAATCAAGCCATCATTTCCCTCAGAATTTGTTTACAACCTGCCTTTCAACAAATGCACTGTCATGTGAAATAAGGGTTAAAGGACAGAGGAAGCAATGTTGTCAGGTAATAGGCAAATAAGTCTGGTTAAAATTGTTTCTGAAATTGGCTTGATTTGGCTAATAATTTTGACTGAAAAGGACCAAGATTTCAAAAAAAGATAAATTATTTCCATATTTTCACAATATTTTTCACATATTTTCAAAACCTTTTTTTTCCCAAAAATTATTTCTAAACTTCTCTAAATTTAAGATGCACTTAATGAGCATTTCAATTCCTCCAAATAAATGAATCATTAACTTTGACTTCAACCCCAAATCATTTTCCCTAACCTTTTTTTTTTTAATTTTTCCGAGAAAGCCAATAAAATTTTATGCTTCAGGTCAATCCAAAATGAATGTTTTTTTTTTCTTCAGTTTGACCAGTGAACTGAAAAATCAATTATTCACACAACTCCTCTTTAAAATGGCTTGGAACCATCTAATTGTGCATGTAGGCAGCTACTTATTGTGTGATCTTATTACTGCTCTCCTAATTCTTGCTCTTTTCCCGCCTAGCTTTGTTGTGTTTTGTTCTATGTCAGACCACAGACTGTTGCAGTCAGACATTTTGCCTTCCTGACATCTGAGATCTGTGTGCAGGGTAATTATTCCAGTGCCAGTGGTACATAAGCAGCACAGGGCTACGTCCTTCACATGTCCATCAGTTCTCATGAGTATCTGGATGCCTTCCTTGTCGTCGCAAGTGACATCCCCAGTACACAGGATTCATGGTCTTCTATTTTCTAAAATTAATAATTCTGTTCTACAAATTAACCATTAAACTTTCCTATCTTGCCTGTCCACTGCCATTTGAACTGGAAGCTAACTCTAGGAAGAGAACACAACAGAAGCCTTTCAAATGTCCATAGCAGAGAGAGAGCTAAGTGTTTGATTTCCAAACAGGAAAGAAAGTGAGAAGCAGCAAAGGACAGAGAAGGTTGGAAGAGTTTGGTTTCTACCTGCTCAACAATGTTGGCAAAGCAAGAATGGATTAATGAATGAGTGGTGCTTGGTGTAGATATAACTACCAGATCATTCATCTATCTTTCACTGTCTTCCCCAGGTTTTTGTTTTTTTGTTTTGTTTTTTTGCTTTATTAGTTGATTTTTTATTTTCTTTCCTTTTAAAAGAAACATGTAGTAGTGTTTTCTGGTCTCTGCTTAAACCAGTCTTTTATTTCAGTGGACTTACACCTCATTTACAGTGCGGCAGTAAAGATTTCTTTGCAACCTAAGAACAAAATTTTAACTGAGATGCACTGTAAAAATTCTTGATTCCTCCTCAAAACAAAATGGACATTTCACTTTGACCCAGACAAATGGCAGATGCTGTCAAACACTTATTGTAGCAAGCAGAGACAGAGGAGAAAGCAAGGTTTGCTCATACACTGGCCTCAGTTGACTATCAATCATTCATAAATTACGCCTATGTTGATTTGATTTTGTTTTTTTCTTTAATGATTTTTAGTGTCATTATAAAGCACCAGTGCATCTCTCTTCATCCCAAATGAAAAATGCAGTTGAAAAAATCTTCCTCCAAACATGATGCACAGTCTGGAAAACATGTTTCTCTCTGAAAGGGGATTCTGGAAGCTTATAAAACAAGAACGTTTCTATTTTTAAAGTGTTTCCCATATATCCTCTGGACATATAAATCATAGCTCTCTGCCTGTGTGAACGACTGAAGCCAAGAAAGAATCTCTGCAATAGGCTGCTGTGTGTTTCAGTGCACTGAAAAAACACTGGTGGGGATGACAGTGAGTGATCAGCAGGAAACATTCACAGAAACCCTGATGCTAGCCTGTTTTCCAGCAGCAGAGAACTACTATTTAGATCTTTGGGATCCTAGCTTAGAAGGCAAAAGATGTCAAAGATGGCCAAAGAAAAACTAACTGAAGTCCAGACTCCACAAGAGTTTAGTTCAGAAGAAGACCTTACATTTTTGGTGTTAGTCATGGCCTCCTGAACCCTGGGTGCAGATCACAGTCTGACACAGAGCAGAGAGAAGGAACCAGCACCTGACACCAGGACCCCAAGGGACAACTCTGAGAGCCACAACGTACATCGCTAGCCGAAAACCACACAGCATTTCGCATGTAGGGAGTATACCATGGAATAAACTGTACCTACTTAATTAACTGTGCTGTGCAGTTCTATATTATTAGCTGCTGAGGGCAACTGGTGCCTTGGCACTGCAGTCAGCGTGGATTGCATACACAGGCTGAACCTGCTAATTGAGCACGAGCAAGTGCACGCAGCTCGGCTGGCTGGTGGCCCAGGCTCTGCCACACAGCGAGCAAAGCGTCCCAGGGTCTGCTGCCGGACACCAGCACAATTACGTGTGTTAAAGCAGCACCACCTCTGTAACCTACGCACCAGGAACAACTTGCCAAGCGCTTGCTCGCTACACGACAGCAAATTTGACACCTGATTTGCAGGGGCTGTGCTAGGTGCAGAAGGAGGCTTCCTTCTCCTCGTCTGCATTCCTAAATGAATCTTTATCTGACAAGCAAGTACCACAAACACTTGCCACCTGACACCCTGTGTCAGGCTCTGCTCCCGGTTTTGTAAATTCCATGAAGACCCCAGGGACAGTCAAAGTGCAAGAGCACACAGATCTGGGGGCCTTGTTTTGGAGTTTGGTGGTGGTTTTTGCTACTCCTCTATGCCAGGATTTTTAAAACATGAGTACAAATGATACAGACTTGTGTAATGCTTGACATCAAATTCTTCAACATCTGAGCTCTCTACAAAAGAAGTAGAGATGTAAGCCATTAGAATGGCTTACATCCAGCAACTGTATTCAGAATAAACAAAATTTAGAACATAAGGATATTTTCTTTCCTGAAAGTATCTCAAACAGGGAGAGGGGAGAATTTATTTACATTCACACACTGTGAGTTTGTTTTAGGAGCATACTGCCAGGGCAGATACTTGTGGCTGGAGGCCAAGGGGAGACCATGCAGGCAAAGTTAGAAGGGGTCCTTGTTGTCCAATATCAGTCTCTCCAAAAAAGGAGAGACTGATATTGGACAACAAGGAAAACCAAAAAAGTCTCTCCAAAAAAGGAGAGACTGATATTAGGCCTCTGACCAGAATCCTTTTTTTTTTGTTGTTGTATCCTAACAAGAATAGATATGTGAAGTCCGAATGTCTTCATAGATGATTTCCTATCTTTTGAACTCCTTGTTGAAGGTATCATGGGTAAATCCCATTAGCTTTGATCTGAGCCTTTCCCAATACCACATAAAACACAGCTTTGCATACCAGGGCATGAACAGCAGCAATAAAAGGGTGCACTTAAGTGTAGGATTTTATGGATCCATCTGCCAAGCATTTCTTCAGAAGAGAAACTCATTATGAGTCTAAGCAGATGCCACGTCTCACCAAACTGTTCATTGACAGCAAAACACCAAGCCATACCTATAATTGCCTGACCTTGTTGCTACACGTTGGAGATGAATCTGAAGAAATCACAGATGCACTGACTCTGAGGGAGCACTTCAGTGAATGGAAATGTGAGGAGATGATGCTGAGGACACTCAAGTCCTTTCTCTGTTTATCCTTGACCAAACATGGTCCTCGCCAGCAGAGGTATCTGAGTTTCTCTGAGGATGCAGAAGAAGGAAAGATATACACAATATTTATAATCAGTTGAGGAGATATCACTTTCATCCTGATCACATTCCTGATCTCTGAGAATGGCAGAGCAGAACAGGCATTCCTTCTGTATAAAACTGGTAAATGGTATGAAGGAAAATAAAGACACTCTTCAAGGATATGGATAAATAAATATGACCCCACATAACTAGAATTATGGAGTTATTTTAGCTGGAAAGGACATTTGGGGGGTCATCTGCTCTGACTACCTTCTCAGGACTAGTCTTGCTTTGACATTAGTAAGTCAGACCTACTGTAGTGAGGGGGCTCAACTGATCATAAAGACAACATGGATTTTAGAGACTTGGCAGCATCTGCTGACACCCTCAGTCCCCCTAAAAACCCAAAAGTTGTCTGAGTCCCTGATGAGGAGCCAGGGAGGGACAAAGGGCCCATGCAGCGCTTGAGCTTCTGCATAGCACCTACTGACCCTTCCCACTGGATAAAATTCTTAAGAACTGTGTCTACCTCAGTTTTCCCAGCAAGTGAGGCAATCCAAGCCACGCCCGGTATTTACATCACCAGTCTGTTCAGAGCATGCCTAAGAGGAACTCTGTGAGATGGTGAATTCCCCTCTGCCTCTTCACATAGTCTGTGTTTGTTGTCACAGAAGACATATTGTATAAAGTTACTCTGGGGTCAAGCGATATTTCACATGTGTGAAATATCTCCAGATGAGTGTCTTTCCCACTGTCTCCTATTATTTTTTTTCCTCTCTTCTCTCTTCCCCCATTGCTTTTGCTGATGTATAGATTCCCAGTATTGCTTGGGAGAGGTGACCATTCGACTTCTACCTTCCCAGGCCTCCAAACACCTTCCCAGCTGCAAACACAAGGGCAGAGAATAGGCAAGCACTTGCCAGAAGGGCCCATGCCCTTAGAGAGAAACATTTTATTTGAACAGACTAAAGCTCTCCCTGCACACCTAGGTGCTAGAAAAACCTGACCACCCAAATGTTTGTGCAAAGGGAATAAAAGGAGCAGGAACGTGATCAGATGGAATCACTAGCTAGCTTTAGCAAACATGGGCTCTAATTAATTTTTTCCTCCCATTGTTTACCCAGCTTTGTATGTAACTGAAAGCTGAACTGGGCTTATCAGTAATTACCAACAGTTCTGGAAACTTTACACGTTATTGTGCTGCATTACTACACAGGGTAGTGATCCATGAAGATGGGTGTCTCTGCATTCATTGCTAAGCAATGCCTTAAAAAAATCAAAATCTCCCCCGACCCACTATTATGATTGCTGCAACGAAGGGGAAAAAAGGAGGGAAGGCAGAGGGTGGCAACACGTCTGATTCAGATCTAATTATGAAAGTTTCCACGACACAGTGGCATGCTACCTCGGCAGCAGTGTCAGAGGATGCTCCACCTGTTGCCAGACTTCTTTCCCAGCCCTGGAATTGCATTTTCCCATTCCATAGTGACACCTGCTGGGAGCAACTGAGCGGAGACTCCCCTGCTGCTCTGCTTGGCAAGGGGCTGAGCAGTGCAAAATGAAGGGTCTACGGCAATCAGGCAGATTGATTCCCCTCTTTTCCTTACAGATTGAGCCAGGCTCCTATCAGAGAGAAAACGGATGTCTGCAGCATGATTAATGCTCAGAAACCCCACATGAGCAGCTCCTGAGACGAGATGCTGGAGCATCATCTGTAGACCTGCAGGAGAAAAGAGTGAAGAACATCAGAGGGCCATTTGCATGCAGAGGGCCAAATTTAGCCCATGTAGCAAGGAGGTGAAAGCAAGATTTAATTTTTCTTATTTGCAAGAGCTGAAAGGTCATTTGAAAGGAAAGGTCATGCTCCACTTGCAGTTTGCTGACAGTCTTTCTGTAAATATTGGGCACTGTAGGAAGAAAAGATCTTGGGCCAGTACCTTTGGCATGATTCGATAGGGTCATTGTGATGGCAGCCCAGACTGTGGCTTCTCTGTGCTTTCTATTATCCTTTCCTCCTGAGGATTTCACTGTTCCTGCCCAGCATTTAGATTCCGTCATGCCTGGCATGTGGGCTGCAATGCAGGCATGCAATAACCAGGGAAATGGAAAAATCTTGCCCTAACCCTGCACTTTCCTTTCCCCTTCTCGAAGCTGAAGGGAAAAGACAACTCAGGAGGAAAAGTGCCAAAATGTTTTAGAAATAAACGACAGACACCAGAGTCATCACACATTTTCCTAGGCAGGATAGTAATTTCTGTAATGTATTTTTAACTGTGAGGAATGATGGGAGGGAAGCCACTTAAATCTAATGCAAATGAAGGATTTGTCAGTTACGCAGTTCGTATAATGTCATACGTAGAAAATGTTATAAAAGTGGAGGGATTATGGTGAGGAGACACATTTCTAAAATTGGAGGCCTCCTTTTAGGGCTTTAGCCCCCTCACTCTTTCAGATCACTGGGAACATTTTCCGCTAAGGAAGGGCAGGAGTCTCTCTCGAAAACTGTGACAGCTCTCTAAGCTACATGTTACTTAAGAAACTTCACTCTCCTTGCTGCTACCTCTTCCAGTTTTTGCCAACTGCTGCTTCTCCTTATTTCATTTCTTCAGTGATCCCTAACCACTTCAAGCACAGCAGGGCAGTTTCCAAATTCTTCCAGGCTATTTCCTTCCTCCCTTCAAGGCAATGGCAGTTTTTGTGACCAAAAACCTTATCTAATATGGCGGCTTTCCACTGTTTTGGTTTTGATTCCAGATTGGATTAAAAGTGCTAGACACAGGACCATTTGTCCAACTGATGCCAAGTGACAGCATCAGTTTATGGGCACATCTGGAATTTCTTCGCAGCAGTGGCTCAATAGGGTTAATTGCACTGACCTCATTTATAAAGCACTTTGAGATCTTATGAATGAATGTAAGTGTTTAAAAAAAAACAAACAAAACCAATGTATTATAGTTGTTAATATGTATAACTCTCATGAATGATTATTTAAGCAAGCAATTATTGAAATACCTATTTACCACAAGAAGTAGAGCAGCACCGCAGACACAGGAGCCTGCCAGGCTGGAAAGAGCATTTAGCCCAGCATTTGGGGCCGTCCTGCCCCACTAATGGCCTTGGTTGTTATTAAAGCTCTCGCGAAGGGTAAAACGTGCTTAAGCGTATTAGCCCCTGCTTGGTGAAGGCTGGCAGCCGTGAGACCCTCAAAATAAACAGGGAGGCCGAGATACCTTTAAATGGCTAACCCGGGAGCTAACGTCGAACGCGAGCGGCGGGAGCAGAGCAGCCGGGCTCACATTAACGCTGCCAAGCCGCTTTCCCGGGAAGCGGCTCCCGGCACAGTTCCTTTCGAGGGGAGATGAAGCCCCCCGGTGGCCGCCGGGCGCCTTGCAGCCCCCGCTCCGCACCGCTCCGCACCGCTCCCGCACTGCTCCTGCACCGCTTCCGCACCGCTCCCGCACCGTTCCGCATCGCTCCCGCACCGCTCCCACACCGCTCCCGCACCGCTCCCGCACCACTCTGCACTGCCCCGCACCGCTCCCGCACCGCTCCGCATCGCTCCCGCACCGCTCCTGCACCGCTCTGCACTGCCCCGCACCGCTCCCGCACCACTTCCGCACTGCACGCACCGTTTCCGCACCGCTCCGCACCGCTCCCGCACCGCTCCCGCACCACTCCCTCACCGCTCCCGCATCGCTCCCGCACCGCTCCCGCACCGCTCCCGCACCACTCTGCACCGCTCCCGCACTGCTCCTGCACCGCTCCCGTACCACTCTGCACTGCCCCGCACCGCTCCCGCACCGCTCACTCGCCGCTCCCGCACCGCTCCCGCACCGCCCTGCACTGCCCCGCACCGCACCGCTCTGCACCGCTCTCCCACCACTCCCGGGACCCCGCGCCTCGGCCGCGCTGTCCCGCGGCTCTGCTGGCCACTCGGCGGGCTCGCCCCGGCCCCACGGCGCACACAGCAGCACGCCCCCGGCCCACACATCCCCTCGCCAAAAATCCGGCCGCCGTCTTTCCCCAGCCCGCCGTTATGAGAGGCCAAGGGAGAGGAAGCGCCTCCAGCCGAGGGGGTTCCCTCCGTCCCCAGCAGGTTGCACAGGGGGGACGTGAATGTCACTCGTGTTATCTCTTACGTAAACAACAAATACAAATCTCAACAAACACGACGCAGATTCTCCCTTTCACAGAGGAAGAAATTGGCGCGCGTCCCAGTCTCATGAGGAGTTTGGTTTTGCCAGCCATTTGTTGTAACGCAGGAGTAGTTCAGACACTGATACAAGTGCTCTTTCCAAACTTAAAAGTCGCACCTTTGGTGTTCTTCACCAGCAGGATCCAACTGCACTGAAAAGCTGGTGTGGACCAAATGCTTTTTGTTAAATTGCTCTCTCAGAGTCCTATCTTTCTCTGTTATTGAGAAGTTTTTAGATATGTCTTGCATCTACGGTTATTCTTGCATGTAGGCATCTAGGCAACAACTGAACAGATCATTTGTGCTGGAATAAGGATCTGACCAAATAACCCAAGCAAATGGCTGATCAAGGAGTTTCAGATACCAAAATGTAGGGCCTTAGCTTCTAAGTGAAGCTTCTACTTTGGACTCTCTAGCTCATGAATGTTTTCTTACTCTGACTGCAGAAGCCCACAATTAAATTAAAAAGCCCATAGCTGATTCATGCAGAGTCTTCAATGGATGTGCTCTTTTCACTGGAACAGAGGAGATATGGACACAGATTACCAAGAGCAATCTGAAGAGTATTTCAATGCCATTGAAATATACATAGAATTTGTTTGGGTTCCTCTCTGCAGAGCAAAAATGTCAGACATGCTTTTTTACAGCAATTCATAATTGGAATATAATTACTTAATATTCCCATAAATCTGAATTACAAGTAATGCTTCTTATTGCAGAAGGGTTATTGAAATATTCACTGTGTGAATCACAGGTTAGACTTATAAGAGGGTCTTACACAATAGAACAAACTGTCACTATCCTGTCTTTAAGTGTGTATGTCACTGCCTTGTAACAGATTTATACGGGATTATTTGTACAATAAAGTACTCCTAAGTTTTCATTAGAGCTGGAAAAACTAAGCTGATAGGAGTTTGTTTTTTTTTTTAATCAGGCTGGAACTTTTATTTTCTGATAGATAGTAGAAGCAAGTGCTTCCCATGGATTGCATTCTCTGTAGATACAGAGAGTAATCAGAAAAATCTTCTGAGGAAATCTGAAACTGTGCACAGCTTTTTTGTATTAGTGTATCAATCCAACTAAAGAGCTACAACTTACACATAACCTGTTCTGTTCTGAATCTCACCAGTCTCATTTCCCCAGGCACAACTAACACTGGGGAAACCCACAAACTAACAGTGTATTGTGCAACTTCAAAAACATGACAGGCATTTGGAGCTACAGTGACAGGACCACAGCACTGGGCCCTGCTTCTGTGGGGAAGGCAGAAAGCATAATCCAGGTTACTGTTCCTCCTCTCTTTGGCCCTATCCTTGTCCTGCACACCGCAGGCACAGCCACCATCAGAGTACAGTACTTAACTTTTCAAAGCTAGTTGTCCGCATGCATGCTGCATAGACATGTCTTGGAGACTGCATTCTAAGCTGTCCCACGTGTGGGTCCTGGAGAGGCTCACAAAGCTCTTCAGGCTCCTCTCAGCACCAGGCACATGCGGGACTGTTGTGTGCATGGTGCTGCACAGCAGTGCCTCGAAGGATGAGGTGTTTCAAGGGAAGCTTAACACTGCCCTCCCTAAAGCCTGCTTCTCAGGGAAGGCTGAAAGGGTGCTCTTATACTGGATTATGTGATGTACATGCCAAAGAACCAAGCTACTTAACACTAGTCCCAGAACACACAGGAATATACTGTACATATTGCTTTGACTAGGAACTTGTTATTTAAAGTTCAGGGCAAAGATTTAAACCCTGAAAAGGTTTTTTCATAATTGCAGGGGGGAGGGGAGAAGGAGGATGATGACGTACACGTGGGCAGGACATCAGAAAATAGGAGTAGAAAAAGAATAAAAAAACTTCAGTTTCCTAATCAAGACTCACTGGAGCTTCTTTGAAAGTACTATCCCACATTTCCTGAGAGAGGTTAAATGCAAGCTGATCACTCCAGCTCCTGAATTTAATACATCTATCAGAGTTCAAAATGAGCTGGGCACGAGATCAGTCACTTTGTTTTCCATGGAAAATTCTCCTGTTTTACATTAATAGAATAACTAAATTCCCTATTAAATACCGTGTATTTATTGGTTAAATCTTCTTGGGACTAGCTTTTCTAGACATTGTTCAATGTTTTGTAAAAGATTAGTCTTACGATATTTAGAGCAGGTGTCAAATCTATTTCAAATCTCATAAAGATATCCTCTCCTGATACAAAATCTCACCCTGGATTGAACATGAGAAGAAAAAATTAGTCCTTTTCAAGACAGAATCATCAAAGATCAATGCCCATCAAAGAGCTTTACTTGGAGGAATAAAAAAAGAGGCCAAATTTCAAGATAACGCAGTCAGTCAGTGAGATTGGAGTGCTTGAAGCTGCTGGAATTTTTTTAAGTCATTCACAAATACTATATCTACCCTTGACAGGTCATTTCATTCTATTTAGCACTTTTTATTCTCTGTGGTTTATAAGCTCTTAAGCAAATGTAAGAGGGAGGAAAAGCTAACGTGTCTGATAATACACTATATCAGGCTGACAACCTAACTGAATTTCCCCTGTGGTGCTAGCAAAATGCTGTTCCAAAAAGTAATAATGCATTAAAAAAAAAAAAAGGAGAGAGAGAGAAAAAAAGGGGGGAAAGGATCATAGAGATCATGCCGTCACATTTAATTTCAGAGAACAAAACCTGAAGCTGATTTCTCTTTAGATCAGTTGTATACCAGTTGGAACATGGGTGCCTAGCACTGCGACAGAGTAATATGATCTGAGCTTTAAATAGCTGCCAAATAACCATGTGGTGGCTGGCAGCATTAAACGTGTTGCAACGAGAATGATCTGTTTCAAAGTAAAGCCACATAACAGAGGATTAGTCAATCTGATGTGGTATAGAAGAGGAGGGGGGAACGTTTTTCATTATCCTTCTGGGTTTCTTTCTGGTTTAAACATCTTCCAACTCAAAGATGCAGTAATTTAAGCTCTTTCTCTTAACTGGTTTAAAACCTGAACCATGTCCAGGTCATTTCAGATAACATCTCCTGAGGTACCCGGGTACAAGTTGCGGAGTAACAGTGTGACAAATGTGAAGTAACACCACTGAGACTGTTCCCTGGATTTAACCTAGTACAGAGTGGCTGCCTCTCAGTGTGAAAGGCACCTTCCCTGCACAGAGCCGCTCTCCACCTCCCACCCCCCCACCCCACTACCAGCCCCCCACCTCCCTAGTTTGTACCAAATGCATTCTCGCCAGATTTTAGGAACAGATAAGGAACAGATCTACAAGTAACATGGGGTGATTTGTACTCCAAGCCCTTTCCTTATCCTCACAGCAAAATGGCAAGCCTTGCAGCACTCTATGAGAGGCCCTTCTGGGCTCTGGGACACAGGAGAAAATCAGGTGCAGTTTGGAGATGTCAAATATAGGATTTGCTGCCAGCCTTCCATTCCTTCTTATCTTCAAGTCAAATGGCTCCCCTGACCACTGTTGTAAATATGTCTCCTGAGTAGATAAGGCACATAAGGACTGGAAAAACAGACCAACTTCGTCTTAAACTGGTAATGTGAGTGAGAGACACAGAGAGAAAAGCACTGCTGTAAGTACTTGCGATTCTTCATCCCTTCTGTCACTTTTGATTATAGATGACTGACTTCTGTTTTCAATTTCAGTGTCTCCCCCAACTTCAGCTGCATCAGTTCAGACTTACTGTAAGTTAACAGCAGAATTTCATGTGAACATATTTTATCTAGCCTTCACTGCCTGGGAATCACACTGCCAAAAGGACAAATAAGAACAGGAGAGCCAGAGGAGAGCCAGCTGCTGCATCAGAAGGTAAATAGCTCATTTAAGATGTCCAATATGACTTCTTAAAAGATAATAAGCACAACATACTTCACAGCCAGGATTTTGCAGGAATGAAGACAGCTATAGACAGTACCTACAACTGTTTTACTAGCAGTTTACTAGCACACTACAGAGTACAGTCTCAGCAGCAGCAGATAGGCACCCTGCAGAGAAATAAAGCAGGCCTTTTTCTGTATTTCCTCAGAGGAGAACACTGTTTTACCTCATTAATGTAAATGCCAATAAACAGCCACAAATTTCATGAAGGCCAGATCCAGTGAAACCTACAGCAGCTATCAAAATGAGTAAAAAGAATAAATGGGGGAAATCCTTTTCTGACTGGTCTTGTCCGCAGCTGCCTTTGCCACATTGCATTGCTGCATCCTCCAGGGATCAACAACAGCTGCACAGAGGTCTGGCAGATGGCATCAACAAAGGGACACTCACCTGTCTTTTTCTCCCTCCTTTCTCAGCTCCTTCTCCTTATTTTCACACTGCCTCCTTTGTGGGCAGTCTAGTCCTTCCCATGTTTGCACTGGACAAATGGATGATTTACAGAGTGGAAGTAATCAGAAAATGCTTCTTATTTACTCTTCTTCTTCACTCTTCCAAACACATTACTTAAAAAATAAATCTCTTTTCTTCCAATATGATCACAGGCTATTAAGCCAGCTAGGAAATTATTTAAAAAAAAAAAAAAAAAAAAAAAAAAAAAAAAAACCAACCAAACTCCTATGGATTTGTGAGGAACAGAGTTCTTTGACCAATTTCACAGAATATTTTGATTAGCGTACTTAATCCTCTTTACAATATTTTATTCAGCTCTCATGAAAATCCCTGCATCCCTGCCAAGGATTTTCTAGACAAAAGCATATCTGGAAGAATGCCACAAACCAAGTCTCCTTAGCCAGTCTATCTTCCCCAGGTTCTTACAAACCCATTCCCCTGCACATAGCTCTTTAAAGAAATCAGAAGAACAAGAGTTTAACTGTACTTTTTAGCAATATCCATCCAGAAATGCCTCCCACCACCCTTAACACCATTCCTTGGTCTGCAGCAACTACTTATTACATATCACGTGCTTACCTACATATATCTTTTGGAGGGAGCAAACAAACCCCACCACTTCAGAAGGAACCTAACTTTCAGTTCTGCCACTAAGAGGGAATCCAATTAAAGCAAATTGATAGAGCAACAGACTAGTGCCAAAGTATGAGTTTGAGAGAAAAATTTATGAGGACTCAAGAAATTTCTACTGGTATTGTAAAGGCTTCCAGACATTTCCAAGGGAATCCTCAGAAATATCTTAGGTCTTGACGGCCATTACAACCATAGTCTGACCCAAAGGGTTGCCTCCAGGAGAGGATCTTGCACACAAAAGTGTAACTAATTTAGCTGCAAAATGGAGAGAGTTCTGAAGATGCACATGGGCTGAATTAAGGGCGCCACAGGAGCCTTTGGCTCAATCCTTGCAGAGTTTATTAGTTGCTGCTGCACACATGGTTGGGTTTGCTGGAAGAGGTCCAGCTCTGAGGCACCTCTCAATTCCTCCAGCTTCCAAAAGCTGCAAGAAAGTGGCTCAAGCATATTGCCCCCTTAAGCTCTTGTGGAGAAGGACTCTCCCATGCAGAGAAGCAGACAGGGTTTGGGAGGGGGTACCTAGTCAATAACTCTTGATTACTGAGTTTACCTTCACTATTACCAGTGAGTGTACTGTAAGGACTGTAAAGAGGGTAAATACCAATAGAATGCATTATTTGAGAAACAGTATGTGATTGTGTAATTAAGGGCAGGAATATAATACCATATGCAAAACGAGCAGGGAGCAGGGTTAATTTTAGCATTTCCTGACTAACTAATGGCATTATGGTGTAACCCTAATGTTCTCCGGATGGCTATCATTTATGTGGGGTTCATATATATATGTACTTATGAATACTTGGTTAAAATTCACCCATCATACTCTCTGACACAGTAATAAAAACACCATGTTATTTGCCAATAAAAATATTTTTGCAAATTGGTAATTATTCTAAACCTCACAGCCCCAGCTTCCCTACCTCCTACTCTTGTTGTCTTCCTGTTCTATAATGTATGTCACTAATCTTGATGAGGGAAAAATAAATAAGTAGCAGGAAAGGCTGGAAAGCTTCCAATCACAAAACCTCCCAAAATGGAATAACATCCAATCTGGCTCACCACATCTTCTCTGTGGGCATTCCTTTCCTGCCTTTTAGCAATGCTTTCAGTATTCATAACAGCTGTGGAATTAAGCATTATGAACAAGAACAAGCCGACATGCAGCCTTTACTTTTCCCCATCAGCCCCAAACTATTCTGCATTGAGTTACAAAGTGAAAACCAGCACACACTCAGATGGATTTAATTTCTATTTGGGCCCAATGCCAGACAAAGTTACCCCATTGTTAAAACTCAACCCTATCTTTTCCATACCATGCATACAGTCTCATCTTTACCCCATCTTCCACACAGATGTGCACGCACACACACACACAGAACCAGCCATTCCTACAATGCAGTACCAAATCCATCTCCCTGGCTGTCTTAGCTAGGCTCATTGCTTTCCCTAACAAGCCTAGTAGGCAAGTTGGACTTGGTCTATAATGCAGATTTTTAACATATGGGAAAATGAAGACTGCACAAGACACACATTTTCATGTCCTAAATATTTTCTTGATAATAAACCTTTTTTAATAAAAAATTAATCTTACACAACCATGACAATATTTTTTAGAGGAGACAGTTGTTCTACTGAAAAATAAAAGGGTTAAAACTTAATTAAAATATCAGTGCTATAATTCAAAATACAATTTTGGCATAAATTCAGATAGTGATTCTACTATGGCATTTTGGCTTACAGAATCATGCAACACATGGATTTCAGAATACAGAAGTATACAGCTTTCAAATGCATACAGTAAAGAGAAATGGGTAATAGAACAGTTAAGATTTTACATATTTATGGCAATTTTCTTCTCTGTTGTCCTCTTCCTATGGATGCTGCATAAACAACTGCACTCTATTTTTATAAAGTGCAGACATGTTTGCTGCTATTAAAGCTACGGCAAGTAGTTGAAAACAGGAGAGAAGGTAGATGGAATTACTGTGTTTGAATGTTTGCCTTCTCCTCTACCTTGTGCCATTCTCTACAAACAGAAGAACAGTGTAAATGCTAAAAGATAAATGTACAAAATGTTGATTTGAGACAATTCATGTTCATGTTCTACTTGCAGAAAAAAATTGTCTTTTTCTGTTTGTTAACCTACAAAAATGCTGCCAATAGTACAATGTGAAGAACCGCATGTATACTTTCTAAAGAATTAAAAACAACTAGTTGGGACTAAAGGTCATTTCTTCCTTTAATGAGTTTTGTGTCCCTTACCCTTAAACAAGTAATAGAAGAACTTGCAGAAGTCTGCCTGCACATTTAAGTTTCCCATAATGGTAATAATGTACAAAATTGTGTTCCAGTTTACACTTGCCACAAAGTTTCACAAGTATTGCTGTATTCCTTTCAGCAGCGTTTGACTAGTCTGAGTGTAAATAAATGGCACGCCCTACCAACAAGAACAGCATTCCTGCTAATAGAGCAAAAAATCCTCCAACAGGAGCCAACATAAATGACCAGCCATAACGTACATAAACAGCAAAGTCTGGGCAATCCATTTTTTTCATGTTTGTGTAGCTTTCCAGATCAGCCATGGCCTGGACCCAGATGACATACATCACGACTACCAGCGAAAACAAGACACCTGGAAAAGAAACACCAGGTTTTAACAATAGGGTGTAAGACAGATGATGGGTGTGTTTACTGTATTACCTAAATATCCATCAATGCTTGAGGTCCTGTCTGCATGGCACAGTCAGCCACCACTGGATAATTTTTGCCTTTGGCTTCCTCTAACTAGCACTACCTCCATCTTGCTCCTGATTTGCACTGAACAGCATGCTCCCATGACAAAGGTCATAGCTGGTTCTGGCAGGCACATTTTGATGACAAAATTCATGCGGTATTTACTGTTTTGAATTCAGGGGTCAAGGTGGGGGAAGGAGGGGGAATGGATTGGGACAATCTGGGAAAAAAAATGTACTTTTGCTTCCCAAACTCTTGCATTGTATTTATCAGTCTTATGGATGAGATATAGAAAGGAATGGGAAATCTTTATATTATCTTCACCTCTCTGCTATCGCTTGTTTATTCTTATGAAAAGGGCTGTATTCGGAACACAAAACTTCAGAGTATTCTACTCAAATATTTTGCATGAAAATTCAAATATATTTAATTCAAAATCATCCACCTTTAGAAAAGAAGCTCTTGGTAGAGGAACAAAACCCAACAATAATTAAATAATAACTATGAAGCGGGATATTAGTAATAACCTCAAATTGGATACAACAGTTTCCTGAAATTAATCCACCACATAATTCACAGCCTTTTCCCAACCACTCCTCTGAAAGGCCTTTGAATTGTTTATACATGATAGTAATAGGAGCACACGTTCTTACAAACTTTTATAATCTCCTTGTTACTATACACCAGAAGGAGATACAAGAAGTGCTTTCCAAAGTATCAGTTGCATTCCTAATATTTCATTTCACTTTAGAGGAATGTGGACACTTGAGAAATGCAAGCCTGCAGAACAGATGCTCCAGAAGAAGATTTGCTGGAGGACTGAGGGCACGAGTCTAAATTTTTTGCATGCTTAAGCCTGTACCCATTTGCTCCCTGAGCTCCAGCTGTCACATCAGAGTTACAGCAGCAGGACCAGCTATTCCAACAATCAAATATTTGAGTGATACCACCTCATCACATTTTTATCCCAGAATATTTAGGTGCCTCATTAAAACACAATTCAGTGCACAGTCCTGTGAACACTTCGCTGTCAAACTTGAGGTTACAGGTTGTAAGCCAAAGGTATTTGTGGTCTCTTCTCCATCCAGCTAAATACTTGCAATGCAACCTTGAACAAATGTGATATCTGTGGCAAAACCCACAAGTGCACTTTGGAAGTACCCATGGCCAGGCATTTACTTCCATATCCACATGTCCTGGTAACCTTTGATGGCTACCTTTCCCCATCCCCAACCTGAGATGCTGCCTCACAACCTCCTTTCCCCACACTTTCTGCCCATTTACCAGGGAGCAGCTGTTGTCTCACTCACTCACTTGATGCAGGCATGTTAGATGCACCAGCTTAACCTGATGATCTGGTGATCTTCCTGCTACTGCTTTTTTGGGCAAAATAGGACATCTTTACATACATCCTAAACATCTGACAGGTGAGACCTCATGGCTCAATCCTTATAAACATTATCTTTTGAAGGCCAACAAAAAAAGGGCTGAGGTATAATCAAAACATTCCCAAAGGATCTGCAATTTCTAGGAGGCTGAAATAATAGTAGAAAAACTAAATAAAGAAGGAGGCAGACACATTTCATGTCTATGAAATATACTTTCAGGATTACATTTTTTGCTAAGGTTCAAATTCCTAACAAAGTTTGAAAAAACCCAACACTCAACTCTAAGAGGCATAAATTCAATTTTGAAAGTATTTTACCTAAGTAAAACTCAATTTTGATGGAATATAGTACTGTGCTTGTATTAAACATAAAACCACTGAAACAATCAGAGAGAAGGATTGCCTTAGGGCCAGACAAAAAGAATAAGAAATTAGATTGAAAACTCTTTAAATATAATTCAAATTGAGCAGAAGATTCCTATAACAGAACATCTAATGATAACAGGTAATGTGGGCAACACAGGAAAATTAGAACAAAACAGAGCTAGTAACTTTTGATTTAAAAAGTAGAAAAATTCTGGGACAAATTAATAAATGGAGTTATTAGATATCTGGATTTTGTCCAAGGTTTCAAAATTTGAACAAAAAGATTATAGACAAAGATTTGGAAAGATACATTAATAATATGGCAAAAAGCACAAGGACATTGGAATGTACTTCTTCAGCTGGCTGTGCCTATGCATTTTCAAACTAGTCCTCTATTTAATCTCTACATTGGGGAAAACTCAGTCCAAAACAATAATAATTACAAAAAGTAGTGATGCATATTCCCTCACTATAGCAGCAGGTAAGTATAACCAGGCCTTGCACATCTGGAAAGCCCTCTGGCATGCTAGGTAGAAGCAAAGTTATGTAGAGCAGTTAGTCAAAAACATCTGTCACTAAAACAAAACTGCATCAAAGGTGCTTTAATCTAGAAATGGCCACCCCTTGCTTTTCAGGCACCCTGAAGCAACACCTAGGTGGTTAAACTAGAATCAACACCATGTAGGTGCAAAATAGAAAACCAGGGCTGCCAGTGGTAAAACAGCTTCAGGGAAACTATCATCCATCGGGTGTGATTTCACAGCAAGCTGTTACACCTGGGAGTGGCAAATTGTCGGGTATGGAAATTTTGAGAAGAAATATATGTCAAGCAGAGATAAATGTCCTTCCTTAAAAGGGAAGAAAAAGAAAGGAAGAGTATGTAAATCCTCTTCGTTAATTAAGGCACTAAAGGAGTATTTAAGGGTTCTCATCACCTGCTAATGGAGACTAATTAATAGGTATATTACTTAGCATGTTCAATAAATATCCTGAGCAATAGAATCAGGCTAAGTAAAAACTGACCATGTCCTGTTGCCACCATCAGTATTTCATTCATTAGCACTCCTTTTGCCTAATTTTCACAGAGTTATGACTTCACGGGAGCTAAGCACTTAGACAGTTTACTGAATGTATATTTATCTTGAGAAATCTGCTCCTGCAATCTTGCTCTGACAATCCATTGTGAATGTCATGAACTCTCAAAGGCAGGCTCCAAGACAAAATTACTGAGACTGAAAAAAAAAAAATCCACAATTTCTTGAAGCAAATATTTTTAAGAACAGTGTGTGCTATGACATAGTTCTACATTTTTGGCATTTAGACCTTTTTCATAGAGTGCAGGCATCCTTTTGCCTTTGCCTTTTAGTGGATAAAAAATAGAACAGCAGTTGCATGAATCAGTAATGATGAGGGAAATTATTCCTAGAACATGAAATATGTCTGAGAGAGATTAAGACAAATAAATACTTCCCTCCTACTCTTTTTTCTTTCTTTTTTTTTCCATTTTTTTTTATAAACACAAATGTTTGAAACACAGCTCTGTGCAGTGTGATAAGACACGGACTTCTCTGAGGTCACTCTTTTCTGTCTTTCACATTAATTCTTTTGAATTTCTTTCAAACAAATACTTGTGCATATTGTAGGGGAGAAAGAATACAGAACCTTTAGAAATGTCTGTGAATTCAAGAAGCAGTTTGCTGGCCTTTAGTACTGATTCTTCCCACGTAGAAATGCCTTTCACTTGTCAATGGTGAATGGCTGTTTATGGCATGAATCTTTTACTATGCAGTCACGAAGACAACAGGTGCTGGAAAGAATGATGTGAGGTTTTTACTTATGCCTGGAAGTTTAGAACTCTTTATCTCACTTGAGGAAAACTTCTCTGTGTGTGTGTGTATTTTTTCATTAAATGCATTTTTCTGTTCTTGTCCTTATTTGAGATTCTACCACCTACCTTAGCCTCTTGTGACCTTTATTTTAAAATAATGGTTGGCATTCTCTGCTGAAGTACATGCAGAGGATCCCATGCAAAAGTTATGGGAGTAGGTACATGTCTCTGAAAACAGATTTTTGACCTCATCTAGGATCTCAAATTAAAGTACCATCTTTTTTCACTCTTTTGGCATGAAGCAGCAGTCATACTTCTAATCTTTCTTCTTCACCAGGGTGTGATTCTGTAATGGTCTGTGCACATCCTGGTATATTCCTTAGTGGCATCAGTACAAGAGGACAGTTTTCACCACCACCAGGGAGAAAGAGGCACAAGGTAATTATGGACTTCATTGAAGGCTGCTCTAAGAGATCATTTAATGGCAGATTTCCCTTCTTTTCCTATGATCTTTGAAGCAACTATAAGGCTTACAGTTTTCAGTACCGTAGCTGCTTCTGGATCATCCTCTAATGTTGCAGACATGGAGATGAAGCTGCAAAGGCAGGACTCAAGTCACTGACTGTGGTATCATTGATTTGATACTCACTTTTCCCCACAGGTATTTCAGGTGTACTTTCAC
Source organism: Taeniopygia guttata (assembly GCF_048771995.1). NCBI lineage: Eukaryota > Metazoa > Chordata > Aves > Passeriformes > Estrildidae > Taeniopygia > Taeniopygia guttata. The sequence continues at coordinate 86,675,361 of NC_133024.1, read as the reverse complement.
CTGTGGCCTCAGGTAGTTAATAAGGTTACAAACTTTTTCTACTCCTAATTAAGGAAAAATGAGTCAGGAAAATGATAGGTGGTGTTAATTGTAGTTATAATGGCCATAGAATGGCTAAGGTTAATATCCTAGAAGGAACACAGAAAGTAAGACCCAGAACTTAGGAGAACACACTTCAATCTGTGCAGAGAAGTGGTAGCCAAGATCCCAAGAGAGGCTGCCTTGAAGGGTAAAGGGGCCCAGAAGAATCTGATGTTGCTCATAGACAATTTCCTCAAAGTAAAAGAATGGTCCCTTTATATATACAAGAATTCAAGCAAGTCTGGCAAAAATGAAAATTAACCTCATACAGAGCTGCATTAGCAAGAACACCATAATTAGATTTGAAAAATACTATTATCACCCTTTATTCAACACTTGTGATATCATATGTGGTAAGCTATGTCCAGTTTGGGGTCCCCATGTGAAACAGATACTGATAAACGTAGGTGACCACCAAAACAGTTAGGACAATGCAGAACAAGTGTAGTCTGAGATGTGGAATTTTTGTCTAGAGAAGAATCCAGTCTCCATTTTTCTAAATGGAATTATAGAAAAGATGGGGACAGATTTTCAGAGACCTACAGACTTGACAGGATGAGATGAAATAGTCACAAACTGCATCAAGGGCAATATCAGGTGAAAACAAGTAAAAAAGAAGACATTTCTCACAATTAAGTTGGTCAAACTGGAACAAGCACCCAAAGATGCTGTGGAACATCAGTTTTTAAATATTTTAAAAACTTGATTGGATAAGGCTGTGAGCTGCCTGATCTAACTTGGAAGACAAACCTGCTCTAAATGGGATGTCAGACTTGATTGCCACAAGAGGTCCTTTTCAATGTAAATTTATTTGTATCACTCGGGATCTCTGTTTAGACTTCTTGAATGGATCCCTCCAAAAGGCAAGTCTATCTGCCTTATCAGAGAGAAAGTGAGGTGTCCATCTGAGTGTTTCTTACTGTTGACAATAGAAATTTATGAAGTTGGCTCATACACAACAGCTTTCAGAGGGCTGAACAGTTGGCAAGAATCTCATTCCTAATACCTTCAGCTACTTCCTGAACCCTAAGACATCACAGCAGATCATGCCACAAGCTGCACTCTTCGGTTGAGAGCTTTTATCTGCTGCTAATTTGTAAGTTAAGGTTGTGGAAGGATAAAGATACATCCAATAATGGGGTATTAAAATTATTTCATCTAACTTATTTTTAAGACATGTCAGTAGGAAAATGACTTTTTCTCCTTCCTAAGAAGATCTAATTAACTTCCAAAGAGCAGTCATCTTGTCTAACTTCCTTTTCAGAACACTTTTCTCTACAGTATATCACATACTTGAATTTTGTGGTAAGACAGCATACAGGCCCTTTCAAAACAATGTGTGTAATTCCTTTATTCTTTCTTCAAAACGACCTGCTTGTTTCTGTCTTAGAAGAACTCTAACTTCATCAGATCTAAGTCACATTTATCTAAGTCACATGACACCTTTTCATTTTCCCATTAGGTCTGTGTTTAATTGATGCACACCATGGCTGCATCCTGATCACATGTTTGAGAGGTGATAAATATGCACCACTTCTCATCACTCTCCCCTTCCATGCCCCGCTTTGATTTAGCTGGCAGTTAAATGAACAGGCTCTCTAATCCTGAAGGAGATAGGCATAGAAAGGGATCAGGGCAGCAGGGATACAGCAGACCCTCTTCTGCATCAGATGCTGTCTTATCTTGCTCTTCTTGAGCAACTTGAATGGGTCCTATTTTCTCCTGCCACCACCACTTTTTTGACAAATTATAGCAGGATTTCACTAAAGATCCTTGCTTTTCAACAACAGAAATAGTAATAGCTTTTTTCTAAAGCCCTGAGTGAGAACAGTCCTGAAGTTGAAACATGCTACATCCAGAGAGAGTAAAAAAAAATCAGGATTTCCCTTGAAAAACATTTGCTCTATAGGCACAAAGGGTGAAAGGGGCAAAGACACAAACCCAAGGTCACACACTGGGATAATAAAGCTCACTTAACTTCACATACCTAAAGAAATAGTCTCTCTAGATTCTCTTAGTAAAGGAAAGAGAGGTGTAGGGTTCCTCTATAACACATCTATCTGATCCAATTAGGCCCCTCTTTCAGTATGAAATGAATCCCCAGCTGGGGGAACTTCTTACATACCTACTGTTTTTACTGCCAATGAATGTTATTGCCTCTTGCAGGCCTCCTAGGGAAACCAAAGGAGGCTAGCACAGGCTTGGGGATCTAACTTTCCCCTACCTAAATGAGGGCAGATGAACTGACCCAGAGTGGAGAACACAAGCATTGCTTTGCACCTCTGCCAGTCAGTTCCACATCTTTCAAGTGCCCTTTCCCTCTCAAACAGCTTCTGCTACTTTCTAGTGACAGCTGAGGTTTTTCATGCATTACAAATGCAGAAAAAGAGCAAGACTCACATGGGCTCTTGCCCTGCAAATTAGTGACAAAAAGTATTGACATATCTTAGAATCTCCATCAGTCTATGAATATTTTTGTGTCTTTTAAAAGTGTAGAGGAGTAATTCTCAAGAGATAAAATGTAAGTATGCAGGATTTTCTTCAACTGAAATATTATAAAATACTTCCCACACTTCACTGAGAGTCCTTTGGAAGGGAATAATGATCACTAGCTGCATATGAAGAGCTTAGAGGTGCTGCGGGTAAGCAAGGTCAGGGGGTCAGTATGAGAAGCAAAAAGAGAGCCCAGGCCTTGTGGTCCTGACACAGGTGACTCTGCCCTGTAACACAATATGTTCTCACAGGGCTGCCTCTCACCAGGCTTTAAACCAAGGAGAACAGAGATGGAGCACATACTATCATTTACATCCTATATATCTTACACACCAGTGTGACATCTTCACAGACTTTTCAAGGTTAAGCAAACAGCGTGCCAGTGAGCTGTCCATATCAGCTGAATCCTGGGAAGGTGCATCCTCCACAATATGTGTGGCTTATGAGGAAGGAGGGAATTCAGTTATTTGTTATCTTTCATTTCTACTTACTCATACATGACAAGTATTTTGTTTAGTCCTATCACATCCAAAGCATTTTTCTGTATCGGTCATGTATATGTGTTCTGTCTTCCAACTTCTTCAGAGTCTACTGTAATTAGCTTTTGCATCACTGATAAAGGACAAAACCCTCTTCTTAGCTAAAGCCCTTGAGAATCCTACAAGCCAACATATGCATTCTTTTTCTGTTAAAAAAAGTAGCTTGAAATTGCAGTGTAATTCCATTATTTGTCCTGGATGCAGGGTTTTTTTTAACCTTAACCCAAAAATAGCTTTTATAATAGCTTCCTGACTAAATAACTGCGCAAAGAACCTGTGTCCAAGACAGGCACTCTACAAGACAAGGGTAGAAGCATATGCTTTCTCTTTCTTTTAACCATGATTGATATAATTTTTGGTTAAGGAAAATGAAGAAATAACTCATCTTTTCTACTCTATAATTGACTGAGCAAACAGTATACCCACCAGCAATGATGAAAAAGCCTCCTCCTGCTTTGTATAGAATGTGACTGGCAAAAGGAGCTGCACAGATGATGAGGAAACTAGCTGCCACAATGGTGAGCACTCCCAGGAGCATAAGAACTGTCCAGAAACCTCGATAAACTAGAGAAAAGGAAGAAGAAGAAGAAAAAAATAAGAATACAATGCTTTTTAGAACTTATCCAAGTTGGCTAACAAAGATTTTCCTTTCCCCTTCTTTTATCACTTGCCTTAATAACAAATGTAGCATTAATTCTATTTTGCATATACATTATATATTATGTGAATCAAAATAGGTCTGATTATCAGTCCTTACCTGATGATCATGGAAAATAGCATGCAAGTTATTGTGAATGAAATCCATCTGCTGAATATTTAGCAATACCTTGTAAGATAGAAACCTGACCAAACTGACACTCTTTAGAAAATGGTACAGCAAAGCTATAGCAGTGATTCCTTGGGATAAATGACTGGACTGATAGGATACAATTATTTTACCAAAATTGTGTGGAAGAAGCAGAGAGCTGCAACATATTAGTGTCCAGACTATATCACCAATAACAATCTGTAAGTTCCTTACAATTTATGGCTGGATAATGCTCCTTATATATAGCCATATTCAGCAGAAAGAAACTTAAGCTAGGAAAAGGGAGAAACTAAGAAAATGTAAACTGTATTTATGAAAAACAGCAGTGTCTTAAACCAGCCTATTTCTGCTCTAGAGCTCTTTGTATTTTATTAAATTTAAAATGTGATGTTTCAGAAGCCTGTTAGGCAGTGCCAAGCAGTGTTGAATTAATGGATGCAGCTGGTGATAAATGAGCTGAGAGTTTTGTGACATACTCTGGCCAAAAGAGTCTTTCTAACAATTAGTTTTTAGCTGGTTAATTGCACATCCATTTAACAAAGTCATCATTTTACAAATGCTACAAGAGTGACATAAATTTCTCCCATGAATTTAAAAATTGGTACATTAACACAACCCATTAGTAAAATTATGAGTTGTAAAGATCTCCATCGCCAGATCTGAAAATCTTGAAGCACTGACAATTCAGTCAGTGAAAAACATTTCCACCCAACTGAGGGAAAGCATATAAGCCAGCTGGCAAGTCAGGAAAAGTGTACCACAAAAGAAACTGCCACTTATCATCTGACAGCACCTACTTACTGTTATGGAAAAACACAACCAAGCAACCATTATACTGGTTCATATCCTGAAAGATTCCAATTCATACAGCTTGTTAGAGACAGCTATTCAGTAATAATTCAGGTTTACTCTCATCTGAAATCTGAAGGCACACTAGGCATTAGTAGCTCATGTTTCCCACTAATTTATTACAAAAGTCTACGGTTTTTAACTTGACCAGCTAACACAGGTTAAAGTATACATCATCAGCCTTGTAAATGTATTAGCTATATCACACTCACCACATTACATTAGCCACACTTTTTAAATAACACCCTTTTTAATCCAGGCAAACATTCAGAGACATAATTTTCCACCACACTGATCAGCAGATTTGGGCATAAAAAGGATGAATGTGTCTGAAAGTACCTGGCAGAAGGGTTAAAACTGTGGTTTGGTTCATATCCAAGTCTTCACTTCACATAAACAAAAAATTATTGGAATAGTAGGTAAGAAATAAGGCTATGGCTCAGCAAAGCAGTTAATGTGTGTTTTGCTTTAAGTACTATACCTCTTATGGGATTTAGGCACCTGTTTAAAGTTAAACACATAGTCAAATTATTCACTTAATGCAAATGGACAATGAATGGAGACCTAGAAAGGTAAATCTCTCAAGTCCTTCAGTCTTGAGTTTCTGAAGCAATTTCGTATTATTTTACTCAAGGGGCTACTTTGATAAGCTTCATTGCAATCTCCAAGTCCATGGGACATTACTTCCTCATTTAAAGCCTAATACCACTAAATCAATCTATAACCACCCAACTCTTTTACATGGGTAGCCCAAGGTACTTCAAAGTCATACTACATAATAGGACACATTGGCCAAAATGAACCTTGAAAAAGCTTTCTTGTATATTATTATGGTCAGTCACCTACGTCATGGAGCAATATTTCTATTTTCTGAATGGAGGAGGACACGAGATTCTCCAGCATTACAAAACCAACATCCATTTACATTATCTACTCTTCATACAGCAAGCTTTAAAGTCCATTTTTCATGAGATTTCATGAGAAAAGCTTGATTTGATGCACAAATATTCTTAGAAATAGAGCACAAAAAAAGTACAAATGTAACTGATGGAAATTTGTTTCAACCTCTCCGTAACTATAGAAAAGAAAAGCTGTTTCTCTGCTCCAACACTGTAACTATTTTATGCACTATGTGGGAAATACTGATTTCACCTAGCTATCCCCTGACAAAAGCTTCCATTCTATTTCTCCAAAACAGTTATTTACTCTAAAGAATCACAGATAAGTCTGATTATCCTAATGCTTGTTTATTAAGCTAATTCAGTCATTAAACATCAATTAAAAAATAGATTGTAGTTGATAGGTACAAAGTCTGCTCACAAATCTGTGACTTTTCAAGCAAAATACTACAACCTAGTGAACACTAATTTGGTTCAAAGTAATTTGGTTCATTTGTGGTACAGGTCTGAGGAAACACCCTATGAGCACTTAGACTTTTACTTTTGTAAGGGAATTAAAAAGCCATAATTTTCCTGCAAAGATGGCTTCACTTACTTTATAATCTGATCATTTTTGTTTAGATCACATTTCCCATCATCTCTGTCTAGATGGGCAAGATCAATTTCTACAGGCTAGTCATTCAAAATTACAGCTCAGCTGTCATTTAGCTTAGCTGTCATCTACAGATGAACACAAAAGAGCTGGCTAAAATTAAATCTTCCTAAGAATGAAATTACTTTTCAAGTCAAAGACTTTTCTGCTCTGAGGTTGAGACATACAATGATAGATAAAATGCAACAGAAGAGGCAGCTTTAAAGACAATACTCTTCTTTACATCCCATGAAAACTGTGATCCAAACAGTCTGTTTCAAGAAATAATGGTTGAGTGAACCCATACAAAGTGTATCTATACAAAGTGTTCACAGAAGTTTGCACAATTTCAAGTCTCTCTGAGGTATTTCAAAGGATAGCCCATGTTCTGGTCCAGATGAAAAGGAGTACCCTTGTCTCTTCCAGATACTTCACAGATATGTTAGAGTTATCCCCCTAAAATACGTGCATTAGTCCAAGTTTTTTCCTACAACAGAGGAAATAAAGTACAAGCACTATTGTAGAGTGCAAAGTAAACATATCTGCAGTGTTTAAAATCTTAGATACCATTGCTCTATGGTGCAAGGGTGCTAAACAGGAGGTTTTGTAACTCATCTTGGTAAGCCACCTCTTTGTTGAATATATAATTTGCCTAGGAAATGACAGGCAGGCCTAAAAATAAAAAAGACTTAGTGGAAAATAGGAGTACACACAACTGCACCATCGGGCCTATACAAGAACATTATATTCCTCCAAAATTGCAACCCGTATTTTTCCCTTGCTACTTGTTTTTCTTCTAAAGATCCTAATTTAGGTCCTTCCAGAGACTTTTACATTATTTGAAAACTATAGTATCTGGGTCTGTGCAAGGTCCCAAATTTCGGAGAAATGGGTGAAAATTACCAAAAGCCTTCTTTTCTAGTATAGTGGATCTCAGCATTGATTACAAACTGAAGTTACAGATTCATATTTTAAGATGTTACTGATACATGAAATGAAAGAGAAACAATAATAAATTTTAAAAGTTTCCGAGCTGTGTCATCTACAACACACACTTGTGTAGCAGTCATGGACACACCTGGAGCTCCATAACAGTTAGTCAGGAACAGCCTAGCTAATGTCACAAAGCAACACCCTTCTACTATTAGAGATGGTAACATCAGCACCATGCAAGCATTCCAAGTATTTCACTGCCCTTGATGACTCAAAGTGTTTTTAAAACCCAGCCATCAGTCCATACAAGTACTGTGGTCTACCATAAAAACCCCAGCTACTTAATCTTAAATTTAATATCAATATTAATTATTAAGCACTATAAGGATGAAAATCCTTTTGAAACGTGTTAGTACAATCCCACATAAAAATTTCAAGGGGTAGGCAAAATGACTTGGAAAAGTTTCCTTGAACTATCATGGACAAGCTCACAACCAAAAGGGAACATTTCCTGTGATCTGACAGTGGATTGTATTTTAGAATGTGCAAGGTTTTCACCTCCCTATTTAATGTAAGAGATATTGAAATGATTTTAACAAGAGCTTTGCTACACACAGTGCCAATACAGTGAATGGCAAAGTGCCTGAACTGCTCTCAACCAGGAGCCTCTTCTCTGCAGATAAACAAGTATAAATGAAATCACTATCTCAGCAGCAGCACAGGAGACACATCTGGCAACACAGTAAACCTTGCAAGATTTTTCTCAGCTTCATTTAGCATCCTTTACTATCCCTTAGTAATATTTTTTTTCAAAATAATTTTACCAGTAAAACAAATACAATATTCACAAGATGGATACCTTTCTTTTTAAAATGCTTCTTACTTTATACCTGCTTGGGGGACTACAGAGATCACACTTATAAATGTACTGTATTACAATCTCTCATGGGCAATTATATGACTACTACATATGAGCATTTTTCTCCCCTAGAAATAGACTACTGCTAACATTTCACTTGTACAACTTCTATTTTCAGATTTCATGGCTGATATTTTCCAGATTACTTTAGGTTAATTTCAACCCATTAACAAACCTGCCAATAAATTTGATCTCAGCATTTTAGATTTAACAGTTGCTGAATCAGATTTTTGCTTCAGTTCTATAAACATTGCGTATTATCCATTAGGCATTACTTCAAATCCTGGCAATGTGCCTATGCAATAGAAATACTGGACAAAATAAGAACTAATAGTCAGAGAAAAAATACTGGCAGCTACAAATCAGAGTATTAAACTAATGTGTCAGTGCTGCCCCATTAAAATACTTCCACTACAGCTTCAAAATGTGTTGGGGTGATTTACATCAGTTAGGGCACTATTGTTGTTTCCAAATTAAGTTGAAAAAATCCCCTCAAAAATAAAAATAATGAATTAGTGACTAAGTGTTATACTTTTCACTTCTTCTTAGAAAAAATCTCACTATAGCCAATGGGACTATTTCCATGAGTAAGAACTTTGCACATTTTTCAAAAACAGGATTAGTATTATCCTATAGTAAAAGAACTTTAGGAAAGGGTGATAGCCCTTTGAACATCCGTGTTAAGTAACTCAATGAATGCATGAATATAGCTAGCAGTGAATTAATATTAAAAAATACTATAGTACTATGCTTTCTGAATAGCCTGATGGGGTACCTAATCTGTTTATGATTATGCAATAATATGTCTATTTTAAAACATATAAGTTGCTGCTCTAGTATTTCTATTGCATTGTCTAATTTATTTTTTTTTTATTCCTAGGTTGTAGTTTATGGCACTTATATATGGGAATCATCATAAAAATGAATCTGCTAGCAGCACAAGGAGGTGCTAAGTCAACTTAAGAGCTGCACACTATAAAAGTCGTCACTCTAAACCTCTGTACCATCACAGAAAGTCACTAGAGTCAGGCTTCCTCTGAGGTCACTTAGAACCTGTTTCAGGTTAAGATAAATTATATGGCCTATGAATTTCTTAAAGTACATTAACCATAAATGATGGATCACACAGCTTTTGATGATACCTTACACTACAGCTACAGGAAGTCCTCCCCACTCTGTTAAGATTATTTAACAAAACCAATGAATGCACAGAAACGTTATAACCATGATTAAAAGATATAGCAAACTGCAATTTCAAAGCAGTGCTATCTAACTCTGTGAAGCTGCTCATGCATCTAGTAATGCTTAAAAGATATCTGATACATTAAAGCACGCATTCAAACCCCCAATATAAGCATCCCATAAGTTTTTCTGTTTTTACATTTCCATCTAAGGCTGTAGTCCTTGACACCAAGAGCTTATAGTCTAGATTTGTACATCAGAATGGACCCAGCCTTTGGTCTAAAGTTTTGCAAGGCAGACTGAAACACTAGAGCTCCCCATCTCAGTGCTTTAAGACTTTTGGGAACTATAACACAAACGCAAACCCAACATACAAAGAGATGTAAATAAACTAAGAGAGCATAGGTGAACCTGTTTTGAATTCTGGCCCAGAAAAGCTCTGAGCCAAATTCCTACTAAAACCAAAGGAGTTATATCAACAGAGAACTTGGTCCAGACACTGCACTCAAAAAGCATCAGAGGTTTCATGTTCCTCCAGCAACTTCTCTTTGTCTGAGCTCTTCTAGCTGGATGGTGACACGGCACTCCAACAAACCACACCTGTGTCTTCACACAAGTGACTGCACAAGGGGCTAAAATTAAATTCAAATTTCTCTGCTAAGATCCAAATGTCTCTTAAGCCAAATAGTATGTAAAAAAGTCACATGCCTTTACTTGTTCAGCAACTAATAGTGCTCTGAACGGAAAGAGATTTTTAGAAAATGTGTTGTATACATGTTTGATTTTTCTAAGGAAGTTTAAAGCTCTTTATTCAGTTGTTTCTTTGTCTATGAAAGAGCAAATGAACATGACAGAAAAATTCTTGTTATCTTGTTATATTTTCTTAAAATAGAACTTGATTGACTCACTAAAAATACAATTATAAACCTGGGGAAGAGATTTGGGCTTTTTATCATCCCCAAAGGAGAATATGTCAAGAAAGCTCTGTGCCACAAAAATGGTAAGAAACAATAGCAGAACCAAAAAAGGTGACAATAACCTCAAATTTTTGGTAGTGTCCTTTTATTCTATGCTTTGCTGCTGCAAAGTATTAGATGCAGACAACTAGATATACAAATCCTAAATTAAATCTTGTTCTTCATGAAAACAAACTGGAGCCTTTTGGCACTGGCTTTATAGTGAACCACTTCCCGTGCTGGGAGTCAAGAAGAAGAGGATAAGCTTCTAGTATTTCTTAATTTAGCAGCTGCAGTTGAAGCAAGGTTTTTAAAACCTGTTTGCCAGATATCATGGGCAGGATTCTCAAATTAGACTAAAGGAGAAACAAGTTTTGAATTAACAGAAGAGATGATGACATAACTTTCTTCATAAAAAGTTGTGAAAGACTCTTGAACAATCATAACTGTTCTAATAAATAACTCAGCTTGGATGCTGAAAATGAAATGCATAAAAAACCCCAAACCATCTTGAGTTTTAATGAGCTCAAAAGCAATCCAACTGTATCTATTTATATAGCAGGAATGGCTCTGAATATACTCTGCCTGGGCCAGCATCTGTAGTACAGTTCTGCCTACTTTTAATCTCCTAATATGAAATATAGATAGAAAAATGATATTTGAGCAGTGGTCCTTTTGGCAAACATTAACTAAAATTAATTAAATTTTTGATGATATTCCTTCTCCTTTTCTTTTTCTTTGTTTGTCCACTTCTATGTAATCATGCAATATAATTTGAGGAACCTTTGTGAATGTATGAGTGAACAGTGGAATACAAACTCTGTCTAGGCTATTAGGAGCTGATGACTCTGTCACTTTCAAATGGAAAGATAAACTGTTCTAGATGTGCTGTGAAGTTACAGATTAGATCTCTGAATGGTGAGGTCTGAATTCTTCCTGGACAAACAGTTCATAATTTCTAAAGATTAACAGAACAATTATAATTCTAGTTTATTATTTTTCATGTCTGCAGCATAAAAATTGGATTCTAAAGACACTTCAAGGTTAGCAAAAGCATAATTACAGCTTCAGCACAGGAAGGGATCATTTAAGTCCCTTAGTCAGCAAGCTCAGAGACATGTAACACGCACACATCAGAGGTTGTTTAAAAAGTCATGAGAAATAGGTATCAGAAGTTATTTACTTCAAATATGTTTGCTTAAAGCTCTTAATATGATTGAATGTTCCTGATATTTTTAAGTCATTTCTCAGTGTTGTAAAGACAGAGCTTTCTAGACACTATTCAAACATAAAGTTTTCTATTAATGTTTATCTTTCACAAGTATATGATACTTACATGTATCTCTGTTACAGTACAAGTGTTTCTCAGTGAAGTATATCTGAGTCAGTTAAATAAACTCAGTATCAAGGATCTGCTCCTCCTTCCTCATAAAGTAAAAATGCTGTAGACTTCCAAATATGTTTATTTATTTAACAAAAACAAAAATACCAAAACAAAACAAAAAAATCCAACCAATCCCAGTTTTATTGAAATATATTACAAGAAGTACTTGTTTAATGCATGCAGCCCAAGGAAGATAATTACTATGTTGGAGGAAAAAAAAGCACTAAAAAGGAAATGTCTTTTTTTTCCCCAGAAATTACCTCTATTCTGCCATCATCCCTAAAGCTAACAATTATTTATGTGTTTTGTTAAACAGTAGCTTAAATATGCATGTTGTAAAATTATGAGAAATATGAAATACCAAAATTCTGTTAATTAAACTGTGTGGAATGATAAGGCTGTTTTATTTTGAAGCATACAAATTGTTTTCTTGAAACTATGGGCATTGTATTCATTTGCACCAAACAATACTTACTGATTGCAGAGTCATAGGAGGTGGAGTTGTGTTCATCACGGAGAAGAGGAAATGGGGACAGGTAAGCATGTGTACAATTCTTAGAAGGTGACTGGTTGGCTAAAAATGAAAGAAAGCTAAAGATTAATATTTTATTGCCGTAAAAATAATGGGTGTCTGTTCTTCAAATGGGCAAACTGAGCTTCATAGGTCAAGATTTCAGGTCCTTTCCTAGGCAATAGCTTACAGTGAATTTGGTTTGGTAAGAGATACAAGCCTTGTTATCCAGACAAGAATATTCCTTAAGGAGCAATACAGATTTGTACTCTGGGACAATAAACGAGCCCTGCTGAAAGCACACTGCAATTTATATGTGATGCATATGTATGCCTCTGTATCCATATGTACCTTTCTCATTTGAAGGTTAATTATGTTCTCATTATTACATGTGCAGAAAAAAACAACAAAACAAACAAAATCCAGGCAATTACTTTTTCTTTTGTGAAAGAACAATGAGAATATCAAACATCTTCAGAGAGTTTACAATGGCCACGAATAAGAGTCTAGTCTATGGAATGAATATCCTCCAGAAAACGATAATTTCACCCTTTATACTAAATACTTCTAAAAATATCAACTTCTTCCTTGCAAAAGACAAAAGTTGACTATAACTTAAACCCCATCTAAGTTTCAGATTCCTGACCACATAATTTTCCAGATTAATAACAACTACAGTGGATATTACATTTTCCACCCAAGACAAAGCAATATATTTAGCAAAACGTGGGCTATTGATGTCAAACTTGTATGATGGCACCTGCTTTTCACAAAGGTTATGGAAATCTTGCAATAAGGTGAGGGAGCTTCCTACCTCAGAGGGAGTGTCAAAGACTGGAGACTTCAAGTTTTGCTTGACTTCTAAATGGGAGATTTTGGTTGTAAAACACTATCTGATCTTGTAATTCTATCTATCTCAGAACCCTGGGTGTAGTGAAAGAAAGCAACCAGTCATCTGTAAATGTAATAAAGAAACTCTTCTGGAGATGGTGCGTCCTACACCATTTTCACTGTGGAGTTCCCATTCCCTTCTTAACCCACTTGTAGTCAGTTAAGAACAGATGGAGAAATTCCCCAAGCAAAAATTCATGGACCAGGCCAACCACTAAGTTCTTTTTCCCTACTTAACAGAAATACACCAACTGTTTAACAGTTTTGAAAAGTTACAGGGCTGTGTCACTGTGGTACAGAGCTGTGGAAAACACTTTGTAGCTAAGAATGGACTCAGGTTAACAGGACATCCATAACAATCACAGTGTAATCTGATTGCTAAACTTGTATTATTTTGTCCTGGGGTTTCCTATAGATTATAAAATTGTGTGTCAATAATTTATTTTAGGATAGCTGAAGAACCTGATCCCCAAAGAAGCCATATGAAATCTAGTGATTCATAAGACACAAAGAAAAACAAAAAACACGCTAAATCCCAACAAATTTGAGAACAAACTACTATAGATAATGTAAAAGGAAAAAAATACTTACTATACCAAAAATTCCACATGCTGCCATTATTATCTCCTACATTTCCACTAAACCAACACCTCCAGAAGAAACCTTCATGATGGAAAGTGGCCTTCTCTCCCTACAGAGGAAGGAAAAAAAGAAAGCCATTATCATACAACTTTTGAACCGTTGAAAGAATTAAGTTCAGTTAGATGTTTAGGTAAAAAAAACACTGCTATCATAATGACACACAACCTGTCTGAATTTAGGTCAGCTATAGCATTTATAAACAGTCATTCTTCTTTTGAAAGAATATCATATTTCAAAAGCAGTATCACAAAATAAAAATTCATTTCAGAGCTGATTACAAATGATTATAAGAGGTTTTCAGGCAGGCTTGTAAGCCTCCAGAAGGTCAAAATGAGTATATTCAAAAGTATATACAGAATTAAATTCTTAGAAAAATAAACAAAATTAGTATATTCAAAAGTCTATATAGAAGTAAATTCTTAGAAAATGAACACATCCAAGAATTCTACATATATAATCCTCATTATAAATAAAAAGTTCATACTAACCCCAGCACCTTCAGGTGCTTCTGAACAAGTTCCTGTTTCTGTAGCAAGAAGCCAATAATCAGTTCCAAATGCCACCAAAAAAAGCAAAACCCCCAGAGCTGCAAAGAAGCCTCCAAAAAATATCCCCACACTCAGTTTCATTATTGAAGTTATTTGGGAAAATAAAAAACAACACCTTAATTACTTAAAAGGTTAGCAATAAAATAAATTTAAAACAAATTATTGTGTAAATAACTAAAAAACTGTTTGGAGAATACAGCTCATATCTAAAGAAGTTTCTCTTCACTTGACTTTCTGCCTGTGCCCTTCTTCCCAATGCCCTGTGAGTCAATTTGTGTCTCCAAATTTGTGTTCCATGTGGCTGACTCAAGTCTGACAGATGAAAAGGGCCTTCTATTTTAGGACACTGATGGCAGAGCTTTGCTCTGTTTCGCTGTCCGGGCGAGGCCAGTCAGAAATAGCTGACCTTCCCCTAACTAATGAGGGATTGACTTGAAATATTATTGCAGCTGGTGCATCAACACCAGTGGAGATGGAGTTGCAATGGATCTGTCCATCTACGTGAGCAGTGTTACAGAGCATGCAGTACTAGCAAGGACTCCCAAAGTTCAGGCCTGGTGGTGAATGTTTCCTTATCTGCAAGCAGGAAAGGAAGCACCAACAAAGAAGTTACTATAAGTCATATTACAAAAGGAAGGCTGAGGATTTTTTATAGAATTTTAAAATATGGTAGCCAAAATGAAGAGATGCCTCTGAAAAGTCCTATATAATAAAAATACAGTAATCTTTAAAAATTTACATCCTATCTTTACAGTAATAACTTTAGCAACACTAAACACAAAAACACCTAAATGCTTTATTTATTCAGACACATTTTTTTTTTGCATAGATCAAAAATTTATGCAGTTAAAAATTCCTTCAAGCACCTGATAAAAAACTTCAATCTTTTTAATACAATAAGTCACTTTCCCAAGAACATGCTTTGGCTGTTTGGAAAGTGATGAAGTAAAACATTTAAATTACACACACTCACTGTACAAGAAAAAAGCTTTTTCAACAACTTCATTTTATGCCAAGCAGGCCTTCCCATTCATCTCTCATGGCTTACAGGGAATGCTCCTATAGAACTGTATAGAGTTTATACAACATGCACCAGATCGTACAGTCCTTACCCAATAAAATTTCATTGGAATTATTTATCACCAGAGTAGAATTTTCCATTGATATTGCATACTGGGAAGTGCTGGACTCAAGAGAAAAATTAAACCAGTTTACTGCAGAAAACACTTGTCACAACATTTTATGGCAATAAACTTTGAACTCCAGAGGGACTCCTGCTTTCAATATGCCAGTATTGGTTTGGACAGTGCAACAGCATGCTTGAGGACAGCAAGGAAAACACTGTTTCTACCACCTCCCTTCATTTCTACACAGATGAACTGGTCTTGTGTCCTCAGTGGTTTTATACCACTACACAATCTGCCCAACATCACATTTGTTATTAATCATATTTTATTCAAACCTGATACTATAGTAATTTCATACACAAACACATCTAATATTTTGTGGCCTTTTTTGCACTTCAGCATTTTAGTGTATGCAGAGCAGCAAATGAATATTCAAACAGACTCTTTTATGTCATATTTGCTTTTCCTGACAGCCACTGATGCAGTTCATTTTGATACAGGAGAAGAGAGGTGTTTGGAAACCTAATTTTGGAAAGCGATGTTTTATTGTTCATTATTAAAGAAAACAAAAAAATCTGGAAAAATAAGAACACATAGGATGTGCTATAAAATCAAATAAAAATGATTACTTGCAATTTGGAATAATACTTCAACTATTGGTCAGCCCTGAAGGGGTCAGGCAGGTGGATTAGATAATTACTGTAGGTCCCTTGCAGTAAATATTCTATTTTAACATGTCTTTAAAAAACCCCAAAAAAAAGTAGGATTCTGTTCAGCACTACTATACCCAAATTTAAACAATTTCATATAAGCTAAATGTCTTTCCATCATAACCAGTAGTGATCACACTCAGTGGAGCCAGAGAGCAGTTCATCACAACCTAGATTAGACTCCAGGGCTCTGCTCAGGCACTTGGGCAGACACATAGTTCTAGCCAGTTCCAGAGTATCCTGCTGGCTCTCAGCTGCCATGCCAGAAGGGCATATTTCCCTCTCTGTTTTAAAATACCTGCTAGTTCCACATGGGATCTTATGTGCCCCCTCTCCCCTTGGATGACAATAGAACCCTACATGATGGTGACTGAATCACGTCTGGAAAGAGCGATGTGGTGGCCTTGTTGTCACCTCCCACAGCTGGTACTCCAGGATGTCTAAGGCATCTACACTGAGCAGGCAGGTACCACAAGGGACTTTGAGTAAGCCAACACCTTTCTTGAGTGACAACTACAGGCCAGGTTCACACCACCTGTGCCACCCAGGCTACCTCTGAAGCCAGGCTCTATTAGCTTGTCAGACCATCCTGGAGGCACCACTGAGTGTTCCAGCCAGACCTCGATCAACTTAAGATCCATATTTCCCATGGAGATGTCTGATTGCAAAGGTCTTCATCTGCAACTGAATCCTACTCAGTGAACTGGAGTTCCCAACCATTTTGATGGTGTATGGGTGACCTTAGAAAGCATTGACCCAAAGTTCAAGAATTTCATACAGTGAAATTCAAAGATACAGATAGTCCAACATAAACAAAATAATTTTATAAAGTTGTTCATGATATCTAGTAAAAATTAATTCTAATGCACTGTTTAATTTAACACTATGCCACTTAGCTCATCCTAAATAATGGGAGGTCTTATAATGTCACAACAGTGAACTTTTCCAACATTAAATCAGAAGTAAAAAGAGAACTCCAGACCGCTGTCTCAGCCACTGAACCACAATTAATAAAACAAACTACCAAAAAACATCAAATGGCTAGTTCCAGTCATGTTGCACCTACCCGCCCTCAGGACAGAAGTATGTCAGTTACACTGTGACCCTGTTTCTGCATGAGAGTAACTTACTCTTGTGAGTAGCTTGCATGGAAAGTTTCACTAAATTCAAATGACAGCTGAATTACTGCCTGTGCAGTGCAAGTATTTATTTTTAATATACTGTACATGCACTCTGGTCTCAGTTTAGCATGTTCATCCTGAGAGGATCTAATTTAATTATTCGCTTTTATATTTATGGCACATTCTCTGGCAGTGTTATCTTCCAAATACTCTAACATCACCAGTATTATGCCTGTCTATGTCAAGAATGAAGCAGAAGCCATGTTAAGACTTGTTATGTCAGCTTAAAAATTCATGTTATCCACCACTTGAATACTCAAAGAAAGTCTCAGGGCCTTTTTCTTTAATTAAATTAATTTCTGAAGGTTCCTCAATAGAACAGAGAAAGTTTCAAGGGAGAGAAAACAGGGACAAGCTTATCGAGGCAAAATAATAATTATTTTCAATCTTAAACAAAGTAATTCTCTAACTCCTTTCAAAACTCCTAAATTTCTGCAGAAATATTGTCATTTTATACCAAAATGACTTAGCCAAATTTATCCCTACTGTAATGACAATGAAGTAATTAAAACAGCTTTAGTATTCAATCAATTTGATTAATTAAGCCCAACATTCATGGATTTTGTTGACTCATAGTGTGAAGATTGAAGGACCCACATAATGGATAGATTCCAGGCTCATTTTAAAAAGCTGCAAAAGTTTTTTTTATTTTATTTCTGTTTATTCACCAGATAGATAGGGCTAAATTAACTCCTGAATCTGCATATTTCATTTATGCATATAATAGCTCCAGCTTCAATATTATATCTGAGCCCCTCCTTGTATTTAAAAATAGAAAAGAAAAAAAAAAAAAAAACAATAGCAGGCTGTTTCTTTTTTTCCTTTTCCATCTGAAGTGTAAAAAAAGATATTTATGGGAAGGGGATGTTGTTTATTTGCTTGTTTATGTTTGTGTGTGTGATTGAGTAAGTGTCGGGTGCGTCTGTTTGGAATTGGCAGGCAGCTCCTTATCTGTGCTGGCAGATATGCCCATGATCTAAAAACAGCCTTTTAGAACTGGCTGCATGTCTCATTACATACCAAGAAACAATTTCAGCAACTGCCTCAGAACTGAGTCCTTCTGAGACCTCAATGCTCATTTACTGTTCTGAACAGTAATGGGAGTATCTCACCCGCTGATTCCGATCCTCATTCTGTTCATCTTCCCCAGCTGGGCAGATGTTACCTATTGCACTGACACCATCACTTGTCAGCAGAGTACTAGGCAGACAAACAGCCAGACACCTTGCACAGCATACTCTGCACACCTCTTGTCCATGAAATATGTGCCTGAAGTTCATCTTTAAACTGGTCACTTCAGGTTTCCTCTATAGTCATACACCACTTTTATGGCACAGTCTGTCTGACCTTTTTTTGGATGACCACATCAATGTGCAAGCAACCGTGCCCTAAAAGTACAATCACTTTGGGCGGTTGTTGGTTTGGTTTGGTTTGTTCACTGACCAACAGAGAGTCTGGAATAACTAGTTTGAGATACAACCACTTTATTCTTAATACTAAAAAAAAAATCAGATCACAAGTCACACAATCACAGAGTGATTGTGAGGTTGGAAAGGACCTCTAGAGGTCATCTTGTCTATCTCCCTACTCAAGCAGGACCATCTAGAAGTGATTGCCCAGGACCACGTCCAGGCAGTTTTTCAGTATCTCCGAGGATGGATACTCCAGATCCTCCTTGTCTGACCAAACACCTACCAGTGTTTGGTCACCTTCACAATAAAAAGTGTTTCCTGATGTTCAAAGCAACCCTCCTGTGTTTCAGCTTGTCCCCGCTGTCTCGGGTCCTGTCAATGGGCACCACTGAAAAGAGCCTGGCTCCACCAGGTATTTATATAAAACTCCTTCTGAGCCTTCTCTTCTCTAGGCATAGCAGTCCTAATTTTCTCAGCTTTTCCTCATAGGAGAGAATGCTCTGGTCCCTCCACCACCTTAGTTGTCCATCATTTGACCCCCTCCAGAGTGTTCATGTGTCTCTTGTACTGCAGAGCCCAGAACTGGACACAGCACTCCAAGTGTGGCCTTACGAGTGGTGAGCAGAGAGGAAGGAACACCTCCCTCAACTTGCTGGCAATACTTTGCCTAATAAGGCCCAGGATACCATCTACTTTCTTTGCAGCAAGGTTACATGGCTGAGTCACGTAAAACCTGAGTGGAGATTGTAGAAATGTGCTGAAGTCCCCCACAAAAGGAGGAAATCAAGCTATTCTGAACACAGGTATTACTGACTCATTCATTCAGCATGAGCTACAATAAGATTACAGAGATGATAGTAAGAACAGAAGAGACATAAGCAGTCCATATGTCAGTAAAAGCTTCAACAGGAATTCTAATAAACCAACAAGAAAAATTTTCTTTATGATGCATTACTTTTACACATCTCTGTGCATCCAGTACCCACTGTTAGCCACCTGCAGGAACACATGACAGACTTGTAATCACCCTGACGTACCCAGGGTGCACATCCCATTTGGACCCTGTCTTATACCCATTCTGTATTCAGGACTTTGGCAATACAAAGCATCACAGATTTATTCAGCCACAGAAAGTAAAACAAAACTTTAGTATGACTGAGTGGATCACTCTGTTTCATATATCCCATTCTATATTATATCTTGCATTAAATCTACATTAGATAAAATAGGTAAAAAGGCAAAGTATAATTTCTTTCTTAATTGTGTCATAACACTGAATCAAGGTGTGATGAATCCATGTCTTTCCAAACTGGACAAGATAACTAGAATCATCAGAAGTACAAGAATGTGCATCTCAGTTCCTTTATCACATCACCATTGTGAGTGCTCTGAATTTTTCATATAATTATAGGAAAGCCAGGCCAATGCCAGTAGTGTTCCCCTCAACACTTTAAAGTCATGACACATCACATGCGCAATTTTCACAGAAATGAATGAGTTGCCTAATTCTAGGAGGTATTTCAGGAAGTTTCCTATAAAAGTAGTTATGCATAAATAGTCAGAAATTAAAAGCTGGAGTCTTCTTCACCATTCCTGTTACATGGGTCCTTCCATAGCAGGATGCTACTATGAATCTCACTCTGGGGCTGTAACAACTTCCATTTACTGTACAGACACTTTCTGACATATATATTTTTGGATTTATTCAGGAAGCCTGAGGAACTAGCCTTTACATCCTTCTGTGCCCTTCCAACTTCTACAGAGCAACTGAACTTAAAATAAATATTTAAATAAATTAGAGTACTCTTTGAAGCAGTAAAGGACTGGGGGAGGGGGTCCAGCATAGAGAGTGGGGAATGATGTGTGTAATGTAAGAGTACTCTGATACACCAGAAAAAAGACTGAGATCAATGGGAGTCATCCTGGCCACCTTCTGCTCCAGAGAAGGATCAATAGTATCTAAACCATTCCCAATGTATTGATTTTATCTGTTAAACATTAATTGAAAGAAACACAAAAAGCCACATGGCCTTAGTTATGCTGCCATGAAAAACTCCAGAAGGGAAGAAGTAGACCCAATGCCTGAAATAATTCCTTCTTTTAACAAGCTGTTTTATAAATGCTTTCTAAGTCTCTCTGACATACCAATGTGATTCATTTACAGCTTTGAGGGTGGCATCAATTAAAAGGTTTCTTTCCACATTCCTTAAATTTACAGATCTTTTCAGACAGATAACACTTTAAATGTCTTTAAGATTAACAGCAGATTCCAAACTCAAGTTCATTTACAAGTACCTCGTAAAATGTTCTAGACCACTGGATTGTAACTTTTTCTACTTCGCTCAATTTGTATATGAAAAGTTGAAATTACTGTTGAAGTTACCATAATGATCTGAAGCAGTAAGCTAGAATGAAATAAGTCATTGTTAGATTCACTAAATTTGGTGACAAATTGCACATTTGAGGGTCTTGACCTTACCTATTTGTAATGCAGGAATTCAAGAATACATTCCGTTTACTGGAATAAATCAGAGTAGTTCTCTTAGACCTGTCTCACAGAAGTATTTTACAAACTTTATTTAAGAATTCATAAGGTTTAAAATTTTCTCCACTATTGAAGTAATGTGAGGATCTTTTTAAAAAAAAATTTATTAGATTCCAGATGACTTCCATCAATGCTTTCACTATGTCACTATGTCACTTAGAGCACACACAGCCACAGAGTTGGCTGAGGAAGAGCAGCTGCAGACTGCCTCAAGCCCTTGCTTGGCAGGTGGCACAAAATATTTACAGTAGATGTTTTCACTAAAAGACTGAAGATTCCTCATCCCTTCCTCTTATGAGCAAACTGAATCTCAGACATTCTCCCACAGACTAGTTCTCCTCCCATTCATAATTTGAGGCAAGAATAGCCCAACAAGGCTGCAGGTAATCTGATCTCTGGCAGCCCAATGCTAGAAGAAATGTTCCTTCTATCATTAAAATATCTCTCTCCTTACTTTTTTTTAAACCCTCTCTATTTATGAAAAATTTATCTTCAATTAGGACAGCAGACCTAGACACAATGTTGCATTAGTATACAAACAAAAACAGATACATATGTAATAAAGCTTTCCTGTTTTTTTTATTTTTGGTTCCTCCATATCTTATAAAAAAGATGAGTGTTTTGGGGGGAAACAAAATAACAATAAAAAGCTTAAAGTTGCTGGCTGAGTACTATGACTACCAAGTTCATCTCATAATCACTGTCACAACAGAGAGGTGCACCTCATACTTTGTTTCTAGCATGATGCACTTCACACTTACCTTCCTTACATATAATGAAAACAGAGTACTTTTGTGCTTTTGATTGTGTAGTGACAGTAATCTGCATATTCTTCCTGGTTCTACCATTATCCATAAAAATCAATAATTTTCATTCAATTGCTACTACCAGGTCACGGGGGAAAAAGATAGAAATAAGAGGATCATCTAGGCATTTCTGAACACACATGCTGCTGGCCACTTCTGAGCATCTATTGTGTACCTGTTTTTAAGAACCATCCATTAACAAGTCAAATACCTTAAAGTATGTAAGTGTACTATATTGATAATATCATTTTAATCAACCAACTATGTAATTCTGCTCCCAAATATATTAGACTCCGTCTGTTTTCCTTAGGACTCTGATAAATGGTCTTCATTGTATTTCATTCCTTTAATTGCTAGTCAATTTCCTTATCCAGTTTCCAGACATATAACCACTTTATTTGAGAACATTTATCTTAAGATTTCTGTGTTTGAGAGCCTTTGTCTAAATTTTGTAATTGTGATTACAGAACATGAGTAGGAACCTTGAGGCAGCTGAAATCATCTGCCTTCAGTTTAAAAGTAACAAAGATATTTGTCCATTACTATATATTAATGCCTTTTTCTTATATATTTGGTAAATTATGTAAGAATGTAAGATGAACAATTCTTTAACAATATGATCAAGTTCACCAGGAAAAAAGCAGTAAGAGATCTGTTAAAGGAAGATACACCTATCTGTTCTCTAAATGCCTGGGGTTTTTTCCTTGAATAGTTTGTATTATGTCATAAACTTTGGCTGTTCTCTGCTTTACAAATCATTGTGCATGGAGATAGCTTGAAATAACACACAAAACCTAAGGGTTTTCATTGCCAGGGAATTCAATATTCCTGCCTGCAATACCTTGTCCCCATCATATTTGATCACTGTGGTCTTCAGAACCTGAGAAAAATACAGAATAGCTAACTGGTTTCAGAGACTTATAGCAGAGACTAACATTTAAAACCCTAAAAATTTCAGCTGGGCTCACTGTTTGCATAGAAGTCAATGTCCCTTAGACCCCAGGAAAAGTTCCTAAACCCTTGCAATGTCTTTTAATCATCCACCTCTTGAATACTTTCTTGTAATAAATTTTCAGGCACTTTCCATTTCTTCTATCAGTTAAAATGACCAATGATAGAATTAGCGCAATATTGAGCAGACAATGTAGCAGCAATTCCCAGGATGCTCTAATATTTCAGCATCTTGTCACCATTTTGTCGATTTCAGAGAAATTGTGTGCAACTGATCACTGTTAGTGTTGTATCCAGAATTTTAAAAACCTCACTGAGAGAATTTGTTATTCAAAGTGGCCTCAAAGAAATAAATTAATAGGATATATTGGTTAACTCAACACAAAAACATCACAGCCAGCGGGATATTAAACAACTGAGTTATTCTTGTCTGGACTCTGAGAACATCTTTGTCCCTATGCAGATACTAAGTTTTGCCTTGGTTTCTTATAAACAAGCTACATATCTAGAAATATGTCTTTCTTTACACTTTTGGTATTTGGGGGGGTTTCTACCTTAGTTTTTAATAATCATAGGAAAACCACATTCCCCTCTCCTTTCCTTTTTTGTGACCTAAATCTGTAAAAGATCCTCAAACCTGTGATATTTATTTCTTCTGAAAACATGAAGATAGAACTGAAGTTATGCTATTGTCAATTATTGAATGATCTTCTTCATGCTAACTTACAACTCATGCTAACTTTTAAAACATAAGAATCATCAACATTTTGCAAAAATTTCTTCTTACTGATAATTTTAAAAAAAGTTAAAGCATCTCCTTTTCCTTTGTGCATTTTTAAAAGTATTTAAAACTGCAGCAATTTTACTGATCCCTGGCCAAACATCTATATAAAAGAGCCAACCTCTGACTCCAACATAAAGATGGGTGGTCACATTTTGCATGTGACAATTATTTCCATATAGCATCATCACACCAGTTCTTCTGAGAGACTGATGAAGCTTCACTGGTTTGGATGCAAATGCATTATAATATACTAGTCGTCAACAATTCCAGCTATCCCTGACTTTTAACAAAAACACAGCACAGCAGTGAACGTCCTAAGCAGAAAGAGGGAGGCCCTTGTTCCTTGGCTCAATGCCACCATCATATGCCACGTAACAAGGCAGGAAAACATTTTGCTGGCAGAAACACTTGATGCAGGCTCCGGGCCAAGCCCGATGGCCGAGGAACAGCAGCAGCGCTGGGACACGGCCGCTTTCCATATGGATAGGCATGATCGGAGATGCAAGGGCCAAAAAGCCATCTTTCTACAGCAACCACAAAAACTGTGCAGGGAATCCATTACCATGCTCCTATGGCATATTTGTTTCCAAAGCCCCTTGGCTCCACCTGACTCTTCCCCAGAGCCTCAGGCCCCGAGGGGACGGGTTGCAAATTTTTTCCCGTACAAACACGCAAGAGGCAGGAAGGGCAAAGTCCTACAGAGGTGTGTGTGGGACCCCGACGGCTCCTGAGGCCGGCAGGGAGCCTTGCTCTACCCCGGCTTCGTCCAAAAAAGAGGACACAGGGAACACAGAGGGAGCACCCCGTCAAACGAAACAACACCCGAGACTCGCCCCCCGCCGGCGCCGCCGCCTCTCCGCTTCCGCCGCGCCGCGGGCACTGCGCAGGCCCGAGGCCGCCGCCCGCATGGAGGAGGAGGAGGAGGATGAGGGCAACGGAGACCGGGCGGCCACGGCGAGCCCGGCCGCGTCCGCCCGCTTCGTGCGGTGCCTCTATGTGGTGGGATTCCTGGTAAGCGGCGGCTACGGGGCCCGCGGCCTGCGGCGGCGGCCGCGCCAGGAACGGGAGTGGGCTCCTTGGCAGGCCACGGCTGCTGGTTCCGGGCGCGTCGCCCCCATCGCCGCAGCGCCCCTCGGCTCCGGCTGCTGGGCCGCTTTACCCGGGCAGACAACCGCGCAGTTCGACACACAGGTCGGATTTGTATCCTGTGAATGCCATGGAATAGCGTAACCCCCGAAAAGCTGAGTCTTGCCTTGGTGCTTATAAGAGAGCTGCTTCCTGTTTCCTTGAAATACCCGTGGTTCCTATAAATTTACCAAAACCCCTTAAAAATATGTTTCTCTAAAACATAAAAAAAAAAAAAAGTTCCTTGTTGAATGAACAGGCTTTTAAAAGTTCATATTCTGTAGTGACTCCTGAGCCTCAGGAAAGTGCCGATTAATTAATTTGAAATTAAAAGCGACGACTTGGAAAATGAATACAAAATTAGTACGAGTTTGCGCTGTGAAATGTCAAGGTAACTGTCTTACTTACTTTTAGGCTGGGCAATTGAAACGACCCAGTTGGTTTGTGTCCTGGAGCAAATATCCCAGAGAAATTTGCTCCTTTTGACTGACTTTTAAACGCTGTGGTTCTCCAGCCCTGAAATGGCTTGTTGACAGTGAGCTGGAGCACACAAAAAAATCAACCAAGTGAGTGTCCTTGTAGAGGATGTGATGATGCAAACTTCCTGTAGCCTGACAAATAAATACAGCCTGTCACTCCACAGAAGGAATTTCACAGTGGAATAAGATGTAACTACCCGTCAAAGGATTGTAGTTAATGGGTCTTGCTCTACCTGCATGCCTGTGACAGTCCAGTACTGCCAGGGTGTAGTCTGATAATTGTACTTCTTAGTGTCTCCATTGATGACCTGGACGAGGTCACTGAACCTTTCTTCAGGTTCACAGATGACACTTAAGACTGTTATTACTGAAGATGTTTGAAAGTGGTGTGCTCTGTTTGTTCATGCTAATGAATTAATTGATTCCAACCTTGTAAGCCTCAATTTCAACCATCAAAAAATAATTAGTGACAGACTGTGAGAATTTGCTTAGTGACACACATTGTTAGAGTTAATCAGTCTTTGAGGTAGTCTAAGTTTTCAGTTCAAGCAGTCAGTGATGAAAGCTCCAAGGGACATTGGATGCTGTGCCAGATTCTAGTAGTACTGAAAGAACTACTGGGTCAAAGTGGTGAGCTTAACAAAAGGCAATAAAGCAAAAGGAACGAGTAGGAGATCTTTGTACTTCTCAGGATCGGAAGTGTCCTTTACCCTCCTCTTACAAAATGTTTTTCAATTATGCTTTTCCTTTATTATTTTTTTTCAAGTTTCTGCCTTGTCACATTTCTTAAGCTATACACAAAGGCAGTCTTTTAGTAGGTTTAGATCTATTGTAGCTTCTTTCCTGTCATAGTTGGGTGAAAATACCATTTTTCAAAATACACTTTTGTATATTGTTTTGTATACTTTTTGTTCTTTGCACAAATAAAAAGTATGTTTAGGTGATTGAAATAAGACCACTTTGAATTTAAAGCGCTGATACAAAGTACTTTTCTTCTTAAACAGGTAAAGTTTAATATATTTAAAGGAATATTTAATGTTCAAATAAATATCTTCAGAAGGATTGTATCTAGAGTGGGGGAAGAGAATTGATATTTTAATAGGTTTAACATCTCTCTGAGGCAATCCTTTATCTTTCAGTTTATGTGTTTTGAAATATGAAAAAAATTCTTTTAACCTTGTTTTGATATGGAGATAATTTACATTTTCTTAATTTATTTTTCTAATGTTGACTGTTACTAAGCCAGGTTGCTATTGTCTTTGTGGAAGTTACTAAAACTTTTCCTGCCTTCTTTTCAGGATATATTTGGGGTGAGCATGGTGGTTCCTTTAATGAATCTTCATATCAAATCTCTAGGAGCAAGTCATACAGTTGCTGGAATCATAGGTGAGTTGCAATACTTGATTTATGAAAGAGTAAGATAAGGTCTGGATTTTGCCTTACTGCAAATTGGACATTGGAACACAATTCTTCCTTGCTAATAGCAGAATAAAAAATAAAGACAATTTCCACATTAAATTATAGGGCAGCCATACTGTGTTAGACCCAGAGACCTGTCCAAACTCTTGCACTGACAGTAGCCAAAAGCACATGCTTGGGAAAGAGCGCAGTTGGAAAGAACAAGGACGTCTTGCAGTAGCATTTTTACAGCTACTTCCCAGCATCCAAGAATTCACAGGTTAGCAATTTGGATAGCCAGGGGTGTTGCTTGTAGTTTTATTGTTGTTTACACTTTGCAAATGGTACTTCTGCAGCTGGTTCTCCAAAGTTTTCCAGTGTCCATGACTCTGCCCAGTTTGATTAAAATCCTTACAGCTGTCTTGGCAAAATATTTATTCACATTAGGAGTGTTTACAAATAAATTCTCAAGATTTGGAATTTTATCTTAAAATATTTAGTGCTAAGGCAAGTTCTGTGGCTTTAAAGAACTTTTTATGGTATTGTTTATGGTTTGGAGTGATACAGTATTTTCTTCTTTCCCAGACACGGGAACTGTTATTCAGTTTTATTAATTTTCTTTCTTATTTAACACTTTGTATGAAATAATTCTTCTTCTACACTGAGCTGACTGTATTATTTTAAGGAGCAACTAGTCAGAAATATGTTTTAATTTCAACAGTCTGCTTTGATTTTTAACATTAGAAAAAAAATAGGTTTGAGGTGTATTCTTATACATGAAAGCATCTAGCAGATGTTTCTCTCTGTTTCTCTTTGCTCCTTCTCTTCTGTCACTAAATGCTGCTGAACTCCTAGCCTCCAAAATGAGAAAGTAGGGTCCATGTTTTCTTCTGGGCTTCTGTGATGCCTTGTAGTAGACTTAAGGACCAAGTAGAAAGTCGTTTTCAGTAGGGAAATTCTCTCCCGAGTCTGAGAAAGCAGATATAAATGCCAAGATTGGTTTTGTTTAATACACCATACAAAGCAACGTCATTTTAGCTTACATAGTTTTACAACTTTTCAGCACTTTTTTATTTTTTATTTTGTCATTCCCTGAAACTATTTCCTTTATTAAATGCTGAACTCCACCCTTGGTTTGTCCTGCTCCCTCTTCCCATTCTCCTAGTAAACTACTCCCCTGATTTCCAGTTTTTAATAATTTATAATTTTGTGCAGCTTTCATTAAAAAAAAAGCTTAATTTTTAACACTGGTATTTTGTTTGTTTTAGGATCTCTCTATGGTATAATGCAGCTATTTTCCAGCACGTTTGTGGTGAGTTCTGACACTGTATTCCAGAGCATATTGGTATTTCTATGGATTTTAGTGGGGGGCGGGGGGGGGAAAGATGTGGTTAATAATAGTATTTCTTGACATTTTGAAAATGCTTAAAGTGTTCATACAATAACATTTTGCTTGGAGGAACCAATTTTCAGTTTGCATGAGAAATGGCAGGTTTTTTTTTTATGGGGAATTGCCAGGTTTTTCAGGCCCAAACAGAATATAGTTTTTAGACAAAAACTAGAATACAGATTTGGGCTCAGATACATTACTGAGCAGGTCACAGTTACACACGGCTATCTCCTCTAGAGTTGGTGCTAGTAGAGCAGTTTCCTTCAGTGCAGTAGCCTATCCAGAAAGCAGTCTCATGACTCAGCTTTTCATAGACTGTGGTCTAGTTTGCTTTCCCTGCTTAATGAGCAGTGTCTTGTAATTCACCGTATGGTCTAAATTAATTGTTACATCTTCGCTATTTGTTAGGTTTTGTTTTCTATTAGCTATTGATTTTTTATATCCTAATATTACCCTGGTACTAGTTTTCTAGTTTTGAAGAGAAAAGATTATGAGAATGTCTCATAAGAGAACTGTTTCAGGGTTTGTTATGCAGGACACCTGGGATAATTTCCTTCTGTAGTTTTGCGGCATTTTCTTGGAAGTGCAAGACAGTTGTCTGCTTTTTTAAAAAGTATTTCCTCTTGTGAATCAAGCTGATTTAAAAGCATGATAAATGCAAGTTTTCTATTTGCCCTCTGCAAACTGCTTCTTGAGTCTGCACTCAGATGACAAACTCATTGCCAAGATCATTGCTTTTAAGATGTTCAACAAGTGTCTTAATACATAGCAGCCTGAGTGATGTAAGCAAATATTTGTGCTTGATTATGGTAAGATTTTCAGAAGGCTTCTACTGGCAATGTTTTGTGATATTTATTGCAGGACTGTCTCTTTATAAGGGTGATTTTTTTTTTTATTAGAAAGTTCTGTAAACACAACATTAAAAGGATTCATAATGTTGGCAGGTAGCCTGCCAGCAGGGCAGAGCTCTCCTTGTGACTTCAAATTTTGAGCACTTAAGAATGTTGTATAATAAACTTACTAGGCTTTCATTGACAGTCCTTTGATGTCTTGTCTCAATTGAATTTAGAAGCACTTACTGATCGCTGCACATAGCTTAGTGTTATAAAAAGCTAATCTTTCTTTCCTGTTTTGTGAAAGGGCTGCTGGAGTGATATAGTAGGAAGACGGTATTCCCTGCTTGCTTGTATTCTTCTAAGTGCACTGGGTTACTTCCTTCTTGGAAATTCCACCACGGTGTTCCTGTTTGCTATTTCTAGAGTCCCTGTAGGTGAGTAAACACTTGGCATTTTGCAATTTAAATTCCCTGTAGTCTCAGGTTGAGAATTACTACAGGAGAAATGGTATATGGATAGCCACATAGCATCATCACCCAGTAGCACCAACTGGACCTTAGTATTGGAAAAGCCTCTACAAATCAAGAATTCTCATTATTCTTTTTCCCTGAAAATAATTTGAAATGTTGAGGCCTAACCCGCCAGGCATCTAAACCCCACAAAGGTGCTTACTCCAGCACTGAAGAATTTGTGATTAATGGAATTTTAACAATACAAATCATACAAATTCAGACCATTGTTACTTGAGATAGATTCTGTCTTTTTTTTTTTTTTTTTTTTTTTTTTGGACCGAAAGATACATGTTTCTTGATTTGTTTATATTTTGTTGCAGGTATTTTCAAACACACACTTTCCATCTCTAAAGCCCTGCTGTCTGACCTGGTTTCAGAGAGGGATCGCCCTTTAGTAATGGGGCGCTTCAATGCAGCCTCCAGTGTGGGCTTCATTCTGGGACCTGTTGTTGGTGGCTACCTTGCAGAGTTCAAAGGTGGCTTTTACCAAACATCCTTCGTCTGTGCCTCTATCTTCCTTCTGAATGGTGGTAAGTTGTATGTCACATTTTGCATCTTGGGTCCCTTCATTCCTCATTTTGTCCTTTTAAGCCATTTGTAATATCTTGAGTCTACAGTGTGTTTATCATCTATGGCATAATCATTCTGTATGCCAATACTACTGTTTGAATTTGAACTTGTGTGGAAGGGTGGAATTTTGAAACAGTTATCCTCCAGGTGCTTTTCCTTTGTTCTGCCTATGTCTCCTTTACATTCAGACACAAATGTGAGTTTTTGATGTGCCCAAGATGAAGACTAGAAATTAGAATTTTGGTTTTAGCCATTAGATTTGTTTCTATCATGTGAGTGTGGCATTTCAGTGCTTTCCTTTCTTGCTTTCACTGCATATAAAATTGAACCAATACCATGAATAACTTAATAGTTACAATAGACTTAATAGTTGCAATTTTTTTAAGGACAAGTATTGCTGAAGTATTTTTTAAATTGTTACAATCAAACTAATGTCTTCCATGTAAAGTTGATGCAATTGAATGAAATCAACTAATTTCTTCATCTATACAGGTCTTGTCTGGTTGTTACCCTGGAGTGAAGAAAACTCTAGCAATAGGGACCATTACCAAGACAAAGAAACAAACAGTTTCTCAGCAAAATCAAATCATGACCATCACTTGAAATCAGCAACTAGTAGAGCCGTGACAAGCAGTAGTTTTTTCCAGTCTCCATGGATCCAAGTTGCAACAGTGCTGAAGAAAATTAAAGGAATTGCATGCTCTAATTTGTGGGATGTGTTTTTAGTGCGGTTCCTGATGTCTGTTGCTATCCTGCTGTACTATAGTAACTTTACTCTGGCCTTGGAGGAGAGATTTGGGGTGAAACGCTTGTTTGCTGGATACCTACTGAGCTATAGCAGTGCGCTTGGAGTCCTGGCTGGTTGTCTGCTCGGACCAATAACAAGACTCTATCGGCACAACACTTACAGGCTTTTGTTGCACTCCAGCACTGTTACCTGCACGTTGATTCTCCTGTACGTGTCAGCACCCAGCATATGGATGGTCATTTTGTCCTCCACGTTCTTGGCCTTCTCCACTACTATAGGCCGTACCTGTATCATTGATCTGGAACTGACCATTGGTGGGAACGAGGCCAGCGGGACTCTCCTGGGTGTTGGACAGTCGGTGACATCAGTGGGACGTATTATTGCCCCACTCCTTTCTGGAATCGCTCAGGAGTTCAGTCCTTGTGGCCCTCCAAGTCTAGCCGTGGGACTAGCATTATTTGCTATTGTGATAATGAATGCAAACAAACAAAAATACTGTAGTCATGGAAGTGTGAAGTTAAAAAATCAGTAGTCACAACTTTGGATTGCACAGATGTATCTTCACCTGCCAGGCTTGTAAAGTAATTACATGATTTTTAAAGAAAGCACGTTATGTTCTGCAGGGATGTTAAGTGTAGACAGATGTTATTCTAACAGGTAACACCAGGACATTTCTAAGAGGGGCAGATGTTGCTGTATTGTGCTGACTGTGATTTTTTAAATGGGATTTTTAACCTTTTTCGAGGGGAAAAAAGAATGTTGGGAAACGCACAAATCCTGCTTGTAGTTCATTTTTGAAACAGTGTTTAGGTTGTTTAAAAATGGTGAATCAAAAGTGAATTTTTGTTATTTAATCAGAAGGACAATTTGCAATATGTTTGGCCTTAATTTCTTATTTTGTGGTCTGTGTCCTTTTCTCTGTTACGACAGTAGCTTATATAACAGGATATTTGCTTATGTGATTTTTTGTGTAAACAGAAAACTTTCTGTGAACCATGGTTAGGCACTTCAGGGTAATCATGCAACCCCTGTTGACTCCTGGTCTTTCCCAAGTAAGAGAATTGGGTATACACTAACTTCATGTACTAGAAGACCTAATCTTAGAATAATACAAGGCCATTCAGACCCAAACTGAGGCTGAACTTAAGTTTTATTGAAATTTGAACTGGTGGCTTCTGTTTAGTTATAACTCCTACTGAGGAACTTTGTCATAATTTCTTTATTTTTATTTCCTGTGCAATTTTTCTACCTTTATTTAAACAATTTCCTTCTTAATTTCCTTCTTAATTCTCTCAAATGACTAAAGGTGTGAGCATCTAGCAGTAGTTCATGGATCTGGATTAATGCATCCTGTCTCATTTCAGTCATAAGTGACATTTCAGTAACAAGAGAAAACGGTTTTCTTCGTTTTTCAGTCCTCATTTGTGTGCATGGCATGAGAAAGGTTACTCTCAGAGCTGTACAGAGTTGTAGCACTCCTGTGCTATTTACTGTTCAAGCTCATTACTTTCCAGTCACCATTGTATTTCATATGAAACATGGAAAAAATGTATTTTGCTTGGATAATGTTCTCTATGATCTCCATTATATTACTTGATGAAAGTAAAAACTCAACTACGTAAGTGTTTGGTTAGGGGGTTTTTATGCAATTGAGTTCTCTCCTTGAACACATCAGTGCAAACACTCTTTCTGCTTCAGGTCAATCATGGATAATGCTTGTATTTTTTATTTTCATTTTCTTCTTTACCTTTTCCCCTGCTGCTAGCATTCAAATATTTTCTGAAACCCCATTGATTCCAGTGGCAGCACCATAGGAATTAATATATGCAACTCTGAATTG
Organism: Taeniopygia guttata; assembly: GCF_048771995.1. Classification (NCBI taxonomy): domain Eukaryota; kingdom Metazoa; phylum Chordata; class Aves; order Passeriformes; family Estrildidae; genus Taeniopygia; species Taeniopygia guttata. The sequence continues at coordinate 86,642,681 of NC_133024.1, read as the reverse complement.
TTTTATTTATTGACATAATCAGTGTCTTATTCCTACTGTTATTTCATATACATATACTCATTTCATATTACATATACTCAGAGTTCCTTATTACAGTAATACGTGTTTCATTTCTCCCTAGGAACTTGAGGCATTTTCAAGTCTCTTATCTTCTCTTGCCTTTCTTGGTAGGTGCCCAAAACATTATTGCTCTACATTTCCTGTTTTGTTTCTTTCCATCTTTTAATTTTTTTTTCTTTACCTTTACGTCCCTTCTGTAAGTAAGAGCATTCTGTTTTACATCTCTAGCAAGAGGTTAAGGAAAAGAGTTGAAAAAATCCTTCAAAAATTCATATATATGAATGATTTAGTAATTTTTCCAATACTCGTTGATCATATGACATAACATCTAACCTTCTGAATTGCTGCACTGATTTAATTTGACTTCTGTGTACATCTGTCCTAATACATATCCTACTGAATATAGGTTATAGAAGCCTCAAGTTGAGAAATCTGTGGAAGCCTGTGGGTCTCAGGGACTCGTTGCAGCACATTTTACATAAGTTTTTTACTTGCAGGCCAAAATTATTCCTGAAGTGCCAAAGAAACATTTCTTTTCTGTACAGGTACAGAGGAATTGCACTGTATTATTTTTTTCTTTAAGGACTAGAAATAAAATGAAGTGACATTCCATATGTATCATTATGTCACTGTGGTTTTTTTCCCCATCTTCCTCTGCTAAAGCTACAGCACAAAATAGAAGTGATCAAATCAATGTGAAGTGTGGATGCTTTATTTTTTTTTACCTCAAGCTCTGGTTAAAATAATTTGAATCTGTCTACATTTCTCATAAAGGGCACAGGAACCAAGGATTAAACCAATAAGTGGCTTGGCAGTAATGAAAAATAAGAAATAAAATAGAGAACTCTGCAGTTTGAGATGAAGGTCTTAAAGCTACTGTTCCTTGTGCCTGGAGAACACATTTGCACCCTTTGTGTTGCCTCTAAGTTGCCATAACCATGCAGGTTCAGAGAGTGGAGATTCTATGACATTCCTGCAGAAACAGAAATTTTAAATTGAGGAAGGAGCAGTTGCAGCTAATTTTGGCTCCAGTCTAGTGGGCAAACTACTGAATTACTCAGCTGTTTCTTGAATCCAGTTGTAGTATATTCTGTAGGAGACTCTAACAAACCAGATCTGAATATGGACTAAAGGAAAACAGTTTCTGCCAGCAAACCACTGCAAATTACGATTTTTCTCTTGCTTGCTGTTACTTTATTTTGTGTGAGCTTTCTTAGGCTTGTAGGAAGGGTTGGGTTTTGGTTTGGTTTCTTGGGTTTTTTTGGTCTTTGCCCTTCCCCAAAATACATACTGATTTTGTTGCCTTTAAATAATGAAGCAAAGGTGAGATTTTTTTTTTTTCCCTGTTGGGGTAGGCTGTGTACTTCAGAGATCCTTAAAAGTGATCCTTTTTAAACATATCAGTTGTGGTGGGGGTTGACCCTGACTGGACACCAGGTACCCACCAAAGCCACTCCCCTCTGGAACTGGAACAGGACAGGGAAGAGGAGAGAAAATATAACAAAAGACTTGTGAGTTAAGGTCAGGGAGAGCTAACTCACTGATTACTGTCATGAGAAAATTAGACTCAATTTGGGGAGATATAATTTAATTTATTGCCAATCAAAATCAGAGCAGGATAATGAGAAGTAAAATAAATAATAAAAACACCTTCCTGCCACTCCTCCCTCCTTCCTAAGCTCTACTCTACTTCCTCCCCTGCTGCAGCGCAGGGAGACAAGGAGTGGTGAGATGGTCAGTTCATCACACATTGTTTCTGATGCTGCTCAGAGATGAGTCCTTTCCCTGCTCCAGCATGGTGTCCCTCCCACAGGAGATAGTCCTCCACAGACTTCTACAATGTGAGTCCTTCCCACAGGCTAAAGTTCTTCACTAACCACTCCAGCGTGGGTCCCTTTACCACAGGGTGCAGTCCTTCAGGAACGCTCTGCTCCAGTGCGAATCCCTCAAGTTTGCTGGCACAAGTCCTGCCAGCAAAGCTGCTCTGCTGTGGGCTCCTCTCTCCATGGGTCCACAGGTCCTGCCAGAAGCCTGCTCCCCTGTGCGCTTCCCAAGAGGTCACAGCCTCTTTTGAGCATCCACCTGCTGTGACATGGGTGTCCTTCCTAGGCTGCAGGTGGTATCTCCTCCCTGTGGTCCTCCATGAGCTGCAGGGGCACAGGTGCCTTACCGTGTTCTTCAGCATAGGCTGCAGGGGAACCTCTGCTCCAGAGCCTGGAGCACTTCTTCCCCTCCTGGACTGACCTTGGTGTCTGCAAGGTTGTTTCTGTCACTCCTCTCTTCTCTGGCCACAACTGCTTCTACAAAATAACTTCTTTTTTTCTTTTCTAATATGTTATTAGACACTCATTGCCTTGGCCTTGGCCAGTGGTGGGTCTGCCTTGGAGCCAGCTGGCATGGGCTCAGTAGACAAAGGGAAAGCTTTTGGCAGCTTCTCAGAGAAGCCACCACTATATCACCCCGCTACCAAAACCTTGCCATGCAAACCCAGTACACCACTTCTGCAGTCTTCCATTTTTTGGAATTTTCTTTCTTCTGAATTTACTCATTGCAGCACCATCACAGAGGTCAGTATCATTCTTATCTTCTGAGAACAAGTTGATTATTGAGCAGATAATGAAGCAACAAAATAGGAGTAGCACTGTTTATGACCTGGCTTGCTCATTACTTCAGGTTTCGTGTAGTGCCATTACATTTTTGCTGCTGGGAACCTCTGTGGGTGCTGCCAGTGCCAATCTGGTTATGGGTATTGCAGGATACTCTTGGGCAAATGATCCTTTATAGCCTGGTACTTTGGCATTTGACAATCCAAGACTTGCCTGTGCTGTTATTGCTATAATCTTGAACACTAATTCATAAAGAGCTGATCATGAATCTTGTAAGAGCGTACTGGAGCCTGAACTTTGAGAATCAAATGATTGTGAATGGAGGTCAGACTGCTTTTAGAAATGAGAGAATATACAGCTTATTTTAAAGCGAAGTCTTGAAAAACTTCCTGTTTAACTTACAAAGAGAAATTAATTCAAATTTTTAATAATTTTAAATCTCAGCACCAAGGAACTATTTTTTGAGATGTGCTACACAGTAAGAACCAGTCTTCCATTCTGTCAAACATCTAATAAATAGGAGGTCTCAGAGAGGAAAAATGAAGATGAAGTATTTAAAATTTATTTTTCTTTTTGGAAAAAGGCAGATTTTTGTGGCAAAAAATGACTTTTTTAAACAAAACCTGTGGCAATTAGGGTGCTATATTTATGCACATTAACAAGAATATTTTTACTGAACCAGAGCTCTTGTGGTACAAAAAGCATTGCAGCATCCAATTTAAAAATCTTTCATCTTTTCTTCAGGGGCTGGGGGATGTTGACAGAACTTGGACAGTTTTGGAAATGGCAACCAGCTAAAGCATTTCTTGGAGCTGCAGCTGCTGTCTGGAATTGGTAGACTTGGCAGCTCTTGAAAAAAGTTGGTGCAGGGTGCAGTGTGTTTGCTTCCAGAGAGCCCAAGATACCCTTCATAACAGCAGGCATGTTATTTTGGCAAAAAATTTAACTTTGTTTTTCCATGTGATTTCTATGTGGCTTTAGTACAGAAATTGTTATGAAGCAAGGTTTTCTTTTGTTGAACTGGTTTCAGTGGAATTTGCATTATACTTTAGAACAAGTAGGACAGCCCTTAAAATTTTAGCTCTTTCAGCAAATTATTCTTTGGGTTTTTTTCAAGTATCTGCCTAAAAAGGTAACTGGGCATCTTTCTCCTCTAGGCCTTGTTATACCTACTTTCTTATCCTATTTTAATTTATAGGCCTCTCAGGAGCTGAAGGGGAAATCCTGAAAACCCTAATTCAGAGTGGAACTGTGTTTTCCCACTGAAAACTGGACTTTCTTCATCAAAAATGCATTAAAATGTCTATACTGCAGAGAGTCCATCTGGAAACAAAATATTTGTATGTGGCTTTGGCAAGTTTCCCAGTCGCTCCTGAAGATGTGGTTTCCTTGAAAAAGCAAGAAATGTTGTCCTCAGTCAATACATGACTTTCCCCATCAGATGGTGCTCGAGGACAGATTTATTGTGCAGCTCATTCTCCAGCAGACAAACTGATACAATTGATACAATACGAAGGATGTCTCCTCTGCAGGCTCAAAAAACGTGCTCACGGGATTTTCCTCTGCAGGAAAGAAAGAAAGAAAAGAAAGAAAAGAAAGAAAAGAAAGAAAAGAAAGAAAAGAAAGAAAAGAAAGAAAAGAAAGAAAAGAAAGAAAAGAAAGAAAGAAAGAAAGAAAGAAAGAAAGAAAGAAAGAAAGAAAGAAAGAAAGAAAGAAAGAAAGAAAGAAAGAAAGAAAGAAAGAAAGAAAGAAAGAAAGAAAGAAAGAAAGAAAGAAAGAAGGCAGTCCCGAACCAGAGTAAGAGTGGAATGACAAGGGTTGACTGGAACAACGCCTGTGCCACCTGCTGCTGTCATTGCCACTGAAAAGGAGAGCACCCAGAAACCAGTTCCCAGCCATGGCAAGGGTCTGATTCAGCAGTAGTGGAAAAGAGCCGGAAAAGGATGGGAAGAGCAGAATTGGAAGGCAGAGGGTAACTCACAAAGACACAGAGCCCCAGAAGATTTGCAATTCTACTTTACAGTGTGACCATGGAGATTTCAAGTGCTTTGGAAAGGTACAAACATGCTATCATGTTTTGAAGCACTAAGAGCTTAAGACCATATTTCATAAAAAATGACCTTCAATTTGATGTGCTTGCACTATGGGGCACCACTTCAAGCACAAATAATGTGAGCGTGCCCTGCATTAATGGGCAACCAGCATAGCAGTTAGGTTCCTGAAACCTGCATTCATTATTTAAAATTGTGCCATATAAAATAACAACTGTTGGGGGAAAAAAATGAAAGGCAGCTCTCCCCAGATAGAAGCCAAGTGCTTGGTCATTACCAGCGCACAAAGTGAGAGTAAACTAAATGCTGATGTGCAACATTTCACATTTATTGATTTGGTCAGTTTTCAGATTGGCCTGATATAAAACGGATAATTTATACAATCTGATCTGTAAGGAGGATGTTGTCTCAAAACTGAAATCAAAAATCAAGGCTTTTTTCCTATTCAAACATGATCCAAATAATGCAGTGACATAGCATTCCCTGACAATTTTACAGATTAAAGTACTTTCCTGTTGAAAGATAAATTTAAATTTGTTTTTAAAACTTGCTGGCTTTGCTTGAACCCAAGTTTATTTCCAAACAGGAGATGATCATTAGAGGACAGCTAAGTATTGATTTCACAATAATCATTTGTTGAGAATAGCCATGAACATTTAACTGAGGATTATAGGGTTCACAGAGCCATTCCTCTGCAGCTTTGTACTTGCCACACAGCAGAATTTTCCATAGTTTGAACAGAGGGAAAAGACTAAATGACCTAAGGAAAGAGTTTGGGAAGGTTTGATATTTCAAATACATACATGAAATAAGTATTTTGGAAATGCTGTTAGAAGGAAAGTCTTACATCCCCATTTATCAACCCCCACCCATGAACATTTGAAAGAAATCTACTTTGTAGTTTTAAAGGAAAATGTGATTTTTAATAGTTCTTTCAAAACAAGCTTAAATAAAAAAATTAATCTTATTGCCCACAGATTTAGAAATGTGCTAATGAAAGAAAAAAGTTATGATTTCACAGTGTACATTCTTCAATGAAAGTTATCAATTTTGTAACAAGTAGAAAGAAAATTATTTCTGCATTGTACTGAAATGTGTATCTGTGCTAAAGCAAGCTCAGTACTTAGATTAAGTGGGACAGAAAGTGCAAATTCCTGAGAGCTACAGTTAAGTATAATTTATTTTAATGCTTCCCATATGCCCTCAAATGGTAGCCATTGATTCTAGGATCTAGAAGTCTATGTTATTAAGGTGCACAGTGACTTCATCTGATTCCAGGGCCCGACTGTGCTACTTTTCTGTAAAAACAAATTAGATGGAACATTTTTGTTCCTTGGAGTGCATAGCTCAGACAAAGAAAAGATTACCTTTCCCCTCTTACAAATGAGGAAACAAAAAGTAAAACAAATTAACCAGGGTCACAAGCATGAGTTTTCTTGAGCCTCAGTGGTCCCTGACTCAAACAGGAGACTGCTCGCTTTGTCTACGTGCAGTGCTCTACAACTATTCTACTGCTTTGTTTGCATTACATTGCAACGAAATAACTAAGGTGCAAAAAAGCAATTTTGATTCAAAACATGATTTATCCACTTGAAGTTTTCTGGTTTTAGGCCTTCTGGTGTCCTGCTAAGTGCTCTCAGTTCTTGCTGACATAAGTGAAAGCCAAGGTAATTCAGTTTTCCTTTGGTGATCCTTAGTACCTTTCAAAGGTAACATATTGCCAAAAATTCAAAAAGTAAAAATTCAAGCTATTCAGGTCTTTGTTGCAAGTTCTTTTTATAAGCCTTATTTGCAACTCTCCTACAGCTTATTTCTTCTCTTCTTCCTCTTCTTCTGCATCAGAGGTCTTTAAGCAAACTAGGCTTCAGGAATATATTTATTCTTCTTTAGAAGTCTATATGATAGGTGCATTGTGCATTTTTCAGTGGTATTCATGTTGAAGCTCTGGTTAAAACAAGTATTATTGATTACAAATAAAATCTGAAATGATACACAAGTTTGGGGATATTTTTTAAGAATCTATTCATCACTGGACTTTCAACAATGACTTCAATGGAAAATTGTGTATTGAACCTTCGTGACTTGGTTCCATGAGAGATGATGTGATAAGGCACATTTCCATACTATTTTAACAGTGGAAATAATGTAATTAAATTAAAGCATTGCCATAAGTTATTTGTAAAAGATATATATATATATATTGTATCTTTAAATTTGCAATTGCTGCAGTATTCCTTTCACTTATTTAATTTCCATTTGAGTTAACTCAAATGGAAGTGGTTAGACCCAGATTGAGGCTTGTTTTGTTATTTTAATGGATCCCATAGTCTGATCAGATCATTTAGAATCCTAATTCAATATGCCCATGGTTTATTATCAATAGTTCTCCTTTGGCTATGTTCAGTACAGCTGGTTCTCAGGCTTATTTCTCTGCCTGTCCCCTTGCGATGCCTGCCTAACTAACCGTGGTGGTGGCATAGGTCTTGCTGACCCGTGGTCTGCAGTCAGATCTTCCCTGCTCAAAGTGCCAAATCTTGGTCTCGTCAGCAGTGGCTGCCTGAACCCAATGGATGGCTGAGGCAAGGTGCTTGGGTCCTGCTGCTCTCCCCGTCCGTCCTGGCTCCCGTCAACTTCGTTCTTCCACTCCACCCTAAACTCAGGTAGTGGCCTCTGTTGTCTCAGTCTCTGGTCTCTCAAGATTTTCCCTGCTCTGGGCCTTAGATTGAGCACTGTGGTAGCAGCATCCAACTCAGAGTCACTGCTGTCACCCACTGTTAATTGAAAACAAAAGTATAGTTTTAGGTGTAGAATATAACTGTTTCAGGAATATTTGTGTAACAGCACACTGAGCCCTTGCAGCCATAGAATAAAGTTTCCCCATGTTTTTCTATATCCAGTGATTTCTGATTAGACCCAGTAAAAGCCTTTTAACTCTGCCAAAATAGGGGATAAATCTGACTTAAAAACATCCCTACCCTCAAAAGTGTGATTTTTAGAAAGGCCTCACGCAGCTGCTTTTTGATTGCCAAGTGCTCCCTTGATTGAAGTGACATTTCCCCAGTTCTGGGAAATTTCCAATTCTCTGGACAGGAAAAAACTGTCTCTCTCTGAACTTAGGGTCTAGTTCCTGCTTACATCCAAGCAGAATACCAAAATTCGATTTCTCAGCCCCACATCTCATGAAATCTAAACTGAGAGGCATTTCCAGAGCATAACATGTACAGGGGCTATAGAAACTTGACTTTGGAAAAGGAGCATTAACACTCTTACCAGGCAAAGGATCTCTCAAGGTCAGTGTACAGATAGGTGGAAATATCCCATCCTCAATAAGGCTGAATGTAACATGAAACAGAATCAACAGGGCAAATCTTATAGGTTGCAAGTGCTGCAGACTCTTCCACTCACAGCAGGGTAGAATATGCTCTAGGGAAACCTGGCATAATTGTTTAGGGAATGCCCTTAAATGATCATTGCCAGGTAAACCAAGCTGGAGATTGTCTGGATGTGCACATGTGCATGTATTTTTCCCCAGCAGACTTCTTTAAAAAGAATTAATATCTTCAACAAAACTTGCACACTTTAGTCATTTGGTCACTATTTTAACAATAGTTTATGAATGCGTCAGATCTGTTCTTAGACTTAAATCATATATGATGTTTTAAATATATCAGAATAAACAATTTTTATTGTTTATTTGCAACTGTGCAATTGTGCAACTGTCATAAGAACAAATTAGATTAGTAATCATGTTATTTCTTTTATAAAGGTAAGGAAAGGGTCAACAAAACATATCACCATGTAATTGTCCATTCACCCAGATAATTATATATCAAGGGAGGTCTTCATCAGACTGTGTTTTCAGGCTTTTTCCTTTCTAAATATGTCAAATAATATATTTTTTGACAATTGAATAATCTGGAGGCATATTTTCTCTTTAATTCTAGGTGACAGTAGGTGACCTCTGCAGACTAACTACAGAATAAAAGGCATCCTATGTCAGGAGAGCAAAGATATCATTATTAACAGACAAGAACACAGTCTATTGTTAAATTAATTTGGAATAGTGGAAAACTAACTGGGGGTGGAGATCAGGAAATTTTAGCAACTCTGCACACATTTCTTCTTCCCAGCAAGAGATCCTTATGACAACTTGTCATGAAAGAAAATGCTCCTGAGTATGATATAAGCATGGTAATGAAACCAGGAACAATCAAAAGTAATATATAGAATTGGGCAAAGTTTTCACATCAAATATTTGTGCTCCAACAGATTTTAAATTTATTTTTGTTAGAACTCAAGAACTACAATATAAAACATTTGTGAGTTTAGGCAGGGATTTGGTTGTAAACCACAGCATTTTCAGTTCTTCCTGAGAACAAAAAACTAGGTCTAATGTCTTCATTAGCCTCTCTGGTTCAGAGCAGTGTCCTCTAGCCTGATCCCAGAGGAAAAAGAACCAAACAGGCTCATAATCCAGGAAGGCTATCTGGATTATGGAATAAAGATGAGGAGAATGAGCCATGGCAGTGTTCCTGGTGCAAAAGTGCAGCAGGCAGCTGCTTGCTGACATGAGAAGATGTGCTGGGCAGGCTATGCCAGTATGGGATAGGAAGTGAGAAAGCCCCACAAAGCCCTGCTGTTGAGGGCATTTCTCTACATTCAAATTTCTGCTTTAAGTCACACTGCTTTAAATGCTCTAATTTGTTTATTTCTCTACATCATCCATGGAAAAACATTCCTTCTATGTAAGAAAAATGACTGCAGCACAGTAAGAGAAAAACAGAAAAATTTCATTACCTCTGGAAGATGTTTTATTTCTCACTCGTAGTTTCTCCGGGAGTTTAGTGTTTTTAGGAAGTGAAAGGAATCTTTTTGTATTTGCTGCAGCCTGAATGAAAAGAAAACAAAAACATTTTAAGTCACTGCAGCCTAGTGTACCTGCATAATGCATATTAAGATACACAACTGAGGCTTGAACAGGTTTCTGTAGCTAAAGGGCTGGAGAGTAGTTTTGGATTAGCTAATATGTGATCTTTTACTACACACTCAGCACTGATTGCTGGCTGAAGTCTGTGCTAACTAAGGTAAAGACTGAGTAATCTCAAGCAGTTTAATCAAATAAAAGCCTAGTGATACGCCCTCTGGGATCAGAGTTAATAAATGTATGGTCTCTAACCTCAACCTTACCTGCACAGACTTTCCTAAGGAAGGCAAATGGCACTTCATGCAGCTTAAAACTTGTTTAAACTTTTTATTAGTCAGCTGCAAAAATCTGGGTGAGACTGAAGCTGGGGCTCAAGAACTAATCTGCATTCTGATCCTGCAAGCACTTTATACATATAAATGACTTTATACAGTTGACTAGTCACACTGAAGTTGATGAGGAAGTTAGGCACCAGCATGATCATTTACCAGTTCAGGCCATAAAATCCTTGTTTTCCCTAAGATTTAAAGGCTCTGGGAACAGACCACACTTCATACTTCTAGAACACCAGAGGTACTTTCCAGGACAAGTTGGTTTTTTTTTTAATTCAAAAGTTTTTCAAGGACATCCTTTCTTACATTTGCTACAAAGATTTTTAAAATCTTTGCAGTCTACCAGCTCTCCTCTACTAATACCATTACTTGTGGCAGATCCAAAGGGAACCTGAAAGGAAATATTATTTCTCTTAGAGATTTTTCATCTTTGGATTTTTATTATTTTCCTCTTTTTCCTCTTTCCTCTGTGAAAGATTTATCCAAGGATAATTATTCTTAAAATTATAGAAGGTGTGTTTTAAAAAGTTCCCTGCCCCAAAAGTCCTGCTGAGTCTCCTCACTATTCCACATAGTAAATAATTTATTGTATGAAAAAGATAACATATGTAACTGTGGTTGAGAAAAAAAAAAAAATCAGGAACAGTCTTATTGTCATAATTAACACCATAGTAGCTCTGTTAATGATCACCTATGAGACATTATCATCCTTTTGGAGTCATTATTCCAGCCTCAGCTGCTGAAGAACAACTGTATCAATGAAGACAGAAGTCACTAAGTATTCCTGTAACATGAAAATATGCAGAATGGCTAATTTCCTTGATACCTGATATGACCCAAAAGATCAGTATCCCTGCCTAATTAGTGTGCTCTATTCCAATACGGTTGGAAGTTTACAACTGCAGGACTGCCTCAGAGAGCCAAATATTATCATGCCACAGCAATCCTTTTAAGTGGAAGCAGTTTTCCTAACCAGTGTCAAAATCTGAAGGCCTGACTAAAGAACATATAATACTTTTCAAGTGAAGAGCTTGCTCTGACTGATGGGGTCAAAAGTCCTCTGCTATATTTTGGAGCTTATTGTAATTAGCTTTTCTATCTCTAAGTAATTTTTAACCTTTAATCACCACACTTCATCAAAATACTGATAGAGAATACTGACTGATCATATCTACATTGTGTACAGAGCCTCTCCAGCTTCTCTGAGGTAAAATTATGGCAGCATATCCCACTCCCATATCACATTCTACAAGACTGAAGTTTTGCTGAGGGTATCAACACAAATTAAAAGGCTCACGTGTGCAACTCAAGGTGTAAATGTGATGTTACATATGTCGTTGTCTTCCAAATTCAGGATTTTTTCCTGCATGTCAGAAGATTGATTTTCCACCATGACAGTTAGCTACAAACAGCTGCTTTCAATAACAATTAAAATTTAAAAAAAACCAAACAGGCAAAAAAACTGCAAAAAACATCAAAAAATGCAAGTACCGGTCTTTCCCTTGACAGGCTGTTTGTTTTCCTCAGGCTCTCCCGAAGGCTGTGCCGGCGACGGATCAGAATTTCTTTGGCCTGCTTCTCACTTGCATCTGCAGCCAGGCTGTGTCGGTTGTAGGACATTGTCTGAAATGGAAAAGCCATGGTCACAGCCTGGAAAGCATGATGTCAAACGTGTTGGACTATATGAACAGGGAAAAACAAGCTTTTTGCTTGAATAAGCATCATAAATCCTTGTGAACAAGATCGTATTGCAGATGATTAATAACAAGAAAAATAATTATGCTTGGAATGTTTTTATTCATCTGCTTCACAACCACCTGGGTTTTTCTGTTGGTTTTGGTAATTTTTTTAACCTGCTAATATTTATAATGAAAAGCAAAATGGAAGAAACTGGCTTGATACCGTGTTTACCCCCACACTGTCGTAGCTTCATCAGTATGTCAGTAGAGGACACATATTTGAAAGTGATAAGTCCCCTAGAGGGAAGTAATTTTAACCTCCAGCAAGCTGAAGCTTGCTCAATTTTTGAATGTTTTCCAAGGGCTCAGGCATTCAAACTTCTTAGCCACAGGAGGACAAATGTGAAATGTCCTTTTGCTTTTATTTCACTATTTTTCCAGTTCATCATCTCTGCTCTTAATACAAACAGCTTTATAACTGGAGGCAAATAGGAAATCTAATCCCATGTCATGAAGTGACCAATATACTGATACAAGTAGACAATGTTGGGTTGAATTGGCACCTATAATCCTACTTTAATACTGTGGTTGCATCAGAGGTAATAAGACAAAAACATTAAGCCTTATCAATAGTATAAGATCAAGTAAGTATTTACACAAAGGAATGTGAATATGCTACTGTACATATGACAGGATATGGATTCAAGGCAACAGAGGTAAATAAGAGCATTACTTGTTATTATATGATAGAGCAGATGTACTAGCTCAAAGATGTGTTAAGAAGATAATCAGTATATTGCAAGAGCAGTGGGATATTTATGTAGGCAAAAGTTCATCCTTACTCGGTGTCGTATTTGGTAGAGATTCTTTGTTAATATTTCTCGCATATTTTCCATTTCAGTGGGAGAAAGGGGCTTTATTTTTCCTTCATGATAATCACTGTGGAAGAATAAAAAAAAAGGAAAATAGGGGAGAGGGAGAGATAGAGAATATTTTTAATTTTATGGTCAGGAATGACATTTGAATTATTTCCTTTGTTAAAGATGGAAACAACATTTCAAAACAACCAAGTAATAGGTGAAAATTTAACATGTAGAACTGAAATCTTGATTTCATTTGAATTTGTGGAAAGATACAAAATGTGATAAAAATTACAATAATTTGTCCACTGTATTTAAGTACTATTAAGAATGCCCCTCAGGCTTCCCTTGTAGCTATTCTCAGCAGGCAGGCAGGCACGTGTTCAAGTCCACCTCCGCTCATCACGGCAGATGGGTGTTCCAGTGAGCAGCTGTCCCAGTAAAGCGACACACGCCGGAAGAGCACAGCACTTCACCTGAAGCTACAGGCAAAAGGCTCTGGTTTCACATCCTCTTACTGCTCTGGTGACATTAGGACGCAATGTATCCTAAGTCAAAATTATTATCCTGCCTACAGCCCAGGCTGTGAAATAAATTATGTGACCCAGCTGAGATGCTTGGCCATGATGGCATCGCTTGCTTACCTGAGAGACACTGATGATGGGACCTTGCTTATCATTCCACTCTCTGCCATCTCAATGGCATGCTTGATCTCTAGCTTCTTGTATAAAGAAACAATGCTGGATTTGGGCTGGTTCTCACGGATTAGAAGTCTTCGCAGGTATTTATTGTCAAACTTTTTAAACCTGTACATGAGGCAAACCAGCCCAATCAGTTAATTTTTACTGTGCATAGTTAAGTAAAGCCAATATATTGCAGTTAATGAAATTTTAAAGGATTTTATTGTCTGGGAATGTGTCTGTTTATGTTAACAACCTAATGCTGAGTAACCTAAGAAAGGGTCAATTTCAACTTTACTTCAGATAGATAGTCTTAATAGGTTAGATAGGTTAATATGTTAATGGGCAGTCTCCCTAGCAGCAACTTTAAACTTTTAGATATTCTGTTATTAGAAAATATTATTTTTAGTTCTCTGTTTTCATCAGGACAAAGAGAACATTAAATATTTACTGTAATAACAAATAAAAGGCCAAAATTTGCATCAACTGCTTTTTCTTTGAAATTTTAGCCTGCTTTTGTAAAACTTTAGAAGTTGTTCCTTTCTCTAAAGCAACTGCACTCTCTTGGATGCTTAGTGAAAAAATATTGATTACAGCTGGTGTTGATTTTGTTTGTCAGGAAATATTTTGCCCTCCAGACGTTCTGGAATTATTCTTGAATTTGGGTGTGAAGGTCATGAAGAGGTAGGACTCTCCTTTACTCTGCAATCTTTTCATTAAAGATCTCAAATAGACTGGAGGAGAACCAGGCTAAGAAAAGAAAAGTTGTTCCCATGTCACACATCTGTCAAGAAAGTGTCCTCACTGTGTCACCCCCAAGTCATTTGGAGAGGGCTCTCCTCAGCCATTCCTGCTATTCTCTCCTTATATAAAACACTCAAATTCTTCTTGGAGCAGAGACTAGAGGTGGTGAGCAGTGCCCATGCTTTGGGTCTAAAGAATTTGGATGTAAAAGGAATTAGATCCAACCTAATGATGATGATGATTCAGCAGACAAAGTAAAAATATTAATTATTCAGGTATTGCCAGGGGTAATCTTAACTGGTACTAATTCTTAAGGAATACCATCAAGAGCTGTGAAGCTGCCTGCTATTAGGATCTCTCATGTATCTCATGTCAGCTGCTGCCTTGATCTTTCTAGAGGAAATCCACTAGCTTTTGTATGTTTACAGTCAAATAGGAAACTAACCCATCACTTAACTGCCTTGAGAAATACAGCTTGCAGGAGGACAGCTGGGTGAGCAAAAAGGCTCAGCAGACATAGAGAAAATGCTCTGCAGCAGTCAGAATCATGCAGCCCCTGAAAGTACCATCCTTCACCCTGGGATCAGAGGGCTGCCTTGCTTCCCAGCTGGAGATTCTGTTCTACTTGCTTGTGGTTTAGTAAAAGACATTGTTTTGCTACTTTCCCTTTGAAACCCACATGTTCTAAAAACAACCATATGCTTTCAAGAATAAATGCTGAAAATGAAATTTGATGCACAACAGCCTTTGGGGTTTTTTGGGGGTTTTTTTTGTTGTTGTTTTTTGTTTTGGTTTGGTTTTTTTTTTTTTTTTTTTTTTTTGCTGCAGAGCCATTTCAACCTCTCTTGTATAACAGAGTTTCAAATGCCATTCTTACTTATCTCTCCAAAAGTTGTGACCCCAGTGTCCACACACATCTTCAATTCCAGTCTTCACGTGGTCAAAGAACTAAAGGAAAACATTGGTTCATTACATAAACTTATAGACATCATTTGCCTTGTCCTTAGACCGTATTAATTTTCAATTTACTTTAAAACAAACATCTAGTCACAACTAAGGACAATGTTTCAGTCCTACCAAAAGCAGTCCAAAGCAAGCTCAAAGACAGAATCTGTTTCTTTCCCCCTGAATCTTCCTTAGCTCACAGCCACAAAAGGACAGAAGTTAGTGGCTAATTTCCTCAATGTCAATCTTGCTCAGCTCTTGCCTGAAACTAAAGGTCTTTCCCATATTTTCACTTACTTGGAATTCTCTAACCACTTGCTGCTATGCCTGGAACTTCCCCAGGCCTGACAGTGAGGCAAGTATGACTTTGTGGAGAAGAGAATCTCAGCGGACAGAAGATCCCTATATCAGCACCAGCCCCTCAGGATGCACAGACAGAACTGAGAGCCAGCAGTAGGTCCTGAGATCCTATTTTAGGAATTTGTATCATCTTAAAGCATCCTGTCCATCTAATATTAGCAACACACTCTTCCTGAGTCTATTATCAATTAGGAAAAACTGAATCACTTCAGCTAAGGTCTCACTTGAACCCAGAGGCAGCATGTTTGCTTTTAATTCAGGAACCATCGTAGGGGTCTCTCAGTCTCAGGGAAAAATCCTGGTAGACATGTCCAAAGGATTAGCTCTAAAAGGACAGACTTTCAGATGCCTAGATTGGCTTCGTTCCCAAACGTGGCCCTTACTATTCCTCCCTTTTGAAATTTCAAACCACTTGCCACAGGTATGCTGCAAGGAGAAAGACATTCAAGAAGATGCATGGCTAATAATCTGCAACAATTGGAGACACAGATGTACCAAACATATATCCATAAAAAGGCTGATGATGTAAGAGTTTAGTAAGTTTGAGAGTGTGTTTAAGAGAAGTTTGCATTTGTTTAATTAGATTAAATCAAATGCAGTATAATGTAATTAAATAAAGCCAAAGGTTTCCTGATGTAGCCAAATTATAAAATAATATGTATCTCATGTGTGAAATAAACTACAAAAAGTTAATTTACTTCTAGATCTAAACAATTAAGAAAGTGAGAGATTCCAAAATAAGGATACGTAACAATAATTTTTGTAATTGCCAGAATTAAATATAAGCTTTACAATTATTGTGCTCGTAACAGCTATCAAAAAGTAATCAAGTACACCCTCTCCATAATACTGATGCTGAATGCTTGTCTGTCTGAATGTGACTAGGAATTTCATCTATACAAGGGTTTCATCGATGATATGAAGTTGCAACATACCCTGTTATAAATCTCTTCACTGACAGCAGGCTGCTTTTTATTTGACCTTTTGACGTCAAGAAACTCCACCAGTGGGCGAATTGTTATTCCCTGTGAAGAAAAATAGAACACAATAATTATAAAAGTGATTTCATTCTTTTGATTAGCAGGTTTTGCACTTAGCTATGAAGTCCTTGTCAGTTCAGACTCCATTAATGCAACAGGAGGAAGAAAGGGGTGCCCCAGAACTGAGAGCTCCAAGAGGGTCAACCTAACAGAACCCATCATAAATACATCACCTACCCCATCCATAGTTATTTTAAACTTTTTCTTTCCGTTTTGTTATGTGTTAGAAAAACATGAATTAATAAACTGATTCTCTATAATTTCAAAATGAACATGTAAAGTCCTCTTTTCTAGTACTTACGTCCAAAATGGGTATTCAAAGATATGTAAACAGTACTATTATGGATATCTAAGATCATGAAACTATGTTTTTTTGAAAATATGTATCCTTGCCTGACCATTCTCAGAGAAAGAAAAAAAAGTTTTAGCTATTCCCTGAATTATATAATGGTTTTCAACAAGTATTTGTGGAAGAATAGAGATAATTTGTTTACTTGTACAGGCACACTGGCACAGGGGAGAGGAATGAATCTCCTGTGGTGTTGAGATCAGTCGCTACTATCCCAGTCACCCAGGTCACATTTCTTTTTGTAAATGAATCAAGCTTTATTTTAAAATTAGTTAGGTTTCTTTGCCCCATTGCTCATAATGGAACACTCATCTTGAACCTTATTGTTCTGATAATTAGAAAGCTGCTTCTTAATTGCATCATGGTCACTGTGTAGCACTTTGTTCTTGTGCCAACATTTGTCTTTTTAGTTTAAACAATGTTCACTCCCTCACATAAACAGTAATTATAGTCCCTCTTCGCCTTCATCTTGCTAAGGCCAAGGCATCCTGGTCTCCTTTCACATGACAGATTTACCAGTCCCCTGATTACTCCAGAACGTGCCACTGTGCTCTAATGGAAATACCTGTCTCAGTGTGTCCTACAATCAGATTTGCCTTTCTTCTGTCCCCACTGTATCATTGACTTAAAATCTACCCCATTACCAACTAGTACACCTGTATCATTTTCCCTTTCGATTTTTTTCCAAATCAAAGGTTCCCATTTCACAAGAGAAATTCCTAGTAAGAAAGTCCTTGCAAGAACATTTTTGAGCATTACTGAGCATTATTCTTCAGTTTAATTCTGTTCCTTTCATGTTGGCCCTCAGTTCTTTCTACAGGATACTCTGTCATCCTAAGAACACTTTCCAAAATCTGTCATCAAGAAACATCAGCAACAAAAACTCACACAGTTATGTGCCATGGTCAGTTAACAAGAGTATTAACTTATGCTTGAGGAATTCCTTTGATAATATCCCAGCAGCCTATTACCTGGCCAGGGTGGTTGAACAGTCGAGCAGGTGCCCAGAGAGGCTGGGGTACCTCCATCCATCAATATATTCAGAACTCAGCTTGACATGGCCCTGAGGAACATCATCTAACTTGGGGGTTGCCTTGTTTTGAGCACAGGGTTGGACTAGAGACCCCCAGAGATCCTTTCTGACCCAAAGGACAATTAACTTCTATTTCAATTTAAAGGAGGAACTGTAAGCTCCTTCCTCATTCATCTTACAGCCATCCTAATATCAATCTAACCCTCAGTTTAATGAGTTGTTACATTAGCTATCTCCTCTGTAGCCCCCTCCCCAAAGATTTTACAATAGTCCGGTTAAATTTGATTACTCCAGAAAATAAATTGCCTTGTGAAAGAATGATACCAGGTTTTTCTTTGATAAATCATGTTGTATCTCATAGCACACTCCATTTATCTCTGTATTTTAAATTATTCTGTTCTTCAAAATTAGTTTTCACAGCTGAAGTCAACTAACTGACCTCCACCTTGCCCCTTTGCCCAAGCATGAGCACAGATACTTGCTTCTCACAGCACCTTTTTCCATGTAAACAGCAGAGTAACAAAATTCTATCTTTTTTTTTCACAGACCTGAAATTTCATTAATAGTCACTCACATCTCTCTCACTGCTCTGGATAATGACCATTCTGATATGTTTATCTGATGGGCTTGGCCTCCTCTACATTTTGCAGGTTTCAGTCTCTTGCTCACCCTTGACCAGGCCTCCATGGCCAGGTGGTCATCAGAGACAAGTTCTCCATGTCCTAACACACACCTGGTGCTTTTTTAGGGCTGTCCAGCTGGTTTGCAGCATCACTTCCCCCAACTCCAGTTCACCTGCCTGGGCCCGAAGTATCTTTAGCTCATTGTGCACTACATCAAACACTGAACTTCTGAGTAAACACAGACAAATTTAAACATTCTAGAAAAAGGAATGAGTGCTGAAGCTGTGCCCAGATTATCTTTTATCTCTGCTCCAACCTCACTAGTCTTAAATACTTAGTACTACTTACATGTTAGCATAAGTACTTAATACTGGCATACTTTTGCTACCTGCCTATGGCATGCATAGCATTTTTTCTACTATGACTATGGCGAGTACCTTCAAGTATGTTCCTTCCAGTAAGTTAGAACATTTAATTTTCTACCTATTAGAGGTACTTACTTATAATCTGTCTGAGCGAGACAAAGTTCAGGAGAAAAAAGGTACTACCTGAATGAAAACTGTAAAGAATATCACCACGATAACAGCAGTGATGAACAATTTCTTCCTGGGAAACACAGCAGGAGGAAGCAGAAATACAAGTGAAAAACAAATTGCTCCTCGGAGACCTCCATAGGCGATAATAAATTGGTCCTTAAAAGTGAGAGGTATTGTCCGGAACACATTAATGATCTGAGTCAGAACAAAAACACCTGAGGGAAAAAACAGAAATACAGAGAGGAAGGGGAAAAAAGGACACTTCAGAACTAGCCCATGATGCTAATATTTGTTTAAAAACACTTCCATTTGCTTCTAACCTTTTATTTGCTTCTTCAACATATATTATTGAAAAAATGAAACATTACTTAGCAGCTTGAAATACCATAATATTAAATTAAAAAGCCTTAGGAACATCATTTTGAACATACTTAGTGAGCTAAACACATCAGTTCAGCTGGATTTAGGACCTGAAGCAGCTAATAGATCTCCACAAGACAGTTACCTGCTAGACTACACCTCTAAACCAGCAATAATTCTCTGTGTCAGTATAGACCAAGACTCTTAATTGCTTTTTCACTGCATTTGAGGTGATTTTGAAACCTGGTTTGTCCCTTCCATCAATCTGTGCTTTGAACCCTGCAAACTCCTGTTCGCTCTATTTTACTCAGACAGGAAGGATGCAGGAGTAGGGATGGAGGGGAGAAGACGCCAATGCATGCTGGTGTACCTTGGAAAAAGGTTCCAGGGATGTGGCAGATTGGAGTAAAGGTATGAAGGCAGGTGAAGGGAGCAAGCACAGGGGGCAAGAGCTGGGTAGCAATCAGGGTGTTTGGCTGCTTTTCAGCTTATTGATTCAGCATATTGATTGTGGGGTTGCAGGTGCAGTAGGAAAGTAGTCCAGGTTTCTGCTCTGGAAGGAGACTTGGGAGCTGGATTAGAGCATGACGCACCTTTACACATGCAGGGACTGAAGCATTAGAGATGAAGCCAGGGAGAGGAGCAGATTTAAGACCTACCAGCCTGCCCTGCACTTAGCTCTCTCAATAAAAGGAAAAGAGCTAGTACTGTAAATTCAGGAGGGATCAGTTTCTTACAGGAGTTTTTCTTTACACTTCAATTACAGCATTTCCTGCTTTGATACTATTTATGTCAATGACTGTGAAAATCCCAAAGCTAGTAAACATAAATTAAAAACAAAACAAAACCAAAAAACAAAAGAAAAAAAATCCCACAAACACCCCCCACAACCTTTTCAATTCTGGAATGACTGCTAATTATTTTTACCACAGTTTGCTTATTTGTAAATAAATTTTCACTTAAATACATGTATTGTGATTAACAAGCAGACTGCCTCTCACTTTAGGTGAGCAAGACCAGGTCAAAACTGATTTTAGGTTTCGGGAAAGGTGGAAGCTGACCCTGTGATATAGGGCATGTTACTAATACAAAAAGCATTCTGCAGACTGATGGGTCTCTGTCTAAGATCAGGCATTTTCTACTTGACAAGAGATAAACCATTTCACTTGCAAAGAATACTAACCCATAGTCTGAGACTTGCTTACCCAGTGCCCTCCAGATTAAACAGAAGAGGAGGGTGAAGCTTACAAAGGCCCAGTTCCACTCATGGTTCTTCCCAACTGTAGACACACCCATGAAGATGAAGATTAAAGTCTCACTGACACTGCTCAGCATCTTCATGAAATATTTTATCGTTGTGTAGGATTTCTGAGAAACATTTTCCTCCACATATTTATTCATGGTCATGGCACAAGCTGTAATCCTGAAAGGCAAATATTTTCCCATATTTAATTGGCTTTTTTTTTTTTTTTAGCCTCTCTTTTATCTACATAATATTATTCATTTTCCATAGTTATCTTTAAAATGCAAAGTATAACTTATTCCATAACCAATCTCAAATTTTCAGGCTTGGTGAACCTACAATTTTGGGCTTGATTTTTTTTTTCTGCAATTGGAAGTTTTCTGAGAAGACATCAGTGTATGGAGAGTTTTTTCACATACTAAATGCACACAATCTATGTAGGGGTCACTCCAACTCTGTTTTGAAAGGGGCAGAGATGAGGAGAGGCAGGGAGAGTCTTGGAAAACAGAAGCTGCTGCATCTCTTGCTGCTGAGGGACATCAGACAGGGTGGAAATTGCATATCCTGGGGCAGGGCAGGACTTCCCTCCTTCCCTTCCCTTCTGCTTTTTCCTTGGGAAAAGCAAAGAATGACATTACTGGTAGTACATCACTTGCTCAGTATGGCTGTCCACAGTACAGGGATGGCTGAGGACCACTCAGCTACACATTTACAAGTTTAAGAGTAGTTAGCAGAGGCTGGAGGATAACTTCAAGGTGGTGTCTTAGTGTAGGGAAGGACAGTCTGAGCTGACAAATAATTATCAGGGAGGACAACTAAGGCAAGATACATTGTGAAATAGCTGTCATTCCTGGTTCTGCTGTCTAGGGCAACAACATCTGCTCTGATTTCCCAGTGAAAAACATTATCCACATCCATGTATGGGTTCTCAGTCAAACCCATAAAAGTTTGTGCTAAAACGTTTTAGCATACTAAATCTAAACAAAGAAAGAGAGATGTATTTACATTGTCTTTTTGAATACAGCCAACTTGTCTACGGTTATTTATTCCAGGTTTTCAGATATAAGTATTTGCTAACATAGGGGATATTTCTTCATGCTCAAATCTCTACACTTCTCTCTCTCCTGGGGGAGGAGGGCAGGTTTGCTAGCATCTCTGAAAATTTCTCTTGAAATGTCCCAAGTCTTATGGACATTTCACTGCAGAAACTCTTCTGCTAAGCATGTCCTGCCTCTAAGTCAAGAGCCCCATCTCTGAACCAAACATCCCTGAATGTGAATATAAATGGAAACGCAGACTGGGACAAAGCTCAGAGAAACCTCACTGACAATATGAACACACATGCCTGGGTTCTTTCTTCTAAATAAGGGATTTAAAAAAAAAAAATTGCAAAACAAGAGGAATCCCAGAAGCGGCAGTAACTTCAAAAGGACTTCCATAGAGTGAACTTTCTTTGCATTTTGCAATAGGGAGTCTGTTGCAGCAGCTCAGGCTGTAGTCACTGGCACACTTTGAATGCATTTCTGTTGATTAATTAAAGTTAGTTTTGTCCAGAGGTTTCATTCTTTTACATGGAGCCACATCTACATCCCCAAAGTGGTTGGGCAACAATACTTCTGAAGGACAAATCTGGAGGACATGTGGACACTGGGAGAAGACACAGTGTACTCTGTTGACCTCTCCCAAGCAGCAGAGACCCTGAATATATATCAAAGTGAAGAAAACCCAAGGTAGAGAATGTGATATGGGGACAGATGCAGTCTGATGGGGCAGATAGTGGCTTACAAATACAGGCAGAACAGTGCACCTAACCTGGCCTTCACCCTGCATTTTTATCCACCTATACATGGTGATGGAGAAGGATCTAGTCAGCACAAAATAAAATTTCCAATGACATGCAAAGACTAGCTCCAACCCTAAGCAAACTCCATGTCTAAGAAGCAAGAAAGTCTCACTAAGACTATCCCAGACCCCCATCTATATTTAGTACTGATATAATTGTCAGCCCTCTCCTCATTGTCAGCTGATTTCACCGCAGTCCTGAACAGAAAGATTCCATGTGGACCACAGGTAGCATGCTGCCTGGGAAGCAAAGCTCATCCTGATTACACAGGGTTCACTGTGGAAGACATAATGTAGATTTCATAAGCATGCAAGCTTTCTCCCTGAAACACACAGTAGTTAAGGTAGCATTTCTAGTTTGAGCATCTGGTTAAGATAACAGAAGTCCTGAATTTTTTGCCAATATTGACAAACTGATGATGCTTTTCACAGCTTTCCTCCTTGTTCTGATCTTACAGTTACCCAGACTGAGGACTTACAACAGATCCCACATCATGTGCCTGAGCAAGAGAGTGGGAAAGGACTTGTCACACACATGGATTTTGTCCTGACAAGAAGCAACAGCTTGGTAAGGACATGCACTCAAGCCCGAAGCTGTCAAACACTCCCAGGTCCCTCAGTTTGTACACAGTTCTGATGATCAACCATAAAAGTACATGCACAAATCTTCTCAAATCCACTTAACCCTTTGACCTGCCAAAAGTCTCATACTCAGTGGCAAACCAGCTCTTCACTGCACTGACGCAGCGACAAAGATCTCGGGCTATGCCATGGGTTGTGACAGCTCTCCTGTGTTACACTATTTATCTGCACAAGTGTAACAAGTCTGCTGCAGCCCGGTTACTCCGGCTGATGGCACTCAGTGGAGCTGGCAAACGCAGGGGCAGCAAATGCAAAAGAGCAAGAAGGCAGTGGGTGGGCTGGAAAACAGCCATGTCTAGGCCCACAGTCATTTCAGAGTCCCAAAGCAGCAGCTCAGTGCCCTGAAGCATTAGGACTGTCAGGTCTGCATCAAAGGCACGACGAAGCACGCAGTACTATTTATTACCTTCTTAAAATAAACAGTTTTCATGATTATAGTAATTTAGGAAAGCCCTGCAGCATGGGGAGCAGGGAATCGTGCTCTGGAGTTGGTTTGTTTTTGGAACCTGAGGTAATGGAGACACTGTAAGTGCATGTCTGATAAGAATCTGTCACCAGATTAATCAAAATCCTTGCAAGCTGTAACTTAAAACACCTACCATGCTTACCCACTAGAATTTAAAGGGACAACACTCTTATTTTCAGTCACATTTTGCATTCATTCAACTAGTGTCAAGCAACTGAGGAGTTGGTTCAATGCTACAAGGAATAGAGCTGCACATGATTTGTTACTCTTCAGATAAGTAATATTCCACACCTAATCACTGCTCACTTAGAACCAGGTATCTCTTTAGAGTATTTATTTACATGAGAAAAAAATGCTGAAGTCTCCTTTATTTGAAAATTGTGTGGAAATATAGTGTTAAAATTTAATATAAAATCAATGTCTTTATGCAAGGTTTTATATACATTATTATAATAAGTTATTTACAAACTATATTTTTACTGTCACAATAATCAAAGTCAAAGCTTAGATGTGTTTTATTTTACATTTCTTACCCACATACATTAATTCTGGCTTCCAATTCTGTGACCTGAGTAGTTGCCTTGGTCAAGAAGGGGAAGGGAAAAGCACTTCATTGCAATTAACCTGCAACATTCTGTACTTCTGAAGAATAAAAGTCTCACTGTATAAACAGTACAGTTTCTGTCAGGACTGCAATAAACTAGGCCACTGGGTTCAATCCTCAAGTTTCCTTGACCTACTAAATTTACAGTAGT
Source organism: Taeniopygia guttata (assembly GCF_048771995.1). Taxonomy (NCBI): domain Eukaryota; kingdom Metazoa; phylum Chordata; class Aves; order Passeriformes; family Estrildidae; genus Taeniopygia; species Taeniopygia guttata. The sequence goes on along the minus strand of NC_133024.1, from coordinate 86,618,551 downwards.
TTCAATGTTTGCTCCTTTCAGCCTGCTAATTCATTGTTTCAAAAGAAAAAAAAAAAAAAAAACTATATTAAAAGTTCTGCTGCTCCACAGCCTTCATGAGAAATTAGTAAGAAGAAAATGCAGCATGAAAGCAAGTGAATAAAGTTCAGATTCGGATTTGTGTGTTTTACATGTGTGAGCCTCACTCATGCCCAGCTCCAGTTACAGTAGAAACTATATCCTTTCCTTCTGAAGAGGATTTTCTCACTGCAGCTCACAGGGACATGGTTCAGTCCCTTCACTGTGCCAGCCAGGTAACCTGGTGCAGGGGTTATACACGGACATTTCAAGAATCGTTTATCCTTAGAATGAGTACACAAACTTATCAGAAGAGGGACAAGTGCCTTTCATTCTCTTCTATTTCTCTGCCAGTGAATTCCTGCTTGCCCAGGAATGAGGCAATCTGTCTAAGTATTTTATTTATTTGGTAACACTGTACGTTCCTGCTCATGTCCTTCCCCTAAAATATGGTACACCTTGTAATCACAAGTTCTCACCGAGTATCTTTATAAACCTGGTTATGAAAGAAGTGGGAATCAGTAGTTTAACAGACTCATGTGGCTATGGGTGAAAAAGGGGAGACCAGGCAATTATTCTTCATAGGCTGAACTGTAAATGGCCACAGAAGCAAGCAATAAATAATCTTGGTTGTAAGGGACATTCCAAGGTCATTTACTCCAACTACCTGCTCAAAGAAGGGCTGACTTTTAAATCAGACCCAAGCAATCCCTACATGAGTCAGTTGCTGCAAAAAATGACAGGGAACTCTGGTTAACACTGGTGTGTGTTTTTGCACTGTGACACAGAGCAAATTACTTTCTATAGTTCAAAGGCAAAAGAAATGTGACAAGAACAGGGCAGATTTACTCCAAGGGGATGCAGAAATTGTAGGAGCTCCAGAGCTGTCAGCAGCACTGCTGGGAGGGGACAAGCTTTATGGCTTATAGCAGCTGAGACCCTACATGGGAGCAGAGAGCCTTTCTGTCTCAGCAGAGATGTTTCTGCTTTACACAGTTCTGTCAGCTATTATAAAGCATGCTTAAGAGACAAAAACAGACAGAACATTTTAAACCTAACTCATTTTCTACTGTGCTGTTTGAGGGTGAAAATACTTTGTGTTTCCTCTTCTGTTCTGCACCCATTCAGGGGTCATTGCACAAAGGAAAACGAACAGGTTGTTAGTGCTGTGGGAAGCACTGGTGTGCTGGTGGCAGGCACTGGCATGTGGTGGGTCCCCTGACCCACCAGCAGATGCACCATGCCCTATCCATTGTGTCCTGGATGCAGCAGGTCCAAATCAGTATTTTCATAAACACTGCCTCAATTTTTTTCCATGTACAATTTAGACACATGTTTTTGGTTTAGAAACCCTTTAAGTATTTGATCATAGGATGTCAAGGACATTTGGCTTAAGAGGTGGAGGAAACTAGAAACCACACAAATGCTATGAATAGAAGCTATGGAAAGAGATGGCACATTTATGAACTCGGTCAAAGTGGATGCATATGTTGCTTTATTTAGGCTCATATCAGAGAAAGAAACCCATGTAATCTTTTGCTCTTTACTTACATTGAAGTTCCAGCCCTTGTTGTTTCATGGCATATTCCTATTTTTGTACTACTAAAATCATAACCCATAAGTTTCCTTGTAAATTGCTTCCCAGCCCCAGAAAACCTTATACTGGCACGCCTATGATAGTAAACCTATCTTCACTTGCCTGAAAGAAAATAATCAGGCCAGGTATTATCGAGTATTAGTGACACTCAGCAGTAATATCCGAGCTTACAAAAAAAGCTCTGCTCCTCATGCCTGAATGACTCATATTTGCCACTAGAAAAACAAAAAGTCATTAAACAAAGTTGACTTTAAAAATATTACTTGGAACCAGAGCAAAACATTTAATTATATCAAATGTCATAAAGGCTCTTTTTAATGTTGAAGTCCTTACAGTAAAAAGAGAGTGAAGAGAGAGGCTGTGCTCTTTCTTTACTGAAGACAAGGAGTGGAAAATGAGAAGGGAATGTTTCTATCTGTTGGGAGTGGGAAGAAAAATATTATTTTATACATAATGATATATACAGAGAACATTGTAACACACAGGCACATGTATCAAGATACAAAACTATAGGATTATGTTACCACTGGACTGCAAACTTTACATTCACTCAATCCTTATTGTGCCTATAATCCAGCAGAAGTTTGCCTTAATGATATATACATTGTCTTCATTGAATGGTATTTACTGGCTGCTCACATGACTAACTGTTAAAACACAGTTTCACAATATATTGGCATCGAAAGTGAAGGCAGCTGATGAAGTTCCCTGCTACCACTGCCACTCCCTCCCTGCCACCATTGCCCCTACATCATCATGGGCCACTCCACACCCATGCCCTTAGGACTAGTTGAAGGGTCACAATAGGACACAGGTCACCAAAGTGACCTGGGTTAAATATAAGCACACTGAAAATACGAGTGAATATTTTTAACTTGGAACATTTCAAAGATACAGCTTATGATGTGATGCCATGAGCAGTTTTAGTGACACAGCTGGTGTGGTGGCAAGCTGAGAGAAGGGGGCGGAAGCGGGAGGGAAGAGGCCGGAAATCCTCAAGCCAGCAACTCTGCCATGCACCATGGAGCAATGCCACATGGCAAGGTTTGAAAAAGCTGATCCTCTCTCCAATTTCCTTTGGCATTCTTACTTGGATGCTATGATTACTGAAGTTTGGGGTACTTACGCCATGATGCCCGAGAGATGAAACATTTCGGCTGTTATGTATGACAAGTAACTGTACAGGAAGACAAAGAGTGGCTCAATCACTCGGATTTTATGGGTGAAACGGGTTGTAAAGGCTGCTACAAATCCCAAAAGGATTCCAATCAATACTCCACCGATCCCCACTATAAAGAAGTTAGCAATCCCAGCGAATATGTCAATAACCTTAATTGTGCGCATCTGGCAGAAAGACTTGAACAAATTGTACAGGACCTATGAGGAAAAAGAAAGCACATTATCTTTTTGAACTATTCTTAACTTCCCTTCATGTCATTATGCTCCTTTGCTTAAATGCTGAACTTTGAATTTCTCTATCTACCTTGAATTTGCTTTTTAGATACGCTGTTATTTATATCTGGCATATTATTTGTCATCCATATATACCAGAGAGATACAAAAGACAGATAAATATAATTACTCCCATTTTTGCAAATGGCACAGATTTCTTAATCCACGCCACTCTAGGGGCCAGGAGCATAAATCTATCTAATTCTTCTTTTAAATCATTTATTTACAGAGCTCCTAATGTGCATTACAGATTATCCCCAGAATAAAATAAATAAAACAGAAGGAGAAAAAAATAATCAGTCTCATAACCAGTGAAAAATCAGGTTATTTTCAAATCTGTTTGATCTAAATGACACTGAGAGGTAGAGTACTGAGCTAGACCACAGATTAATCTAAACTTCTGGGGTAGGAGGGGATGTAGAGGCAGCTGGGGATGACAGTGCCAACTTCAAGGAATAAAAGAAACATGGTATTCATTAAGCCAGTGCTCTTTCTCAAAGTTCTTGACCATTAGGAATCCAATGGTTTAAAGACTGTTCAAAATATCGAGCATTTCTAGAGATTTGGATTTCGTTGCCATTAAAAAACCTGCTGCCATGTGTTTGCCCAGTTTAATTTTCAAAGCATTTATAACTCCAAAACAAACTAGGTCAATGGGATTATTGCATTTTCTTAGCCAGAGACCCTTTTTGTTTTATACAGAAAACAGAGCAATCTAAAGACCACATTTCTCTAATATCCAGTGTTTTAGTTTCTCCAAAACAGAAACCAATGGAATCAGTTACTGTTAAAGAAACTTTAAAGGGTTGCCCCATCTGCAGATCCACTTGGGAGATTTAACCATTCCCTGGTGTTGCATGTATGCTCCCAGCCCTGCAGTAGCAGGGTGGCTACCCTGTCCCCTTGTACAGAGCTAACTTTGGTCACAGGCACCTGTTCCTATCACAGTGGGTTCACAGACTAAGCCAGTGTGGGCCAGTCATCCTAGACAGCTTGCAGGAGTTAAATCTCTGCTTTCTTTCTGGACTTCTTAGTACACCAAACAGGTTTCTCTATCACGAATGCTATTTGAGATCACAATGTTTTATCAGTACTTGCATTGTGCCAACAAAGTAGGTGTTTGAGTAGTGGCTGTGGAAGGATTTTTCATGTTTGCAGTCCTGTTCTCTCTCACAGGACAGAACATAAGCTATTCAGCCCTTCTTAGTCAAAACTGGCTAAGTGTTACAGAACAGTTTATGCAAAGATGTGGCTTATTGTGGGAAAGGAAAGAAATGAAAAAGAAAAGAGAAAATATATTCCAGAGGAAGCATGAAAATAGAAGGTTAAATCAAACCTAGAATGATCACCAGCCATTTTCATTACAAAGCAGCAAATACAAAAAGAGCAGGATCATGAACTATTTATTAGATAACAATGATGCTCTCAGGATGAGTCCACTTGGGAGAAGTGTACTTTTTCATCTGCACAAACCCTGCTCTGAGGCAGACTCCCAGCCTTTTTTCCCCATTCCTTGTTACTATGCACTATGCGTGACAGGAAAGCAATGTCATAGGCTCCACAGTTTTTCCACCTGTTTTGATTTGCAGACTTATGGATTTGCATGGAGAGAAGGATACCAGAATTAGACCTACTGACAGAAGGAGTGCCTTTGCTACTCTTTCCTTTGCTTCTCTACTTTACAAGGACCTCTCAATCCACACACTCCCAGGACTCTATTAATCACAGACTGAAGAATACTGTTGACTTGTCATGTGTGCAGAGAGTTTCCCTGAGTCACTCATTGAAACTTGGGACAACCCCAGAGTTGTGTTTTTCTCTGAGACACCTACAGAATTGGTTCTGGCAGAATACTCTCTTGGTACATATTAGAGAAGCTGATTATTTTATTTAATTGGAGTTTTAAAAAGTATTTTTTATATTTTAAAAAGTAACTATATAAATATATACAAGGCTAGTCTCTAAAGTAAGAGAACTGCAAGGTCCTTGCAAAGAAGCAGAGAATTTTGATCTATCTAAGCCTTTCGATAACGTCATTTTACAGCAAAGTACTCACCCTGCAAATAGAATGGAGCCTGCTACTCTACATGGAGACATCTTCATAAATATCAAGTCTAATGCCATAAATTATTTGAAAGAAGCAAAGCAATTTTCTCCTTTGTACCTCAGCCATGGTTAAAGCAGCAGCTACAACTATCAAATGTCATAAACAGGATTTTAACGTCATTCCTATTGGTTTTTATTTACACTGTTGCAAATGAGATCAAAATCGGGTTCACTTCCCTTTTACTCTACAGCAGTTCAGTTTTACTGAGATTTCTCTAAACTTCCAGGTGCACCAAACACCAACGCCAGTCACATATTTAATGTATCTGGGGTGAGAACAGGGGGGTTTTTTGAAGTTCAATATTTTCATTTACTCAATAGCCTTCAGCTGAAGTCACTGAAGGTCACACCAAGAAATATTAGTCACTGATCACTTTTTAATCTTGTCTCAGAGTATCTCTGAAATACTAATTGCTTATTTTCATCAGTTCTCAGTTATTAAATTTTTAATTCTAAAATTAGTTTAGAGCACTCTAAAATAATGTTGTCAGCAGATGCAGAGTACAAAATACTGCTGTAATGTTTTCTAACATGGAAATAATATTATTATAATGACACTGGCTCGTTCTTTCTGATTTTAAACCCAGAACTGGAGTTTGAACTGCTAACACTTAGCTGTGATCTTGTAATTTATTATCACCTTGCTTGTTATGTCTGACTCAGTTTCTTGGTAAAGCACCAACTCTGATCAAGAATCCAATTGTCAAACTATGTCCTCTGCCAAATTCAAGTTCCAAAATTCCACCAGTGGGGGAAAAAGAACATTCAAATGCACAGACAAATCGAAAAAACTATTATGCATGGAAGACAACCTGAAAAAATGCAGCTTCTGAGAAAACACATCTTTCTTTATATACAAAATGAAGGTGTGGGAGCATGTTCTCTGAAAGGACAGCATAGATGCTATTCTAATAAAAGCACATTTAATAAAGCCACTGTGTTTTGCACTGCCTATCTGCATAGTCCCTTGTTTTTTTGATATTGCAGTGGCCATAGGAATAAGACAGCTTCCATAGATGGCCAACCTGCATTCAACTCCCTTCCTACTTCCTCCCCACATCCCACTGCAGGCCCCTGCCAGGGCAGGTGGGACTCAAGGGCTCCAGAAGATGAAAGCTGAAAGGTTCTGAGCTCTGCTGGATGCTGGTCTTGTCAGCCCCCCATAGAACAGGGACAGGGAAGGAGGAGTACAAAGCACCACCTCCTCCAAGCACAGGGCTGTGTAGCCTGGCAAGGGCTGCTCCAGCAGCATCTGCTGTGGGCAGGGAAGTAAGGTTCTCTAAGGGCAGCCCCAGGAATCTGTGCAACAGCCTGGGTCACATTTTAGGTATAATCACATGACTGCAGGTGTGCAAAAACATAACAAGGAACCATTAGCAGACCAGTTCCTTGCATGTGGAAACAACTTGATCTCTGTCCAAGTGCTACCTTTAAGCGATAGGGAAGTAAGACCAAAGGTACTTTACATTCCTTTCACTCCTTCATAAATATATGTAAGGCCAGTGCATTACTGGACTGTCCCTATAGACTCCTCAGATTATCCTTCCTCTGTTAGGGCATCTGGGGAGTCAGGCCATAAGGAAACCTCCAGAGAAGGCAATAATGATGCCTACAGGAACGATACATACTAAATTGCCTTGCCCACCCCTATAAAAAATGGTGGTTTACAGAAATTTGCCTTTGGGAAATAGCACATATGAATATATCAGTGATCAGGATGCAGAATTTTCCTAGCAAATCGTATTGTATTAACTGCTGCCCCATGCCCAACTTTGTCATTGAGAAAAGTGATTTTGGTTGGAAAAATCCACCAAACAAGAAGTTTTAAATAACCAGATCCTTTTCCCCAGAAAAAATAAAAAATGTATGAATAGACATCTATCGCACAAGTGGACACTAAAGTGACTAGAGGCAGACCCAGCCATGGCTGAACTTCTAAGCCTTTTGAAAGTCAGTATGTACACCCATTTATTTACAGGATGGCTTAAAGTACCAGTTTAGCACTGGCAGGCAGTTCCAATTGTAAGCTATTGAGAAAAGCTAGGTTTTAAGGCAAGCCTGTAAGAGGAGATGTGATTCAGACGACTGGATAGCAACAGATTCAGGTAAAGCATGCAGTGTAAGTGAAAAAATAATACAGTATTCCCACAGACACACAAGAATTTATCAATACCAAAGTTCAGAATAAATGATGACATATACCTGTGTTAAGCAGGCGATGAACAGTCCATGAAAAGGGAAAAACAGGTAAGGCAAAGTCCAAGAAAAGGGGAAAACAGAACAATTTTGCACAGAATGGAACTGGAATAAGAAGCCAGGGACAGAAATAGGAAAGTGCAGACCCAATTCATGAATCTTTTTGATCCTTCCAGCATATGAAAAACTGTACTTCTATGTCTCAGAAAACAGAAAGCATGCTAGGACATGGTTGGCATGGGCAGGATTTCAAGGCCTGAATAAGTGGGAGTAATGCCTCAGACAGTGTCATGAGGTACAAATGAGAGACACTGGGGGGGATAATGGAATCTGCAGATTGCTGTCCTCAGGTCAGCACCACAACCCCAATTCAGCTAGTTAATGATTAGAAATTACTGCCTCCAGGTGGCTGTCTTATCTCATCTGTAGCCTGGGATACGTGTATTGGTGGTTTCAGGGCAGTTCCGAGTGGATGGGCATATGCAAGAAGTTAACCTCAGCAAGGTCCTGTGCCATCTCCATGATTTGCCATCCTCCCCATTAACACACTGGGACACCCCACTCTGGCCCTTTCCCTTTCCTGTCCAACAGAATTTCTGCAGGTGAGAAAAACCTACAGTTTCAGATTACAGAAGTAAGAGAATTGCAAAGATATAGAAACTAGAGTGATCAGTAGTAAAATCCCTACAGTAAATATGCTACCATTACTCTCAAGTAGTAAGATTACTGTGATTTCTAAATCTAAAGTTTAAAGAATTAGACAAACTAGCACTCCTTGACTTCCATCTAGTAGCAAATTGTAATAACCAGATACAAAGAGAATGGCATGTAAACAATCATTCATCATTTTTATCAATTAATCATTTATCAAGTAACTTACCACAGTTATGGCATCATTCAGCAAAGACTCTCCAAACACCAGGATATAAAGCTGCTCATTGACATGGATATTTTCAAAGACAGCCAGCACCGCCACAGGATCCACAGCTGAAATGAGGCTGCCAAAGAGCAAATTCTGCAGCAAAGTGATGTCAGTCAAACCAAATGCACTGATCTGGCAAATTCCATACAGGGAAATTCCAATGCCGATGGCATTCCAGAGTGTGCCCACCACAGCATACCAGAATATGGTACCAAAGTTCTCAAAGAACAGACGAGTTGGCATAAAATATCCAGCGTCGAGTACAATAGGTGGTAACAGATACAAGAAAAACACATCACTGTTCATTACAGGTGGGGACTTCTCCTCTGCTCCAAAAATAATCCCACCAAGAAGCAATCCAACCAGAATAAGGAGACAGCTTTCAGGTACTATTGAGGGCAACTTGTGATAGAGATGAAAGCCTTCAAAGGAAATTCAAACACAAGAAAGGGAAATGGTTACTTGTACAGAATCCATAAGATTATTCTGGATTCTGTTACTGTCATTTCTATACTAAACAAATAGCAATTGTAGGACAATTTCATTTTAACTGAACGACTGAACTGGACATCCACAATGGGTCAAACCAAATATGCTGGCTACATCGTTAATTCAATTGATTTGGTGGAGAGACAAATTAATAGTTAGACATTTCACTTAACAGCTAGGCTGGATGGAGCAACTATGTGCAAGGGTTCTCTCTGTGAAACTGTGGCGGGTTTTTTTGGTTTGTTTTGTTCTTTTTTTTTAATGTGGAATCCTACAGAAATGCAACCCAAACACTTCTCTGGGGTAAATTACATCTAGATAGAGAAAAAAACCCATCATACTAACCACTGCTTCCTCTCTGGACAACTTCACAAAGTAGCTTAAAGAGTGCTTTAATTTCATTTTTACTCTTGGAGTATCAAAGCCAGTGAGGAGAACTAGCACATGACCTACACCCAGTCACCCATGATCACTTCCCCTACCACCAGAAGGAAGCATTTAGAGATACAATTATTATTTTTAGTGGAGCCTCCAAATTAATTTCACAAGAATCAACATATTTTCCATAAAGTGACAGTAAGTTGTAGCCTGTATTACTATGTTTATTCGTCTGTATCATATGAATTGTAGTAGAGTCAGGATTCTCTCACGAAAATCTATGCAAAGTACTGAAGAAATTAATTTTAAAAGGTTTTGAATGAGGACTTAGTGCTGAATGTTACTTATCCTTCTAAAACTCTCAAAGCCATGCAGTTTTGATTTAAAGATTCCAATTACTTATAGAAGTTGGCTGTCGCAAGGATAATTCTCAGAAGGAATGGGAAAAGTTTTGAAGGAACTTACTGCGACCAATCTAATGGAATGATCAACCTTATGCACCAAGGTCACATTCCAGGTCCCAGCGATGCCAATCTTTTCTGAACTCCTCCTTATCTATATTTGGCCCATATAATTATATAGAAATTGATCCACACCCACAAGATCCCACAATCCCTGCCTAACTAAAAAGCATTTAAATTATTTTAAATGAGAGCTGCATGGAAACACTGGGTGTGGTAATAACGGGCGTCTATTTCAGTAAAACTATTTCAGTAAAAATCACACCTGTAGTCGAAACAGTTAAATTACTGCAATCTTGGTATAGTTTACATCCAGTTTCCCAGTTTCAGGGTTCTGTATCATGTAACAACTATTTTGTTAACTCTCCTTTCACCATGGATTTTTTTTCCAGTTAAAAGAAAGCCTGAACTTATAATTAGGAAAAACAAATGGTTAAGAAGGAGCAAGAGGAAAGTTGTTTATGGACTTTTTACTTATATATTCTGTAACTATTAAAGTTATTTTTAAAAGCAAGCAGCTCAAGCTGCATTTTTATTTCTTTTTGAATGAACACAGACTGCTTTAAATAATTAGAAACACAGCCTATGTGACTCATTAGACGGACTGCCAAATTCATTGTCATTCTTCAAAACCAGAATCACCAATGCCCTATATTAGCAGAACAGGTAATGATCCTGGAAAAAACAAGAATTTGCAGTTGGAGACTTGACTCTTCACCTTTCAGCCGTTTACATATAAACATTTTATAATTCATCTTGGTTTCTGCAGTGGCAAAAATACAATTCCAATACAATGATCAAGAAGTTTCTCCTGAGTAAGTAAGTTTTGCCAGAAGTTTTTTTAAACCCTTCAAAAGTAAACTTTAAATCATTTCCTGAATAAAAATTCAAGAGAAGGAAAATTTTGTAAATGTAGCTTTTGACAAAAACAAAAAAAAATACCAACCAGTTGTAATACAATGGCAATGAAATGTCTACTGTGAAAAAAAAAAATTAAAATCTTTCCTTCTTTACAAATCACTCTGGAAAGTTCACAGCCTCTCAGAGATTTGGGATGCTACCTCATTCTAAAAGATAACGGAAAGCCTCCCACTAAGTTAAATATGCTTTTTATTAACATAAACAACATCAAAACTCCTGGAAGATTTTCTGCCTACATGAAAAGTATTCAAGGGTGATTAGGGACAGGCTGTGGCTCTTGATTTGAAGGCAGAGCTAGAATTTAGAGTCCAGTGCATGTCAAGTCAATAGCAGATGCCTTGCCCAACAAGAGACATTTTCCCTGCTCTGAGGGATTCACAGCCACAGTGTCAGGATCACCCTGGGGGCAGATCCTCTGCAGTACAGGAATACTCTGACTTTCAAACTGAATGCAAGACTACAGCTACTTTCTCTCCTCTGACCCTTGGGCTGTCCTTGGGCTTCAGGTTATGCAGTGACTCAGCTTCAACAGCATGGAAGATGTTTATTGAGCATCCTCCATATATCATGGCAAAAATTGCAGTAGGATACTTATCTGAAATCAAGTTAAGTATGCTTCAAGATAAAAGTCCTTTGAATCCCAGTTTCCTTTTTTGGCGTGAATTCCAGTGCTTTCTGATGCTGGAAATGCCACTGAGTACCTCTGAACAGCTTAAACCTTCTTTCAGGAGAGCAGGTTTGGAAGGGTATCGTGTCAATTGCCAGAAGAAACACTTCTCATTGTGTATTTGTGATTGAACATAGAAATAACAGGAATGTGGATCGGTTACACAATATTGTTTAGGTTTAGTAGCATAAAAATTAAGCAAAACTGGGGGTCATGTAGACTAGTCTCACTGGTTAGAGACTCCAGCATACTCAGGTGCAATGGTCCCATCCAATATACTCATGGAGTCCATCAGCATGTGAGTAAAACACCTCTGGTATCAACACACGAAACAAGAAATAAGTAGAGGTAGTAATAAGATAATTCCATTCAAGGCAAGTTATTAGATTTTGAATTGTGCTTATATCCTCTACTGGAATAAAAAGCACCAAGTCCTTGTGAAAATGTACCTTGTCAAAAGGTTCGAGTTCTGCTTGACAACCACTTTCTTATGCTGCCTTTTTTGCTCCCTCTAAACCAAGCTCACAGCAACATGATCACAGGCAGGATCAGACAAACCTTTCAGATAAATTCCCTATAAAAATTACCAAATGATGGAACATTTCAGTTCTGGAGAAACTGCCCTTCTGTGAAAGCATATTTGTTAAAATATTCATAACCAGGTGCTGCAGTTGAGTATTCTTTGGGATCTTTCACACACTGAGAGAGCTGTTGTTACACAGAACCCTATCTTCTGAGCTCCTCACAGCTGGAAAGACCTTAGGGATCTGTTCATAAAGGTTTGAATACTCTGCAGTGCCAAGTGTAAGCATTCAGTGCCTAGCCCCAGAAAGGAATTTGTGATGCCAGATTAAGAACCGAAGTTTCCTGGGCAGTGCGGGAGTCTCGAGGTGGATTTCACGCTGCCTGGCATGGCAGGGGCAAGATGCCTGTGCTGCCCAGCAGGAAATGATGAGAGGAATGCTTCAGAGAGCCGCCTCTCTTAGAGGGCCCCTCTTAGGCCCTCAGGCAGTGAGATGGGCTTGGAAACCCATCTCCATCCTTTTGAATCAAGCCACATGGCTCATTCCTAGTAACCAGCATGGCAGAGCATCATTTAGGTATCAAAACTGCCCATCTGGGCTACCTTCAATAGAAAAGAAGGCATAAACCAGTGAAAATTTGATGTGGAATGTGACTTAGGAGCGATGGGAGCCTGACCTGGGAAGGTTTACCTGATGCACCCACTGGATAAGGAAGCACAGACAGAGCTCCAGGAGCAAGAACTGGATGTTCCTAATTCCAGTTCTGGAGTCAGGGCGCCTGCAGATAGGTGTGGTGAAGCTGAGCACTGCCACACCTAGGGCCACTCCTGGATCTGGCCCTCATTGCTCCGCGCACACGCACTGAAAACAGCATGCCCTAGATTAGCCACACTTGCTTTCACATGGTGTAACTGAAAGGATTTTAAAATTATAGTGTTTTTATTCACCTATGCTGTTTGCTTGCTTATTTACTAGAATCAGACTGGAAAATTAGAGCAGTCAGGCAACTTTTTTTTTTTTTAGCTTTTTAGATGCCTATGCACTAGCATAATACCATGATAGTCAGAATGTATAGTTTTACAGAAGTTATATATTATTGTGTCTGTATGTGTATTTACATGTTTCAAATGGCTTCCCTTTTAATAAAAACCTTTAATAAAACAGAAACTTTTTCAACAGTTTTAGATTATTACGAGAGTTTTCCCTTTATCTAAACTCAGAAGCCACAGCAATTTTCAGTACTAAACAGGCTAAATTCTCTACCAAACTCCCTGTCTCCTGATTTTTGCAGTTTACAATATATTTGAGTGTATCATATTTGAACTGTGTCCTGATTCTGCCAACACCTAAATGCATACTTAAGACTAAGAATGTACCTTTAATGCATTAAGACATGTGCATCAGGATGCATGCCTGCTTAATGGCTGCAACACACTATTTCTGCAGCAAGTAATGGTAGCAGACCAAGTTACTTGGGTCAAGGATCAGGCCCCCAACTACAGTGCTGGACATGGCAGGAGGTGAGTACAAATTTTTGTTTTTTCAGAATCCTAATTACCTGATCACTAATCAAATTGTGACAGTCTATATAAATGTCACAAGAAGAGGTTAAAAGTTTTAACTTTGATAAAAATGTTTTATCAGAACGACCATGATGGTATTTTTTATGATAATCTGTGCTGCGGAGTCAGAGTTCTAAATGAAACAACTGTACTGTGGGTAAACGTACTTATTTTGTTCCCAGAACTTTATTCCTTACATTATCTTCTAGGTAAGAAGATACAAAGTTCACAATTCATAGAGATTTTAAATAGCTATCTAGCACACCATTACCTGACATTCTTTAGATTATTACGCTGTAGTCATTTCTCTGTTTGGGACATAGAAGCTAACTAAAAACATGACATACAAGCTGCACAAAACTCAGTGAAACTATGCAATGCAAATGTCTTCCACATGAGGGAAGAGGTGGCCTTCTTTACTCTTACAGTGTCTTTTATATTTTTCGCGGGACCTAAGTGAATGGTGGAAAAGCAGAGTAAGGAGGAGGCATACTCTACCCTCATAAATATTTGCTTTTCATCGATCCGTTGTCCTGCTTTGAGACTGTCATTATAACAGGAGTTATTTTAAGAAAAAGAAGACCCTGCTCAAATGACAGCAGAGCGATCAAGAAAAAGTCAGTCATGCACCGGGTGAACTCTGGGTTTCACGGTCCTCGTAGCCCGGGGTTTACCCGTCTCTTTTCTCCTCCGCACCTTTCCTGAGAGGACCCCGACTTCTCCCTGCCAAATTCCGCCCGAGCATCCCGCTCCGCAGAGGAGCATCACATCCCTCCGTCCGCCCCGCGCCCCCCGCGCCGGGCACGGACCGCCCCGGCGCGGCTCTGCGCGCCGGCCCCGGGAGCGGCGGCCCGGCCAGGTACCGGCACGGAGGGAGGGTCACCCACGCCCCGCTCACCGATCTTGGCGAGGGACGCCAGCAGGATCCAGAGGGTGATCTCGAAGGGGATTTGCACGTGGGGGTAGTCCAGGGTGAAGACGTGGAGCCGCGTCTCCTCGAAAGCGGTGCCGCTGGGGCTCGGCGGGGTGCCGGTGCCCATCGCCGCGGCGCCGACCAGCTGCCCTTCCGAGGTGGCCCGCGCCTCCGCCGCGCCGGCCGCCAGCGCCGCCAGCAGCGGCAGCAGCGCGGGCACGGGCACGGGCACGGGCAGCAGAGGCGCGGCGGGGCGCGGGGGGCCGCGGCCGCCCATGGCGTCCCCGCTGCGCTGCCCTACAGCCCCACGCCGGCCGCCGCCACCATCCCCGCGCCGCGGGCACCTGCCGCCGCCGCGGCCCCGCCGGCCCCGCCTCCTCCCCGCTGACTGGGCGAGTCCCGGCCGGCGCCGCCAGCCGCCCGCGGCGCTCCGCTTCCCCGGGCCGCCCCCGGGGCCGCCCCCGCGGGGCCGAGCCGCGGGCCGGCCCTGCCGCGGCCGCCCCCGCCGCCCCCGGGTCCGGCCGCCCGCCCGCCCGCGGGGCAGCGCCCGGGCGGGACCCGCTCCTGTGTGCCGCGTCCCGGCCGCCGCCAGGCGCTGCGGCGGGAGCGCTCGGGGACCCCGGCAGCAGCTCCTGCGCCCAGCACCTGCGGGGATGAACCGGGCTGCACAGGTGTAGGCAGAGCCGGGGGATGTTCCTTTAACTGCAGATTACTCTAAGAGATACACGTATGCAGTCATAGAAATACATACACAGTTATATAATCTAAAGTGTTAACACACTCTATATGGATACGCCTGTGGATACATATATAGTCTTTAAATACATCTATTTGAAAGCCATTTAGGGACTTTATGTGTATGCATGAACATCTGTACACGTACGTGTAAATGTGTGTGTGTATATGTATACATGCATATGAATATATATATATGTAATATTTACATATGTTTATGTGTATAAGCATATGTATTTTGCCATTACCAAATGCAGAAAATGTGCCTCTACCACGTATATGAAAGATAGCATTCTGTTCAGAATTACTAATTAAAACTCTGTTAATTTGGAGATTTAAAAAAATGCACACTGTATACATATATGTATGTAGGTTCATATACATATGTATATGCCTCATATAGAATATAATTATTTTTTAGGTATTTTATATTCTATTATATATAATTAGTATATTATATATTTAATATCTAAAATAGTATGTAGCATATTGTCTATATGTTTCTACTTCTCACACAATAGGCACAATCTGATTTCTGTTAATTAAGAGATATACATTCTGTTAATTCAGGCAGTTAAAATTACACACTGTATAAGAATGTATGATTGCTCATACATGAGTATATAAATATATGTGTATATAAATATGTGTATATAAATATATGTATAAATATGTCTATGTAAATATACGACTGATAATATATTTATGGGTGTGTCAGTGTGTGTTGTAAATATTGAATATGTGATTGGCAAAATACTGTTTCTAAAGGCACTGCAATTTGATTCCATCAGATACTGCTGAGCACCAAGCTTCTGTATTTCCTGAAAGAACGGAATCTCACCCGTAATTTACTCATGACTTCACTACTTATGAGTAAGACAGTATTCCAAAGCTCAAACTCATAAAATCTTTAGAGCACACCATTCTGCATGCCTTTATTGGAAACAAAGCATGTCTTTCTTGGCTTCCAATGAAACTAAAGCAGGAAGTAAGAGTTGATTTTTCCACAAATTTATCAGTGGCTACTGTTTCTGTAGGCTGTTAAAGTTCAATTAGCTGAATATCTGTAATTGTCATTTACTTTCAGAACCTTACTTTCAGAAAAAAGGGCACTAAGCCTGTGGTTTTAATGACAAATTTTAAGACGTGATATTAATAAAAATTGTTCTTTATTTATGTACAATTCAGTCAGGAAAGCATGTTTTGATATCAAACCAGTATATACACCAGCTAACTCTCTAGCTTGATGCAATATCTTCATATCTTCTTTTATTTGTTTTATTAGATTCTCTAATAGGAGTAACACATAAATATTGCCAATTCTGAGGACATTTCCTTTATATGAAAAAGGAATAAAAGAAGAAAAAGGTCTTTCATTTATAAATCTCCTTGTCCCAGTCAGACCATCCATAGGAAGAGAAGTCTAACCCTCAGGTGAAGGTGATAACACTATTTATTATAAATAATAAATTTAATTCAGTCTAAAATTACAAGATCTGTAATGGTACTCACATGTCTCATTTTATGACCTTTTCTGTAGAGGAAGAAAACCTTTCTGAAAAAATACTTTTATGAAAGCATCAATACCTGGTCTCCTAGGAGAGATCGCTTCTAGTTATCTACCTGCAGGGTTCTGAACTGAGACTTTTCTTTAGTGCTGGCAAGACCAAGCTGTCCCATCAACCCTTTTCTCTAATATCACCTCATAATTCTGATCTATGCTGGAATTCATAACCCCATCCAATAACACAGCCAAATTACACAGTAGAGCAGGGAACTGAGCCACTGTGCAACAGCCCTACAGGTGCACCAGCTGCTGTTTGGAAATTTGGAATATTAGAAATTTGTGAATGACCTGAGGAATTTCACTTTTCCATAAGGGGGGCAGGAAGACTATGAGTGGGGAAAGACTGAGTCATACAAAAGTGGAGGAAGGTCCCTTCTCATGGGAAATGTTCCTCATTGCTGCCCTGCTCATTACAGGCAGTGAGGGATGACAGAACACGGCTGCTGCATGCTGGCAGAGACAGAGAGATGCTTCAGCACCCAGGTCATGTGCCTTTACTCACAAAGTTTCACTCACACACAGGAAAATGGACCTTTCCTTGGGGCATTATCCAGATATTTGCCATTATTTGTCCTCTTAGTCTCCTCAACTCCAAAAATAAAAGGGTGTAGAAAGCAGAAATCCTTCTAGCTCTGACACTGCTGTGGATCTGGTTAATAGGCTAACTTTCTTTTTATATTAAGAAAATGAAAATTTGGTAAAAGGGAATAAAAAAAAATGAGGGAAAGATGTCATTAATCTTGGGCCAGTAATAAAAAGGGAAATAATGCACTGGCACAGACCCCAAGACACTGAGACAATAAAAAAATGGGAATAGAGATTAATTATTAGAGATGATAGTCTATTATTAAACCAAATTGATATATTTTATGGATGGATTGTATAAAGGAGAATATCCACCTTTTGAACAGGAATTGCCTTTAGAGAATAGAACAGTGCAGCATGGGAATGGACCCTATTTGACTTTGGACCTAGCTGAAATGGTTGCAGTGAAGCTCAGCATGGTATGAGATACTGAAGCACTTGTGAAAATTCTGTCAATATTTTCACACATGCCGCTTTTCATTGCCACCAGCCCTGGTCCCACAGGTGCTGGGGGTTTCACCATGGATTGAAGGTCTTTGAATCCAGGCAAAGCTTTGCCTCAGACAGCAGAGTGGGGTATGGTATTCCTGTTACCTCTGCCTCACCTAGGTAAGCTGTATGAGACAACAGCAACAGCCTCACTTCCCTCCGCTGCCCTTCACACTGTGCCCAGCCTCGCAGGTTCTCCTGAAACCATGGCTGAGGCCCTCTCCATACCGAGAAAAACATCCCTGAGCTCCAGCGCTGCCCAAGGAGGGAAGGGAGGGGGCTCAGGGAGAGCTATAGAGGAGATGTGAAGGTGTGTTCCTGGCGCCGCGGTGTCTCGTCATGGCTCTGCGCCTGACAGCTCAATGCATCTGCTTCCACTTCAGAACAATTTTCAGTCAGGTCGCTGCGCACCATTTCAGTGATAGCACAAACAGAAAGCACGTACGCCGCACTTGGCTGATTCCAGGCGATCCATAGAGGAGCTTCCCGCAGTGCCCCCAGCGCTGCCCCGCTGCCCGCGCCATCCGCGCCATCTGCGCCCGCTGTGCTTTCATCTCTTTAATTCTGCTCGCAGGCATTGTCTGTTTTACCAGATACGGGGCTAACAGCATTTCACGTGACAAAGTGCATGTTATTTCATACATCAAGATGCTAACTCACATGATTCAGTTTGTTTACCTTCTAATCCTTTTATTGATTATTACTGGAAATTGCTACCAGAGCAAGGGGCTGCCCAGGGTACCCACAGGGTGTTGTTTGGGAAAAGCAGATACACTGCACAGGTTTGCAGTAGCTTGAGTGGTTCATACAGGTGTTAGGACAGTTTAGTTTTACTTTGGTTGAAGTAGGTATTGGGACTTTCTCATTGTAAGCATGGCTTTGAGTTAGGGGGTTGTACGTTGTCTGTGTTTATTAATCCAGCTTTATCTTTTTAGTAGAAAAGATCAGTCTATTGCTATTATAAAAACTTTGCTTTCACAATGAAAAGCAAAATAAGTAATTTGAAAAAAATGGGAATTTTCACTGTATCATAAATTTAGCTCTGTATTTTAGGGATACCCTAAAAATTATGAAGTCATATTTAACTTGGTGTTCTGACCTGTCTTGGTCATCATAGAAGCATTCTGGAATGTTAATGTGACTATTTCAGTAACTGGATCCCCTAAAAGAAATGTTATAGGTCTTCTATCAAAACAGTTGGAAGGGAAAATAATAAATATCTCTCCATAATTTTCATTGCTGTTCTAGTTTGACAGATAATTTCAGCAGATAAAATAAAACAGTTATATTCTATTGCTGATGTTTTATTTTTATGGAAATTAACCCTGTGCAGAGAAGCTTACTCTTGTGTACTTCTTGAATTATCCTTGACACAGTCCATATAGCAGTATTGTAAAATCTGTGCTCCTTGTTCAGAAGAAAAGTTTAAATTTCACCATTCTTCCTAGTAAGCTCTCCAAATCAGCCAAAGACTTTTTCCAGTTTTCCCCAAAAGCATTTTCCCCTAGTGCATAGGAAAAAAACACAGAACACCTTTCTGAAATGCCTTAGTGTGTTACTAAAATTTGAAAAAAATCTAGTGTTTCTATTAGAAAAAGGAAGGAAGTTTCTGGGCTATATCAGGCAAAGAGACAACTTATCTGCAGCTGTATGGGAATCACAATTACACAAGGAAAGCCTGTGCCTGTAGTGCATGCAACCATGATGTTTCTGGAGTTAAGTGAAAACATACACAAAAGAGGGGACATAGATTTTTTAAATTATTATTACTTGTTTAGAAGCAGCCTCATTGAAGATTTAAGGATTATAAAATACAAACATGCTTGACTGAGAGTGTTTTTATCTGGGAGTGGGGGTTGGTCACTCACCTACATGCATTATGTTAACAATCATTTCTCAAAACCTATTCCATTAAAGGTTAGATCTTTTTATAAGGGCTGTGTCATCAGGGCCTTTACTGAATAACTCTGTCTCTAAATTCATTAATTAGTGAATTAATGTCTCAACTGTTTTTCCATAGACTTTCCAGGACTTCTTAGTAACCATCCCCATAAGCCAGGTCTACCAGAGGCATTATACTTTGCTCATGTGGGCACTTTAATGGCAGCAATTTAGCTCTGCAGATCTGAACTTTGGTTAGCCATTTTAAGGCCCTTGCTCTGTTAGCAGTTGTGTCTGCACAACTTGTTTTATTTAATTTGAAAGACTTGAGAAAGGGGAGAGGTACCATCAGCCGCCTAATATTCCAGGCCTCCAGGAATGGTAGAAGCAGCAGATTGCCTGGCTATGGATGCAGAACATGAAGGAAAGAGCATAACTATTTTTTTAACTTTCAAAAGCAGCCCCATAAATGAAGTGCTGAATTCAGAGTGATGAACTCTGCTTTTCTGGGGTGTCCTTAGGCCACACTCATTGCTTGCATTAGCCAAGCACCAGTCACAGTTATTCCAGCGTGAAGCCCTGAGGGAGCACCATGCTGCTGCTTCTGTGGATTACAGGCAGCCACCTCCCCAAAGCCAGGACTAATCTGGGTATCAGAGTAATTGCACCCATGTGAACACTCTCCTAAAGACGTTTCCTAAGGCTTTCCCCAGCCAGCAGGTGTGTACACAGCACTCTACCCACCATGAGTAAGCATCTCCAGCAGATTCAGCCAGGAAGCTCTGGATAGCATTTTGTGCCTCACACCCAATAACAGAGAGGTTTCAGCAGCACTGCAGGGCATCAGAATTAAATATCATCCCAAAGAACAAAAAAGGAACCTGTTATAGACTATTGCAGAAGGCTAAATGATGCATCTAACTCCAGAGGGACATATATAACCCAGGAAGACTAATAACCCATGAAGTTGATTTCTCCTATTGCTTCTAAGTGCCATTCTGTTCACAAGACAGGCAAAATCAAGAGGAGTTGCCCAGAGAGACGTTGTACTGTTTTTCCTTTTATTACTTCTGTTTTGGGTGATCTGGATATCACTGAAAAATTGTATTGTTTGGCACATTTGCGGAAAATCTGAAATTCAACATGACAGGCTGATCTCCTTTTCTTAAGTCTTAGAACAATCTAATTGCTTAATAGCTAAGCAACATGTTTAATGTTTAAACAGTAAATCCCCTCTTTAGCTCACTCTGAACCAGGACACTTAGTCATTGAATGATTTCTGAGGCTGTGTCCCCATGCTGGCTGTCAAAAGTAGCCACTGTTCTCAAGCTTAGCACCTGTCACTGCCATGAATACAGAAATACTAATTTAAATGTTTAACTTTGGGGGCAAAACAAGTTAATGACTAAAAGAACACTTCCAGTTTTAGCCTTACAATGTCATCAACAACAATGAGAATTTCCCTTTGAATGCAGAGTTGGCTAGATTATGGCAGATATTATAAACATATTTCTTAACTCTTTCCTGTGAGTTCATTGAAATTGGAGGGTGAAGTGATTCCTTTAGTGCTGTAACCCATATTTACAACTCTGACAACCTTTGAAGCATAGAGGTGTAGCCTCTGTTTGCAAAGGGCAAGGTAAAGACTGACCCAGTCCTGCCAAGCTACGTTTCTGACTCACTCTTTACCATTAGATTAATGGTAAAGTGTATTGAACTTGTGTGGCTTTTAAAAATGCTGAGGAGTTGTGGATTTTTTCCCTGAAAAAGTTACATTTTAAAATAAATGCTACAATGTTTCCCAAGCACTTCTGAAGCATGCAAAAAAAAAAAGTGTCCAGGCTGTGCTCAGTCTTGTAGGAAATCAATCTCAGCACAGCCCAACCTCTGCTTGCCCTTTCACCAACAACGAGCTGGTTTGAGTAGGTATTGTAGGTCACATTTAGGCCCTTGATAAGGACTTTTCTAAGAAGACTCATCTTGAGCAGGAGTCTAGAAATGTCTTCTGGGATGCCTACAGAATACCATCCTGTAGCAGTGATGAAGGTCAGTTGGCAACAGCAGCTGGAACAGCATTAGTATCTGGTGTAGGGAGCTGTTCTTCTCATGGCCCCTTTCTCATCTTTACCTTGTTTCTGACACCGTCTTGTTTCTCCTCTTTATCTCAAGAACCCACCTGCAATATACAAATAAATGCACCCAATGCTTTCTCCAGTCATCACTAGCTACAAGGAGCCATTCTTCAGCAAAGGCATAGAAATCTATCTTAGATTCTCTACAAACCTCAAAGCTGACTGTCCCTTGAGTGATTTTGTACGTATCCCACTGAAGCCAGGGAAGTGCTCCTGACAGCTGAAATAGCCCCAGTACAAAGAAAGTGTTTTGTAACTTGAATTGCACTGGAAGGTAGTTTGTGAATTGTTGCAGTGGTCTGTCAATGCATTAAATGTCTGTACACTAATCCTGGGTATGCAGGACTTAAGTAGTAAGCATTTGGTGTCTAGAAAAAAAATAACCTAGAATAGGTGGTAATATTTACAGACTGTATATAACTTTTCTGTTAGAATTAAGAAAGCTGCATTTAAAGAGTTGGTTAGTTCTTCTTTTCACTGGCTTGTGTTTTGTTTATCTCTATTCTGTTTTGTATTACTTCTTTCTCTTTATCCAGCCTACCCACTGAAGTCAATTAGCCATTGCTTGCATCTTTTTTGTCACTATATTTTCACTGCAGAAAGTTCATAAACCTTTGAAAAATCTGTAAGTGCTTATCTCAGCTGCTTGGCTCTATGACCAGTAGGCAGCTGATGTGAACATAGGTTTTACCCTTGACTTGGTGGAGTTTGGCTTTAAATTTTACATGGAATGTTATGTGTGGTTTGTTTTCAATAAAAATTAATCCAGTTCATTGTTCCTATGATTCATGTGTGAAAATAAATCTTCTTCACCTCTTCACATAATCCTGTCCTTGGGAAAGTTAGCATAAAACAATCAGGTCAGAATTAAGGAAAATCATTCATTCATTGAAGAAGACATATCATGGGAAAATCCACCCTTCCCACTGTTTCTTGAAGAGGAGGTGTGTTTGGTAGAATAGCTAGTGAGGCTGTGAGAGTTAGAAGAAAGCCTCTGATTTGAAGACACCCTAAATTTAGAGTCAAAAGGACTACAGCTGTTAAATTCTGCCTCTTCACTCCAGAGAAAAAGGGTACAACATTCAGCTGCACCAGAAACCCTCCCCAGCCTACAGCCTGGATTTTAGCACTTCTGAAGTGTGTGGGCTTAAGAGAGCAAAGCTGCAGTGCTTAGAGCATGCAGCAGCCAGGCATCAAAATATTTTATTTTTTTCCCTAGAAAGAGCCTTCTCATTATTTCAAAGATAGTATTATTGAACACTATGACTCATTTAACTTTCAAAAAGAGTATCAAGAAATAGGTACAACATTTTCAGTATCAGAGTTTTCCAAATGAAAAAGAAAAAGTAATAGCAAAAATTGCTGATATTATAAAACTTCTCAAAGAATTTATATGGCATTTTAAACTGGGGAGATGCATACAGGAGCTTTCAGGAATGGAAAATGTGGACACTTCTTTGAAATGCTTTGAGAAGAGTGGAAATTTTTGTTAACAAACTAACTGGTATAGAAACAAATAGGATACATTGGCATAACGAGGAAGAGGTCAGATTTTCTTTGTCTCAGTGACATTATTTCAGTTAACTTTCTCAGCATTTGACCAATTTTTTAAATGCAAGATATACATAACATACCATTGAAAATATCTGATTAACATTTCCAGTATTGACAATCCTTTGGTAATCACAGTATCACTGGCTCCCATACCCTCTTCATCTATCTCTACCCTGGTTTTGATTATATTCAAGTGCTAATAGTTTAGCAGAAAACAAATTTACAGCTTCCTCAATGACTAACAGACATCCTCTTCCTTTTATATATATTTAATATCTATATCAATACTTTACACACACACATGCACATATATATGCACATTATTTTATTTATATTTTGTATATATTCCATGTAATTAGCTCTGATAAGCAGTCTTACATTTCAAATTATTTTCTCTTTTTCCATGAATGCAAACCTTGCAAATAAAATCTGTTCCTGTATTTATAAATCATTTCAGCTAGGCATCAATACTTAAATGTTAGAGCTCTCAACTTAATTGCAAGTGTTTAAAAGTCATAAAAAAGCAGTAGGATTTGATCCTACAATTACATATGGGCACCTTAATGTGAACATACTTTTTAATTAGAGAAAAGGCTGCACAGGGAAAAAAACAGCAAGCAAAAAAACTAAAGAACCCAACAAAGAAAAACTACACCCTGAAGAAAATCAGCCTAAGTACCCTAGCAGAAAAGTGCAGAGTGGTAAAGTGTGTCCAGTGCCAACAACAAAAAAATCTGCTCACAGAAGCCATGTTAGGATAGCATTACTTTATTGAGAAGTTTGTATCCATTTCCTTGTAATTTAACCTGCCTCTGATTGCTTTCTTATGCAACAGTCTCTCTTGGAACATTGCGTCATGGAAAAGAAAGGTGGAGCAGTTATATTCATAGTCATTAACTACCAGTATTTTTTTTAACTCCTCCTGCATGACACTCCATCTATACCTTCTGTGGAAGGAACACCCTGCTGAAGTACAGAATTAACAAAACTTCTAACATAATTTGCAACAAGGTTTATCACCTCTTGATACATAGAAGTAAGTAAATCCCCTTTTCCTTTTGCAGGTGCCTCGGGAAATGCCAGTTCTGAGGAGTGAAGCAGAGTCTGTATATCTGTCCTGTGCAATTCACCTCTGCTTGTCCCGTGGTGAAGTAAAGTTGTCACATAAGCAGTTTGGTTCTCCTCTCAGCTAGACCAGTATGTTGTTCCCAGTGCTGTAATGGCAGCAAAAACCATCCTGCAGTGTTTGAAATAGACCAGAGGAGTTGCTTAACAGAAAAACCTTGGAGAGGAAAGAGGAATCTGTCTGACCTGTGTTTTCTACTGCAAAAGTCAAATACCTTGAAACTCGAAGTTGCATGAAGTCCAGTAATGAAGAGACAACAAATTTTTGATCCTGCATGCAGTCCAGTCCCAGCATCAGGATTCCCAGACTGGCTCAGTACCACACACTTGTGAGCAGATGCAAAGGCAAAACAGATGGGCTTGGAGCTCATGATACAGATGATGATACAGCTGCTCTTATTCTAGATATTGCTTTTTTAGAGCCCACGCAAGTATCTTGGTACAGAACTAGACAAAAAAGTATCAGCATGTTTTTTAACAACTGCTGTCAAGTTCAGCCCTAGCATCACATAAAATGTGCTCAGATGCTGGTCTAAAAAAGACCAAAATATCTTAAACCCCCTTCAACTCCTCAGAAAAATGTAATCATAATTTTATTTTTAGAGTGCCCTCATCTGTCCTGTAGCAATGGCACCTTGGGATCTATTTAGGGCTCCTGGAAAGCAGCAGGCACTTGAAAAAGGCCTGCTTGTTGCTACCCAGACCCATCAATCACTGCCTGCAGGTGCTGCCTCCTAGAGCTGAGCACAAAAGACACCCCGCCTTGATAAACTGGGCACACATCTGAAGCCAGATGTGGTGGATTCAAATCCCACATTTGCCCACAGCTGTTATTAAAATATCACAGGGTGGCCTAGGCAGGGTGCCTCCTCCTTCATGGCTCATTGCATGTGCCTTTTTTCCTGAAGTGTTTCTTACACCGCTGGGAGGGAGTATTAGTTTTGACCTTGCTAAGAAACTTGTAGGTGTGTGCATTCTCCAAGTATTTTCCAATCTACTACTCACTAGAGGGGAGTCATGGATGAGGGTTTGGATTAGATGACCTCCAGAGGTCCCATCTCAACCATTTTGTGATTCTGTGATGATAAGGGATTTTACCTATCACCTCTATAGTGGTTGCCTCTCTGGAAAGATTAGATGAAGCCTTCTCTCCTGGCTTTGAGACTCAAAATTCTCTCACCTGTATCACACTAAAATAGGATGAACAGAGAGATACAAATTGCCAAAATCACAAGGGTCATAAGAATGGCAGGTTCAGATGCAGTTTTTGGAAATGGACATAATTGTTATGATTCAGAGCTGGCACTGACCAGAGAAGTTGGCTTCCAACTCAGAAGGTCACTCAAATTCTGGGTTTGAACTGTCCAGTTTACCCTGAGAAATCCTACCCCAATGCTTCTGTGTAAGGCCAAAACCAGAAAGTATGTAAGTGTCCTCACTGTAGAAAATCAAGCAATTGACCAAACCAGCAATTACTGCAGGATCCAGATAATCTCTACATACAGAGAGGAGAAGTTTGGGGCTGTTTGAAGAGAAAATCCTGCTTGTTTGAACTCAGTTGCAAGAAAAAATCCAAATCCAAATATGATTTCACCCTATATTATGCTATTGCCACTGTGGAGATTTTTTGGTTATAGATAAGGATCAGCCAGGGTTTATTGCAAAGTTTATTTTGTAGTAAGCCTGTAGCAGCAATTAAAGTTCCAAAACAGTTTTCACATACTAGTAATTTAAAGAAAAGTACATCTCTGAAGATGTAATTTTCCATTTTTAATCTCTATCCAAAGATATTCATTAACTTTGAGCAAATTCCTGTCAAACAGTTATAATTGTATGAAAAAGATATTTTTGCAGATATAAAAAAAGATGACTGCTGACTTTTTCTTTTCTCTTCTATAAGATAAGCCAAGAGAGATGACCTCTAAAGACTGGTACATAAATAACAGCTCAGGAACTTGTTCATAGATGCACTATAAATTTAAACTGGAAAAGAACTAAATTATAAATTCTGAATGATGGGCAATAAGAATACACATTTGAAAGCAGCAATGAGATATTTTGATTCCTTTCAAGATACAATCTGCTTCCTAAAATGATATCTGAGGTCACAAAGCTAATACTTGTGGAAATGGAGCTCAGTTTTAGCTTAGATGTCAGAACATAGGTGATTTCAGCCTCAGTGCAAAAGTTGTAGCTATTTACAATATTACAAAAGATCATTTTATAATTATGTCAAGTAATGTAAAAAATTCATACCACAAGGTAGGATAACAATTAGCATAAAAAATTATTCTTTATATAGAATGGTTCTGTGTGCTAGTCTAACATGGAATTTATTTTATTAATATGTAAACTCTTCCAGGAATAGCCTTTTCTTGGTTTATATTTATCATGGTGAATGGGAATTTAGTGTCCTTTGTAGAAGTCTTCGTAGGTTGATAATATATTGAGGAAAATAAAACTTTAATCTAACCTACCACCCAGCTATACCTCATATCCTGACCACTATGAACAAAAATTTGTCAGACTCATGCAGAGACAATATCCAGATATAATTTCCCAGCAGTCAATAAAGATCTTCACCAGGATAATTAATTATATATAGAAGATAAATCAATACTTCCTTCATGCCTGGCAGCATGTAGTCCTCAAAGAGGCAGCTATAAATATTTGTCTTTACTCTGAAATTTGTATAAAAACACCATAATATTTATGATCTCTGTAATATATGCAAACTGGGATAGGTTTTAATTCTTTACACTTTGTGTATCATGATATTCTTAGACTGACAGACCAAGTACACAATTAATATCTAGTTAATGATATCCTATCATAGTGCACTGATCTATTATTTTGAGGGTTATATTTATCTATATCAAAATAAGATATTGCGTTACATAGATTTTCTAGTATTTTAAAAATAAAACAAAATTAGCTCGGTATTTTTCCCTCCTTACACTTACAGAAAACATTCTCTAAAAATCCTGAATGAGAACACCATAGTAGATACTATTAAAAAGTCATTAGCAATATACATTTTTCTCTTGTGAGAAGGATGTTTTAGGCATAGCAGTGGTTCTGTGAAGTATACTGAAAAAAAAAAAATTCTCAGGCTCTGGTGGAGGCATTATCAAACTGAAATACTGAACTGGGAAGAATTCTATCTTGGTAATCATTCTATCAGATCTACCATTAACACCTGACACTGAAGGAAACCAATACCAATTTCTATCACTGTGGCTCTTGGAAAAGACAAACATTATAGGTACCAAGTTTGCTGGGCAGTTTGGAAACAAAATAACTTCAAGAGCACAAAGCTGTGCTCCTCATGTATGCCTCTGTTAAATACTGAGTAGTCCCTAGCAAAGGACCGAGTCTGAAAAAATTAAGGGCATACTACTCCTATTTCCACAAAGTACTTAGCTCTTAATGGAAGTTTTCTTATTGATTTCAATAACTTTATCCCTATGTGATGAATTCTTTAATGTCTGGCTCTAAACCTTGAAGTTAAGCATTAAGGTCCAGATCCTTGTGGGTATTTACGTGTTTAATTATTTTCTTGTATCAGAACTAGCCCATAAGGACACATTCCAAATTCTTGGTCATAAAGGCATGACAGTTCCTAGATATTTCTTTCTGCCACAGACAGCCTGCCAACTGGAAAGCTTCTTTGCCTCAAAACTTTAAGAATACTATGTGTCAGTCTGGCATGGAGAACTGGTCACTAAATTAAGATCACATAATACAAAGAGGCACGATCTTTTCTTTTGGTGATATAAACTCCCTTTATAGCACTGCAAAAATCCCACATCTCCCTTCCGTGTTATACCCTCTGCCTTGATGCCAATAGTTTTTAATCCCATACACAAAAAAAATCACTGAATAAATTTTCTAAAAGTAATTTTTAAAAGGCAACTACTTTGATAGGTCTTCTGACTTCAGTGGGTGTTAAGTGTGCATGTCAATCTTTCTCATATTCAGCCTGAAAGTTGTTTCTTCTTAGCACAGTTTGTTTTTTGTTCTGTTGATTTACAGCAGAGGATTTGAATGTGTTGCCTTTCCTTTTTGGCTCTTTAAATACATTGCTTAATTCCATCAACAGAGGTCACTGCAGCTCCTTTCCTCTTTGGTGAAAGTGTTCCTCTTCCAGCAGATAAAGCATAATTAATGATGTCATCTAGCAGAAGTTTATTTTATCCATTATTTTAGAGACAGAAAAATTACTACAGGAAAATTTGCACATAGTGGAAGGCTGAAGTCCAACAAACAAAAACAAACTAAAACAAAACCCCACCAATAACAACAACAATAATAATATCAATAAAATGAGCTCATTTGAGCTTTGAAACTTAACCTAATTCATGCAAACTTGTTTATATGAAGTTTTAAACCTGGTCACTACATCAATCTTTCTTTACATTACCTAGGAACAAGACATGTAAATCTGATCTGAGCATCAGATGTTCTATCTGCTCTGCAGTTCTTGGTAAATCACTATCAGGCATTCTACACTATGGAAAAATAAGGGAAAAACTCCTTTAAATTGTTAAGACTTTTGTCAGCAGTCTTCACTTTCATTTGAATCTGTCTGCATACTTATGAAAATGATGAGGAATGATTTTGGAATATTTATTATTAAGTGGAATTCAAATCAAAGGATCCATCTGAGGCTGCAGTAATGTGAGCCTTGCAATTTTCTATTGCTAAAGCCATTACAGCTGAGCCAAATACACTTGCAGACAGAGAGTCTTTTAAAAATGAGGAGAACATAGGAGTTGCACACAGTGAGACACTGTTAAAGGTATATATATGTGTGTGTGTATATTTATATCTGTGCATATGCATTCTATGTAGAAATAGCTTAATTTATTGAGGAGAAAAAGAAGATTTGTCTCAAAGGTAAAGCAATCATAATGCCTTTCTTTGAAAGGACTCTTTTCTTTCATAAGTGCCAAAAGGATCAGGTCAGTGGAATACTAATTCAGGCACAGTAAGCTGCATTCATGTGTTCAGCACTAAGGTGTCTGCACGTGGGGTAGGTGTCTAAGCAATCATTGGAGTCAGTGGAGGCAGAGCTGTTTATCAGGTCACTGCAAGGTAGCCATCCACCTTGCAGTTCAATCAATTTATGCCCTAAATGCCATTGGCTGCCTTGATCAGATCCCCACAAATTTCAGCCCCAGGGTTCTGTCCAGCCACCCTAAAGGTGCCCCAAGGGGCCTCTCTAAGCTCTGGCTGCTGATCCAGGGAGCAAAGTGCTTCTGTGCTTCCTCTACCAAATGTGGCCAAAGATGGCTTGTGGCATCTGTATCTGCCTTAGCACTGAGTGTCTTTAGCCCTAGGAGATTTGTCTAGTTCTAATACCTGTGCTAAGTATCTCCAGCTTCCCATCCTCATCAGACCAAAATGGAAGAGGAGCAGCTTCCAAGAGTTTCTGTTCCATTTTCCAAGACAAAAGTGTGTTTGCCATAGTATATTCACTTCCTACCATGTCACCAGCTTTTGGAACTAAGAAAAATATGCAGAACATATATAGGTTTTTGAAAGGAATAACAGTGAATGTACAAGGGAAAAATTAGTGGAATTTTTTTTTTTTTTTTTTTACATTACATATATTTTGTACATATATCTTAAATATGACAAAATTTTACAACATGTTTTAGGGCACTGGGTGTTTGTAAACAGCAAGTCCTGATGTCTGGCTTGAAGCAGTGTATAAACAATTTCTGTGTGAATTGTTTCCTTTTTTGTGGTGGGAGGTGAATGAAAAGCCTGCTCTTTTGTTCCTTTCTGTAGGTCTCAGTCATCTGAAAACCAAAGGAAAGTAAAGGTAGATTTGGGGACAAGGAACCCAAGTCAATGTCTCCAAGTCAACCCAGGTCACTGCCTCTTTTTAAATTTTTTTTTTTTTTTCACCCCTTATTGCTGCTGATGATTCATTAGAGCAAAGAGCAAATGGTTCTAGGCTTAGTACCAAATAATGACTCTAAATTAATACCTGGCACAGGTGCCAGCAGTTTAACATCAAGCATCTTTTATGATAATTTAATATTTAGCAGAATAGGTTACTGATGAGAAAGCATTGAGCAGATGTCTAATAATCTGACCTGTGTTTACGCATGTAAAAGGGATGTTGCAGATGACTAATACCTGTGCCCATGGCTCACTGTGGCTGTTCTTGACAGTTCCTTCTTATTTTCTATGTTTCTCCCACAAGGATGGTAGAAAAATAAGTAAGGTATGACGTTCACTTTGAGTGTCTGCTCCCGACCAGCTGTTCACTGTTGGTGTGGCTGCAATCTGCCCTGCAAAGAAAACTCTGAAAAAACAGAACTTGACATTGTTTTCTTCAGTCCATACCACTTTTCTGATGATTGAAAGGTAGTCCAATTTTTCCATAAGGATGGGTAGACTAGAAATATACAAGAATCAATATTAACTTTTGAAATTTAACACCTGTGAAACCAAAGAAGGAAAGAAAAAGGAGTTTCACTTGTGATTAACACTGAGACAGAGTCTCAAAATGAAATTAACTAGTCAACTTAGCTCAATCGACTTCCAGTCGTTTTAACTGATTCTGAATATCATTCATAAACATCACATCTCTAATTTTAAGGTTCTTAAGTATAGTGAGTTTGGCAAAACAATAAATATAATTGTCCTACCTAAAAAGCAAACAAAATATAAAGATAAGGTAATCTGCTTTTCCACTTTCAGTGTTTGTGTTTTATGCATATATGTAAATAGAAATTTTTAAAAAGAGTACATATGAAAAAAAAAAAAAAAGGCTTGAAAATATTTGTTCCTATATTCCAGTTACCCACAGGCTTTTAAATAGTAGTTTCCACTCATAGATGACAACAAAATGTGAGTTTTTGGGATCTAAGTGTTTGGGCTGCAGAAAAAACCCTGAAAGTGTTAGTTCTCAAAACAGACACACCAGCAAGAAAATATGGAACATTTTGCAATTTTTTTCATCTTCTGTTACTTATAAGTTGTGTTTTGCAACCACAGCAATTTGATGGCTTCCCCTATAGATATCACTGGTCCTCTTTCTTTGACTCTCTCGTAAATATGAATTTTATTCTTCTCACATTAAACATGATCACTATAAGCCTCTCCAGCCATAAACTCTCACCTACTTTTGACTCTCATATAACTTCCCTTTGGTGCTCTGAAGACATCTGAACTTTTGTCATTTAAGCCAGCGCACCTCCTTGGCATGTGCACAGCATTAAATCAGTCCACCTAGAATTCCCACCGGGACATTTGCTCTTTTCCATCTGTGGCAGCTTCTGCTGTAAGCAGCAGTTTTCCCCATGGGTGCTGTACAGATGCAGCCCTGACTGCTCAGGGGTGGGCACCACTGTCCCTTGAAGAGAGACCACAGCAATGCCTTCTTCCAGTGCACCACTTCTCTTTCTGGAGGTCACAACTGGGATCTCCTTGCACAAGCTGCTATCTTGCCCTGATTGCTGGCACTCCCCTTGCTGCTCCATCCTTCTTGCTAAATTCTCTAAGGAAGAGAGTCTTCTTTTACTACACATTCTTAGTCACCAGAGATATTATTTGAAAAGCAATAGCTGCAGCAAGAGCAACAAGATCTAACAGTTAATTACACTGCGCAATAAGTATGAAAGTACTGCCAGCTCCTCACAACATATCACTGACCTCAGTAAATCTCTCTCCCTTTTTCTGCAATATTCTGTTTGAACATTGTTGCTCCTGCTACTAAAATATATTCTCATTATGACTGTTCTTTTCTTATTTTTCTCATTGATAACAAGTTCTGTTCAAGTGTGAGCTGGTTTAGGCTGGGATAGAGTTAATTTTCTTCATAGAAGCTCATATGGGCCTGTATTTTGGATTTGTGCTGGAAACAGTGTTGATGGCAGGATGTTTTTGTTATTGCTGAACTGTGCTTACACAGAGCTCTGTGTACACAGAACACAGACCTGTTCTGCCTCTCACCCCACCCCACCAATGAACAGGCTGGGGATGCCAAGACGGCTGCCCAGGTGACCAAAGGGATATCCCACACTATGTGGTGTCATGGCCAGCAATAAAGCTGGGGAAGTAGGAAGGAAGGGGAGCACAGTCAGAGTGATGGTGTTTGACTTCACAAGTCACTGTTATGGGGACCTGGTTTTCCTGGAAATGTCTGAATCCCTGTCCATTGGAAGTGGTGAATGAATTTCTTGTTTTGTTTTGCTAGTGTGTGTGACTTTTGCTTTACTTACTAAACTGTCTTTATCTCAACCCACAAGGTTTTCCACCAGTTCTCTCCCCCATCCCACCATGGAGGAGTGAATGAGTGACTACATGGGGCTGAGTTGCAAGCTGGGCTTAAGCCACTACATCACCACATTATCTCCTGTTTTCTCTACTGTGAAAGGTAAAGGCTATTAATTATTATTCCTTCCTGAAACTCACCTGTCCTTCCAGGGAAATAGTCTTAATTTTCTGATCTCTTATTTCCTCTCTGGATTTTGAATAATATTCTTCACCTTCTGGGCATGCATTTGCCGTGCAGTTTACCTTACATCACTGTGGAATTTAAATTCCTGAGTAAATAGCACTTTACCAGCCTTAAAAAAATAATAAAATAAAAATAAAAGAGGTCTTCAATTAACTTACCTTTGTAAATTACCAGCACAAGGTTCCTGGATGTGACCCAGGTTCAAGAGCTTAAGAATGCCCACACACTGGATTTAAATTCATGACCTAAAGCATTTCAGCTTTCTTTATGGTGAGGCCTGAAAGCCTATAGACATGGATTAAGTTGTAATAAGATATTGCTGTAGTTATTGCTAAGTATAATATAAGTAATGTGCTTCTTTCAGGAGAACTTTTCTTTCCACAAGTAAGAAATAACTATGAAAAAAAATAAAATGTGCAACATTATATTTTGGAACATATTTTATATAGGCATCTAGAGTATTGCTTCTTGGCTGATGACCAGCAAAGCCATTAACAGCAACTAATGGCACAGAAGGAAATTTTCTTCCAGTACTATTTACTAATTGCTAGGAAAGAAAACTAAAAATAGACTTTACAAATTTAGGAACAAGACTGCAAAATCTGAGAGCACTCAACTTCTAGCTTCTCTACGGCTTTACACTCTCTGAAGTTCTGGGTCACTGATTTCATCAATGAAAAGATTAGGAATAAAGAAAAGGAGGGGGGTTTGACTCCAGCTATGCGCTAATTCTCTTAGTATTTTATTATTTTTCTCTAGTCCTAATATAAACCCATAATTAGAAACTGAATGTTTTGCTTCCTACTTCTGATGGGTAGTTATACAATGCTCTACAACTTCTACAATATTTAGGAGGAATATACAGGAATTAAGGAGTCAATTTTGAGCATATCTGTCAAACATACACTGGCCAAAATGCACAGACTCTTCTTTGTCATGATGTATGTCTGATCCCTTCCCACGCCACTCCTGATATCCCACTAATCCTTGTCTCACAGAGTTTGCCCAGTTCCCCCAAACAATTCATTGAGTAAATCTTCTTAAAGATGAAATGCTGAATTTGCTGCTCACAGTAATTCCCCCATTAAAGCTGTGTTTTGTGAGCCTCTCTTGGAAAATGAGACACTATCCCTTCTTCATCTTTCCTTCAGATTTCCATTCTCTCTGTCCCTAAGGATTGCCAGCAGTTCATATCACCCACCAGCCAGTTTCGGAGATCCTAATCCACCACAGCTCTGCAATGTGGAAGCAGGTTTCACACCTCTTTTGCCCTACTCCATTCACTTCTGTGGCCTAAGACCACATCATATGGGTACTAATTTTGCCCTCAATTAAATATCATGTGGCAACCACATGGCTCACAATGCAATTTAAGACCTGAGTTTGTATAATAATTCTTTACCTTAATATCATGTTTTAATTTTGATTTATGATATGTCAATATAACTTGCTGTAGGACTGAGATCTGGTGCACAGCTTTTGTTTAAAAACTCAGTGGAGCACTTCCTCCTTTGGTGGACCTGGGTTTATTTGATTTTCAGGTACGGAACTGTATTTCATTGCTAGTTCAGTATCGGTACAGAAGAAAAATCCCACCCTGTTTAAATAACGTACCACTGTTTTCATATAAGGAAGTCATATAATTTCTCTGGCACAATTAGGAAATACAAACAGAACTCAAGTTTCATAAAGCTTTGTACAATTTCAGTACAGATGATTCATTATAACCTGCTAAGCATAAAAGTGCAAACATGAGAAAATGGGGAAAAGGGCTTGTAGATTTTTCTTCCTCTGGCAGTGATTTTCAAGTTTGTTAGTTTAGATTCTACCTGTCCTGAATCAGAAACTATTTGTAAGAAATTTGAAATCATAATTTACAGAAATAAGTTCTTTTATGGACCAGGACATACAAGCAATAGCAGCAATATAAAAAGAGAAACATGCAAGTAGCACTGCTATCTCTGACTCTTAGAGTAGCATTTACAGACCTTGAGTTGGGGTCTAAGCAAGGTCTGAGGGGAGGAGACAGGAGGAAACTTGACAAAAACGTCACTGAACTTGGTGCATTTCTTAACCATAGATTTTACTTAAGTGCAGCTGTTAGGGTGGATTTATGGACTTTTGGATTCATCCCTTTGTATAAAATCAGCTCAACTACAGTGCCAAGACCCAGAAGACGGTGTCAGTGCTGTTTCTATCCTGCAGAAAACAACTTCTTCAAAGAAATTAGATGTCTGGGACTTAGCTAAAATTACTAAAGACCATACTTCTTGCTTCTCCTGCTGCTAGGGAGATCCACCATTGAAAGTGGAGCATGGGCACACAGAGCCATTTGGAAGGGAGCTCCATAGAAAGGTTGGGAATACAAGTGCCGTAGTGCACATCCCTCTGGTTATTTCTGCTGTCTTTTACAGAAAATCTTTGTACAATATATAGGAAGACACTACAAAAAGCTGGGAGGCAAACACAGGGCCTCTCTTTCCTGCTGGCCAGCAGGCTACAGGGTTAGGCTCCCTCTACCTTAAATCTCAGTTTCTTGCTTCCTATCTGCATTGCTGGTCCAGTTGTAGTGTGAAACATGGTACATGGATTTGGGCACCCAAGGTGGGAGTGGGGAATGGAAAAGTTAGATACCTTACAAGGAGGCCTCCCTCTTGCTGAATCACAAAAATATTGTGTATGTTCTTGCCATTCCATGCTTACAAATAAAATCCTGACAGCACTCCGGCCTGAAAACTCCTCTGGATTTGTACATACAAGAATACCTCCTTTATTCATCCAAAACAACTGTAGGTGAGTGATAGGAGCCTACATATTGAAATCGATTTAAGTAGCTGGAGTCACAGATCACCACTTTAGATGACTTTACACACTTTGGCAGAGCCAAAACCTGAGTTACCAAGAGGTTCCCAAGTTGGAAATGTTCACTTAACTCCTCTTGAGTTAAGGTCTTCGTTAGGCATCTTCAGTGACATTTATGTGCCCTAAAAAATTCCTTTCTGTTTTTAACCCTTTCATGGAATGCAGCTGACTCTGATCTGAAATCAAAAGCTCTATGCAAGTTGAGGTAATCAATATGTGCATTCACATGTCAGGGATGCCTTTATGTATTTCTGGATGCAGACCATAATATGAAACAAAGGCAGTGTCAGCTTCCACCCATAGCACTGCATGCACCCAACTACTGCTGTTTAAATCCACATCTAAACCCCTACAAATATCATGTTCTCCTCTTTCTTGCAGTGTTTTATTGGAAAGAAAGCTTGATATTAGCACATAAGAATTTGAGTCTTCTCTGAACCACTAAGTACCTTAATACAACTCTTGAAAGTGATACGAGAGCAAGTACACTGGTCCCCAGAGGAAAATCATCGTTGGTTCATATAAAAGCTTTGTTATTTCTTTTGAAGCAGTGCACCAGGGGCCCTAGAGATGCAAACACTGATGATCTCTGCTCCTCATATAATTAATATCCTGGCTGGTGCCATTGTTTCTGTCTCTTCTTCTGACTCATACTCCTCCATTTCTCTGACAGTGAACCGAGCCTTTGGCATTGGAGCTGGATTGTCTGCTCTGGTGAAACGATGATGGCTGACTGAGTTTCCTCTTCGAGCTGATGGATGGGATGGCCCAGCTCGTCTGTCCACGTGTGCCATCGGAATCAGCTCTTGGCGCTGCTTTGCTTCCAGAGGCCGTGTTCGGGGCTGGGACCTCGATGTTAATGGCAGCACAGCATCAGAGCCACTTCTATGCTGATCTAAAGATAAACAGACAAATAATTCGTTTTTTAAAGAAGAGAAGAGAAAAATGTCATGGTATTAGAAAGGAGATATAAAGGGTATTCAATACAATACCCTGGAATTGAAGCATTTTAAATAATTACTGTAGAATAAGGAAGCAGTCAAGAGATAAAAATAGCCCTAATTTTTAATTTTCATCTCAAAGCTGCTGTTTAAAAAAATGTATTTACCTTATCTCTGCTCTGAAACCCCAGAAGATAAGCACATTCACTTAGCTTTCTGTGTCTCACAGACCTGCCAAATGCCTTCACTGCAAGGGTGAAGGGCAAGAGTAAAATGCAAGAGTGTTCCTTTATGTAATTTGAACTTTCCTCAAATTTCACAGGTGTACCTAGTACCATGGTTAAAAAGCATTTTTAAATCCACAGAAAAAAACAAAAATGTGACAAAGGAGAAAATTCTGGTCCATGAAAAATCAAGTTTGCCAGCGGCCTCTGACTAACAAATGGGAAGAGAACAGTTTCATCTGAAACCAGGGGTGCTTTGATTACTTTGGGTGTGTCAGCTCTCCTCCTACCAGCTTGCTTGGCCACAAGTACATTGTAAAAAATTGCCTGCAAGAGGCCAATAACCAGCATTCTCATCTTGCTGAGTTTATGGAATATACTTTTTCACTTTCCTAAAGCCACTTGTAGGAAAGTAGTTAATGTAACAATCTAGGAGGTTCTGGGATATAAACACAAAGGCCTAGGAACAGTAAAATTAGTCCAAAATCCTGATACAATTAAAGTGCACATGTATTGACTATGGTCATAGTTTCAAAATGTAAGAAATTACTGCAGATCCATAACTATTGAATTATTTTAAGCTAATGTTTATTTCACAGCTGGCACAGTAAAGCATTGCTGCTCATAGGCCACATGGACATACTACACCCTAAGCAGGATAGGATTTCTCTGATTTCCAGGGCTTCTACTGTGTAGGTGACTTAAGCATCTATTGTGTGTGTGTGCTTGTGTGCATGGAGGTCTGAGTGCCAGCAGCTGGAAGGACTGGGGTGCATCTTTCAGTGCAAAATTGCTGGCAATCATCCAGCCAGAGTAGCCATTAAGTGTTAGAACCCTAGATGCCGGGAATTTTAAATTTGCTGTGCTGAAAGGCACAGACCCACAAGAGAATACTATATCTGACCTGAAGCCATAAAGAAAATTTCCAAAATTAATGGATAACACTCAAATTACCCACGTGTAGTTTAAGTAGATGTGTGTAATATCACAAAGTAGAAAACTTAGAGTTCAAAATTTTAAAATCTAACAAAATAGAAGTTTTAGGGCAGTAGCTAGTTGTTCTTCTTCACCTTCTTCATAAGTTTAGATAGCATTTTGTAATTAGAAAGAAAAGTCCACATTGCAAGACACAAGTAGTTAGTTATTGCATTAAAAGAAAAAAATAATTTAAGTATAATTTCTTAATTAGATAGTTAAGCCCTAAAAGACCTTATAGAAAAAAAATAGCCATTTTATAACTTGTTAGTTAAGTATAACTTGTTCAAGCATACCTTGAACAAGCATAACTTGTTCATATAACTGTGCAACTCGCAACTTATAAGACTATAATATAAATGAAAAATAATAAACATTAAGTTTAAATAATAAGTCTAAACACAAAATACCATCTAAAACACTTCAATCCAAACCTTAACTAAAACAAAATTAAAAAAAAAAAAAAAAGAAAAAACAATAATTCAGTAGGATAAAAGACTTTGGAACTTCCTATTGGAGCAACCAGGAGTCTGGAACAAAGACTGAGGAGGGCAGAAAATCTGTAGGTTGACTACTGGAGGGAGCAGGAGGTCCAGAGCAGTGGACCCTGTGAAAAGACCATGGGATCTGTGGCTGGCTACTAGTAAGTCCATAATGTAGACTGGATACCAAAGAGACAGGTTTGCATGTGTGTGTCCCTGTGTGTGAGGCAAGAGGAGACCAGGGGATCCAGGAAGTTGCTCCAGGGAAGACTGGCTGCCCAAGGCCAGGTTCTGGAGGGTCCTACATACATGAAGTAGAGTTTAAGACCATGTCTCTGTGTGCATGTGTCTGTGCAGCTGCTATGGGGCTGTGTCCTCAGGAGCCTACCTGCCCAAGTGCCACCAAATGTGCAGATGGAAAGTCCAGGGCCACCTACTGAACAGAGCATGTGTCTCAGGCCAGCTACTGAATATTCAGATAGCATGTACGTATTTATAAGTTTTCATTAACAGTCTATCAGCCTCATGAGCCAGAGAGGGGACAAGGATGAGGCCATTGGTGCTGTTTGCATTTGTGTGAGCCTTGTGCCATGTCTGTGCTGCTCTCTGTGTCTCGCTGTGAGTACACATGCACTCAATTTTGGTGTGAGGCTGCCTGTTGGGAACACCTGCTCAGTCTTGGTACCTGCAGGACCTGGGGACACCGAGCTCCATCAGTCTCACCTGGACTGGGCTACAGGTTCAGCAAGTGATAATAATTTTGCATACAGCTCTGTCTGTGGGGCTGCAGGGAATGGCTAATTTGTGTTCTTGAGCTTGGCCAGCTGGAACGGCAGGGATCACCTGAATGAATATTTGTTCAAGAGGGAAAAAAGATACTAGCAGGAGGTGCTGCAACAAAACAGACACTGCTGTAGTTATGATCATATAAACAATGTAAATAAAACAGAAATGAGAGAAGGGTGTAGCTCATTTAAAGAGGCCGTTGACTTCCATGGGACTGTGCATGTAGTACTGTTAAATCCACCAAACAACTGGCCAAGTTTCTTTTGTTACTGGAGTAGGATACAGAGTAAAGCACTTCCGTTACCTGTAAATGTAACGTGCCTGACTTTTCTTCTAGTGGGCTGGCGTGGACCCTGAGGCAAGGAGAAGTAGCGCACTTCTGTGGTGGGAACCTGTGTAGGAGACAGAAGTGTGTCCAGTGCCTTGGCACTTACTTGGTGAAACAGTAAAGAGGTATGGCAATATGCTGCACCTCTACAGCCAAATTTTGAGAGGTATGAATAAGCTCAATGCTTGGTTTGGATGGTTGAACTCAACATCAGCTCCAGTGAGAATGCCTGTCTGATATAACAGCCAAAGGTTTTTTTACCATCACCAGAGAAAAACCATGTTCTTCTAAGATTCACCTTTCTTATTTCAGGTGAAAAATTTGAATACAACTAATCTATCCAACAAGAACTTATTTCTCTTCCTTAACCATGATTATCTCAGCTATAAATATCTGTGCTGTTCAATGCCTACCTTTGGTCAGACAAATCTCTTACTGATTGAGAACCCAAATCATCAACATGCCAGAGGCTTTGCATCAGGCCTGTTTTGATTACACTATACTTTGCACATACAAAATCAATGCAAGTTACATTATTTTACTACATACAGCCAGAGTAGCCGATTTCTGACCAATGTATAGAGATTGGACATGAAAACTTTGCTGCTCACATGCTAAGTGAAGCTCTTTCTTTGTAAGTGCTGCATGAGCACACTGGGAAAATATCCATTTTAGTACCAGTGAAGAGCACATTAAAACTTGTGTCTTTCCATATTTACAGAGAAGCAGAGGCATTTTTACATAAACAGTAGATGGATAACAGGTACCGGTCTACCCCAAGGCAAGCTGTTTCCCTTCCTGCAACTTTGCCTCAGGCTGTGCTCCCGACGGATGAGGATTTCCTGTGCTTGTTTCTCACTTGTGTCAGTAGGAAGATTGTGCCGGTTGTATGCTGGTGCCTGAAACAGAAAATACAGCCAGCTCATTTTCAGTGCATTTGCAATGTCAATCAGTCTGATCAACCACAGGGCCAAGGGGATATCTGCCTCAGCTCTGTCACCGACCCAGCACAGATCTCTTTGGTATCATATGGCAAAATGCAGCCATGCACAAATCTCATTGATGCAGAGCAAGATGGGAGAAAGCATGAACACAGCTGTAAGTCTCAGACGTCAAGGGCTGCATTTTGATGCCATTTTTGATAGACTCTTGCCTGCTCAAAGTGCAGGTATATAAAATATACCTACCTAAGAAAGCCTCTGGGCTTGTCCTTTGTCATCTCTTATCTCATTAACTGTAGTTGGGAGCTACAGATAGGTCTCAAGAAAGAGATAACTGGTAAACTCAGTTCTGAGCTTTGGTACTAATATTACTGAGCCTGAAGCAAGCTTCAGATGCACTCAGGAACAAAGAATGAATCTCCAGAATGAGATGCACAACTGAGTTTCCTTTCCATACTTGGACAAACTACAAATTAAGATTACCCTAAAACTGAGCATCATTTAAGGCAAGCTTTTTAGTTTATCACATACATCTAGTGAAATGAAGGAAATAATTATATCTGCCTTAAAGAGAAAAATTCACTGAAGTTTATAATCCCTCTTAAAAAGGAGAATCTGATCTCAGTTTCATTCGCAAGGATCCTTGTAAAGCTGATCTGGAAAGCAACAGCTTTTCAGAGCTGAAAATGAGTGTTAGAAGTGGCATTACTTTTCATCCAATCTTTCATTTCCAAAAGCACATCATTCTCAATACTACATAGGAAATGACTAGCACAAATAGTCATTACTGTAATTGATTTTGAAGAGAGAGAGTTCGTTTCAGTAAGCTAAGAGATAACTATATATGCAAATTGTTGCTGGTAAGATAAGAAATTAATATCATAAGGATAATTAGCCATGGCAAATCAAGCAATGTTAGGAATGAATAACATATTAATAACGCCACATTTAAATGAGCAGGCCCTAGCATTTTCTAGTACACGTGTGTTACATGAGTTAGCCCTGTTTATTGGCATAATTTCAAGGTTACTGTAATGCATCCTCTCCCACTCGTTGCTGTGGGCGAGTTTTCAATTGTCTGTTCAGTGCCCGAGACTGGATTAAGCAGATACCATACCCTGGGCTGCATCAGGGTCGCTACAAATTTCTGCAAAACAAATCCACGCTGAGGTATTATCACACCACTTTTACAGGGAAAAAAAAAAAAAAAAAAAAAAAAAAACACCAAAAAACACCAAAAAACAAAACACCTAAACGCGTAAAATGAAGCTCGGAGGCCGTGGAATTTTTTTTTTCCTTCTGTTTTTTTTTCTTTTTCCCCTCCCTTGGTGCGGGTGCATGCCGCTCCCACTCGCTCCGCCCGGCCCCGCGGCGGAGTTTCGCTGCCGCCGCCGGAGCCCTGCCCGGCCGGGCTGCGCTCCCGGGGCAAGGCGAAGGAAGCCTGACCTCTACAGCTCAGTCACAGGTTTTCCTGGCTGTGAGAACCTGACCAGTGCCCAAGCCCGGGGTTGTTCCCTCCTTGCCCCTTGTCCCCGGCCGGCCGCGGGCTCCCAGCTCCCGCAGGTGCCGCGGTACGGGGAGGGCAAACAGAGCGCGGCAGCGGCGGCTCACGCACCCTTTGCCGCACTTGGTACAGGCTGTGTGCCAGGACATCTCTCATGGCCTCCACCTCTGCCGGGGACAGCCTGTGTGCACGCTGGTTCCGGCCG
Source organism: Taeniopygia guttata (assembly GCF_048771995.1). Classification (NCBI taxonomy): domain Eukaryota; kingdom Metazoa; phylum Chordata; class Aves; order Passeriformes; family Estrildidae; genus Taeniopygia; species Taeniopygia guttata. The sequence goes on along the minus strand of NC_133024.1, from coordinate 86,576,511 downwards.
CTCCTGTAAATAAAAGGGGAAATCAAATATGATATTAATGAGCTGATTAAATACTAATCCCATTAGATAAAACATGGTCTATTTTTAGTGCTAGAAGGCTATGTAGAGCCTTCTAGTGATCAGCAACACCTGCAAATCATCCAAAGATTAATAAAAAAAGGTCAAATTTTGCTCTTTCATTGTTTTTATCCATATAGCGGGTACTCAAATTGGGCCCTAAGCCCTCATACAGCTGACAGCAGAAACTCTTCTTTCTTAAACCCCTGGAAGGAAGTTCCTATTTAAGGATTAGATTAGGCCATAACCAGCTCAGGAAAGCACTGCAAGTTTCCTCCTTTGCCTGAATAAAAGCTTCAGCATGGTCTAGCTGAAGTCTGGGCCTTGCCTTCTTACTGGATTTTACTCCTTTGAGAAAGTGAAGAAAATCCTTCAGAACAAGAGTATTCAATTATGAAGTCTGAGAGACCTGCCCTGTGGTAAGGAGAACATATAGGGTTTCCTTGCTACTGAACCTGTTTCTCCGTGTGAAATGAAAGAACCACCTAAAAGATAGTCATCTTTGTGTCTTTAAAAAACTTTGACAAGCCCACAGTCACTTGTAGCTGCCTGGCTTTTTCACCAGCAAAACAGTGGAGGAGAGCTGCTGTGAAATGTTATCGGGTTTCACCACATCAGTCAATCACTGTGAGAGTTAGTGTTCAGATGAATTCCCAGGAAAAGAAAGAGAAATAGATAGTGATCATCCAGGATGAATCAGTCTGAGTTTATCTTGTTGTTTGTGAATTTTTCCTTTCTTCATTTTGCTTTCTTGACTTCTTTTTTTTTTTTTTTTTTTTTGAAGTGATTGCAAGTAGTGTTTTTCTGCTAAGTGATGTCCTTAAAGTGTTGTCTGTAAATTGTGCAATTAGAAAATCAATTGTAATCTATGTACAGTATTGCCAGTATTGCCAAAGTTTTGTGTACATCTATCTCACACTTCCTCTAAAAAAATTTTGAAATTTTAATGGTAAAGGATGATGGATTCAAGCTAAACTGTGGTTATGATGTACACATAGGAAAAAGGTTGGAATTTACAATTACATCTACTTTAATAATATTACTACTGTTTTATTCTATGATCTACCATGAATATCTTGAAAACTTGTAGGACCAACATGAACTGCCTGGATTCTATATTTTACTGCCTCCTACCATCAAGTAGACAGTGATCTCTGGTGCCCTGGACCCTGTCCAAAGCCCCTGGAATATAAGAATTAATTCCTGATATATTTCAAGGTTTTGGAATGTGTTTTCATTCTGCCATCAGGCTAAAACAGAGATCTGACTTTTTTTTCTGTGAAATAAAACAAAGAGAGAAATTAACAACAGGTTAAGGTGTAGTATTAGAGCTAGAACTGGGATAAGCAACAGGTTAAGGACCTCACTGAAGCACGAGTGACCCATGAGTCTGCCACTGAGATGCTGGCAAATCAGTGTGACAGAAAAGGGCTGCCTTTCTGGATTTGACCCTGATATATCCTTTCCATCAAATGTTTAATTGACATGCATCGATTCTCAACAATTGCAATAGCAACTAAGTTAGTTATTTACCATTAGGGAAAAAAAGACCTTCACCATCACCCAGTTCCAGGCTGAGTGGGTGGGTGCATTGATTGGCTGGTTCCTTTTTTACTTGCTTTCAGTTCTCAGAGATACACTGAGAGGATTTGGGGATACCACCAATTTTTCAGGCTTGGGTGCACTGCGTCTTTACTCCCTGCTGGGTGTGGTGTGTCTCAGACTGGAGCACAGCCCATGTATGCTGCCCTCCACACAAGGAAACCAGACTCCTTGCTGTCAGCAGCCCCTCTCTGATGTCCCTTAAAACAACAGGGAGACCCTAGGCACACCTGGGAAAATATACACAAGCACAAGCACTGGGGACTGTCAACAAGTATTGGTCTCTAAAATACAGGATTGGGTCATTTGTGTAATGCAAATGGAACAGGAATAGTTGCTGCAGGTGGCTTTGACATCACAGGGAACAACTGCCTCCCTGCTTTGTGCTTCACTGAATGTGTCCACAGGGTCTTTATACCTTACAGATGGGAATAAATAGGGGAAAGCATCTAAACAGGGAAAAACTTCTCTCCACTGGGGAGATTATCAGATTATCTCTACTTTTCCAGCTGCACACCTGACTTTCTCCACATGACAGCACAGAATTATCCAGTTTTAAGTAATTTCAAATCTTATTATTTTGCTCTTAAAGTGAATTAAATAGAATAAATAAAACTGCTTGAGTCTCAGTTGAGCTGGGGTAGCAAGAGAAAAATAGTATGAAGATAACCTATATTGTTCTGCAGCACAAATAAAAAACCATCATTCTTTTAATGGGATTGGAAATTAACCTACCCAACTGATAACAATGCATGTATATGGTAATAAGGAACAGATTGGTTTTACATTTTGCAATACATTAAGAAAGGGCTTTCAAAAAAAACCCAAACATGTTCAGTATGTTACTAAACCCATAAAGTAATCCTTATTGAAACAATTTCTTTTGTTCTTATTGAATCATCCAACATGTTACAACAAAGAACAGCACAAGATATATATTTGTGAAGAAAAAAATTATAATATGCCATGAAAGCTGTCTCTCTGTAATGACTGTCATGACATTATTTCTTCCTTAGATATGGAGATACTTGATATTTGATACATGGGTACTCAATACATTGATACTTGCACAATCTGTGTAATATTATTTTTTATATTATATCTAAAATGTTGAACTCTGTAAACTCTTTATTTTTCTTCACTCATCCTGTGAATGAAAACATTATCGTGCACAACTTTATCATAACTGTATCTCCACAGATGATAACACAACAGTTGGTTCTGATCTGTACTATATTGATATTCTAAGATTTACCAAAGTCAATATTGCAGCAATATGAAGCCAGCATTAAGTAAACTCAGTACCGAACCATCTCTGTCTGTAATGGTCATATTGCCAACAAAAATGAGCCATAAACCCTCAGTTTTGATAATATCTCCTAGACTCCACTTTTGGCATTTCTATCCTTATGTATGAGGCTTATATTCTCCAAAATATCATAACCAAATGCTCTGCTTTTGTTCCAGTGTGGATTCTTTGTTGCACAAACCATAGGCAAATTTTCTCACTCCACACTGAAAATCCTGTAAATTGGATACCCACTCCACCTGCAGGAATCACACCAGCATGAATGTAATTCTTTAATTTACAGCATTGGAGATCTGCTTTGATTCTTTTAAAGTAAGTCTCCTTGTGTGCATAAAGGCTGCAAAAACTGATCAGAAGTGTGACTGAGAGTTTTCTCACTACTCTGGCAGTGCTAATAATGATTTCTATACCATACATTGGAATTTTATTTCAAATCTCCTCTTGTTCATGGCCAGAGTTTTATATCTTCATTGAAGACAGAGACTTTAGGTACATGCTGAATCCATGACAGCAATCAGGAAATTTATAAATACATTTAGAAACCTTTTATACAAGTTCATTTAATTGCTGTGGGGGAAGGCAGCAAGAACTGCTGTATCGGCTCAGACCAAAGATCCACCAACTAGCTCAATACCGTCTCCTGCAGTGCTCAGCAGCAGACACTTATCAATGAACAGAAGTGGGAAAACGTGTATTTTCCTAGAACACTCACAGCCTGCAAGATCATTATGGTTTTGAGCCACAGGCTGTTTTTCTGAAGTTGACACTTCATTTTTAAAAAGGCTTTCTCCTCAGAGGATGATGCACAGCAAAATTCAATTATAGCCAGGGTAGAGATGGCAAAAATTAGTCCATCATATCAGCTGTTTATTAAAGAATATTTTTCAATCTAAATTCTCAGCTCAGGTGAAAATTTCTGAACTATGCTAGAGTGATCTGTCTTACTTTCTCATTCCCTCAGGAAAAGAAGAGGGATGTGGTTTGATTGCCATGGACTGTCCATCAACCTTGCACATTTTCTCTTGGCTCAGAATGGTTAAGGGATTACAGCAGACAGAAAGGAGCCTGACATACATGCAGTCTTTTTTAATATCATCCATTCAACAAAGAATAATTTAGAGAGAAAAGGGCTAGGTCTTACACTGCATGCTGACATCAGTACAAGAAAGCAGACTGATCTTGACATGATTAAGCCAGAGTTTCAAGCGTTTTAATTTAATATCCAGTTGCTATTTGGATTTTCTGTTATTGGTAGAGATCATCATTCAAAAAAGGTAATATGCCGGACCCTACCAGAAGCTGCTGCAAAATGGAGAGAGCTTTAAGGATGTAACAGGAAAGAGCAGGCAATAGCAACAGAGCAACAGTGGTCAGCAAGAATCCTGGAAAGAAATTATGGAGGCAAGTGCCTGCAGCATTACCTGTGCTCTGGACAGTGTGTTACAAAGCAAGGATAAATGCATGCATATCAATCATAGTATGCAAGATGGAAGATTTGTGCAACTTTTCTCCTAGAGGGTGTTCCCTCAGTTACCTCTGGAGATCCTACCAGTTTTGTCTCCTGGTCTGTCTCATGTCAAGTTGCATTACTGTTTGGTAGAACCATAGAACGCCTTGCATCTGGCTCCAAACCCCCCACAATGAGCAAAGGACATCCTCAACTCTGTCAGGGTGCTCAGAGCTCCATCACACCTGACCTTGAATGTTTCCTGGGATGAGGGATCTGCCATCTCCCAGAGCAACCTGTTCCAGAGTTTCATCACCCTCATCATAAAAAAGTTCTTGCACCTAGTCTGAACCTACCTTCTCCTAGTCCTACTGCTACAAGCCTACTAAAAATTCTGTCCCCATCTTTCTTGTAAGCCCTCTTTAAGTACTGGAAATTTGCAAGCAAGTGTCCCCAGATCCTTCTCTGTCTCCTAGAAGAGGCACTTCAGCCAGATCATCATTGTGGCAGTCCTCTGGACCGGATCTAACAAGTCCGTGTCTTCCCTGTACTGAGAGCAGGACACAGCGCTGCAAGGTCTCACAAGGCAGAGCAGCAGAGGAGAATCCCCTCCCCCAACCTGCTGGCCATGCTACTTTTGATGCAGGATATGATTGTCTTTCTGGGCTGCAAGTGCACATTGACAGTTCATATCCAGCATTTCGACCACAAGTATCCTCAAGTCATTCTTGACAGGCCGCTTTCAATGTTTAATTGGACAAATTTGTTTGTTTTGGAAATACCAAAACATGCCAAGGTGGTTTGAGGGATTGCAAACTGCAGCAACAAAAATTGCAAATGCTACAAAAAATATCTGTTCTCAGCAAAAATTCATGGTTGGGACAATGGAGTCAGGACCTGTATGCTAAGCCATCTTGCAGGTCTCTCAGCACCTGGCAGGGATTAACAAAACCCACTGGCCAGGTAAGTGAAAAGTAGATCTGTCTTGAGCCAGTACTGTGATTTAAAGCAACCAGAGTGGCTTCTGTACCCAACTCATGATTCCTCTTCAGGACTACCTATCATGGAAAAGAAACAGGAATGTCCATGATTTTAATTTTCATTCTCTGAGCAAAGCACAAATATGATTAACACCAAATTGCACCTTCTCTTTTCATAACTGTCTTCTTTTTTCTTACATTTCAATTAAGTCATGGAATACCTTGCAGACTTCCTCATTTTTGTCCCTGTGCTCTTGTCCCTACACTGCAAAGGGTCAGGAGGCTGGTACTCACTGTAGAGAAGTAGTGGATGGTTTTGAAATTTTCATGCCACTCTCAGCCATTTCGATGGCCAATTTTATCTCCATTTTTTTGTACAATGACACAAGGCTGGATTTGGGCTGGTGTTCCCGAATTAAAATTTTCTTCAAATACTTATTGTCAAACTTCTTAAATCTGCAAAAGAGATACCAAAATCAAAGTGTAGAAAAATATATTTATTACAAACGTTTCTGTAGTACAAGCTGATCTTCATTCAAATGCATATATCTACAATTCAGTGGGGGAAACTGAATACAAATTAGTGGCACCTGTGGACTCCTGAAGGCCTGGTGAGCTGAGACCTTTAGGGGGATATTTGGCATAGTCTACTGGTCCACAGAGATTGCAGAGCCCGCTAGACAAAAGAAAGAAACAAGCTGCAATCAGAGCAAAAAAGAGGGCTGTGTGTATGTTTGCATATTACACTGCCACATTTGTCAGAAAAGAATACGGCCAGTCTCCATGCTTTTGTACAAATGTTGCATTATAGAAGGACATAACAGCAGCAGCTGCTCTTACTGTAATCCTGGCCTATTCAGTCAGCCACCAATGAGGCTCTAAGTGGCCCAGCAGTTACAGTAGTTAGGGCCCATTACATTGCTGATAATTTTGAATCCTGACAATTAGAGCAGAGAAAATACATTTCTTTGTATTCTGAATAACAGAGAAATTGAAAGGACCCCAAAATACTATGTGCTTGCATGCTGCAGATTGTAAAATATTGCTAATGTGTGGCATAATTTGAATGTGAATGTGTGTGGGTGCCTTGGAACAGGTACATGCTTTCAGGCAGACATTTAGCAGAACAACAGCAGATCTTCAGCAGAGCAACAGTTCTTTCTTTCAAAGAAACAGTTTACCACAGCAAGGTAAGGTGCTCCACGATGCTGGGAAAAGCACTACAGGATTTGTATCATTTTTTTCCTTAGCAAAGGCCATTTTTTATTCATTAATAGCAGAGGAAGGTACACAAATATTTGCACGGGGATTAGAGCTCTTTATGCTTTTCTGTGTAACAAAAAGCCTCCTGGATTGTCATTGTTTAGGTAATTAATTCTGATACACAAGTTTAAAGTTGCATATGAAAGTTTAGGGAATACTTTTTAATACAATCTTCTTATATTAAATGTCAGACACAGTGGGTTTTTTTGAATCTGTCCATGAACTAAAACACTACATTTATGGCTAGTTCAGGGAAAATTCTCTTTTCAGAGATATCAGGTAGATATCGGACAAAGGGATAGCATTTACTCACAGATATGTATAAATGCCGCTATTTCAATGGATTTACTGCTCCAACAGAGATTTGTTCAGTTTATTGACTGCACAGGCAGTGGTGTGGTCCCAGGAGATGGCTATCCTAAAGCTATCTCTGTACTCAGAGCCAGGAAGACATTCTAGAGTCTGCGTATGCCCTAGTACATTATATCATTATTCCCCACTGGGACAAGAATTCGATGCAAACTAGTCATCCTCTTCCCACTCTGAATTTCTGCTTTCCATAGGGAGAAACCCAGTCATGAAAGGACTTGCCACATGTCCCAGCAGACACCCTTAGCTGGATTACTGTACTCCAGTACTGAAAGGTCAGACAGGATTCCAACACAGAAGCCTAGGCATAACTAGGGATAACCTTTATCCCACAACACCATAATAAGATGTTTAGGGGAAAGAAAAATCAGTCTTTTCCCTACTTCCCTTCACATGCTGTGGTGGTAGCCAACATGTCCACAGAACTCCCTTAGGGAAAAGGTAAAGGGAACAGCAGATCTATCTCTTCTGGGCAGAGCTTGAAGAGCTGCAAAGCTTCACAGAAGCACCTCACCCTGCTTATGGAAGGGACAATGTGGGCCCTGCATTTCTGAGTAAAGACTAGCTTGAGAGTATCTGCTTATGCTACTGGCTGTTTAAGTGGAAACACTCTCTTCAGCACTCTTATTTTAGATAAGAGCCATTACTGAATGCAAAGACCTGTAAGGACAGCTGAGTAATTATTGCTGATTCTCTACTACCAGCAAGGGCTCCTTTTTGCTGTGGAGGCTCACAGCAAAAGTCAGTGAAGCACTGACACCATGTATAGCTTATGTTCTAAATCCAGAGTTAAAGAAGTATTTCATGTGATCTCAAATTTATACCAAGGCTATGCACAGGCTGATACCTGCAGCATGAGTTCCCATGCTATGTTTTTCTTTCTGAAGGCTTATTTTCTGCCTGAGCCCATCCAATTTAGAAGACAATGTATGAGCATTACACTCTCAAGAGTTAATGGTTACTCAGGAATTCAGTTTCTAAAAAGAGATATGGCACATGACCCCAGCATTTTGATTTCCTATTCTATTTACCTACTATATTTAAAATGACAGGTTATTTTGTTATATTAGACTGCAATAATACTTACTTATCGTGAGATACTTACTTATCTCTCAGCTGATAATGACTCCAATGTCCACATATGTCTTCAATACCAGCCTTCAAGTGATCCATCAACTGCAGAAAAAAGCATGGAAACATTTTAAGTGGTCATTATGAAAAAAGAATGTTACCACAAATATGCACTTATTGACGTGATTTTGAGATTTATTTTTTTATTGGAGCATGTAAGTTAATTCTGAAAGCACCTACATTTCTCTAAAAATCAAGGAAAAGATGCCGCTGCGGCAGCTTGGCTGCAGTGGCAATGTTTTGATGGAGGCAAAAAAATGTTCAGTCCCCTTTTTGTCTACTGACCCAAAATATAAATTCTTGGTTCTTGTTTCCCTTCCAAGTTTCCCCTCCTCATGTGTGGCCTTCCTGGGAGAGGCACAGGGCCACACCAGCACCTTCACCTTGACAGTTAAATTCTCTGAGGATTTTGCAAAATGACATGAGACTGGTCACTGCTAACTTTTACTTTTGGTCCTTTTTTGTGCATTGCCAGCACTACAGAGACAGAAAAAGACCAGTTCTTACAGACATATTGTCATAAGAGGTACTTTAAAATGCAAGTTCTCTTCATGGTTCAGTGTAAAGGTTCAGATAGAGTTAAGAATTAATTCTAGAATAAGAATTAAATTCACTTTAAATTCAAAATCAGTTCAGATGTTCTAACTTTGCTAATGTCTCTACAGCTTACATCTCTGTGTGTGTTTCATTTTTAGACACAGTGTTTCTGTTAATTTCAAATGTATTCCCTATTTTGAAATGAAAGAATGCACATAGCTTTTTTGTAATGTTAAATCAGATTGAAGAACTTCATGTTATTTTATATAATAGTAAATTAGGAACTGAAGTGAATGTTTGAGAGGGTAAAAGATCACTACTCAGAATAATTTGAAATTAAGTTTGCAGTTCAATCGCTCAACTCAGATCAATAAATCTGGATTAAAGGCTTTTAAGGCTTCACTGTCTAGAACTGGTCAAAAGATAGCAACAAATGTTTCTGACTAATCCACCTAGGAAGGATGGTGAGTGCTTTGGTTAACATTACCTTTCTCTTTCTGTCCTCCCATGGTCAAAGTACCAATAAGTAAGGGACCTACTACACCATGACACTTGTGAATGATAGTATAATATAATAGTAAATATGAATATAAATGAAATGCAAGATCTTAAAAAAATATGCCTAGGTTACCTCCATACATTCTTAAAAGCATTGAGCATCCAAATGCACTGAATGCCAGGTTTCCAAGTGCCTCCCTCATTCCAGCTCTTTTGGAATACCTGTTCTTTTCTTTTTGGAATACTGGTTACTGATATAAAAAACTTACTCGCACATGAATTTCTTCATTGATCGATTCCTTTTTGTTCGTCTTTTTAACATCCAGATATCTGACCAACGGTCCAATTGTAATTCCCTGCATTTGGAATAATAAGTTGAATTGTTAATTAAATTTTAGGCAAAAATATAAAGAAAGCAAAAGGGGATAATTTTAATCAGTTAGGAAAGCTGTGTCTTAGCACAGAAATTAACCATTATTAGTATGGAGAGCTACAGAAGAGAATTTAAAATCAAAAGCTTTTTTAAAGAGGGGTTTTTAAGTGAGATTCTATTTATTGGCATATTCTAATTATGTAAAGTAACTGACTCATTGGCATTCATCTTCAAAAGAGGACTCATTTGAGAGAAAATACTATCTTTGTGAGATCTTGAAGTCTTAAAACCATTTACTTCAACATTTTCAGAATTAAAATTTCCAGGGGTTTTTCACTTAGAAATGGTTTTCAGTTTTTCCCATTTCTTTACCGCACTGCTACAGAAAACCATTTTAGAAGGAGAAATAGAAATCAATTGGGTTTTTTTGTGAAAAACAATGTTCTGGTGGAATCTAAGCACCTTATTTATCACAAGTGCATAGTGCCCCATTGGCACCCTAGAGGATCTGGGACCTTGGTATTGTAAAATGCAAAAGATGGGATGCAAGTACACTAGAAGTTTCAGTTCTTCCAGGTACAGCAGTAAGCCAGGTGGAATAACTCAAATATCTAAAGTAGACACCTATACTTACAAATGTGACTTATTCACTTTATTTTTCTTAGGATTCTTTTACAAAGGATTTCAAAATATTTGTATTTGGTCTCCAAGACAGATGAAGATAAAAGTATAAAATTTGAAATCTGTCACAGAACAAACATACTGTTTTCTGGTCAGTTTAAGATATATTACAAATAAAGAAAGAATTAGTACTGAAAAGTAAAGCTAAAATACTTCTTGAATTGGAAGCACCAGGAAATGTATGTGGAATGAGCATAAATAATTTTGGATACCAAGTGCCCTCTCCCCTGAATATTTTAAAAGATACATGTTTTCAATACAGAATTTTTGTATTCCCTAAAAGCTCTAAAAAAGGCTAATTACACAGTACAGAGCTAAATCTGGCCCTAAAGTGCAATAACTTGTCCTAGCCTAGGAGTGACTTCAATGCAATTTTCACTATGAAGCTTTCAGCCACCTCTATTACATGAAAGCTATCCATTAATAAATATACGTACTTGGATGAACACAGTAAAATATATAACCACAATAGTTGCAGTGATGAATAGGTTTTTTCTGGGGAAAAGATTCTTTGGAAGCAAGAATGCAAGAGAAAAGCTGCTGGCTCCTCGGAGGCCGCTGTAAGAAATAATGAGTTGGTCTTTGAAGGTGAAGGGATATGTTCGGAACTTGTTACTGATGTAGAAGAGAGCAAACACACCTAGGAAGGGAATAAAAAACCACAGCTATTATTAATCAAGGAGAAAAAGAAAATATTAAATATTAAAAGCAAAACAAGTCTTGGCTTGGGGAACCATTGACAGCCTCTGTTTTTTTCTGTTTTGGTTTCTTGTAGCTTCACTTTGACCAACTGCTAAACTTGGCTTGTGTGAAATATCTCCTGTAAAATACTGTGGCGCCTAACATCTTCGGGATTTAAATTCATTAATGCAGTTTAGAAGTGAGATTAGGGGAAAATATTTACTTCCTATACTTATATTGCATAGTTTCCTCCAAAGTGTTCTGGAGAAAAGAAAAACAACTGGATGAGAGTTTTCCCTGTACCTTCCCTTGCAATGTTTCCAGATTTCTGCACAGTATCTGCCTAAAGTGTTTGAACAATGCTTTACCAACAAGTCCTGTGGACAGGTTCACTGAAAGACAAGGAATAATAGCATTTTAAATTTTAATCCTCAGGCTTATTGCATCTCTAATTCTTTGTTTATTTTTTAAACTTCATTTTACTTTTAATAAAATTTAAAATTAATAAGATAATCTGCAGCTGTGTAAGGACTGCAACTTGTCTTTATAATGTAATTTTAACAATTTGTTTGATTTATTTCTTCATCCTCCACAAGAAATATAAATCCTATGTTTTATGAGGAAACCATTAAATTATTGACATAAAAGCTGACAAATGCTGGTAACTGGTGTTATTTTACACAGCTGTCACTGATACACACTGGATTATTAGAGGTAAAGCAAGTAACAGCATCCTCTGATGTAGGTTGCTGGATATCACTTTATGCAAGACATTTTTTGGCTACTTATATCTATGCTAGGCATCAGGTACTCAGTGAAACAGCCTATGTGAGGTATCAGCTTCAAGACCACTTCTCTTTACTTTATTCAGGCTTCAGAGAGAATGATGCAATCATTTTAACACAAATTTATTAGAAAATGTTTTGTCCTTTCTCTAGAAAGCTCTAGCACTCCCCTTGGTGTCGGAGAGAAGGATGGACATGTGGCTGGAAAACAGCTTTTATATCAGGACAGCATTGTTTCTGTCTTAATTAGAAAGATATTTAAAAATGGAAAGCAAGCCTTTAAAAATTTAGAGACCACACTTGGTCCAGATATAGCAAGAAAATATGTAATTACTTTCATTTTGCTACCACCTCCAGAACACCAACCACCAGCCTTCTTATTCCTTCTCCCTTTTCAGCATTACTTTCAACCCATTCTGGACATTAGGAAGATATGAGAAACTGTGTCTCACAACTTGTCTGACATTATCTATAAACTGTCCTGCTTATGCTAGAGGAATCTGTCCCACAGGTCAGGGAGTAGGATACCTTTGTAGGAATGGGACATACCACGTGCAAAAAATGTAGTAATTTCATATGGGCACTATTTTTAGCAGTTTGAAACTTTAGATTTGACTTGTGAGGAGTAGTAGCATAGTGCTGTCAGCCCACATGTGGTATAAGTCCCTGTTCAGTTATCTATCAGTGCTAATTTTCACCTTCCCTCTTTTCCTATGCCTCCAGCACTCCCAGCCCGGGACCTGTAGTGTTATAGCACGGAAGTGTGATGATATACATTATCTAATTAGTAAGTTAATGACCATGTGTTGTGAAATCATTATGAGGCCCACTTACCCAAGGGGCATATAGTAAATTAAGATATAAACATCTATCTATTGTAATCATTATATTTTAATTTTGCTTAAAAAATTCAATTTTCAGCTAAATGCAAAGTGTATGCTTGGAGACTCACATTCAGATTTGTGTGGGGCTTTTCCCCACTTTTCCTCTGTGTGTTGATTTGTGAAATTTGCTTGTCACTAATATAAACTAATAAATTTGTTGTTAAACCAGTTGTGCCAGTCCCCACAAAGTTTTCTGACAAAATTTTGTGCCAAAGAGTTTTTCTCATAGGTACGGAGAAGGTTGTCTGCAAAAGCTGACTTACTCAGTGTCCGCCAAATGAGGCAGAAGAGCAGAGTGAAACAAATGAAGGCCCAGTTCCATTCATGGTTTTTCCCCACTGTAGACACTCCCATGAACACAAAAATCAGGGTCTCACTGATGCTGCTTAGCATCTTCATGAAATATTTTATAGTGGTATAAGAATTCTGGGAAACATTCTCCTCCACGTATTTTTTCATTGTCACTGCACATGCTGTCATCCTGTATCAAGCGAAACATCAGAGATCAGCCACAACCTGTTCTTCTTTTCAGTTAAGGACAACATCAGCCATCATTACCCTGTACTGTCCACCACCATATTCTGACCTTCATCATAACAAGCATTTTAGCTCTTCAGTAACATTAGCTATTTCATTAGATAGAAAAGGATCTTCATTCGGGTTTACAAATCTGTTTTACTTATAGGATAAAGGAAGCAAAGTAGTCAGCCTTTCTGACAAGGAAGGGAGCGTATCGCATTCCAGCTCAAAGTCCATTTTATCCTGAATGCCTAACATGGAGCCACCAAGCACCAAGTATTTGTCTCAAACAATCGGCAGGTCAGTTTTGTACCAGCCTACAGGTCGATCAGTTAGAGAGACATAACCTGCCTCTTGGTGATATCTCCCTTGTGGTGGCAGTGCATGGCAGCCCCATGCCAGGGCCAAAGCTCCCAAGGCTGCCAGATCAGCAGTGCCAGGGCAAGCTTCAGGACTCTCCAACCACAGCAGCCCACTGTGGCACAGCAGGAGAAAATCCAATTATTCTTTGGAGGTGTCCTTCTCCCTGTAGTTACCTAGGGTGTGTGGAATGTGCCTAAGGAAGCAAAGGAACATTTTCCACTTCTTCACTGTTAATGAAGCCTAGTGCCTGTGTCAGACATCAGCAGCCACCCAGCACAGACACTGGTGACAATCACTTGGAACAGCAGTCTTTGATCAGCCTTACTGAATGGGATTCCCTTTTCCCCTCTGCATTTTCCATAGGTAACACACAGATTGAGTGCTATGCTAGTAACATATTCCATCACCTCTTTTCTACTTATATGATTTTAGTCTCTGGGGACCTCTTGTAATGATATTTTTCCAAACTTGTGAATTCAGAGAATGATGACTGTTCATTAAATAACCTTCCTCTAGTTTCAGTTCATTTAATTTCCACTGAAGAAATCTCAAGGGTATCCTGGTGAAGCTGAGTCATTTAGCATGTCCAAGGACACTCCAAGACAAGGCCATTAGGCATTAATGATTAATACTGTTGACTTTCAGATACACATACATAATAGACTTTCATGATCCAAGTGAAAAATGAATGAATCCTCAATAATTCAGAAAGGTGACAATAAGTTCCCATCTCTAAAACAAGCAATAATTTCCTTAATGAAGCAGTAAGAATAAAAAATCCAAATTATATTACCATTCTTAAATTAATAATAACTTCAGAACTCTAATGAAAATAGGAAGTGAAAGAAATAAGGAGCTATGTAGTCCTGTACAAGTAGTGGGGAGGAAGCAGTATTTTGGGCAGTGCAGGTAGGAAAGGGTCCATATGGTTTTACTGTTCACTGTACATCTAATCCTGCTCAACTGAAGTTGCCAGTCACCTCAATCTGAGCATATGTGTTGGTACACAAAACATAGTACAAGACTCATTTGCCTTGTCTAATTGATGAAGATAATCTATATCCAGTCTAACTAAGTATTTAATATGTTTAAATATTCAAATACTGCTTCCCAGGACCATCCTGCAGAGGTTACTTTTATAAAGGCAATTCTGCTCTGAAGCTGACTAACTCAGGATTCTTCAGCCTGGAGAAGAGAAAGCTTCAGGAACACCTTATTTCAATCTTTTGACATTTAAAAGAGGTCACTAAGAAAGATGGGGACAAACTTTTTAGTAGCATCTATTGCAAAGTGACAGGGGATAATAGTTTTAGACTAAAAGTAGATTTAGACTAGATGTAAGGAAAATCTATTTTATAATGAGAGTGGTGAAGCACTAGAGAGGTTGCCCAGAACAGTGGCAGACATCCTACCTGTGAAAACATTCAAGGCCAGTTTGGACAGGAATCTGAGCAGCCTGATCTAGCTGAAGATGTCTCTGCTCATTACCAGGGCATTGGACTAGATTGCCTTTAAGTGTCCCTTCCAACCCAAACCATTCTGTGATTCTGTGAAATCAGAGCTTCACAAGTTGAGGTGAGTAAATGCACCTGTCTGGAAATCAGCAGCCATATGCTTCTATTTGTTAAGTTTAAACTGGTTCGTCCTCTATAAAGGGAAGCACTTTCTACAACACAAAGTCATCCAAGGCCCCTTGTGAAAGCCCAGAGCCAGTAGGGGCCGTGCAAAGCTGCTGCTGTGCACTGAGCCTATGGCAGCAGCAGCACCAGCTGGAGCATTATAGCAACATGAGGTCTCCATGTCTTTATGCTGCACCGAGCAGGTGGGCTGTTTTGGGTGGTATCCTTCAAGTCACTTGCCAGCAGCTTTCTCCTTAAGCCTCTCACTTCCATCCCTATTCCTTCTTTTCTCTTCCAGTTCCTTTCCTGCTGCCATCCTCTTTTCTTTCCACAATTCTCACCATTGCTGCATTTACTCCAGTCAGGAACCTAACAGCTTTCTCTCTGCAGCAGGCATTTTGAGGAGCATGTCCCCTGCATTACAGCAGTATCAAGCTATCCTGACCACAAAAAAATGATTGTCGATATTCATATACATGACTATAAGTATGCATGTCTAGGTGATGTTATTCATATACATGACTATAAGTATGCATGTGTAGGTGATGTTCTCTTTCCTCTGGTTTTTCCCCAGTTCCAATCCCAGTGATGCTGTTCAAATGTAATATAATTCCAGTGAATTGTGTTAGGGCTGATATTCACAAAGAATTCAGATGTGCTTTCTTATATTTCCCACACCAATTGTTTTCTGTATCTCTTAGAATCTGATGGTGAAGCTGCTTAGAAATAAATACAGATAAACTGATGTAGTATCAAAGCATTCTGTCCTGCTGCTGATCTTATCAGAGATAGCAGACAGATGGTGGCAGCACTGGCCACTTTATCCACAACTTGCAGTACTTTACCAACGCCCCTCAATAGCCGTGCCTACATTGACTGTAGGTTTGCTTGTCCTAGTTACCACTGCATTTTACAGATCTCTAAGAAGTTGTGCACTGCATCTCTAAGCCAGAGACTGAATGCTTGTGTTGTACCAACCTTGAGCAAACCACCACAAAACAACACCAGTTCCTCAAAGAGATCATCCAAAAAGCCATAAGGAATACTCACGCCAAAATGCCAGAGATGTAAAGGGTTTCAGCACACAAGTATGAGAGGTAGCTGAACATGAAGACCAGCAGCGGTTCGATTGAAGAGACGTTGTGGGTGAAACGAGTCATGAATGCCGAGACAAATCCAAACACGATGCCAAACAAGAATCCACCCAGCCCTACCACAAAGAAGCGCGCAAAGCCAGCAAAGACATCAATGGATTCAATTTCTTCATACCTGTGCATCTGGGTGAAGGCAATGAAGATGTTATATAAAACCTACATGAGAAAATAAGAAGACAGCAGTTAGGCATCTTTCTGAACCTGGCAGGCTTACTTATTTCATAGGTGAAACAATGTGTGTGAGTTTAAGTGTCTATGTATGCCAGAAATTGCTTTAGACAGATCAGCAAAGTAACAATTGAAATCTCAGCTGGTTCTTAACAAGTTTCAGAAATAAGAGTCCATTAAGTGTCCTGAAAAAGAGCAAAAAAAAAAAAAAAAGGTAAATGGCTGTGGAATAGTAGTAAATTACTGGAGTAAATTAAAAACCCCAGGCTCTACCCTCCATTTTCTCCTTCTGACTCAGGTTGGGGCAGGGCAGGGACTAAGAGTCACATATTTGATTTAAATACCCTTTATTTGTCTATAGGATCAGTCAATAGACTTGACAAACTTCATCAGATGGACATAGGAATGTTACATGTTTTCAATGGCACTTGACACATAAAAATCATGAAACATCACTGGGAAGGGGAAGGGAAGATGGTAGCATCAGTTTCATAATGTCTATAGCTAGGTAAAAAATGTCTCTTCATCATCATATATTTGGAGTGTGATGCCACTTAATCACCTCCCCAGATAATAACCTCAAAGTATGAAACAAATGCTGTGATAATCTAAATGTTCTAAAGACCCTGCACATATACACATTTTGACTAGAAAGCTTGAAATTGCAAAAACTAAAAGAAAATATCAGATTAGAAGAAAAATTCAATTTAATTCAAATTATAATTTTATATAATATATTATATAATTTGGTCTGTAAAGATAATATCTTAAAGCAGAAAACTTTACCAAACTTCTATTATCAATACTTTATATTCTGCAGAAATGTTAATGAAAAATGTTCCTCATATTCCACTTTCATTCATCTTTTAGAAACTAATAGAAAATTTCCAGAGTGGTGTAGTAATAAAAAGGCCTTAGAGGTTGCTGTTGCTGACAATCAGTTAATATTAAGTCGTGTCAGACCTGTTTACTGTGAGTGTGTAACACATGAAAGTCACCTTTCAGTTTTGAAGAGAATTTGGGAAACAAATAGACACCAGCTCTCCAAAGCTGTTGCTAAAGCATTAGTTCCCTAAAGCATTAGTTCAAAAACTAATAGCATTAGTTAAAAAACAATAAATAGACCAAAGTCATTTGAATTTTATGATTTTTTTTTTGGTCTTTCTTCTTCATCTAGTTACTTTCAGAAGGTTATTAGGAAGACTAAAGCAGGTATTTGCAGGTAGAAGAGTCAAGCTTATTAGGATAATGATTACTGCTCAGCTACTATCTAATCTTAAATTGCTGCCTGGGACATATAACCTTGAGCTGTCATACAGTCTGTTCTCCAGGAGGCTCACTGCTAATAGTTCTGGGAGACAGACAAAGCCAAACAAAATAATTCTTTCAAGAAAATACCCAGAACTTCCTTTTCCTAATGCCAGTGTATGAAATTTGTCTCTTCAGTAGCAGATAAGGAAAAGAGGTCTTGTCTTCACAGTAAGCAAACTTCACCCTACTTACCCTATAGCTTTAATTTCAGAGCCTGTTTTCTCTATTTCCCTTTCTTGTAGACTTTGACCTCTTCCTGAGACTTGTGATTCTTTATAAATGATTCTATGCTGACTTATGAAGAAAGATCCTCAGCAAATGACTTAAGTTTTTTTTTTCACTTTTCTAGTTCCTAAAGTATCCATATGATTTAACTGATTTGGCATAAAAATGAAAGTTATGGAAATATGACATAATTTCTATTTTTTTTTTTTTTTTTTGTAACATGCTTTGTGGGAGTAAACTGTTCTGTACCACATCCTGCACTGTGTCATATCAATAAGGCTCAGCTAAGTTACATTGCAGTGTTAATGCCAGTAAATGCATTACTAGAATTCTTTATATATTAGGAAAGCCTAAACCAGACTAGGAGGCTTTTGTTCACACAAATAGAAGAGATGGATTCATAGTGGTCTCATGTAGCAACTCTGAGAATGTAATGATTTGGGTTGCTCAGAGAAGATTTTATACCACTGTGCAGCTCTCAGAACAACAGAGAGGAACAGAGAGCATGACACTGTTGACACAGGGGACTCCCCAAGGACTGCTCCAGGTGTCTATGTACAATTACTGCACACAGAGTCCACACTAGAAGCATTGGAAGAAGAGATTTTCAAGCGACTGCCTTAATCACCAACACAGGCTGTCTTGATAATTTTTTTTTGCCACCCTGCTAATTCTGACTCCTGTAGTTGGTTTTACTCTAAATACAGTGGAACATTTACAGCAGGAGCAGAGAATATCTCTATCCTCCTATCTAGCATCCAAACTAGTGGCCAAGGTCTTTCTCAACATCAAAGAGTCAATTTCAAATCTCCTCAAATAAAAAAAAAAAGTAATTGTACTTAGGTCTTCAACATGTATTAGATTTAACTGTTCTGTTTACAAAGAAGAGAGAGCTCCATTAGAGACTACAGCCAGTGCCACTCATTTTGAGTACAGCATGACATACAGGTGTTCTCAGTATTTCTAAAACCAAGTCTCAGAGATGAAGCAGTCAGGGAATATTCCATTTCCTGATTCATACCGGTGGCTCAGCTCCTATTTAGAAACAAAATTGTCTGTGTATATGTGGGAGCAGAGCTTTAGATGGGTGAAACACTTCACCTAAAAATCAGTGTATTCCACCTGAGTTTAGTATTGAATAAAATCTGCACTGGATTTGAACAGGGCTTTGAAATTCCACTAATGTGTGATGCATCCTTGGTCTAGCTCTGTTGCTGTCTGAACTATTCTGATGCTAACAGCCCACTCAGAAATAACTGGGAAAGAAGTAATTAACAGGACTTAGAACCTTCTTTTTTCCATTCATAGACATGGCCCTACTGAGGAAAAAAAGAAAAGGTAACAATAGGCAAAACAAGTAAATCTACTTTTCTCCCACCCCCTTAAGGCAAAGTCATAACTTCTATATTATAATTCTAATTCTACAGTCTGTTATTATGTAATATTTTTAATATACCAGTATATTGAACTAAAATATAGGAGACAGAGCTGTTGTTGCCCCACATGTAATACACAAGTTCAACAAAAATCATACCAGTTTTTCCTGCTGGTGAAAAAAATGTTCAAGCTGATAAGCAGGCTGGAGAGTACCAGGAGATATTTGTATTTAAACAATAAAAAAAATGTATGCTTAATATATCTTGGTGATATTATCTTTTTTAAACAGAGTTAATTCAAATGAAACTGTTAAGAGAGAAAAAGAAGGAAAAGGTAAGAGAAGATACCCGAGATAATGAGTTTTAAAGTCTTGGAAAAAAGTAAGTGGGATATCAGGGAGGAGACAGTCACCTACTGGACTCCATTCAAGTGACAAATATTTCAGTCTTCTTGAGCATGAAGCCAAGTAGAGATTTTGAAAGCTCAAATGCTTTCAAAAGAGGATGAATGGTGGCTGATGCAGAGATGCAGGAGCTACCAAAGTGATGGCAGTGCAGCTGCTCTGAGATGAGCCCCAAAGATGAGAGCGTGTGGGGCAGTGGAAGCTCTCAGTGGTGCACCCAACATACCCCATCTTCATCTCCTTTACTACCACACCCAGTGCTGCTGAGGAGTGCCTAAATCCACTGTTTTAACAGGCTTTCTGTCACTGCACATTTGCACTGTAACAGGATCCTGATTGAAAGCTCAGGTAAATAGCATCAGGAGTTGGACTCACATGATAAACAGCTGGGAGAAAGGCAAAGGCAATGGGTAATGAGCCAAAACATGAAACAAGCTCTTCCAGTGTGAAAAAGAGGTGCTACATTTTTTCAGGTCAGTATTTGAAGAAACCAAAAAGACAAGTGTAAGATATAGATGCATTGGGGATTTTTCTGTTACAACTGTAGCACCCAAGTAGTTTGGAAGTAAATTAAAAAACACATGTCCCTTAGTTCTACATCAGCCCTATGTCTCTGATCACTAAGAGGAAGGATTTATCATCCACAGGCTGTCCCTGCAAAAAGTTATTTTGTTTCTTTTTCATTCCTCAGTGCTCATAAACTGCACTTCTCCCATGAAGCCTTTCAGCAGTGAACTCTGTACTGATTTTACAAGTCCGAGTTGGGCTGTACTTCATGCATAGCAGTATCTGAATAGTTTTTGTGTGTTTTAGATTCCTGTGATTTAAATTCTGTAAAGATCTTATCTAGTGAAACTCCTTAACCTGCTGTTAACTTGTACCACATGAGCAATCCTGTTGGTTTCTGAGCAATACACTTCCTGTTCAAAATTTCTTCCTTGAAAAACATGTGTTTTAAATGCTCTTGTCACTTCTGCTAACAGCTAGAATTTCAGGTTGCTCCAATTTTAGCAGAACTAATGAGATAAGGGGGAAAATATTAGCAAAAGGAGCTTTGTAAAAACACTCTTCTCCTATTAAAAACAAAAAGTCAACAACAACAAACAAGAGCAACAACAAAAACACAACCAACCAAACAAAGCTCTCTTATTCAGGAAACATTACTTCTGGATATTTATGGCAAGACAGCCAAAAATGGTAAACATTTGTCAAATGTCAATATTTTTACTGCTAGAAACAGAGTAATGCAAAGTTCTTAGTGGCATTTGGAATTCCTGTCTAAGGTCTCTGGTGAAATTTCTGGAAGGGGCCGGAGGACAAAGTGTGGCCTCCAGAGGTTATCCACATATGGTTTGCCTTTTTTTTTTTCCCCAGAAGACTCATTCAGGTATAAGACAAAGTAGGGTCTCCATTATTTCTACCCTTGCTGCCCTCAGTCTTTAAGCAGTACAATTTTCTATTTATTTGCTTGCACAATGTCAAGA
Organism: Taeniopygia guttata; assembly: GCF_048771995.1. Lineage (NCBI taxonomy): Eukaryota > Metazoa > Chordata > Aves > Passeriformes > Estrildidae > Taeniopygia > Taeniopygia guttata. The sequence goes on along the minus strand of NC_133024.1, from coordinate 86,555,291 downwards.
ACATTCCAAGGTCCTACACTGACCTGACCAGAAACATCAGCTGTAGCTTATGCATCCACTTTAGCTAATGCAAGAGCACATATCACATGTACGTGTATGTTTTCCTCTTCCAGCAGCTCGACATGCTTTGGAAAGGGGTAATACAAGATGCATTTTTTGCATACGTTAAAATCCCTTGTGTGTTATTGAGTGGAGTCTTCATAAAATAAATAACATATTAGATGAATCTTTGAGCTGTTCTTGTCCTGTGCCCAGGAACCCTACAAGCCAAAAGAGTCCAAAAAGGAGAAGACAAGGAGCAGAAAGAAACTCACCACAGTTATGCCATCATTTAGCAATGACTCTCCAAAGATCATCATGTAAAGCTGCTCATTAACAGAGGCTTCTTCAAAAACCACCAGAGCTGCCACAGGGTCCACTGCTGAAATCATGCTGCCAAAGAGCAAGTTCTGCAGCAGGTTCAGGTCAGTCAGGCCGAAGGCTTCGATTTGGCAGACTCCATAGAGGGAGAGGCCGATCCCAAATGAGTTTAACAAAGATCCCAGAACAGACCACCACAGAATGGATCCAAAGTTTTCAAGAAATGGTCGAGTTGGCATGAAATAACCCTCCTCCAGAATAATGGGTGGAAGGAGGTACAAGAAGTAAATACTACTGTTCATCACTGGTGGAGATTTGTGATGGGAAGCAAAGATGATTGCTCCTACGAGTGCTCCAATGGCGATCAGGATGCAGCTTTCAGGCATAAGTCTTGGTAATCGATGGAAGATATGGAAACCTTGAATAAAACATTAGGAGATTATTCAAGTTTAAATTAACCTGATGTCAGACAATTGTCTTGCCTGTGTTTGGACACTCTCTTCAGACAGCCAGCTTTTGCTCTAAGGATTATGAAGGTAAAAACAGTCAGTACTGTTCCTTTCAAAACTAAACATTCCCACACTTGTATCAATAAAGCAGGGCAAGAGTTCGACCATGAATTTCTTCTCTTCCTGTTGCCCAGCTCCTGATTTCCAAGCAAGCATATCTGAGTTTAAGCTCCAGTTCTGGGAAGGGAGAAACCTCTTTGAAATGATCCTCTACAATTTGAAAAGAAAATATTCTCCAAGAATCCTTACTGCCCATCCGCTACTGGCTTGTCTAGTCACTATACAAGGAACTGTGTCATCCTACCGCAAATGAGATGTGCCTGCACTGAAAATGTCACGATGTTTTAAAATTTACAAGAATGAGACTGAGGAAGACTAAGAAATCTTTAAATCTAATGTCTGTGACTCCATGCTTGAAGCTAGATCAGTCTTCATCTTGCAACTCTAGAAGGTTCTGCCATGACACTATTTCTATGACCCTTGAATTATCAGTCTTCAAAAGCAAAGGAACATAATATTTTTATGACAGTTTCAATAATTCTTTTAGGACACTACATTTTTTTACCAAGAGGTATGTTTATATCATAACTCTTCTCATTTTCTTTTTAACTAAAAAAATAATTTTCAACTCTTCTTCCAGTTTTACAGATAAGGGGATTGTTTTGCCTTTCAAGATCTTGGAACTGTTTCCCAGCCTTAAATACTGAAGTCCAGAAAGAAGATAATACTTGAACAAAACACTGTAAACTTTAACAGCTTGGAAAACTTCTTCCCTGGGTAACCAGATTATTCAGACTAACTTTTTCTTCCAAATATATTTAAAATTAACAGCTCATCAAAAATAATGTTATTTGAAAATGGTAAAAGTAACATATCCGCCTGGGAGGCATCACACAGTTCTTCTAAAGTATCTATTTAATGTTCAAAACAAGAATATTATGTAGATGTGCCATATGTCAATTCTTGTGCTTTTATGGATGATAAATAAGGAATTTGGTCAATATGTTTAATATCAACACACTCTGCGGATGTCACAACAAGTTTTATTTGTGAAAACTTTAACTGTTATGTTACCCATGAAGACATTTGTAGGAATCGGATTAAGGGCATCAGCTACAATGAAACTGGCAAATCATGGATGGTGGTAATGATTTTTGTCAGCTGGGTAAATCCAGCTAGGACAGGAAAATTGTTTATCTTCCGGTCACCTCCAGAAAAACATCAGTCTCACCTGCAGCTCATTCTAAGGAGAAGTTTGAAAATACCACAAAAATATCAAAAGAAAAGGGATATTTTATGTTTGAAACTCGTTGAATTATTACCATCTTCTTCATTTGATATTGCTACATTAATTCTAAATGGTCAAAATAATTTCAGTCCAGCCATGAAAATGTTTAAGACATAATGAGCCTTTTTTGCTATATTAATTACGGTTCCTACGGCAAATACTGCCCCCTGAGTTGCCTTTCCCCTTTCAGAGACTCACATGGAGCTCTAATAGAAACCAGATGCATTGCTCTGTATTCAAAAGATACTTAAGACTACATCCCTGATGAGCCACACCCTCAGAGACTCTCATTCTCTCTCCCCGGTATTACTTTTCACACCAACTTTTAGCAGCAAATATGTAAAACAAAGACTCAGAGGGAAATGTTTTCTTTTATTCATACAAAGGAAGAATGCTTTACACTTTCTCCCCAAAATTCAATACACTTGAAAGTCTCAGCCTGGTGTAACTGATTTCTACAGCTGTGTGATCTATAAGGACTAGAAAAATGAGCGGACAGCACTGTGTTAGAGAGCTCTGTTGCTATTTGCTACTCACAGCCCAGGAGACCTGAAGGTTAGAGGTCATATGTTAACTTAAGCAAGATGGAATCATTCTAAGGTGGAATTTTGGCACTGCCGTGGTAATGAACACACCTGTTCTTTTGAGGACAGACACAGTAAAATCAATCCCAGCTACAAAATGAATGAATGAATACATTGGTTACATTATAGTTTTTTAACATCTTTCCAAGTTTGGAGGACCTAAGATCCCATTTTCTACTTACCTATTTTTGCAAAAGAGGCAAGGAGGATCCAAAGAGTAACTTCATAGGGAATTTGCACATAGTCATAGTCCAGTGTGAAAACATGTAGCCTCATGTCTTGAGAAGAGTCAACAGCGCTACTGGAATCATGTTCATAGTGATGCAAGGACCTCTTGCCCAGGCTGGGCTCACCCCCATAAGCAGCAGCAGCACAGGATACCAGGCACAACAGCAGCAGCAGCACGTTGGAAAGCTTTGCATGTGCAAGCGTGGCAAAGCCCATGTCTGGGACTGTGACCATTTTATTACAGAGCTAGCATATCGTGGGTGCATGAAGGTGTGTACAGTCACTTCTTCACTTCTGCTGATTTACATTGTCCACAGCCACTTCTTCCTCCTCAGGGCTCTTTCACTTGCCTGTTAGAGGTCATTTTATAGTCCTTATGTGCCTGCTCCCCTCCTTGTGCTGCAGACAGACCTGGAGTTTGTATGAAGATACCCGTTGTGCAGGTTCCACTGACCCAGAAAAACCTTAGCCACAGCATTACCCTGTTGAGGAATAAAAGGACTTTTCCATCTATGTAATTTATACAGCTTCTCCGATTTTGACACTGTCATTAAAAAAAAAAAAAAAAAAAAAAAAAAAAAAAAAAGAAAACACAAAACACCAAACCACACAAATTTTCAATGCTCACCGTTCAGGCAGCAAGCGCAGCACAAGGGAATTGCATCGTCGTGGAGAGGTGGAGGCAGCCTGGGCAGGCAGGAGAGAGGAGAGGCTGCTTCGTGCCTTCCTCTCTTGCCCTCGCTCCCCATCTGCCTCCCCAGCGCAAGTGGCACCCCAGACACCACACTTGGCACGACTCCCTGGTCCTGTCACACCTGATAACAAAACTACTCAGTGTGTAAATAAAGGGACCGGGCAGGGCTGGCGGGAGAGACATCTGGTGGGGGACCGTGAAAACGACAGCCTCGCTTGATAAGGGGCTCCCTCTCTTAAACACGTGTATGTAATTTAGCAGGTAATAGCAACATAAAGAGGAAGGGCTGAGTCACACCGCCTGCCTGAAACTGGATCTTGAGTTGTCTTGTATTTGGCATTTGTTTTACTCATACCAGTAAACGACCATGTTTAGTGTCATGTGTCAGGATAACAGGGTGTGCAAACATAGTGCTGTTGATTAGAAGCATCTAAAACCTGTATTACTTATCTTAGAACTGAGTGTATTTAATTTACTGACAAATTATTCAAATTATTCAATGATTTGACTGCGTTAGAAGACAGTGCAGATAGGGCAGGTGATGAGAACAGTTGTGATACCCCAGAACAGCTAGTTCTGAGGACCCTGAAACCACTCTGCATGTGCTTGGGAGGGGATTCCTTCAAACCAACTGGCCCCACAGACTGTATGTCCCTTCATGGGTGGAGCATATCTTCCACTTGACTTTTTGAGGAAGGGATCCAGTGTGTGCAACTGTAATGGTCTATAATGCAAAGCAAAAGGTGACATGTGGTGACAAGTGGGAAATTTGCATCAAAATGCAAATTTTGATTATCTCAAAATTATCTCAACCAAATTGCCAATACAGGTACAACTGCAGTGTCAAAATTCTCAGTAGTGCAGTGTTTGAACTCTAGTCACTGAGAAATTTGGACTTTCTGTGCTGAGACATTGACCTCCAAAAGAACAGTACATTTAACCTGATGCCGTAGAGAAAGCTTCCAAAATTAAATGATAGAACTAAAATGATAAGTGTGCAATTTGACTAGAAGTGTGTAATATCACATAATAGAAAACTTAGAGTTTAAAGTTTTAGAATAATGTATATAAAACAAAATAAAATTTTAGAGCAGAAACTAATCCTTCTTCTTCACCTTCTTCTTCATGGGTCTGGGTGGTATTGTGCAATCAAATTAAAAAGTTTGCATTATGAGCCACAAGTAGTTCGTTATTTAGTTAAAATTAAAAATAATTTAAGTACCCTTTCTTAATTAGACAGTTTATCCTTAAAAAACCTTGTAAAGTGAGAGATACTTTCACTTGAGGCTCCATTTTTTAGTTTATTGAAGTACTGTAAAACTCACAGTTTATGTGCCTGCAATATAAATAAAAATTAATAAACATCTGAATCCAAACAAAAAAATATCGCCTCATGCATTTAATCCTGACCCTAAAAAAAAAGAAGTTAAAACTCCACAGTACAGTCAGTGATGCCCTTTGATGTTCTGCTTCTACACAAAGTACTATCTTCTGTCAGCCTCACAGCACCATCAGTCCTCCCACCAAAACTTGGAACCCAGTATAGCATTAGGTAGATAAAGCTCAGCCTGCTTGCAAAAGAGTACTTTTTTCCAGTGTACTGATCCAGTTAACAGTAGTATTTCTTGGGATCCCTTTCCAACAGGAAATCTGGCAGATGAGATATTCAGGTAGCATTATAAAACAAGGATTTGTTAACTTGAAGGCCAAATGAAATAATCAGAACAACAGAGAAGAGGCTATACCTCTCGGATTGCTCAACACTGACCATTGCATTTCACTCAGCTACAGACATACTGCAAGATGGTTTGAGAATAAGTGATATGAGCTCTGGAGAGTTGGTAGCCAGAGGACTGCAAGGGAAAGATTTAGAGTCCCTGGAAGTCTACCAGCTGTGCCAATCAGGGCTTAGATTTACACCTGCAACACACCCATAATGCCAACAGGTTCAGTGGGCATTGAGTGACCAGCAGCAGACAGGATCAACTACGATCAGATGTAGGTGTCCCTGAGTGTGAACTGATTGACAGGTGGTTGAACTCTTCCCCTCACTGAAGGAAGGATGGAGATGCCTGGGATAAGCCTACACAGTGGTCCTTCTTTTCTGAATCCCTTTGGCATACCCAACTATAGCAGCCTCTCATGGTATTTTCTTGGCATTCCCATTGGAGGAGGTAACTCATTTGAAGAATTTGGGTATGTCCCACTGGACTGCATCAGAAAATGAAACTGCAGGCTTCCTCTGAAGTTCCCTTTTTTAAATCTTTTTCTAGAAAACAAGTGTTAAAATGTTCCAGAAATTAATGCAGCGCAAAGAACTTTGTATGTCTCAAAATCAGAGCAAAATGGTATAATAAATATAATAAAAATGGTAATAAAATATTAATTTATGAAAGATGGCTCACATTTACAGTTGCAGGCAGTGGCACAGTTTTCCTGGGCACTGTCACACTTCAGTGCTTCTGACTGTTTCAGAGGGAGTTACTGCTGGCTGTAGTGACAGCTGGCAGCAGTCAGATGATACAGAAAAGATCTTTGACAACCACGTTACCAATCCTGAGCCTGATGTCCTCTCCCTGTGAAATATCTATACCAGTCTGAATAACCTTTGGGAGAAGCCCTTGAGGCTGAAATTTTCCAGCCTCTTAGTAGTTTTCATTGGCATGTGGTAACGCATGTACTTCCAGAACTTCTTGTGCGGAGCAGCAGAAATGGAAGACTTCCAGGTAATGACTGGTAAAATCCGAAGTGCTTTCTTCAGTACTGGAGGCAAAGCCTCTGGCTCTTTGAAATCCTGGAATTTTATTAATACCAGTTTGATGCCTTTGTCTTCCAATGCACAGTTCACCGCTGCCTGCAGTTCAAAGATGCTTGGTCCACTGACATAGGCTGGGCTCAAAATAATTATTACCCGTCTGCTTTGTTTAATAGCAGTGACAACTTCATCTGTGTATGCTGGAGAGGAAATGGTAAGAGTTACTGCATTCTGCAAAGGAGTTTTTATCTTACCAGTTCTTTTATCAACCCAGAAATAAGGAAAGGCAATAAGAATGCTGACTAATCATACAACACCTAGAAATAAGTTTGCTATCAGAGGGTACCACGGCTGTTCTTATACAACTGAGGAACGCAACTTTCTGCTCAGGACATGAAGGGCACAGCTGAGACCTCAGCACACTTCAACAGGGTCTCAAGGGCCACTTGGATTCGTCTTCATCTCTCCCACAGGGCTTTCAAATTACTGAGGTAGCACTGGCTAAAGTTGCTCAGAAAGTAACTACTGAAATATTTGAAGTCTTTCCAGGGAAAGGAGCCTGCTTGCAAAGAAATTCTTGCACAAGAAGCTTTGTCTCAGCCTAGTAGCTCACAGTGACCTCACTCCAAAGTATGCATGCATCAGGCACAGGGACCAGACACAAAGATCAAAACATTATGAGATTTGAACATAAATTCAACTACCTAATTATATAATTTGTTTCTCTGGTGCATAAAGTTGTTTTTTTTTTTTTTTAAGTGAAACACAATTTTATAAAAACTGAAGATTTTCTACCATGCCTAGGGAACTTACCTCCTCCTGGAAGAATATCTCTTTCAAGAATACATAACTTGTATCCATATTTGTTTTCTAGCATATCTGGAAGAAGCTCCAGGGCAAATTTTTCCTCACTAATTAAAGCAGAGTCACTTTCAGAAGAGTTTAGTTTTGCATATGATACAAATGCATCAAATTCCTTGCCATCTAAAACAAATGAATAAATAAATAATAAGTAAATGACTATATACATTATCAAGTCTGGCTGAAGCATTCAGCTTCTTTCTTAATGCTCTGTTTCCATTTATATCTGTTTAAGTAGGCACAATACAAACCTAAAATTATAACGTATTCATGGATTACAGCTATGCAGTCACCAAAGACAACCTTGCTGTCTCACTGTCTTGCAAATTTTGTAGACGTATGCTACCAAAGCAAAGAAGCAAGCTAGAGATGTTTAGTGCAAGGTAGTTTAAAGATTTAGTCCTTTCCAGGCAAAAGCTATGTGGTAGGGAATGATTCCCCATCTTTTCTCTAATTTGCCCAATGCTGATTAAAAAAAAAACTTGTCAATGGCCAATCTTATTTTGAAATAGAATAAAGCTTAAAGGAAAAATGTTCTTGAATATTAGTTGCTTGCAAAAATATGCTGTTTTCATACACCGTTATGCTTATAAACAGAGAGACTTGTGTCTCTGTTAAGGAGCAAAGGCTAAGTCTGATCAAAATATCAGCTCAGACACCAAGTACTGACTAGTTATTGAACTTTAAGTCTCCTTAAAAGAATGTTTGTACAGTGCAGATGAAACATAGGTAAAGAATTTTTCTTAGCTTTGATCACTCTGGTACCAATGTCCTGAGTTAGGTGCATTCTTAACTACAAGCCAAAAGCAAAATTTATCTGCTGAATAAACTGAATACACTTGAGGGAGAAGGAATGTAAAATAAAATAATTTCTGCTGAAAGCAAAAGGCACAGTAGACCCAGTCCAGTTTCCCAGTTACCTGAGGATATTTAAGTTATTGTAAGACTGCCAGATTTGACAGGGGAAGTATTGGAGACTCAAGCATTTTGGAATGGGAGGACATTGTCCAGCAGCCCAAATACCATCAGACACCTATGTTCAATTAGCTGAATTGTATCATATGACAATATAATGAATAGGAACCAGAAAGAAATTCCCATGTGTTCCAGGGTGCTGCTACAGGGTGAGCTGGGAGGCTCTCTGGATTCCACCATACTGGCTGCGCCTCCAGCTTCACTGCCTGGGAGCTGAGACACCCACAGGCAGCACAGAGGCTTAAGTGCTGAGTGTCATGACCCACATGCCTTGGTGTTAACCTCCCGATTTCTATCCCTAGATGTGAGATTAGGACCACAGACACAAGCTAGAGTCACCAAGTTCCTACAGGATCTAGAAGAGCCTGTATGTAAAGCAAATTCAGGAAAGTAACATGGATGAGCTTGGGATCAACACTTAAATTCAGAACCAGCACATAGCAGAAGGTATGTCGCCAAAAGAAAATAGAGGTGTGCAGGTCTGGAGGCCAAGAATGTGATCAGACAACACATATTGCACCTCTGCTCCTCCCCTCTGCTCCCAGACACACTTTCAATCACATCCTTCTACTGGTGCCGAAGCTTTTGTGATAACAGGGGGAGATGATTCACTTTGCTGGTTACACACTGTCTTTTACTGAGTTATTTTTCTGCCAAGCTGAGCCAATTTGGGCCCACAAGAGTGAATCACCAGCACTAGGCACACAGGACTAATGTGTAAATTAAAGGTAGGCCAGAGGTTCACTAGATTGGTTTTGCTGAACTTCATTTATACTTTAAATTGAAGCTCCCTGGAAAACAGATTTTAAATAACAATAAATTGCACTACAAGCCAGGTATTCCTCATTTCACCCGCAGAGGTCACTGCAATCTTATTAGACCACAACCACTAACAAACACATGCCTTTATAACATTACTATTACAGTGGTAAGTTAAAAATAAATACAAAATAAGCACCATTAGGCCGTATTTTCACATAATTGCACAAGAAAATTACAAGCTGAGGAACTTTTGGTGCTGTACTTAAGATGCTGGAAGTGTAGGAAATAAAGAATACCTGACTTAAGCAAAGTGATGGCATACGTGTTCTAAAAATGTTAGTATCAAATCTCCTGCATTATTTCTTTGTACATGTGGAAGAAGACAGGAGTTTTGAGATATCTTTGAATTGGCTAAGGAGGCCAATTAACCCCAGAGGGGTTGTGGTTTCTCTCTCCATAAGGTTCTACACAACCTAAGTTGGCTCTGCTTTGAGCAGGTACCCAGGGTACCTTCCAATCTTGTAGGATTATTCAATCGTCTGATTCTGTGCTGAGAAGGACACAGGAGAAGAAATTATACAGGAAGAAACAGCAAAATCAAGTCATAACTGCTGCTTTGCTGCTGTATGAGCAAGTCCTTTCAGACCTCAGGTGACTTGATATGCATCCATGAAGTGAGAAGGACCTAATCCTGCAGGTGAGAACACATTTCCCTTGGGCAGAAAACTCTCTGGGTATGCATGGTTGGTCTGCACACCCCCACACCCCCATACTGCAGATGGAGCTGTGTGCACAAGGTACCTGAGAAGCAGGGGACAGGCAGGGGACAGGGGCTGTCATGGTGAAACCCAATGGTGTCTTCAGCTTCAGTGCACAAGCAGGTCTGTGTCCTGCTGACATGCAGGGTGTGCTCTAAAGGGACTTTCCACAGGTCCTTAAATCACTTTGTTACCAGATAGAGGGGAAATTTTGAGTGATTTTACAAATTGCCTTTGCCAAATGCTTTAGTGCTTGTAAAAATGCTTTCCAGAAGGGCAGTAATTTTCCAATTCTGCATGTACTTAGAGGTATCTAGATACAGTTGTTTCACACTCACATATGAGATACATTTACAAACGTAAAAACAGACATCCCTACCTCAAACTGCAGCAAGATACAAGGATTTTTAGAAAAATTTTCTCAGGCACAAACTATCAGAATTCTTTCAACACATTTAAGAAAGTCATACCTTAAGTTCTTTGAAGTAGTCATAGTGATTCCTGATACATTTTTACTGCCTGCTATTTCAGGGGACTGTTTTAGCTGAGGTGATGGGGCAGTGCTACTATTAAGACTTGAAAAATCAAAAGTTAATCACTCTGTTCCAAATGTGAAGTGGTTTCCAAAGGTTTTAGGAAATACAAATATTTCCCGAGCATTTGGGAAAGGCCCCAGTTGGTGGCCTTTATCATCTTATTTCTCTCTTTTGTTTATTCCTCTGAGAAACTTTTTGGCTTTAAGTGAAAAATACAATAGAACCTGGAATCCTTTACTTTGTTATGCCTTTACTATGTTTTTTCAGAAAACGATTTTGAAATGTTGGAGATGCTAAATTACTCCCTGCAAATGGACTGCCAAAATTCAACTTCCTACTCTTATCTTCTATGGGTAAATTAAGGTAAAAGTCTAACTGGCGTTTCTGTTGGTGTTAGATATTTCTTTCACACTATCTGACTTCTTTTCCATCTGCATTCACTGAGCATCTTGCAAGGTTTAATAGACTTTGTACTGGCTCAAAAAGAACAGGCTCATTAAATTAACTTAATTAAATGAGTAATTCATATCAGATTATCCCACATGGCAAAAGGCAGTAGAAAAACTAGAGCAAATTAATATTATACAAGGTTTCTTACCTTCTGTACTTTTGTTGTGGACCAGATAACTTCGATACATCAGCACTATTTCAATCCAGTGCTGGTAAATAAAGACAGTGCACAAAACAAATGCAAATAGGGTAGAAATGGCACTGCATAGTACATATAAGAACAACACTGCAGAAAGAAAAGAGCCTATCTTAACTCAAGTTTCCAAAATAATATTGACACTTAGATAAAAATTCCGTCCAGAAATGGGGACAAACCATCTTACAGAATCTTTATTCTTGTCCCTCTGGCAAAATCTAGGGAAGTCAAGATCTCATGTAGCCGCAAACCTTAACACAAAGTTTCAGTCTACCATCAGTGACCTTTTTATCATGGCATCTCTTTGGTGGTATGAAAAACCAATCTATGACAGAGTGCACAGAGAAAATTGTTTCTACACTCAGCAATGCTGAAAATAGCCATCACCTGAGATGGAAAAGCTGCATCAGAACAGACACAGCTGCACACAGTGCCCTTCTGGCAGCTTCCTGTTGTACCCTAGTGATGAACCTCCACTCTGAGCTATGGTTTAACACTTTAATTTCCACACTGGTTCTGGTTTGGGCCTTGAAAGACTGCCACAATCATATCAGTTATGGCAACTTCTCAGAAACATGCACTCTAATGACTGGGAAAATAAACAGAAATATCCTATGAAAATCAGGGAATTTTGTTGCTTTCAGCAGCCTCTCTGCTTCAGTTTAGTAGATTACCTATAAATGTTCAGAGTTTGCGCTCTCCTCTTCTTCTTTCCAGTTACTCTCTAACTTCCACTTGGCTCACCTGCCTGCAGTAAGTCCCCAGATAGCCCTGTTCTTCTGAGTAATCCTCAAAATACTGTGGCTTTCAAGACGTCTAACAAATCAAACTTTTCCCACTCAGGTTCAAGAAACTTCTGCTGCTGGCTAAAAGCCAGTGTCAATGGAGAATTAATTAGTAGCAGTAGAGTAAACTAAAATTTGTCTTCGGGGTAAATAGTCACCAGTTGATAGCTTTACCTCTCTTCTTTCTTTTCAACCGGATCACAGCAGTGGCATTCCCTACTGAATTCTCAGCAAAGCAAGTGAAGCTGCTTCTGAGGTCCTTTTCAGTAACTTCTTTCAAAGTTGCAACATGAAGAAGTGTGTGTCCTTTCAAACCTTTCGGATAGACACTAGAGAGAAAAAAAAAAAATGTGTATTTGCATGATACCTTTGCTGTTCATTCGCACAATTTCCTAATGTCTTACACACAAAAGCAAAGAAGCTTGCAACTTCTTAACATTCATCTTGAACTTTTAATAGTAATCCAGTATTCTGGTTTGGAACCTTCTCTTGGTTTATACATGGTAAGAAAATACTAACTAGCATCATAAGAAAATATTTTGATAAACCTAAGGACTGGAAGGTTTATCCTTAATTCAGCTACTCAGCAAAATATATACCACTTGCCTAGTTTTCAATATATAGTCCCCTTTACTTCTATAAATTACTTGTGGTTTTCTAAGATGTAAAATATTCACCTGGAAGAAATGCAGAGAAATGGAACTTCAAAAAGAGAGACCTAGCTGGTCAAAAGACTGAGCAGCTCAGCCTCTTGCACAGGGGTAAAAAGCCCAAGGACATGATAGGCAAACAGAATAAGACAGAAATAAGGGACAGAAGTACAGGAAATGAAGAGGTAACTGAGGAATCCCTTCAGGGTTGAGTGAAGGATATGGGAAAGAGATCTGTTTCTGCAATCACTCCAGAATACCCAGGGTTTCTGAGTTGCTGAAAGCCATAGGTATAAGAATCTCTGGGTCATCCCAAAAGTCTTCTCACATCATGCCACTGCAAAATGATAGTAGTCCATGGCTCTGCCTCTGCTACCTCAAGATATATAGGTGTGACCATAGGCAAGGATTCAACCGAAATCTGTTGGGGATGTTTCACTTGTCTGTATTTTAAAAAATAAACATAAACTCTGCCCATGAAAACAGCTAAAAACTTGTTAACAAGAATATTCCAAATCTAAACATTCTGAAGTTAGGAAAATTTGCAGTCTATCTCATGAGTGTGTGTGATATCATAACTTATTTTTTCCCATATGACTCCTATTATGAACTTGATTTTAGCAGTGACACCAGAGCCTTTGCTTCCCCCAGTGTACAGAAAGTTTACCCATAAAGTTGACTCAGGGCTGTGGGTGAAAGACAGATTTGCCTGTTATGCCTCTATTCTGTTGCTTGCCCAAGTTGAACACTGCATAAGTGAATGAAAACAGGAAGGAAAGGGAAGTGTAATGACTTACAGAGGTTGCCCCAGCTCACAGGAAACCTTTCCCCTACATGTTTCTTCTCTGCAGGGTCTGGTTAATTCTCACCAGGGAGGACTCTCAAAATTCAGTGTCCTGAAATTCAGTGCTGCAAGCCCTCCTCAGACCTAGTCTGCAACACCCCAATGTCTGAGACACACAAACTCCCTTCAATGTCCACAGTATTGTTTTGATGGTGTGATTAATTCCCCACTCAGAGACAGCTTCCAAAGGCAGATTGTGTGAATTGCTAGCAAGGCACAACAGAGACTGTGCTCTCAAGAACACCTGAAAACAAGAACAGTTGAAAACAACTGATGCAGGGAGAGGCAAGCAGGAACCCTTTATGTTGAAATCATCTATGAGCTAAAGTTTTAAGAGCTAAAATTATGCAGAGTTTGAGTTCTTGGTTTTATGGCCATCAATATGTGTTCTGTATGCGAAGGTCACATGCCTGTCCCTTGCTTGTGGACATATGCATTACTAGGTGAAAGTGAAGAACCTGCTAAAGTTTTTCAATAAAGTGTATTCAGTAAAGTTGTTATAGAAGGACTTTTACAGTTGCTTGTGGTGGTAATAACCAGACTACTAGGGGGGATGGAGGAGGAGGTTCTCACGTTGTTTCCTGATTCAATTTCTCATTTACATTTTCTTCGTTGTTTCTTATCCACGTTACCCTCATTGGAGAAACCCTTTCAAACCCAAACTGTACACGACATTCCAATTCAAGTGGCTTGCCTGGAAAAAATGAACACAGAAAAGCCATGCCTGCAGATTATTATTCTCTTAAATAGCCTAGAAAGCAAAGCTGGTTTGCTTTATCAAGATCTGTCATTATTTATCAATACCTCATTTAAATATTTTCATTTTCTTCTAGAAGAGGAATTGAAACTTACCAACTTCTACTTCGAGGATCACAACACCATTGGGATACAAAAGGTTTGGTGGATGAATAGTGTTTTTTGCTGCAATTAACAAGAATATAATTAAGTATAAAGTTATTGGCAGTGTAGAAAAGCAAAGAAAATAACTTAAGATTTAATTTTTCAAGATTTAGGTGGAATTTAGACACCTAAGTCCAAGAGAAGGACAACAAAACTTCCACAGCTACTCAAACATCTCCTATCTTATTTACACTGAGGCACTCTTACACGAGCTGAGAAGCTCAGCAACTAGTCTGTGCTTTAAACTACTTAGGATTAAAAAATTAGGAACCTCCCTTGTAAAACCCCCTGAAGGGTGCAATCCTCATACCAGTCCCCTGCCAAACCTCTTTTCACGCCCAGTAAGCACAAACAGAGCACATGCACACCCCATTCACAAGCACAGATACTTGTACCAAAATAGCCATGTTGTTTTCAAAGCTCAGGCTGCCACAGGGTACAGATAATGACACCCACAGGTTGTACAATAAAACCCACAGCTCTGATATTCCAGGAAAGTCACATACTGCAGGAAATGGTGCATCATAACATCTTTTCGTTCTGGCTGGGTTTTTTGTTTGTTTGTTTGTTTTTGATTTTTTTTTTTTTTTTTTTTTTTTTTTACTGGGTCACAGCAGAGAAATACATCACAGAGTCACAGAACAAGCTGAGTTGGAAGGGACCCACAGGATCGAGTTCAGCATCCAGCCCTGCACAGAACCATTCCCAAGAGTCACACCCTGTGCCTGAGAGTGTTGCTCAAACACTCCTTGAATTCTGTCAGGCTTGGTGCTGTGACCACTTCCCTGGGGAGCCTCTTCTAGTGCCCAACCACCCTCTGGGTGAAAGACATTTTTCTAATATCTGCCCTAAACCTCTCCTGACACAACTTCAGGCCATTCCCTCAGGTCCTGTCATGGAAGACCTCTACTGCAAGAGGGTCTCACCTCAGTCTGCAAGGTTATAGGATGCATATGGTGCCTTTTAAGTTTTTCTGACTGCTCTAGAAAGTGAGGGAAAAGAACTAAGAAGGAGAATGTGTTAGCTCAAATACAGTCAGATCAGAATTAAAGCAGAGCTTGTCCAAGCCTGCCTGGAGATATTGCGGGAATAAAGCAAGAAGGAAGAGTGAAAGAGCAAGAGTATTTTAAGCCACCACACAGAATTCTCACAGGTTGGTAAGACATGGTTTCCTGTCCTGATGGGATGGATACATTTTTCCCTTGAACTCTTAGAACCAAATTCTTAAAATACCTGTGGAAAGAAGGATCACCTATTTCAGAAAATATCCTCATTATGAAATATCCATGAAGCTTCAAAGGAGTGTTTCTTCACTAGACCATAGAACCAGGTTGCCTCACTTGACACACTTCTTTTGCTCCCTAAATTTTGTTCTCCCTTTCACAGAGTGGCCTACCTTCCACCAGGATGCTAAGGAATAGTCCTGTGCTGTTTTCATACAGAAACAGCTGTACTGCATCCATACAGTTCAGGATATAGAATAGATTTATACTTTCCTACAGGACCTAGTGCTATTACTATTGGATGTTCTAGTTGGTGTCCCAAGATGTCCTCTGAATACTTGGAAGAGGATTTGAATGATCCTGTAGCTAATTCAATTTATGGGATTTTCAGAACAAGAGCCTGAACAAAAGACAGAAATAAACATAATAAAGAAAACATACTTCAGGTATTTATTCTGGGTTATTATATTACTCACCAGTGACTTCTACTGTTACTGCTGTTCTCACTGTCCACTTGATAATGTTTTCAGACAGAGTATAATCACACACATATGTCCCAGCATCTTTGTCATAGGTTGGATTCAAGTAGATTTCATTCTGCTTAAGTTTTAGGCTCGGTCTGCTTTTCCTGTATTTTATCTGATGACCATCCTAATGAAAAGAATGTCTAAGAATTAAAGGTTTGGGTTTTTTTCTTGCTGTTGTTGCTGTTAGTAAATTATATTTTAATATATTTGGACAGGATTTTCATGGAAAAAACCAAAGTTTTTCCACTGAAGCCCAAAAAGGGATACATTAGGAGCCTGAGGACATTTTTCATTTATACTGAAAAATATGTGGAAAACCTTGATTTTTAAAAAATTATTTATAATGTATGATTGATGCAAAAATATGGAATCACAAAGCTAATCTAAATTAAAGTCCTATTACCAAAGAGCAACAAAAAGGACCACTTTTTGGTGGACTAGGTATTTTTTCTTTTATAAAAAATAATTTTGAAAACATTTTCAAGTTATTTTATGAGAAGTAAACCATGAGTTTAGATGGTCTGAGGTTGAGAACACTGTCACTACTTTTAGAAGCACGAGAATGGTCTATTTTTTAAAAGCGTCCCTATTTTTTTGGCTTATTATATTCATATTCCACCAAAACCAGCAAGAATTTTCCTTAAATCAAGTTCCTTAAAATATCCAGTAATGCAAATATGAAGATGTTCCTTAACATCGGTGGGTTTCAGATCAAGATGTAGGTAAAGATATACCTTATTTAAAAATTTAAAGCAAATGCAGAATAACTTTGACTAGATCATAATTCTACCTGATAGAATAAAATAATGTGAATAATACCAGACAGGAAAATGCATAATTGCAAATTTTAGTCATTTTCTTTTGCTCCTTTATACAGGTTTGGATGCTATATTACCATCCTTATAAACACTAAGTCAGTAGTGGTTCAGTGGAATAGTGTTTCATTTAAAATAGGTCTATTGGAAAGAAGAATTCGAAACATTATTCTTAAAATAATTTTCTGTCTAACAATGCCAGTTTTCTTCAGTATATTGGATATTTTCAAAATTTGAAATGTCAAAACAAAACTTAAAATGTTGCATTTCAATCATGTCAGTTTTGTAAAAAGCCTATTTTAATTCTCAATTTCTTAAATTCCTTAGCTGAAACCAAGCCTTTCTTGGCTTCTGTTTCATATAATAATGTTTTGGGTGTGGCAAATTTCTTCAAAACTCTTCCTTAAATACTTGATATATATCAGTCCAAGATTCTACCTTTGGATTGAATTTCTTTGCCATTGCCTGCCAAAGAAGAGTTCAAGAACTATGGCACACAGACATTAACTAGATCTGAAGCTCCACCTCCACTCAGCAGTTTCCAGTACTCAATAGACTGACTCTTACCTTGTACCATTTCACATCCTGCTTTTTTATGTGGCTGTAACATTTTGTCCCAGGACAGGTTATTGAATTCCCATTGCCAGCAAGCAGATATAGAATATTTGTGTCATAACCTGAACATTTTGCTTCCGTCTTTGTTTGAACATCCAAAACAATTTTGAGACATGGGATTTTTCCCCTGAGTGATGTTAAAAAAAAAAAAAAAAAAAAGGTTAAACACTTAATACACAAGCAAACCAATAATTCTCAATAATTCTCCTATAGGAATAGAAACCTTTTGCTCCTTTACTCCATTACTTTTTTGCTCTGTTACTTACCATATCCTACAGATGTACACTCCAGAAGCACTGTCCCTTATTGGTTTAAAGAAAAGTGCATCCCCTTGGAAAGTCAGGTTTGAGCTTTCCTTGATGTCCTTCAGTGTCTCTTTATCTTTCTGATGCCAGAACCATTTCACCTTATGTTGATTTAGAAGTGAGCTGTTATAAATGTTGGTAGCATCTCTATCTGGTAAAGCACATTGTAGAACAAACTCCTCACCATTAATTGCACGATACCATATTTGAGGTTCAACATGGTAACATCCTGAAAAGCAGGACAGTAAGATATCAGTACCATCTGAAAAAATGCAGAGTCATGGTGAAAAAATTAAAAATAAAAATTAGGAACAAAAATAGAACCTTATCTTTCTTGTGTTGAATATTCCTTTATGTGATCAGCACAGCACATGGACTAATAAAAAACAGGTTTTCTTAAATATGTAATTTGCCAATGTTCTTGAAAATTTATTCAAAGGTTCCAAAGGTTTCTTAGGCCTATTTTCAGAAGCTTAATGTGAAGAGTTTTTGTGATGTGCAGACTTTTGCATGCGTGCTAACCTGTTAAACCTCAACTCTGTAGAAATGCAGATGCAGCTGTTCTCGATCTCACCATATTCATGGATAAGGGACTGACATAAGCCTGAAGAAGCAGAACCTGTCCACCACATGCCCTATTTAAGGTATGATTGACAAACATCATTGTCTCGCTTCTTTTAAATATTTACCCTCCTATGTTTCAGCAACTGCCTCTAAAATTACACTTTTTTTTTTTTATTCTGAAAGATGTGGTCAGCCATTCTAATGCCCATCCTGCCAGTTAGGCTGCTGTGATCTTTGAAAGTATGGCAGGATTTCACCCCAGCAGAAGGGAGGTCATGAAATCTGTTCCCTATCTGCCCACCTGGGAAACTCTTTACAGTTTCATTTTATCTCTGCGCACTAAATTGGATCAAGATCCTCTAGATATATTGTGTGTGGAAGGCTTTGATAAATCACTCTCTTTCTGCTTTTGTCCTCCTTGTCCTCAGTCCCTTCCTCATTAGACCAGATACTGGAGACCTAAATCACAGATGCAATTAATTTGTTTCATTTAGGCCTCAGAGACTCTCCTTAACCTTTATCCTTTTCACTGCGGAACTGATTTTTGAGTCAAATTTAGGGTAGCTGGTATACTTCAGAAGCTTGCAGAAAGGCTATTTGTCTGATACAAGCATGGACATTGTGCAAAAGCAAGGAAAAATTAAGATCTCCTTTTCTAAGTTTTCAGAAAGCACCACAAACACCAAATATCACTGAAGCAGATTCTTACCTGGCAAATTAATCTCTCTAACTTCTACCCCACTGACAAATAGTGTTAATATCCAGCACAAAGTGAGCATTGTTTTCTTTATCAATTTTGGCTGATATTCAGAGACATTTTCTTTAAGAATCATTTTGCTCTCTGCAAAAGAGGAAAACAGGGTAGATTTTTTGTAAATAGGAGTCAAATAAAATAGTATATTTCCTTGTGTACCTCTGTAAAACTTTGCAAACATTATTTTCTTCATACTGTGTTTTTTAAAAATGGGGTTTGGAGCACTTTTCCTGTTCATACTATTTCACTGAAATACAGAATGGATAATAATCAAGAATATGCAACAGTCTCTCTAAATACACCTGCATAAAATTGCTTACAGATGAATTTCCAAATCATATCTACAACAATGCAGAACTCCACCGCTAGAAATGGAAATGCAGATCCTTCCTCTTTTGATAGGAGCATGTTCTCTAAGATGAGAGGTAAGATATCAAATATCATCAGCCTTCAGCTAATGATGCCTATCAGCAACAGACTGAGACAGGCATAAATGGCACCAAAAATCCATGGAGCGCTGTTGTAGCTTGAAGGTCAACAGGCCCAGATTGTATTCCTTTGGGATTAAAACAAATCTGAAGATGTGCTGCAGCTGCAAATGGCATTGAGCCCATGCAACTGGAGAACCATGCAGAAGTAAAGCCCTCAAAGCATGTCCTGTATGGGCACATGTGTTTGGTTCTCTCTTTCCCTCAAGAGACATGCTCCTAGTAGGCTTTGTTACCAGCCAAAATGGGCATACTTAGGATGTCTACAAGGGCCAGCAGAGCAACCTAAAGCCCCTTCTCCTCCACCGTGGTGTGCCTGTGTGTACAGCATCAGGCCTTACTTTAGTACTACAATGATGTGCTTGAATAGCCCTGTTGAGAAGGGTAACACCCACACCAGCATAAGGGACCAGCTCTGCGGGCTGCTCTGTAAACTGAGACTGGGAACACCCAGGGGATTTGGAGCAGGTTCACAAAGCACTCAGATGCATCCAGACTCCCATATGACAGTACCCTGTACAAGGTGAAACCCCAAACCATATTGATATGTTTTCCCTCTTCTACTAAGAAGTCTGATCTGCATCCCATAGCCTTCTCATCTGCATGCTGCCCAGTGTGCATATTCAACAGCCATGGCTTAATCTGGGTATTTTGTAAGGACATACCCAATGTCTGTGACTGACACATCTGCAGTGTCTGCTCCAGGAGTAAAGGCACAATGCCTGGTTCAGGAGCAAAGTACTTTTCTGCTGTTCCATTTGCACAGCTGTACATTGTGCAACAGAGCCCTCAAGGGATTTTTTTCTTTCCTTTGGCCATAGAGTGACTCTGCATTTGCAGTGCCAGAGAGGCAGTGAGTCAGCCCAAGGGAAAAGCAGAGAGGCTGGGCAAAGGCTAATCCCTTGTCTGTTGGCACCTCATGCAAAGCAGACATTACTCATACTGGTTAGCATCAACAGAGCATCCAGTGCACACTGAGCTAGAGAGAGAGGTGATGAGAACTCCCACGCTGCACTTTTCCAGGCAGCTGTTTTGTGTAGAGAGGAAAACTTTTAGTCACCATTCTCTTCAGAATGTCTATTCCTTGCAAGTGAATGGAATTACCTATTTTTTATGCTCAGAGGCCACAGGAAGTAAGTTAACTCATTTGTCTCACCTCATCCTGGTGCTTTGTTACAGGTTGGCTGCCAACTGTCATCACCCCACATATTTTTTTTAAATCATCCTGAAACTCCTAGTCTCTATGTATGTCTCAATAAAGTGAGTTTGCTACCAGCACTGGGAAAAAGCCCTCCATAAGTTTATCCAACTTTTTTATCCACTGATAAAAGATCAACAGATCCTGACTCTCGAATCTGGGTTTATGACAACTGTGAAGACCTTGCTCAAGGTATTCACTGAGGCTGTATCTCTAGCCATGTTAATTCTGTATAAAACCAAGAATGGTGTTTTGAGTAATGTCATCCAACAGCCCACATGTCAAAGGCATGCTGGGGCCAGTAGCAATCAAGATCCAAGGGCCTTTTGTGTGGTTCAGTGCTGTAGTCCCTTGAGCAGGTGAGCAGGTGTGGCTGTTGTCAAAAGCAGAGGAGCAAGCACTTCATTTTTGTGACCAGTGACATGACTTGAGGAGACCGCATGAAGCTGTGTCAGGGGAAGTTCAGGTTGGATATTAGGAAATTTTTCTTTACTCAGAGGGTGGTTGGACACTGGAACAGGTTCCCCAGGGAAGTGGTCACAGCACCAAGCCTGACAGAGTTCAAGAAATGTTCAGACAACACTCTCAGGCACATGGTGTGATTCTTGGGGTGTCCTGTGTAGAGCCAGGAGTTGGACTCAATGTTCCTGATAGGTCCCTTCCAACTCAGCTTATTCTATGATTTTATTATGTATTT
Organism: Taeniopygia guttata; assembly: GCF_048771995.1. Taxonomy (NCBI): domain Eukaryota; kingdom Metazoa; phylum Chordata; class Aves; order Passeriformes; family Estrildidae; genus Taeniopygia; species Taeniopygia guttata. The sequence continues at coordinate 86,533,970 of NC_133024.1, read as the reverse complement.
CTCTGTCCTCTGCACTCCACTCTCTCTTGACCCCAGGTAAATGGTCCCGTCTCTCTCCTGTGACAGCTCTAGTGCTTCCTGGTGACTCATTAAGCCGCCTGTGGCTCTGTTAAGCCACCAGAAGCTATTTGAAGAGCGCCTGACCTGGCACAAGATAAGCAGTGGGAGTGTTTACTTCCCAACTTCCCATTTGTGTGTAACTGGGGACATACAGGCCACATGTAGTAAAACTGCATGAAGTGACTGTTCACAAAGCATTTAATAATGCCAGTGATGTATAATCTCTTTGTTCTGCCAATTTGCTGCCACACTAATGATACCTTCTTTAAGCTCCAAAAGATCACCACAAATGGGAAAGAAGTGCTAAAGGGAAGGTTGACTAATGAAAGTTACATCTTTGGTTAGCAATCTTTTCAATTTTTCTGTTGTCTTTATCTAGGCACGGGAAAATACACCGCTGCTGTTTTGGGGATTTTTGGTTTTGGTTTTGGTTTTGGTTTTTTGTGCTAACTGATAACATTTTTATTAGAGAATCTTGTACTCTTTGCATTTTTATAGTGTTTAAAAAGTATGGTAGGTTGTGAAATTAATAATTGTCATCTTGCAAGTGTGCTTAACAAGAACAGGGAAATTCACAGCAGGAGCAGACAGCAATCATCATTCAGGTGCATTTGCACTGCAGGTGGACTTGGGTGATTTGGTGACTCAGTTTACTCAAGGACTGATTTCTCTTTATCAGTATCTACCAAAGAAAGAAAGGACTCTACTCCAGGCAACTTGTTATCAAAAGTCTCTCCACCTTCTCCTGCCATGTACACAACCATATCATAATATTCTTAGTCTAGGGATTTAGGGTGCTACTTAATTGAAAAGTATTGTATATAAGGAACTTAATGTGATCTTCACATAATTTCTTGTGCTAAAAGAATGCAAGTGGAAAATAGGAATTGTATTACATTAACAATGTTTCAATTACTAAAGAACTGTTAGAAAAAATGAGTAAATTTCTATATCATAGAGTTTCCACAGTATCATAGAATAAGCTGAGTTGGAAGGGACCTATAAGGATCATTGAGTCCAACTCCCAGCCCTTTTTGTACTCTGTCAGGCTTGGTGCTGTGACCACATCCCTGGGGAGCCCATTTCTGTGCCCAGCCACTCTCTGGATGAAGAACCTTTTTTTAAAATGCAACCCCAAACATCCCCTGACACAACTTCAGGCCACCTCCCCAGATCCTGTCACTGGTCACCACAGAGAAAAGATCAGTTGTACACTGTGATGAGATCTCCTTTCAGTCTCTTCTTCTTCTTCAGCTTTTTACATAAAATATAAGCAAAAAAATCAAAATCAGTTTCTTGAGAGCTGTGCCAAGTTTCAGGATATCTCTGGAGTCTAGTAAAGAGTGGCATACCACAATCCTTCCATAACACAATTCTTGTTTTGATGAAAATCACTTCACCATCAAGCTATCAATTCCTGTGTATTGCATTCAATGGAAGGGCAAGCATAATCTGATTCTAGGACTAAGATTAGTAACAGCCACACAGCAGATGAAAAAAGCTTTACCATGTCTACAAAACTGAAAAGGATATTTAATGAAGCTACTTACTAAGACACTACTGTTTGCCTGACCAAGCAGTTAAAGCCAACTTATTTTAAAATGCACATTCAAAGGCAATAAAATGAACTTACCTTCAAGCAGACAGGGTAGGGAGAGCTAAAATCTGAACTTAAGACATATAATTTTTAAAAATTATCTCAAGATCTTTCTTGCACATCCTACATAACATGATAAGAATTGTGGTTAGTTCTAGCTGTGCACTGTGTTGAGTTTGTTTCCTTTACAGGAATTTCCTCTACCTCACTGTCATCATCCCTTCCTTTCTTAGCTTAGTTGCATTATGTTGAAATTTATGGGTCACTTTCTTGTAAAAAAAGAACAGGGGAAACACCTCCTAGTAAGAGATCAAAGCTTCTTGGGTTCTAAAATCGTCTATTTGCATTGTGTGCAAAATTGTGTTGGATTTTTTTAGTTTGCTTCATTTAAGAAGAGTAATGTTTCCTTTTTTTTTTCTTTTTCCATATGCTGCTTTTAAACAGTTCACAAAAATCTGTACTATCTGAGATCGACAAGATTATTCCAATACACAATAATATCCACAGTAAGACTTGAGTTCTCCTTATCATTAATGTCCTCAGCTACCTTCCACACCCACTGTAAGTGGGAGCTACATGGGGGCACTGTTACCTCCTAGCTGTGTCCTCCTAGCTCAGCCTCACTAGTTAGCCAAACACAGCCTTGGCAGAGAGGGAAGACAAGCCCTGAAGAATTAGAGCCCTCTGTGACTTGCCCCTCTGCTAGGAAGGCAGAGCACTTCAGCATACATAGTCCCACACAGTCCAGCCCCTCTTTCAGGCTTCCTACTTGGATGTAAAACCCATAAAAAACTGACTGCAGAGTGCCCAAACTACATAGAAACATGTGAGACCACTTTGCCATCAATTCAGATCCCAATGATCCCTATTCCAATAGAGGATATATAAATATTTGTCCATCAGCTTACAACAGACTTATTTCAAGAACAATAGGACTTGGTTTTCTTTTCTTATGTGATGTTATCTATCTTTACTGCATATTGGGTCAATCACTCTATTGCCACAAGAAGGTTAAAAAGGCTTTTTGTCTCAAAGCAGGGGATTTCAATGTTGCCTCTGTTTATGCACATTCCTTTATGCAATGACCAATATGAATGCTTGATTCTGTTGGGTTCTGAGCATTTGGAGATAAAGGATTTGTATTCTCAGCTTCCACTACATTTTTAGCTTTCTGCTTATTCCAGACCTGAGCCCACTGATGATCAGCCTTGGTGATTGTCCCCTAAACTATAGTCAATGTTTTGCCCTATTGCAAAATACATGTTTGATTTATAAATTACAAAAGGCTCCCATTTATGTCTAGAAATTTCGGTATAAAGAATTAAGCTTTTGAAGGTGTCCTGACAGATAGAAAAAAAAAAGGTCTTTTGTTCCCTCTTCACTTAAAGAATTACAGAGTGCAACACAGCTGAATTCAAAGCCTTTCTTCTTTCAAACTCAGATTATCAGAAAAAAAAAAAATGGTTCTTTCATGGAGATGCATCTTAAAGACATAAAATATACTTCATTAATTTTAAGTGTAAATTGTTGTAGTTTCCAAGTAATAAGGCTTACCACAATCAAAAATTAAGCATAACAGTCCAACAATTATATCAGAAATACATTTTAGAAATACAACAGGAGCACCAGTCACACATACCACATGACTAAGTGGTATGTCATACTGGTTACCACACTGAATGAAAATTTTGTAAGTAATACCAAATATTTGGCTAAGCCTCTTCTCCAATTCACCCTTTTGTCTTCTGCAAAAATAATATAGACACTAAAAAAGCATCCTTACACATTTGCACTGCCAAGTTTCGTATTTATCTTTGACTGCAAGGCAAAGTGCATAAAGAAGAGGGTAAAGGACCACTCCAGAATATTCTCCCTGCTTCCACTCTCTCCCCGCCCTCTCTTGCCTTTTACTCACCCTCCCACTCTGCTAAAATTTAGCACATTTTATGCTATATCTCCAGAAAATTTTACGTCCCCACCCCTGTGGAATGTCAAGTTTGGGGGCTTTATCTTACCTTGTCCATCTCACTTCTGCTCAAGTGGGGAAAATGTACCATCTCGATGTGTATGCAGTGTAGACTTACAGTGCTGAGAGGATTAGGTTTTTTACTATTCTGGTACTATTATGACACTTTTCTGGCTTGACACATTTACACATTACCTCCTCCTCTGCCCCGCTATGGTTAACACCTAGCAGGTAAGAAATTTTCCACTGCAACTATCTTCTGCACTGAGTCAGTGGTGCTGATTCTGCTGTTGAAAGAGGTGTCTGAACAATATCTAAATAAGAACCTTTGTCCATTTTGTACTAGTTTATGTACCTTGTGAAATAACATACAGTCACAGGTGGTTTCTGGAACTTGTGGGTGATTGTGAAATAAAGGAAGTTGGTGTTACTTACCATCAATTTGCTGCATTACAGTGAATTCTGCCTTGGGCATCAGGGACTAACATATCTAGAGCCACAGAGGTACTTTGAATATACTAATAACTGAATAGCCACATGCCAACAGAGAAATAGCAAAGCAAATTCTCACCATGCAAGCCTTTCAAACTTTTAACTCTCACAATTCTTAGCAGTTAATTAGAAAAGATTGTCTAGCACCTCAAATTCCATGACAATTCCTTCTTGCTTTCCATGATAGTTCAGCCTGCTTACTTCAAGCCAAGAAACATAAACCTGACAGAGATGACCACCGCCGAATTTTTCGTTTTCTTTTAGTAACTTACTGTACTTCAGCTTAAAAGTAGGTCAGAGTAGTTTCTCCTTTACTCTCACAGGAGACCTTACTCTTATAATGGCTTTAATGCCCATTATACATTTATTCAAGGACACATCCTTGTATGCATATCATTCCTTAGCTTGAACAGCTCTTCTTTCTAGTGCTTTTCTTTTCCTGGATGCATTTGGTAAAAATGCTCCTATTCTTTTCCCTGGCCATTTTACCAACCTAGCACTTAAACTCTTCCAGGATCCTTAATGGCTCTGCTTCACAGGTCTCAAGGTCTTGTTTCATTGGAAGCAATTCATTATTTGTCTTTCCTTCATCATGCTGGAAGCTGGAGACACTCCTGAGATTGTCACAAGTTTTCATTTCCAGTGTACGAGTTCCTTTCTTGTAGATGAATTTTTGTTGCTGATCCATAAAGCCAGTATCTTCCTTATGTATTACATAAATAAATATGCTTAATGTATGGGTTATCAACCCAATATGCACAAATAGTGACATTGCTATCACAGCTGAGAGCTAAATATTTACTTTCAAGTTTCCTGAAAGAGGAGGTCTCGTAATGAAGTCTCATAATGAAGTCCTCAAGAGATCTTTTTGCTAGAGATATTCAGATAATTCCTAGTATGTACTGCCTGCTCTTTAAGACTAGGCACAGTTACTTCTGAATTTGCCCAACTTTTTCTAAAAAGTTTGGTTTGTACAGCATTACAAGTAATTTTATTACCTCTTATGGAGCATTCCTTCACCTTAGTCAAAACCCCTAAAACAGCTACAATTTTCCAGCAATGAACAGAAAACAGTTTTGTAACATTATAGTAGAATGAGGTCTCCAGCACACCACTGAAATTGGCTTAGTTATGGTAGTGGTTGAAAGCAATACAGCACTAACCTATAAATCTATTTTATTGTCTTTAAGAAATACCTTAAGGCATCAATGTACTGAACTCTATTTTTTGTATTTAATAGTTTACAAGCAAAAAGTATATTACACTGGACTGTCTTGCTGAATTACACACTATTTCTTACCAGAAGAGGCCAGATGGGAGATCAGACAATAAAAGACAAAACCCTGTGATGACTTTTTTATATATTTAGCTGACAAAACAAACAAACAAAAAATACTATTGTGCCCTATTTGCAGCTGCTTTCACTGAAATTCAGAAAATTTGGATTGCTGAACTACAGGAAGCTGTAAACTGTGGATACTGCAGAAAGCTTGGTAACTGCTGCTTCACCCAGACACACAATCTAATTCTACTTCAGAAAATAATTTCCCAAAAATGTAATCATACTTGCTTTTTCAAAATATTGATTGCTTTTCAAGTACATCACAAGCATCTCATTAGGAAAGGCAATGTTTTGAACATTCTTAAAGTCTGCAAGCCAGACCATAGTTGCCTCTAAAAACAAAACAACTTTTTCCCTTTCTCTAAGAAATCAAGATAGAAAAGGACAACTTCAATATAAAACCACAGTTTTAGAGTAATCTTCCAGGCCAGAAACACACATCTGTCTTCATAACTGTTAATCTCTAACTATTTTTAATTACCTGAGGAATCAATCTACTGAATTCTGAATGTGAAACATAAAATTCTGCATTAGTCATTTTGTATAAATCAACTATGTACCCTTACACAGGGTACTATGTACCCTTAAGGTCTAAGATATCCAGTGAACACTAACCTTGCCCTGGACACAGGAGTGTCTGCTCCAACAGATTCTGGGAATCTCAACTTTGTTATACTTGGAGAATCACCAGACAACAACAGAACCTGGGCTGACACCCCCACTGCTCGAGGCTCAGCCCTTTGTCCACTGAGAATATCCAAAATTGTCTGATGGGAGCACTTCACTGAATTTGAGGGGCACTTTTCACCCGATAAATACTTCTCTAGGTCTGCGTGCATGCAAGTGTGAATATGTTATAGTAAATGTACTATGAATGTTGCTCTCCTAAAATACTTAAATATGTATGCTAGGCCTGTAAATGAGTTACTGTTGTGCTGTAGTAAATTCTATATTAATTCTTTGTTAAATTGTTTAACTTAAGCTATCAATTAAGTGCTCTTAAACCTTTAGGCCAAAACTGTTGGTCAAGACTGGCTCCATTTAGCTGTGGCTCTGAACCTTGTGCCTAAATGGGAGGGTCTTCCTTATTCTTTTTTATCCTTACCCTAAATCTTTTCTTCCCCCCACTCCCCCTCCAGCCTCCTCATAGATAATTTTTGGGTTGACTTTTGGATTAGATGGATTGATTTTAGGTTTTAGTTGGATTTTTTCTCTGCGCTTTAGCCATCCAGTAAATAGTAGAGTGAGCTTTGGCAATGAACTTTTTCTTCCTTTCACTTTTATATTATATCTGCTTTTGCTAATACATATCAGTGATTCTATAAGCAACCTTAAAAACACTTATTCATTATATTTCTTGTTTAGCTACAGCAAAAAAAAAGAAGCCATAAATGTAGAGAAGGATAAATATAGTTTTATTAAGTGCAAAAGTGAAAAAAACCCACAGTATAAATTACTGAAATGACCCATTACCTCAAACCAACTATCATGTGAATTCACTTATACATGATGAGGCAAATCATTGCAACTACAGTGTATAAAAGTAATATTAGCAGTTCCTTTTCTCTATGGACTGGCAAACAAAAATCAGGCATCTCCAAGGTCTGATTAATGTCACTAATTCAGGATATAAGAGCAATAAGAACATCTGGCATTAGTATGAGTATGTATATCCTTAATTTCCCTTGTCCCTCTTTACCACTGATCCTTAATTTCCCTTGTCCCCCTTTACCATTGCATCATGGGCAGTGAGGATCATCTATAAAGTGATTGTGTCACGATACCTTTCTGTGCAAAAATACTTCCCCTTTCACAGATGTAATTCAACATGCATCTGCTTTGCTGGCATTCAAACAACTTGGGAGTTAATGCCATTTAGCTTTCAACTTCCTTATGTATAATCCTCTGTTATTCTGTAAAATTTCAGGGCAGTAAAATTCTGTACGGTGTCACAGGCTTTAGGGTACAATCTTTATGAGGTGTAGCAGGTATATGCAGTCACATTGTCTCTCCAAGCTGAGGTGAGGGGGCATCCATGGCAAATTCAATTTCACTTTATAGTAGCTGATTCTCATAGAGGGTAGGCTTGGTCCAGAGCTGTTAACAAACCATGAGCACCATCCATAGTAGCATATGTAGTAAAACACATTTGCCCTTTAATTTGTTAGGCAATACATTGACAACAGTGTATTAAAAACTACATGGCCAAGGAGAAAGTTTAATACCTCAGTTAAGTATTAGGAAAGTAACTAATATTTCTGTAAGATGTTTGGCCAGAAAATTGATGTGCCTAGTATGTCTTATGGCAGTTCTGTACTGACAAAGAATGTCAAAACTTATCTGTGACTAAGAAACACAGGAAACACTGGTACAGAAGAACTGAAAATTGCGAAAAATTTGAGATTTGGAATGGAAAGGCACGCATCTGCAGAGGAGAAATCTTCTTCAGTAAAATCTTACACCAGGGAATGGCTTTTGCCTATGAACAACATTTGCATAGTTCCTTAGTTGTCCGACAGAAAGGAGACCGCCTAGAACTGATCTGAAGGTCACTACGGATGTTTGCCTTCCATCTACCTGTTAACCTGACAACAATGTTGTCTCCATTTTAGAAATCTATACTTAGCTTTTTCTTTTACCTAAACATCTTCCAGAAACTATGCATGATTAAAGGATATTTGACAAACAATGTTTCATTCCCATGAAACTTGAGACATTATCAGTGTCACCAAACACCCCGTGTTTTCAAGCACACTGAGAAGGTAATGGAGCTCCTCCACCTCTGTGAATTAAGTGTCACTGTAAAAGAGATGCCTTCTCAAAATCAGCAGTAATGGCATGCAAGGCAATGACAAGAGTGGGCAGAGCCTTGATGATTTCCTAAAAGCCTGACAAAAGATCTTCCAAAATGATTTTCCCTTGACTTCTCCCCACTGATGCTAGGAGGAAAGATGGTTCCATTTTATCCAGGAATTTATGTCAGATTGGTAACTTCTGTCAGGCAGCTAATAATAAGGGAGAATTAGCATAGTTTTCGATAGCTCTTCTAACAATGTTTTAAAAAACAATATTAAGACAAGAATTCCAAAGGATTAGGAGTCTATATACACACCAAAGACCTCATTTTCAACTAAATCCCCTACATGCAATGGCTGAAGGTAGCTCAGGATACAACAGAATCATGGAACGTGTCTGTTTGGAAGGGACAACAGTGGGACATCTGGTCTGACCTCCTGCTCAAGCAGGGTCATCCCAGAGCACATTGCACAGAATTATGTCCAGTCAGTTCTTGATTATCTCCATTGAGGGAGACTCCACAACCTCACTGAGAAATTGATTCCAGTGTGATATCAATTAATAAAATCCATTAATAAAATACTATTTTTTCTATCCCACCCCCCTCTTGCCCCTGTCAAAACGAGCATTTGCAATCTTAGTGAAATAGGATGTAAACAGTCTTTACCATTCCTTCAAATGACTCCCAGTTGTACACCATGTACAATTCAGTAGTAAATACTGTTAAACCATCCCAAAAAAAACTGCCCTACTTTTTCTAACCTCCCTTTTCTCTGTTGGCTTGGGTTTTTTCCTACTTGATGTTGCCCAAAGCCTGCATGACAAGCTCTTTAAGGCAGGAGCTGTGTGGGTCTACTTACAATCCTTAGAAAATACCAAAATACAAAACAAGGAGTATCTAAATAATAATAAGAGATTGCAATAACTGATTTATTTATTGAAGGGTCTAAAAAGTATATGGAAGTAAAAATAGTATCATTCTACATCACTGAAAATCATTAAAAAAAATATTTTTCATCATGCTTTATGCCATGTGGTAAGTCCTAAGCAGAATGAAACTTCTGCACCCTCTGCAGATTGCTGAAGAAACCTTCTCTGGGATAGGATTTATTGGTTGGGATTAACATCATCCTGGCCACTGCAGTAACTTCTGTATTCTTCTCAGACCTCAGAGCTGGCCTCTTAATCAACTATTTCTCAAAATATTAGTTTACTAGTTCTATTAGTTAGAAAAACACACAGTTTTCTGCTACATCTTCTGTCTCCAGAATTGTTATAAAATTGCATTAAAGTCAGAGCCTTCAGTCCAGGGTTGAGAAGCTTCTGAGCGTAAGTCAAGATTACTATAGTGCCCTTTGGTCTTTGTCTTGATAGGCTTTGCTGGCATCAGGTACCGAAGGTTCTTCCAAAATCTGGAATTCATGGGAAGAGATTTATCTTTTTTCCATTTCACCATCCTCTTTGATGGCAAAAGTGACAGTGATTCTGGCAAGAAATTGTAGTCACTTATAGGCATATATTCAATTAATATGATCTTAGTTTTTCTTTCAACTAGAGCTTTATGCAGTCCACTCTCAAGTTCATATATGGCTCTGTCAGAAACGTAGTTCTGGCTCAGTATAATGATTAATCTTCTGCTTTTATCAATGAATGAATGGATATCATCAACAAACGCTGCAAATTAAAGATAAATTTATTGTTATATTAAATGGAAACGATAAGGACTGAATCACTTATCTTTTAAATACACATATATACCAAAAATGTCCCTCTTATAAAGTGACAGCATGTAAGCATCCTGTCCTTATGAAGAGATGAATATGTATCAAAAATTAGGAGTCTCTGAAAAGTAAGTCAGGTATGGTCAAAGTTGGTTCTCTAGAGCAGACATAAACCTACTTATAATCTCCATCTACCCTAGACTGCTGTCTGGCAGTAGTGACATGGACAGAAGGCAACAGCAAAATTAACTTTCCCCCAACCAGACACCTCCTTGCCCTTTCCTAATAGATACCATTGGAGTGATTCCACAGAAAGGCATAAACAGCAACTTCTCTCCAAGTATTCTGTAACCTTGGGGTTACACCTTCCTTTATGACACCAAACACCCAAATTTATTTCCAAAAATCCAGGGCTGAGAAGACCAGCATGTGATGACAGAAAGAGTTCCAACTGTGTTTTAGATTGATAATTTTTGGTATGAAAATTGATGAATTAAAGTGAATGGTGATACCCTTTAAATATCACCATTTAATATCACCAAATTGAATTTTCATGCACAGCTTCCAGTGCTTGTTTAATCACCATGGGACAAAGTCTCCACAAACCACAGATCTAGAAGATGTGACTTGTAGAGAAAGGCAAAGCAAACTGCAGAACTAACCTAATGAAGAGCAAACTGAGTTACCCCCAGTTTTCTGGAGGCTGACAAGGGTATTACAACACCAAAGGCTCCTCTGCAAAAAAGGAAATATTCTATTTTACATGTTCACAATGGATCAGACCAGAGAAAAGGAAATAAGCTAAAACTATCGAAAGAATCAGACTGCAAACTTCAGTAAACAATTCTTTAATACTTAAAGAAAGAGAATAGGTAATAAAAAAGGGCTTGGAAGAGCTGTAGCTCCTTTCAGGTTAGAAAATTTTTTCAGGACAAGATCCTGCTTAATGAAGAAAGCTAACTGATCTTACTGTTCTGCGGTTTGAACAATGAAATTTTATTCCTCAGCTGTATCCTTGGACTAAACAGAAATTCAAAGTACCTTTTATTCAAGCAAAAGGCAGATGCCAGATACATCCATAGGCCAAACAAAATTCCATTTTTTATTTCTATTTTGTTATGCACCCGTTTCATTCAGAAAATGGTTTCAACCATCACACTGAAGATATGGCAAATATAAAAGTTACCTATGAATAACTAGTACCAGAGTCATCAGCTGCTCTGTGCAATAAATGTGAGTTCATTCACTGGCCCTCAGCAAAAGCAGAGCAAAAGCACTATTACTGGGAAATATCTGATATCTTCTGTCCTCATCTAAACCTTCTTGATGCTTGCTCTTTGATATTTTCATCTTGATTCTTTGTAATTAGTGATTTACGTGTGCATGTGTATGTAAGTGTATATGAATTCATACATATAACTATAAAACATGTGAAATGTTTGCAACCAAACTTTGCATGAACACAGTCCAGATTAAATGAAAAATATAACTTTTCAATGCACAACATGTGACAGAATTCCTTCTAATTATAGACTTCTACCTTTATGGGAAAACAATGAGCCTATTTAATGACAAGAATATTCAATACACTTACCTCCTCCAGGGAATACATCCCTCTCAAATATACATAACTTGTACCCAAAGTTTTCTTCTAATATCATGGGCAGTATCTTCAAAGCAAATTCTCTCTCTTCTTCAGTAGGAGAAACACAGTCTTTCAGATACGACACAAATGCATCATATTCTTTCCCATCTGAAAATAAATTAACAATTGCTGTCTTGTTATCAACCATTAGAAATCCAGTATCTGATTCACCATTCCCATTTTCAAACTTAGTGTCTCGACAGTAAAGCATCAAGAAATCCCTGATTTTTCTTCTGAAGAATCTGAAGAGTCTTCAAACACTTTTCATCAGATTCAAAAAATGTCCTGAAAAAATTTAAGGTTGATACAAAAGATTCTGATTGCACTTGAAAAATACTTGAAAATATTTTCTTTCTACATTAAGGTGCTTTTAAAATAAAATCAGATTAATTTAACCAATTAGTGACACATCTGTGAAAATCAAGATATGAAGGGAAGCAAAAAATATGTCTGTAGCCTGAAAAAATTGTTATTTAAGTGATACTGCAGATTTCAACATTTATTGTACACTGTGTATACAAAGAGTATCAAGTGGAATGGGTATCAGCAAGAGAGAACAAACCAGTTAATTATTTTTGTCATGAGACTATGCTACGTCTGGTCATGGTTGGAGCACTAATTTGCAAACAGAAAATCAAAGACCAGTCCAGAGGCCAGGTCCACCACACTGCCACAGAGCAACTATCAAGGTCGATACACTAGAACACGTGGCTTTGTTTCTTAAACTGCCCTATTTTTCTTCCCTTTCTGAATACTTTACTGCATGTAGTTTATAAGAGAAAGTATAAAGTAAACTCCATGAAACCCCACACCTGGATACTAGCCAATGGATTTCCTACTCCCCAAGAGGCAGCTCCTGCAGGGCAGTATAGTTCAGGTTCTCAGAGATTCTCCCTGAGTGAAAGTCACTGTGGTAACTGATATCAACAAATAGGTAATAACATTGCCAGGCATAAATGACATCCACCCATTACCAAAAAATCTCCAACAACTGCAGTTCATTCAAGTTATATTCAAGCTGATTTAGAGACGAAGGAAGGCCAAGAAAATCAGACCTATATATACAGCAAGTTTATACCACAATTTTTATAAAAATAATTCTTAAAATTGAGTAGCTGTTGGATTTGCTTGTTGTGAAGGCCACAGAGCTGCTGCCTGGTAAGATACTGGTAATGTGCACTTCCACTCATGCTTAAGTGCATTTATAAACATGCAATGGCCTCTACAGTCAAGGAAACATTTTAAGCTTCACCCTACTGAAGGGCACCAGTGAGGTGAAAACAAACTTGCGTCAGTCTGCCCATCTGAAAATTTCAGTGTTCATCCTCTTCATGGATACATAACTGAAAATCTGTCCATCCTTATCAACTTTTGTGATGAAGAATATAGCAGAACAGAGCTCATCACCATCATCCTACCACATTCCTTCCATTGCCTGCTCCAGAGGCAGCTTCTTCACTGTGTTTATGTTTTCATTGCCACACATATACACAAGCACACATTAGCACCTGACCATCAAGTTCTCTTTTATATATTCTTTGTTTCTTCTCACACTGCTCCCATATTTAAGATAATTTTTTTGTCTTCATCAAAGCTGATTACTTCATAGAGCCTGACAGAAAATATTCTTCATCAATATGCTTATTTCAGTGTCAGCATTAGCAACGTCATACCTTCAGCAGTATCATCTCTCCTGCATATATTTCTGTAAAACAGAACGAAATCGACCCTAAACATCACAAACACAAACACCACAGCTACAGCAACAAGTGGAAATAGCAGAGCAAGAACCATTCCAGTAGTAAATACATGCACTGGCAAGTCTTGAATCTTCCCTGTAAAAGAGGAAAAAAGCAAAATACAGCCTTAAAAAAGAGTATTATATGACAAGATTATGTATCAAATACTAATGCTAAAAATCACTTCAAAAAAATCACAGTGTTGATGGGAATCCTTTCCTGCTAATGCTTCAAGCACTGGTCCTAAGATAAACTACAAAACATGTTTTACTGTAAAAAACAGGAGAAACAATCTTGGACGCAATCACATACAGTTCATTTATGTGTGTGCAGAGTACGTGAGATCAAGACTGACATTACAGATCCTCATAGATGTACAGCATCCCCAAATGATGGTCACTCAATTTTGTGGAGAGTTTTCTTCAGGTTTTTTTATTATTTCCTCTTATTATCTACCATTCACCTCTCTCTCAGTCCCATCCATAAGTCCTTAATGTCCTATTTAATCTCTTTGGACAAGATACTTTTGCCTTTTTTTTTTTTTCCTCTAGTCTCTTTCAAGCCTTTCTTCATTACTATTATTATTTATTATTATTATTATTATTACTATTAATTATTATTAATAATCCTTGAGGATTTTAGTTCCAAATACAGATTTTTAACACTTAAATCTTTGTGAAGATATTCTCAAGACATGCTCATTGTAATCTGTATTTCTTTTGCTTTGCACTCCTGTCCCTGTCTGTGAGCAGGAGGAATCACCCAGGGGTTGTTAGGTCCAGCACAAGATGTGTGAGGACCTTTCAAAGCAGACAGTATTTGGAGCGGTGTTTTGAAATGCCCTCAGGGTTGAGAAGGCTGATTAATAAATTACTTCTAGATGATGTCATACCTTTCTTCAATTTTACTATTTTTATCTGTGTGGTTTCATCAGCTTGCAACATGCAGGTGAAATTATGATGCATGTCCTCATCTCTTACTTTTTTAATCCGTAGTAGTCTTGTGATATAGAACTTGTTTCCCAACCTGCAACAAGGAATGGTGTTAGCCACACTATCTGTACAGAAACCCACAACCCCCGAGAGGCAGATTTTTAGGAACAGTTCTAGAGAAAACCATCAGACTGTGGTTTTTAGTGAATTTGCAGTTCCACAAAGTGTAGGACATTACCACATACTAAATACGGCATTTTCAGGAAACTTACTGTAGTTTTTTGAGTTCTTCTTCACATATTGAAGGTTCATTCTCAGGGATACCTGTGCATTGTTCTGGAAATGTTTGGTTAATTAACCAGTAGAGGCTGGCATCTTCTTGCATATAATAACCCAAGGAACCTGTGCAATTGAATATCTCTTCTTTACCTACAAAAAAAGGCATAACATGGGAAGATTTAGTGAGAAGTAGGATTCATGTACACAGCACAGTGAAGTGTCAGCTTTCCAGGAAACATGTCCTATAAGCTGTGCTCCTTTCTGAATTGTGTAGCCCCTGCTCAATGTCTTGTTACACCTGCACTGGTGGTGACCTCAGCAATCATGCACTGCTGCAGAGTGACAGTCATCCACTGTTTCTTTCAGATAAATCATCACAGCCAGGTGGGTTTAAATAGACCTGAAAATTTCAGGCTTTAGAGAACTAAAGGGAATTGGAGTTGATGATCCTTATGGCCTCCTACTTGAGATATTCTATGATTCTATAAACCAGACTGATTCTATAAAACAGTTATGCAGGCTGAGAACAGAAGAAGAAAACCTATCACCAGTGCTCCAGGACCAGGTAAAAGTAAGTAACTGGTAAGGGGAATTACAAGCAACTAATTATAATAGGGAAACTATATGATTACTCAACAAAACCAAAGCCCCTGCTGAACATGCACAGAACAAATTCTTATCTCAGTATTACAACTGGAAATTCCTGAATACATGAACAAATCATTTACTCAGTCAGCTACTTGTCCTATTTCAAAGCACTAAGTGTAACTGACAGGAACCACCCCACAAAGTTCCAGTAGTTTGAAGAAATTGCAAAACTAAAAGGACAACTCTGCACTTGGAAAAAATAAGGGCAGAAGACTACAGCTCTGGAGTGTGAGATTTTTAAAACTCTGTCATGGGAAGCTTGACCTGAAGTTAGCTGCAACCACAGTTTCTAGGCTATTGCAGTATCATTACCAGGGAATACATCCAGAATGCTCTTTATTAAGCCAGGAAAAATGTGTGTTAGTCCTTCTTCAGACCATCATGCATAAATACTTTCCAGTCAGCAAGGCCTACCCAGCAATTTTCTAAGAGCACATGAAGCTGATTTCTCAAGACTCATCAGATACTTCTAGAACCTTCAAAGCAAGATCCAGCTGAAAAACTGTCCATCACAGATTCAGATCTTAGAAATCCAAATTAGAGCTGCACAGACCTAACCTAGTATCATTTGCCTTGCAACTCTAGCATTTCCACCACACACAACAGCTATTTGGAGGCAAATATCATAGAACACCATCCTAAGCAATGACAGGTTTAAAAGATGGTGGACCGAGCTCATTCTGCATTCCCTTCAGTCTCCCCCATGCCATCTATCTCATCACTTAGCAGGTAGTTCAATGACCTTATCAAATGATCTTATCAAGGCAGGTAAAGGATGGAAGACAGGTAGATTGTAAGCATTTGATGCCAAACCCTGCTAACTCCTAAGAGCTGGGACAAGCACAGTAATGAGGAGGAAATGTGCAGGAAGGGCATTCTGGGCGGTTGGAAGGTGTCAGGCATAATAGGATTGGGAAAATAACTTACCAAGCAGTATTGGTAGGAAGGAAGGAAAATTAGCATCCGAGGTCCTAGATTAGTAAATGAGATACAGGTATGAGCCACAGAGGAAGACTTTGAAAGGAAGAATTAGGTAACCAGAAGAGAGAGAAGCCCCCAAGCAAGGGGAGAGAAGAGGACATGAAAAAGTCTGGTAAATTTCTGTTTTAAAAAGTTAATTACAGCCTCAATCACAATATCCTGGATCCTGTCCAAGACTGTGAGAAGCCTGCAGATCATTTTATCTAACCTACTTCCAGCTAGAAGCACAGATAAGATCTCTTGACAGTACAGATATACATGCACACATTGCCAGGACTGTCACACCTCACACTCCTCATTTCCCTGAAGAATAACATTCTCAACCACATCAGGTATCAGTGGGATTACTCATTACTGCTGTTCACCGAGTAAACCATACATCTTTTACACATTGCTTCATGGCGTTTTCTCTCTACAAAAGAAAGCCACGGAGAGATGTTTTATCACCACCACCACCTTCTCTTTCAGGTTGTAGCAGAAACTTCAGCTTCTGCCTCTGAAAGGGTACATTTAGTGCACGTGTGTATCAGCCACTAGGCAAAATATTATCAGATGTGAGGTTAGACCACATACAGGATGATGCATAGACAATTAGTTTAATTATACTTATCCAGACCATCAGCCATAAAGAAATCAGAACAAAAGCATGTAGGTGGAGTCATTACCTCAAAGATTTCTGTATTAATTTCATACCTATTTCTGTTTCAATCACTTCATGATGTCCAACTATCTCCAAAGTGAAAGCCTCTGGTGCATCTAAAATAAAAGTATTGAAGTAATGCCTCACTTACATTCTTCCACAGTAGAAGTCACATAATTGCTCAATATATAAAATTAATCACAAACATTCCATTAAATTCACAGACCAATATCTGGATTCTGGTGTTACTGAGTAGCTTAGAACCCAGGAGGTATTTTTGAATTTTTTTCACATATATATATATACACACAGAGTACAATTTAAGTTTGTATGACTTACTTAGAGCAGCTATTTTGACAAAAAAATAAATAAAAAAAAAAAAAAAAACAACTGCAGGGAAAACTTACTAAATACATTTTCCAAAATTGGTAATATTTCATCTTAACTTCTGCTTTTTTACTTCTCAAATTATTCTGAAGTGGTTCAGATTTGGTCACCCTGGTATATATTATCAAATGAGAACTGCAATTAAAAATCTCCTAAGTAAAGTGAACCAAAAAGTATGCTTCAAAATTTTAGAAAGCTTTCTTACCTTCTTCTACTACAAGTTTAATTGTATTTGTGTTGTGGTATATCGCTCCTTCATGACTGATTAAAATTTTACAGGTATATATCCCAGAGTTTTGCACTGTTAAGGTTCTAAAATTTAGTTCCCTCTCTGTTTCATGTTCATAATTCTTACAGTCCTGCATCAACAAAACCAGAAAATACTATTCTGCAGCAAACATGCATTCAAAACATTAAAGAAATCAAGATATTTTTTTTTTTAACAAAGTGTCACCATCACCTTTTCACTATCTCAATGATGTGTCTGACCCAAAAGAGGTGCCGGCCCAATTTTCACTCATGGCCACTTATATGCAACATTTGAACATTTAACCCATTAGAAGTTGAGAACACTGCAATTGAGGAAAACACAATAATCTGCGGCCCTATCCATCAATGGTCCCATCGTCCCAGGTCCCAAAAGACTAAACAGTAAGGCTGTAGCTCATTCTTGCCAGGCTACTCCAGATGCCTGTATAAATCAGTCAAAATCCCTTCCTGAAACTGATGGATCTTGGGGTGAATAGGATCTGTTACTCCAACCAGGAGACCTGAGAAGAATAAGGAGCTCACCCCAAAGAGATGATTTGCCAAAAATGAACAGAACTGGATCTAGTACACACTTAAAAACTGTTCAGAAACAGCAGAATTGAAAAGTTTGCAATTACTTTACAAGTACATGTCAACTGTAAAATAAAAATCTTGGCATCTCATTTAGCATCAGTACAATATCTGTATCAGCAAAGCAGCAGCTGGCTAAACCAGCTGCTGCCAAAATCAGCAAACAGACATGCACATCAGATATTTCATCATTCCAAACTACTAGTTTAATAATTTCTGAAACAGGTATATTTTTTTTACAAATTGGAAAGCAGACAAAAGCTTTGTTTTTTGTATCTGTCTGTTTTCCCCCCTAATCTCATGAGAAATTAAGGCTTTACAATGTTTGTAGATAATTCTAAAAATTTGTTTGCAATTAATATTTCCCTGCAATCATTTGTTTCTACAGCCAAAGACTGGAGTGACACTGTTTCAGTAATTACCTTATACCATGTTATGCTGTCATTTTCATAGACAGACAAATCGCTGCATTTCAGTGAATGACCAGTTCCAGCACTTTTAATTTCTGTAGTTAAATGATTTTCATTGAAACAGCTGCTTTTATTTCTTTCAAGTACATTCAATGTCCACTTTTGAATTGTGATATTTTGTTTTCCATTGCTAAGAAAAAAAATATAGCAAAATCAGTTTTAGGAGCTTTCTAAAAATAATGCAGCTTGGTGAGTTACAAAATAAAAATAAATTCTAAATACATTTGTTAGGTAAAAGGTACATCTACAGTGACCCAATTATTTTTATTTCCCTTTATCACTTTCCCACTCCCAAATAAGCATAATTTCCTTTAACCAAACAGGTTACCTAAACTAAATGCATGATTACAAAACATTTGACAATACAATTATATCTATGGAATATGACAATATATGCTACATTGACCTGAACAAGGGTGCAACAATCTGTGACATCATCCCTAGTTACATGAGAGCATCAAAGAATTTTGGACCTTGAATCAGCTGAAGATTTTGCAGGTTTAATTTCCTATGTGTTGCTAAGATTAAAAACCATGACAGAAAAATATATTTGTAAAATTAGAAATAAGATAGGCAAGTTTGGTATTGCTCACAAAGCAATATTGATCAATTATTGATTGTTTGATACTCTGCAGGTATTTTGGAATATTTTGGAATACTTTGGAATCAAATGGTATTTTGGAAAAAAAATCTAAATTCCATAAGTCTCATGAATTATAGCATCATTTATGGATTCAAGCATGTCTGCAAAATAAGGCACTTTGGAAAGGATGCATCTCTCTGACTGCACTGATCAGAGATCTGTAGCAGTTGAGCACTTCAGACTGACTGAAAAAAGTCAGGAACTATCACTTCTGCAGCAGAGTCATCACATTCCATGCAGTGTCTATACAAGAATACATGAATATGCTCCAAAAATGCCTCTTTTGTATATCTAGGAGCTGATCATTGTCATTTAGATATCTACTAGGTTGTCTCCATAAATTCCTTGAAAGAATCAGATTATAACTGTAATTTCACTGTTTGATATACCCAAATACATGACTACCAAGGGAAAGGAAACTGAAGGACTTTCATTTGGCAAAGTTAGAGCTTAAGAGAAAGCCATATGCCACTGTCAGTTAGTGGGTGAGATTCTGTCAGTTAATGGGTGGAATTTTGCAATTAGTGCATGGAGCTCTCATTTGTTTTCTGAACAAGCAGGGCCTGACAAAGGAAAAGCAGCAATCACAGAGCACTTCCCTCCAATTTCAGTCATATCTTCATAAATATGTTTGAAGCTTTCTGCTTCTAAAAAAAGAAAAATAAATTTCTTCCAGAACAGAAGTCAAGAATTGTTTAAATGAGACAGTCCAAGAGGACAAAGGAGTTGGAATGGAGAAGCAGCCCTGGTGAGTACATCAGCTTAAACACATTCTTGACATGTCTTTTGAGTGTACAAGATTCAGAAGAGCTATTAGGACATCATTTTAAGGATGAATTTAGACCAAGTCTTGGATTGTTTCTTTTCTGCTTTTTAAGCTCCCCAAACAAATGTATTTATGCTTACCCTCTTTGCATTGTACCCCTTTTTTAAGCTACACAGGTTCTCTACCCACTTGAGATGTTCATGACTCCTAATTGTAATTGACTCTCTAAAAACATGTAGTGGTTTTGGTAAATCAACTAACTATGCTGTCACAAACAGGAAAAGCCTTACCAAAGCTTTTCCATCAGAGACGAGCTCATGTGAGTATTCACGTTGGGTGGAGCTCTTCTCACCTATTCTTCAGCATCTTATTTACCCATTTAAATCAGAGCTACTAATCACAGTCAGCAGTGGGACCACAGTCAGAAGTCACCGTGTCACAGTGCAGTTTATACAACCTATTTTATATATTTTGTTTTGGACAGGATCACCTGTGACCCAGAATGGCCTCTCGCTCCCTTACAGTAACCAAGATAAATTTAGGTGTGGACATAAACATTAATTCCAATTAATTCCACGGAGTCTGTGTGTTTCTTTAGACATCACTCTACTAATCTGAATACTGTTAGAGAATTAATTACAGATCTAGCCATGAAATGCAAATGATTTTACTCTCCAGATTCAGCAGATGAAAGAAAAGGGTCCATAAAGCCACATGTTCTCCCCAGCACTGTTACTCCACAGAGGCTTTCTTCTGTGATCCTATTTGGGGAAAACACTTGAACTGGATCAAGATATTCTACCTGATGAGCCAAAATCTGGCAAGGAGAATGTCCCTGGAAAGCATTAAAACCATACCTGTGCAAATAAAGATGAATCTTTTGTACATAATTTCTAGTTGACTGCCATATAGCATGGTTTTCAACACACACATACACAAAACATTTAGTTGTATTTTTTAAACTGCTAGTGTCTGAATTGTTATATATTTTTACCCTGGTTTTCCCTTATTGGAGAGTCTTCAGTGATACTTTGTTGGGAAAAAAACATTTCTGGTTAAACAGCTTTTCAATCTGCCCCTCAACAAACCCACCAAGAAGGAACAACAAAATCCAGCTTGACTCAGAAGATGATACAGGGAAGTGAAAGACCTTACATAATATAAACCAAGCTTACTGGATACATAGCCAAATCTAAGTAATCCCTTAGCTATTTTTCTGCAACAAGCCAATGTTATCTCAATATTGCAATCTTCTGTAGAAACTGTCACCCTGCTTTCCAAATTGCAGTATTAAACTATATATGTGTGTTGCCACAGCTTTCAGTTGTTCTAAACATATTGAAAAATTGAGTAATATTTGGATTTTAAAATTTATTGTGTGTTTATTGTGGTTCTCTGTAGTTTTTTTATTTTTTCAGGAACTCCTAAGTTCTCTCAGTTTCAAGGTTACCAAAATAGAGCAACCCAATGACCTGCTTTTTTGTATTCTGTTTTTCTCTTTGACAACAACAGGATACAGGCTACAAAAAACCCCATACAAATTACAAATCTTTCCAAAGACCTGTGACACAGTTTTTGCTGCTTACCACACTGACTATAAGTACAATTTTTATTTTCAAGGATGTTGCTGAAGATGGACACATTCAGGCCTATAGGTGATGTCCATTGATTCCTGAATTTGTATCCTGAGTCTAGTGTAGTAACAAACACACGTGAGCATGTCAACACACATATATGCACACTTCAGCTATATGTGTCTCAGCAGGACACATCTGGTTAAAATATCATAAAAACGTCACTTTCACTACTTGCTTCTTGCATATTGTCATTGTAACACACCAGAAAAAAATCCTACATTTAATTAGTTTGCAAAATCTGTCAACATGTTGTCTGCTTTTCTTGAAAATCTGCAGTATATGTAATTCTCACATTGTTCCCTGAAACTGCCTAAATAGTTATAAGTATTCTGAAAATTATTTCCCATATAGCTTACAAATACCTATCTATAAACAGTTGAAAATTAAAAAGATAAATAAAAATCTACTTAGCATATCTTCTTTCAAAAGCAAAACTTTTAACCTACTATAAACACTCATAAATTAAAATAATTCCACTCGTATCATTCATATTAAATCTTAAACAAGTTCACAGCCCACAACTGTTCCCTACAGAAACTTCTAAAAATCCTCTGTCTCTGCAGAAAACAGTTTTTGAAATAATATCTGTATTTCCTGAAATGTAACTCATTTAATATGCCTGCCAACAGTGAGAACCATCATATAAATTAAGCCAAAGATCCCATAAAAATCCCATTTTAAAAAATCCCCTTATGCCTATTGTTCCAGCAGTGAGATCTGTGAAGAGTTCCCACAGGAGGATTGCAAGATTCTGGCATCATTCTGATCCTAACAGAAAATGAGTGTCAGTGTCATATGGGTCTAACAGAAAGAAATTTAAAAACTAAAAATAAAAAAGGACTTTTTTCCTCAAAAATACTTTCTTCCAAAACTGATTTTTAAAATGTAGCAGGTAACAAGGTAACATATTTCTAGAAGACAAGACAATAAAGGAGAAAATCAAAACTCTCAATTCCAAATGAATGCTTTGATGTAATCAAAACTTTTTTTTTTTAGTTTCTCTCTTAAGCAAATGAGTAAATCAAGTAATTTCATAAAGGATTCTGACATTTTTGTGTTTTCCAACAATTACTCATTTTAACAAACTTCGTTCTAATAGTTTTACTTCACTTCTTCTCTTGTCATCTCCTTCTTCTGTATGTAAGGCTGTTTCCTTCAGTTTTGAGATGTGCACTTTTTCATAGTAATTTTGTAGAATTCTTGTGATTTACTCTGGCTTTACTGTTATTACCCCAAGTCCTTAAAGTAATCAGAAAACCACAATGATCATGAATTAAGGCTGGGTTTATCACAGCTCTCTTCTCTTTTGCCCTGTATTTTAGACTCATTATGGCAGTCTCCTTCAGTAGCCTGGCAATTCAGGTATGATCTCCACCTAGCTTTTCCCATCCCAAAATTAGTCAGCCTGCATTTTTTTGACACTTATTAGGTGGCACTGGAGTGAGTTTTTAGATTTAATAGCTTTTTTGTGAAGTGACCATACAGAAAACTGATCAACACAACAAAACAGCACAACAAACTACCATATTCATCATCCCTAAAGAAAATCCTCTTGAATTTAACATAGATTAATAAAATTTTTCTCAATATTTACCCTACAATTAAAAATATTTTGCATTTCATATACCATGAATCAGTACTTTTTAAAATAATATCAGTAAGAAAATAACAGTAATGATATATGAAAACAAAAATATGTTTTCAGCTTCCAAGTTGACTTGGAAGTTAACAATTGAAGTCTGTCTTAGAACTGTAAGCTATCAAACTTGAGTCTGCGGTATTTCTGGAAAAACATGGAGAGCATTTTTCAGTATCCACAGTCCCATATGCTTTATAAACCTGGGTAGAACTTTAAATATATTACTTGGAGAACAGCATAAATCATTACATGCAAGGTGATCTGCTTCAAATTAATCATTGCTTCAACTGTAAATGCTGAATTATGGGTTTAGTGCAAGTTAGTCATAAGAACTCCATGCAGCAAACCTTTGATTTAGTACCTTTCAAGGTGTTCCAATGAAGATTGACACCAAATAATGAGGGCTTGTCCTTGTCTCTCCTTTTAACCCATGGTGTTCTACAGCAGTAAGAAATCAAATCCAATTATTTCATTTGCTCTTTGAATGGCTCCATGCAGGCAAAGGTTTGCACAGCAAACAGAGTTCAGCTATGCTATGTTTAATCTTTACTATACAGTTAGATGATTTGGCAAGCCTCATAGCATGAGATCCACACAACACAGCAAGCAAGAACAAGTCTGGGGAAGAAGACAAGCAAACATTTCCTTTTTTTTGACAGTGGATGGAAGGGTGGCCTGACACTCATTTTTCTTAGGTAATTAATCACAAGCCAGCAAAAATGCTACCTGCCTTATCAAAAGGTTCACAGAACATTTAAAAGGCTGAAACTCCTTATAGATATTTATAAATATCACAAGTCTACTTTGATAGTTACTGTGAAATGAAGTGGGAAATGACACTGCAGTTAGAGCAGTTCCCTAAGCCCCTATTATATGGATGCCACTAGCTATAAAAAACACAACAAAGAAATTATCTTCATCATAGACATGTGCACAGGCAAGACATTTACCCACTGTGTTGTGTACTCACCTGTGAATGACAGAGTAATTCCCAGAGTCACTGAGTTCAGCTGGCCAAAACTCCAGAAAATTCATTTGTGAAACAATTCTGTGTGTATCCTTTATCAGTTGCTGCTTCCCAGCACTTTCTTTGTACCAGTTTATTGCATATGCTTCTTCCTGAAAATGTTCTTGCCTTGACTCAAGATAACAAAGGAAAAAATATTCCCCTTCTAGAACATCAATGGAGGCACGAAGGGGACACAGTTTCTCTTCAGAGAAAGGGGGAAAAGATATATTAGGAAGCCAAGTACTTATTTCAGAAAATTGCATTAGCCTGACTTTAAAGTGATTTGCTGTGCTGATTGTATTTTATAAAAAGATTTCTTTCAGCAAAATGGTTTGGCAGCATTTATTCATTTATTCCTGCAATAGTTACTAAAAAACTCAGTCTTTCCCAAGGCTTTATTCTATCTTACTAAAGCAACACCAAAAGGAAAATGAAGGACTGAAAATAAAAATACATTTCCCTATCTCTAGAATTCTTTCACGTGTTCCACAGTGTCAGAATCCCATTGGCTCAAAAGGCAGAATCTGGCCATACTCTACAGTAAAGAAACTGCCACAAATGGAAGAGGAAAGGAGAAATTAATATGGTTTCACTTGACAAATATGTTTGAGATAAAAGCAGATCCTATAAATTAACATTTGCATTTCCTTATCTTCTTAATTAAAAGAATCATTATGTAGATACATTTCTGAAAAACTTCAGATATCTTTGGACAACTGCCTTGGAATGAGATTATGTGTGTAAAATTTAGTCTTCAAGTCTGCCTTTCCAAACAAATTTCCCCAATTTACTTTTGCATACAGAAGTTATTAAAAGTATGGAAAAGGAACCATGATCGAGGATTAGGAGTCAAAAATAAAATCAGCCTTCAGTCTCTTTTTCTCCTGAGGTTCTCAGAGATTATTTTTGTTTAGCAACTACCACACTTGTGACCACACTTCTGAATGGCACAAAAAGAAGCAGGCTCTTTCTCTTGTTTGCTGTGTCTTTTCATATGGTTATGGTCACATACAACATCATCAGGTTTCTCCAGGTAGCATCCTTGCTTTTTCATTTCATATTTTCAGTGTTTAGGACCAAATTTCCCAAGTCTGGAGCTGGGCTGTAATTGCCAAACCTTTGAGATTTTGTTCTTGGCTGAAAAAAACAAAACTTGTCCTACTGCAAGCAACTGTCAAGAAGCTGGGACATATTTTGAATGTTCTATTATTGAATTGAAGACTTTTACTTACCAGTAGCCGATTCCATGACCAACATGACAAAAAAAATCATCAGAGTCATTTTCTTGAGTTACTTCTCACTTCTTCTCCAAAAAAAAAAAAGAGAAATTGAATTGTTCCTGCTTGTCTGAAAGTCTGCAAAAAAAAAAAACCCACAAGATTCACAGCTCACCACAAGTCCAGTGAAACAGATTCCTTTGAGCATGTGAGCAGTGTAACTATGCCTGCTGCTGAAGAGGGCTTTCCAAATGGGAAGCTAACATATTTTTATGATAACAGCTATTTTCATACATCAGGTAATGCATCTAGATTTTTTCTTTGCAATTTCATTTCAAATTCAGAAAGCACCTTAGGATTTCCTTGTTTCATTTTCTTATTTCATGGATGCATTTTGAAATATTACAAGAGCACTCAAATCCTGAGCCAGCAGATACCTACCAAAGGACAGGACAGTGGTTTTTTTTCTCCACAAAGAGAATAAACTTTGCAAGACTGGACCTTGTAGAAACAGCCAGTGGAAACTTCCCTTGCCTTCAATGAGAACAGCACAATGGTCTAAATTGAATATGTTGATGGCTAACTTTGAGCCTGTTGGAAAGCAATGGGACGTGTCATTTCTTTCACAGTTTGGTCTGTAGGGGCAATAAGCTCCAGCTGAAAGTTCTAACATTTCCCCTGAGGGGGAGGACAAGAAGCAGCCTATATTCAGTTGCTTCATGTGTAGTCAACTATTTCAAAGGCAAGTGAAAAACACCGCTAAGACTGGCTTGGAGCATATTCTGAGGTTCCTCAGAACAGCAGGTTAACTCACAATCAAAGACAGAGCTACTCCTGAGACTCAGCCTCTGTTTTGCTTACAAAACAGATAGGTGAGATACACAATCAGCTCAGTTCAACCCGAGTCCAAAACAGATAACCTTGCTTAGTGTGACCCAAACATGAATGGATAGATGAGACAAACACACGTCAGATGTATTTCAGAGATCTGAGAGACCTGCCAAAAAAAATCTCATTAGCAATCCATTTCTTTTTTATTGGGTAAACCTATTGCAATTTGAGAAAACACAAAGTTTAAGAGGCTGCCCTAAGATCTGGAGTCAGAAAGTTCCTTTGACCTGAAGAGATTGGAGGCAGGTGGCTACTGCAATTCCAGCAATATTCCAGGACACCAAACTGGGTAGCTGCCCTCCCTCTCTTACCTTTCTTCTCAGTTCTTTACAAGTGTGCCATCATCCCTTAAAGCACTGCAAGAAGATGAAGGAAGTGTTTCACATCCCTTTTTTAGATGGCCTGGTAGGCAGATCCAGATTTAGAAAGCTAAGAGAATCTGGATGCTGAATACTGCAACACAAAATTTCAGTTCCTTATTACACATGGAAATTCAAATGCATACATTTCATAAGGAAAGAAGGACCTCTCTCTTTAATTTATTGAATTTTGCTTTGCTTTTCTTTCCTATCACATTCAGAAGAAACACAGACTTTAGACAAGACTATGGTTCACCACATAAAGATAGAATCATTTAACACCAGATCTTTAATTCTAAATCCACTTCCTTTTTTTGGTATATCACATCAGCACACAGTGGAAGGCTGGATGAATGCACACAATATAACAGAAGTGACTTAGTAATGACCAAGTATGGGATTCATGACTACTAAAAATCAAGACACAAGACCTTAATCTTACCCTCTCATTGCTGCTGAACATGATCAATTTGTCTGAAATTGTTCTACTGTAGGCTAAAACATTTGAGCCATGCAGTTTGAGTATTCTTCAATGCAAAGTTAGGAGGGGAGAAAAATGTGAAAAAAAGAAAAGTGCTTTTAGGGAAAGTCAGCTAATCCAGAAAGAATCTTTGATAAACAGAATAAGATTGTTAATTTTCAGAAAAAAAATGAGACTTATTTTAAAGTAAAAGCAAAGATTGTCTTCCTAATAAAGGAGTACAGAAATACTAATGGACAGAACGCTAAGGCAGTAGAGGGAAATGACAGTTTCAATGAAAATTGATTAAATTATAAGTTGTCTATAAGGTTCAAAGTGACAACAGCTTTAAGCATTTTTTAAATGTTTTATACATGTTTAAAACAACTGATGGGGTTTTAATAATGAAATATGATCCTTAAAAATGCTTTGCCACTGTGACACCAACAAAAACTTCAAACAAAACCAAATTTTAAATTCTGTAAAGCACATTACCAATGTCTCATGAATTAAAAAATCGTGCACCATTAAAATTATTCCCCACTTTCTAGAATCACCACAAATTGGGCTGATACATAAAAGTTATTGATCCTCAATTTTGGACAAGTATCTAAGTTTGATCAACACTTTTGGAAAATTCAATTTGGTCCTGAAGGGCTGTGACTTCCTTTAAAAAAAAAAAAAAAAACAAAAACAAAAAAAAAACCCCAACAGATTCTTCTGAACGTGAGACTGTTCTAATCATCATTTTGAGGTCAAAGAAGGAAAGCACTAGTCTTTCCTCTTTAAGAATGCTTCTTAGAGAATTTAAGTATTTTTTCAATATTACCACACAGTGCCATAATTTGTGCAGCATTGATGAAGAAAACAAAAATATTTAACAAACAGTTGTTTTAACCATCCTAAATCCAAGCACCATTCTGCCAGGATTGCAGTTTCTTGGTAAAAATGAAAATCTGTCTTAATTTCAAAGAACATAAGTAAAGCTGTTTACTTACTATGCAAATCTTGCCAGGTGGAAAGTGGGCGGAGAGGGAGCCTTCCAAACTCCAGAGGGTTGCAATTTGAACTTACAACTCTTCTGAATCTCATTCATCACTGAAACAGAGAGTTTTCTCTCTCAGCAAGTGAGTCAATACATAGATATTTCAGCCTGAAAAACCTTCTGAAAAAGAAAAAGAGAACTGTTGATTGCAGGAAGGAAAACAGAAAAGGGAAATGTGAGAAATTAATTTCTGCTAGCATTAATGAAAAGTTAATAGCAAGTCCTTGATATTAATATTTTTTTTCCAAATGAGGCATTTGAGAGCTGATACCCAAATGTTTTAGGCATAATATTTTGCTCCTACCACTTACAGCAGTGCTGACGGAGCCTATCCTCTTCCAAAGCCACCCAGGTGCGAGGAAAAGGGCTGCGGACAGCGTGGAGACGGCGACAGGCGCTGTATGTTGAAATAAGCCGTTTTCAGGGCTAAACTGTTTATGCCAGCTGGGTAATAAGGAAAAAGTACAGCATGGGCCCTGCACAGAGGTGTCCAAGAGAGGTGACTCTGGGAGGGCCGGGCACTGCACGGACAGGGAAGCGCGGCTGGGTGGGACAGGGAGGGAGGACTGGGGAAGGGCAGGGCTGGGGACGGGCAGGGCTGGGGAAGGGCAGGGCTGGGGACGGGCAGGGCTGGGGAAGGGCAGGGCTGGGGACGGGCAGGGCTGGGGAAGGGCAGGGCTGGGGAAGGGCAGGGCTGGGGAAGGACAGGGTGCCCTGGAGAGGTCTCCGGCCAGCGAGAGGCCCCCGCACAGCCGCCGGGATGCCCTGAGCGGGGCAGGGCCGGGCTCCTCCGAGCGAGGGGAGCAGGAGGAGTCGGTGCCCAGCCCCGGCGCTCCCGTCCCGCTGTCCCCCCGCCCTGCCCTACCTGGCTGCAGCGCGGCAGGGCGGAGCGGAGCGGGGCTGCCCGGCCCGGACACCCAGAGGTGCGCCCCGCCAGCGCTGCGAGTGATGCTCGACTTTTTTAGCAGGCGGAGGGGGGTGGAGTGTGTGCACCTCTTCCCTCTCACAACCTTTCGGGGAAGAAAAGGCGTGAGGAGGTGATGTCTTCCGTCGTCTTTAGCCGAAACGCCTCTTCCTCCGCTTTTCCGCTCAATACACATTGCAGGACTCATTTCCAAGGAGTGTGCTGAGTATACGAAGTTTTAATTCTGCTACAGCTTCCTCCCCACATTGCTGCGTGGTTTGCGAGTGAGGACGTGCAAAGAGCTAACCCTGAAACGCTGGTATTCTGCAAAGACCTCAAAACACACACACACACACACACACACACACACACACACACACACAAATCCCGCCAAAAGGAATTACAAACTATGGTGTGCAGAAAAAAGAGATAAGGCAGCAAAAGATAAGTTTCCACACTGGTTTTATGAAAAATGTCCCCATTTCAATGCTTTTTTTTTTTCTGTGCTTCCAAGGGGAGAATAATGGAAATTTTCAGGACATTGCTGCAAAGTGAGTGCATGGTTTCACTTCTAAAGAAGCCATCATGTCATTAGTTGAGTTTGCTTGTTAGCCAAATGTTGGTATATTGGAACTGTGGTTCCTTCCACCAGTGGTTTCTGACAGGTATATTTCTTGTTTGAGTCCTGTTCCTAAGTAAATGAATGCTTGCCGTTGTTAATTCCATGAATGCTTTATCTGCTAAGTACTATGCAATGATTCACTATACTCTAAATAAAGTTAGTTTGATAACAGCAGGGAAAAAAATCATTCCCTCAGGAATTCTTTTATTTGCATATCACCCTTTTAATCTCCAGACATTTCCTTGGTGACAACTACATTTTGGGTTTTTTACCCAGGGCAACTGCTAATGCAAAAGTTCCCAATTTCAACAGGAGGGGACAGTTTGGAGGTAAAACGAGCAGGTTACAATTAAAAGAAGGGAGGGATTATACAGAGCTGGCTTTCTTGCATGTTTTCATTGCAGAGGTGAAGTGAAGAAACCCTGGAGTGTTTTACTGTCTCATCTCATGTGTTTTCCTCATCACAGAACGAAGCACTATCTATAACAATTAGACCCTGCATAGTGTAAATCAGCACAGTTCCAATGAAGGTAAGCTAAGGATCTAACTAACTGTAACTGCTTTAAAAATGTGTAGAAGATACTTTGCAGTGCTTTTGGTCTTATGACTTAGTACCTGATTTTAAAACCTAAAAGAAAGCTGATATCATAAAGATGATAATGATTTTATATGATACTCTGAAAACTATTTAGCAGCCAGCAAATAAAATGGTAAAGTAAAATGTCATCAGCTTTTTTGCTTTCATAGACTGTCTTCATAGTGACAGTTTGGAAACTTCTTTTTTTGACTCAGTCTTTTACAGCAATATTTTCCATGAGCTTTTCTCACATTTGCTTTCATATTCTTTTAAAATATTCTCAAGTTTTTGAACTTTAATCTGCATTGCAGAATGTGGTCTGTTCAATTGATCCTTTCAACTAATGTCATAGCTAGCTGTGTGGTACATGAACATATGTGAAAGGAGAATAAACTTTACACTTTTTAGTCTCAGACTAATACAATTTTAATGGATAAGTTATGGTCTGGTAACAGATATGTAACTTGACTAAAAATAGCTACAATTTAGATTTTAATTTTGAAAATGTCACTATGAACATGAAAGTTTGCACTAAGATTGGAAAACAGATTTTTGAATGAAGCTCTGACAACCTGACCAGTTGAGAATCAGTTAGAGAAAACCAGTTATTTCACACAGTTTTTCACATCTTCCTTTCCATTCAACATAAACTATATAGAGGTGCTAACTGAAAAACTGAAACTATTTCCATCATAAATTGCAACACATTCAGCTCCTGTAACCACAGTTTAAACCCATTTGCTGTTAGGGAAATAGTTCTTCTTAAGCTACATCTATTATCTCTGTATACAAGTTATATTAATTTTTAGCACATGTTAAGTCACATTCAATAGTTTTTCAGCATTATCTTCCTCTGATGTCAAAAAAGCAGGTTACAAACTGATAATGTTAGAGCCTGATACATTTCTCAGAAATTTTAAAATACAGAAGTTGGACACTTTCAAACATTCCTCCACATCACAGCATCACAGGATAATTCAGGTTTGAAGGGACCTCTGGGAGTCCTCAGGTGCAACCCCTCTTCAGGGTGCAACAAATGAGCCCTGAATATTAACAAGGATGGGGATTCCACAACTTATCTGGGCACATGTTCCAGTTTTGGAACATGCATATGGTGATTTTTTTTTTCCTAGTATGTAATATAAATTTCCTATGTTCTAATTAGTCTCAGTTACTTTTTTGTCCCATTTCAGCTTATTTGAGAAGAGTCTGGTTCCATTCATTCTCTCTGTCTTTTCATTAGATTACTGTAGGTAGAAACAGGGCCTCTTGTCCTCTCCCTGTATGATTTGTGCTCTTGGTGGTCTTCCCATGGACTTCAATATATCAGTACCTCCTCAGTTGTACTAAAGAGTCCAAAACTTGACATCGTGCCCCAGGGATGGTCCCACAAATGCTGCATCTGGAGAATAATCACTTTCCACAAGTACATTCTCATTAGTAAGGTGCAGACTGCCGTTGGTCACCCGAGTCACAAGGACACATTGCTGAATTGTGTTCACTTTAGTGTCAACCAGGACATCCAGTCTATTTCTGCAAAGCTATTTTGCATTAGGTTGACCTTCAGGCTGCATTGCTGAATGGATTTATTTCATCTCAGTTACAGCACCTAGCACATGCCTTGGATTGAACATTGAGGGTTTCTCATCAATCCATTTCTTCAGCCAATTTCTGTCCAAAAGAGCAGCCCTGTGCTCCAGTGGGTCAACTATCCCTCCCCAGTTTGATTGTGACTGAAAATTCGTTGGTTGTGCAGTCTGTCCCATTGTCAAGGTCATCAATAAGGATGCTAAACATTCTTGGTACAGATATCACTCCGTGAGGGATGCCTCTAGCAATTAGCTGTGAGCTGAGGTTTGTATGCTGCTCGTGACCTGTTATTCCCACAGGTCCCACTGTTTTTCTGATCACTTTCTTGGATCTGTCTGTCTAGCAGAGATTGTGTCAAGGACCTTGCTCACTACAAGATATACAGTATCCAGTGTCTTCCCACTGTCTGAAACACAGCTGGATATGCATGATTTGTGTCTAAAACAACAGCTGTAGTTTTTCAACCCTTTAAAGAGTAAGGAACGTACAATTTAATATAAGGTACATTCAATTTAATATACTATCAATTTTACACATCATCTTCCAAACAGGCTTTGTCCAATGCTCTAAGATATTAATGTTGCATAACAAATAACAGCTTTCTACAAAAACTCTCACAAACTTCTAAAACCTTCCTTTAAGTGGTAAGTCTCTTGGGCTTCACAACCATATGAGCTGTAGGAACATCAAATCTCAACCCTAAAGTATTTCTAGCTGGTCAGAATCTCTGAGTGCCTGCTCACCCACGAGAGGGCAGGATGACTCTGCTCTATCAGGAAGTGAAAGCAAATCTGCTCTCCAGAGTCCCTTGAAGTGCCAAAACCACAGAAGCACGGGGGAGAAACTAAAGAAGGTTAAAACTCTTTGTGGACAGTATAATTCAGCTACAAAATTGGCTTGGTGCTGTTTAGTTTAAGCTTAAAACATGCAAACTGAATCTTCTATAAGCTTTCTATGTTTATTCCTATGTTACTATTTCTATGTTTATTTATTTCTATGTTGAAAGAATACTTACTGGGGGGAGGAGGGGGCTAGGGCAGACTATCATTGTTATTCCATGAATGCAGACTTGTGAGTACAAAAAGCCAATTTTAATTTAAAAGAAAATGTTTTTGAAAATCTAGGTTGTTTATAAGTTGCATATCAAACAATGATTGAGGATGAAAGACACTGCTGGAAGTTATCTAATCAACCCTCCTGCTCAAGATTGGCCAGAATCAACCTGGAGGTTTTTTAGTATCTCCAAGGCTGTAGACTCACAACTTCCCTGGGCAACCTGTGCCAGTGCTGGGTCATCTTCACCATAAAAAAAAAAAAAAGAAAAAAAAAGCCTTTCTGATGTTCAGAGGGAATCTCTTGTTTTTAGGTTTTCACCAATTGCCTCTGTTCCTGTCACTGGGCATCACTGAGATGAGCCTGACTCCCTCTTCTTTATACCTTCCCTTCAGGTGAGGGACTTCACCAGGCTAAAAAGTCCCAGCTCTCTCTTCTTTTCTTTGTAGGAAAGATGCTCCAATCCTTTCACCAACCTCATGGCCCTTTGCTGTACTCACTCCACAAGCCCAGGACTCAAACTGTATTAAAAACTTATCCTGTGATAATCTTGGAAGTGAATATTCTGTCTTACTCAACAGCTTATATGAAAAGTCTTCATAGTTTATAGCAATAGGTTCCTGTTTTTACATATACCTTAGTGTTGGTCTGCTCCCTGTGGGAAGAAATGGTACTGTAGGAATAAACCAAGTCGCACACTGGCATGAATCCATCTTGTGGGGCCTCCACAGAGACAGTAAGGTTTATCCAGAGGTACCTTTAGGAACAGGACTCAACACTGCACACAATCTGAGGTAATTACAAAATGCAACATTTGATGCTTTTTAGTTGTGGTGAAGTGAGCAATGTGTGAATGAACGCTTGAAAATACAACTCATAAGTGAAAAACTGTCTAGTTTGCCATACATCTTTTAATTGAATGCTAAAAATATCCATACATATATTTTATGCACATTTTTTTCCACTCCAAATAGTTATCCATAAGTCTGAAGATCCATATTCAATAAAAACTTACAGTAAAATGAAATAACTTGCCTGTTTGTAATCCTGGAGTTGGTAACAATGAGTGTTCTGCATCTAATTTTCACTTTTTAAGTCTATTCTGTAGCAAGTCTAAAGCTGAAAACTAAGCCTTCTCTTACAATAAGAATTTCCTGGGTTTGAAAATCAAAATAGATTAAAGTTTGCAGAGATACCTGTAGAAGGATATATCTTGTTCCTGTTCCCCTGAACTAGAAGGAGATTTGGCTCTGACCTTTGCATTTAAGATTATTTCCTATCAGAAAGTATAACTACACATGAGGCCAAAGCATGGAAAAAAAGGTGGATAATCCTTGTTATAAAAAAGCAGTCTATTTTTTCAGTAGCTTAAAGGAATGCTGTCAGTGTATCAAAAGATCATCCTAAATTTTAATATGTTAGTTCTATCTGGAGATAATAATTATAGTAACAGCATGATTATTGTACTTGAAAGACATCAAATTTCCCATTTGTGTGACACTCATTTTAATATTTTAATAGATACATTAAATATTTTAATGTGCATATAAAATTCCTTTATATGTATCAGTGCATTTATTTCCCTTAACAATGCATGTAATATATATATGTATATATCAATGCATTTATTTCCTGTAAGAATGCATCTTTTTTATATATATAGATATATAGATATATAAGTGCATTTCTTTACCTTAACACCATATTCACATCAGTCTCAAAAGACCCTTTAGTGAGGCAGCCATACTAAGGAAAAATAAAATTTCATCTTGTGAGTATCACTATTGAATCAAAGAGGAGTATGTGTCAGAAAATAAAAGTTTAAAAAAGCATGAGATTATACTTTCTAGTTGCAAAATGCACATTATACTTTCTAGTCAAATAATACAATAGGTATTTATATTTTATCAACTGCATTAGAAAGATAAAGTAAACCTGCAAGGCATTCAGTTATTCACAATCACAACTTTCTGTTATATATACAACTATATATAGAAAGAGTATAGGTACATTTTGTTTTCTGTGACATACAAAATTCTCCACAAAATCTAGAATTATTTCTTTACAGAACTCTCATACCTATAAAATGTCCTCTCCGTTTCCTAAACCTCTTCCATTCATTACTCAACTGAAGGACTGAAAAAAGTTCAAAAAACACAGCCAGACTTCCAGACTATATAGTCACCTACCTTCTGAAAGGAAAGCAACTGTGGGCTGTAATCCATCCTGATAGTGCAGCTCTGCTCTCCAAGACTGTTCACGTGGTGTCAGCCAAGTGTGAGGAGGGCCTGTGTGTCAGTGGCATATGGTACCTCACCTGTTTCCAGAACCTAGAACTGGGTGACTGTGGGTGCACCGTGTGCTCCTCTTTCCATTTGATGGTTCCTTGCTGCTTAATAATAAACCTAAGAGATTCCTGAAGCTTCTCATAAGTCCCAATTGTCTCCATTTCCAAAAGGATCACCTTTGTGTCATTTTGAATGAGGGCATTGTATAAAGCAATGTGTTGATCGAAAGCATCTTCTTTAGAATTAACCAGCTGGTGTGTTAGCAGGATGATCAACCTTCTGCTCTTCTGCAACCTCATCTCAATTGCACTGACTGCATCTAGCAATGTACAAGCAAAGGAAGAGACATTGATATTACTTTTAAAAATCTTTTGAGTTTGGAAACTCCATTTTCATTGCTTTGTAACCAGAAATAATTTCTATCTCACTTCAGTCTGATACAGTTTGTTTATTTGCAGAGAAATACTTTATTCCCTAAACCCCTCAAAAAGACAAAAAAACACAACCAACCAAAGGCAGTGGAACAGGGGGAGAGAAAAGCAAGAAGCCCAAAACAAAAAGCTTTCATTTCAAATGGGTTTTTTGGTTGAAACATTAATATATTCACTGCTTTTAAGTATTGTTAGGAATTTATATTCCAGTGACCTAGGGTCAAGTTCAATAGATCTGACTGTATCAAAATTGTGTTTGATCAACAGTGTCCATGTAAGGAATTGTGTTGTACCAAGTTTAATGCCTTAGAGATGATCTTGCAATACTTACCTACAAAAACTAGTCATTAGGAGACTTCTGGGTGACTTGCATCTAAGAGGCTTATTTACAGGTGGGATTCGAGTAAATTACAGTGAATTGTCCTGAGTTGTCATGTGCTAATTTATACACTAGTCTGTGCATTGTGTTGGCCTTCACCCTGCAGAGGTAAATCCAGACTTTCAGGGCATCTGTGTGTCAGCATAACAGAAGGTGCTTGAATTTCCCACTGCCATGTTAGGGAGAGCTGATCAGTGCTACTGTCACGGTAATTTTTGCTGGGCCAAAAGAGAGGAAGTGGAAGCCCAGCTGAGGATATTCAACACACCAGCTGATTATTTAACAAACCAGCTGGTTTGTAGATGCATCAGCCAGATCCATATGTAACCTCTTTTCCTTTGCTGGGGGCTGCCAGACCACTGCAAGTGGTGTAAGTTTTTGCCATTGACAGGTTTGTGAGCTACTGTAGCTCCTTGTGCTAGATCTGGGAATGGTCTGGCTCAACAATTTTGCAGCTTTTCTTTACCTTCATTTTCCCAAGGCCAGGCAGCCTTTTCACAGCCTTTCAGAAGAGAAGGGTATTAAAGATCTCAGCCTCAGCTCAGGGCAGATGAATGACACCTGACCCAATGCAGATGATTTCAGAAATGTGAAACAGAAAATGCACCAGTTTAGGCTTCATGCCTGCTCACCAACAGAGAGAGAAGATCCAGTCTACAGAAGAACCAGAGCACAAGATAAACAGACAAGTCAGCTCTGGAGGAGAGCAGATAGCACCTAGGTGGCTGCAATCATATGCAATAATGTGGAGGGTGTCTGGAAATTAGTACAGATTAATTAACAAGATTTCAACCTGAAAGACAAGACAGTAGGAATAAAGCATACCAATTCTCTGCTGAGCTGATGCTGGGAATTGTGTGAAGGGAAAATAGAAAATGTCAGAGAAAAGAAGCTGAACTTCTTGTGACTCTAACACCCTCATAAAAGGTTGAAAACTCCTGAGTGATAACAGCAAAGGTGTTTCCGCAGCTGAGTTTGTTGGTTTGGCTGAGCTTGTGGGTTTCTCCTCTTCCTTGTCTTGTAGTCAGCCAAGCCAGCTCATGCACACTTTGGTTGTGGCTTTGCCCAGATAATGGCTGATAATGGCTGCACAGAGTTAGACTTTCCAAAGAGCAAGTGTACGTTTAAAAGAGTCAGGGTCATGTTTTCTGTGTATGCCAAGATGATAAGAAGTCTGTGCCCCTTCCTTGTAGCTTGCTTTTCCCATCACACTGGAAAGCATAGAGTGCCCTTGTGACACCTGGCCTGAAAGAGCAGACAGATGGCTGCTGAGGAGACAAGCTTCAAGGTCAGGAATGTAGAATGACCTCCTATACACCTAAAAGGGACTAGAATTACAATTTGCTCAAGCTTGACAAGTAATTCAATGCATTACCAGATCTGAAACTTACCTTCTCCAGGATATATATCTCTCCCATAAATACACAATGTATATCCACATTTATTTTCCAGAATATCTGGCATGATCTGGTAAACAAAATACTCCACAAAATTAGCTTCACTGGTGTGGTTTTTGGGGTAGATAACATACGCATCATATATCTTTCCATCTATAAGGCAAAACAAGAGGAAGTGGTATTGTGTTAATAGTATTAGAGCTGTCTATTGCAAAAAGTAGGAGAGAAATAAAAATATCAGTCACTGAACTAGATCTAAGAAGCAGTTCCAGCCACTTTGAATAATGTATATCCTCTGGTGCATGTTTGGAAACTAAAGACTGTGCATATTTGGTGTTTTCCATGTTCAAGTGTTTTGTCCTGTGTGTTTGTAGCTTTGGAGAACCTGGCCTTTGTACAGTGAAGGCTGTATTCCAAAGTATATGCAGTAAGATTTCAACTGATCGATGCGTATTAGCATGATATAGTGATGAAGCTCAGCATTTGTTATTTCAGTGATACAATTCGCTACTAACAGACTTTGTCTCTCAGCACAAGATATTCCATTTAAATTCTTCCATCTTTAAGATTTTATTCATCATTCCTACAACATATAATACTCCTGAGTGAAAATCCCATTTCTTAGGAAACAATCTTCCAATCAGAACCAAATACAAAGTCAAGTATTTCTTTCATTCCTTGCTTCATTTATCTAAATTAAGTTTTCCATTACAGCATTTTTATTCTAATCACAAATGTTTCTTTCTTTCTTGTGGAAATGGCTGTATCCTTTCTTTTGTTGCTGAGGTTCTTGCTCAAACCATTCCAACAATAGATCCTGTGAGGAGCAGCTGAGGGAGCTGGGGTTATCTAGTTTGGAGAAGAGAAGGCTCAGGTTTGAGCCTATTGCTCTCTATAATGTCCCAAAAGGAGATTGTAGCCAGGTAGGGGTTAGCCTCTTCTCTGAGGCAAGCAGTGACAGAACAAAAGGACACAGTGCTAAACTGGACCAGGAGAGGTTTAGGCTGGATGTTAGGAAGAATTTCTTTGTAGAAAGGACAATTAGGCATTGGAATGGGCTGCTCAGGATGGTGTTAGAGTCACCATCCCTGGAGGTGTTTAAGGAAAGGCTGGAAATGGCACTGAATGTCATGGTCTAGCTGACATGGTGTTCGGTCATAGATTGGAATCGATGATCGCAGAGGCCCTCATTGATTCTGTGAATCTGTGATTTTGTGATTCTGTAATAATAAGGAAATGTCCATTTCCAGAGTCTGATTAATTTCATCATAAAATATACTTACATGGAAACTTTCCTAAAAAGCATACTTCTTACCTCTTTAATGAGAAGTAACTAGATCAGCTGTAGATATCTACCATGAACACATCTGTGGTAAGAGTCAGCTTCAGATTTAAAAATTGTCCTTTTAGCTGGATTTGGTCTCTTAAAAACATGTACCTCAACATGTCATTAGACACTGTCTGCCCTTCAGCTGCCCCCTGCAAAGGGGTTCAGTCTCACTGAAGCCCTAAGGCAGTCCCAACAGCACCAGCTGCTTATGGTCAGACAGCTGAACCCAGCCACAGGTTTCGTGTCTTTGGTGGAAACTTGCATGTGTACACTTTCATTTCATACAACTAAATGTAGATGTCTGAATCTTGAGCTGAAAGCAACCGGTAAAGTTAGATGGGATGTATTCCTCCAGAAATGTCTTCCACACTATTGGTATTTTTCTTTTTGGCCTACAAAAACTGTTTTGCTCTAATACATGCTTTGAACACATTAGTTACCAGGTTTGTTCCTTTGCATTAGAGAGCACATAACAAGTAGAGTTAATAGCACTGTAAATCAGATTTTCAATGTCATTCAGTATTTTATGGCAAATACTTTCGTTTAAAAAACTAGAAAACTAGGACTAAATCTCTCTTTTATGTAATTCAGTGCTACAAAACCCAGGAAACAAGGGAATATAAAGCACTTGCAGAGCTATGTATGGATTCTCTTTACTAAAAGTGTAAGAAAGAGAAGAATCAGGCTCAGGTGTCATGGGTTAGCAACTATCAAATAAATTACTTTTTTCTATGATTTGTCATTTTCTTTTTTTTTTAACTTTCTTTCTCAAATCTTACTTACCATTCTTGACTGAGTGGGGCTGGAATATCTCCCGATACAACAGGACAATATCAACTTGGAAGGACTGGTAAAGGATAACTGAGAGTGCTATTGCACCTAGCACAACTAGAGATCCTGTGATCAGGAGGACATTAGGAAGAACCTCTGCAAAGTAGAGGAATATATCGTTAGCCACAGAGAAGTTAACCCATGTGCTGAAGCTTTAGACTCATATCCTTACTTCTGATACAGCTTTCAGGAGCTCAAAACAGAGATGAAAAAGTTTCTTCCTTCCCTAGCTGGCATGGCCAACACATAGACCCCTTAACTAGAAGCATATAATGCAGTATATAATTAATATTCACTTTGTTGAATCCAGACCTACTTATGCTAAAAACTACAGCTGACAATGATATTTATGTACCTTTTAACTTGTAAAAACTGGTAATAACACAACCATTTTGTGAGACATCTAAGCCTACACATGAAAATCCATAAAAGGACAAATGGAGACTTCTGGCATGATTGTACAAATAGGATATAAAGAGCATGTGCAAGCAATGAAATCTGCAAGATAAGAACTAAGATAACACTAGACAAGCAGGAAAACAGAACATGTCCTGGTCACAGAAATAAAACAAACGATGCTGAAGTCAGATGACGTCCTCTCCTGCCTTTTCCTTTCAAGAGGGTCAAGGAGCATGTAATAGCAATGATGAGTAAGAAAAATTGGGATAGCAAGGAGCCACCCACTTTAGTTCCAATTTCCGTCCTGGAAGAGCTCTAGAATCTGTCCACCTTTACCTCAGAGATGAAGACTTATCATGGATAAAGTCTAGATATATGGAAAACATTTTTTACATTGAGGGTGGTAAAACACTGGAACAGATTGCCCAGAAAAACTGTGGATGCCCCATCCCTGGAAGTTCCAGAATAGCTTGGATGGGGTGCTGAGAGATTAGGTCTAGTAGAGGGTGTGCCTGAGAAATTCTGCTGAAAAGGTATATAAATGAAGAGTTTACAAATACATTTTCCTTTTCCCTCTGGAAAGGGAAAATGTGAGGTAAATTTAACAAGATTTCACACTCAACATTTCTTTCTTTGGCATTTAAAGGGAAAAATAAATGTTAGGTTTGTGATGAAGCATACTTCACCAGAACAAGATCAGGAGGAAACACCTTCCAATAAGATTGGGCAAGAAAACAACCAGTTCTTTCTAAAGTGAAGTTTGGCCATATTTTTAACTGTGTCACATGATGCATATGAAGGAACTTCATCCTTATTGATCACTTCAAATTTTAGTTAGTATTTGATCCATTTTCCTGGTCAATCCAGACAAAGTAAGGAAACCCCTTTCACTACCCAGAGGGGCTGATCCAAGCACCAGCTGTTTCTTATTGATACATTTGCTGACTTGGTGCTCATCATAACATTACAATTACTGGTGCTTTGCATTAAGTCTCTATAAACATCTAGAGAAAAAATAGGTTCAAGTATCAACTTTTGCAATTTTGAACCTAAAAAACGCTGGGTATATTTGCACTGATTCGACCAAGGCTGGAAAGGAAGTGTTGTCCTCATGCAGTTTGAAATGTGTCAGACTAGACCCCCACAGAGGTGTCTTCCTGGAAGAGCGGCTTCAATTCCCAGTAATGCTGGCTTAGCCTCTTCATTCTCTGGAATTAACTAATGAACATTCACTAATTTAATTGACTAGTAAACATTCAGCACAGTAGGGGCAAGTGCCACAAGCCCCTTTGACTTCACAGCATCATTTAGCAGCTGAGTTCATGAGTAAGACATGTTCTATTTATATTCAAGAGCAATGGGAATACAGAACTATCAGCTCACAAGGACTAATATTGGAAAGGCCAGAGAAAACATGTCAGAAAGCAACTTTTAAAGGAGTTCCAGACCAATTCCAGAAGAGCATCAGATTTTTTCTATATTCTCTGGCATCTAAGGTGGATGCACTTACATACAGTGAAGGCAGAGATCTGGGTCTAGAGTTCCTGTCCACATTAGTCTACAAAAGATGAGCCAAAAGGTTAGCTTTGGCATTAAACATCTTTGAGGAAGAACAGAGATGATTCTTTGGGCTGAACTTTATCTCTGCTTTGAATGACTATGTAAAATAAAAAAAAAAAAACCAAAACATTAACAGGATAGTGTGCTGTGAGAAACACTAAGGAGCAATCATATATTTAGAATCTTTTTCCTATTAAATACAAACATACAAACAAAACAAAAAAAAAAGTGTGCACATCTTTATTACACATTTACAAGATGAGAGGCACAAGTGAATCCTATAGCATTTTTATTATTCTGAGAAACAAGAGTGAGTGTCGTGGTTTGAGACAGAAGGGAATTTTCTCAGGAAGCTGGTTGTCAAACCAATCAGTGGTCACATTTGGATATTGGTACCTGGAGTGACCACTGAAGGCTGGACACGCCTCTGAGAACACAGGGGGTTAAAAGCAAGAACTCCCAGGAGAACTGTCTCTTTGGTTCTGGTCATCGAAGGGAGCAGACTCTCCCCTGCTCAGCCCCGGGCTGGGCAGGGGAGAGGAAGACATGTGGCCTGCAGAGGTAGGCCAGGGGTGAAGGGTCTGGAACAAAGCTGGGCCAGCTCCTGCGGATGAAAGGGTGGAGAACGTCTGAGATGTCTTTATTCCCCCCCCCTGCCAACCTAGAGGGAAAGAAACAGAGAGCCTGCAGACACCTGGAAGTTTGCTGGCAGAGGAGAAGGGGGGTGGAAGGTGCCCAGCATGAGAGATGGAGTTCTGGGCCAAGATTTCAGCTGTCAGGGGAGTCCAGAACTTTTAGCTCTTTCCTGGGAAATGAAGGCTTTGTGAAATATTACTCCTCCTCAATTTGAAGGAAAGAGAGACAGCCTGGGACCTGGGATGTTAGGGAAAGAAGGTTGGGGGGAGATGATGGAGTGGCTTTTGGCTGGACTTTTCTTGCTAGCCATAGACTGAACCAATTTCTCCTCCAAGAGAGAGACTATATTTTAGGAGGATGCATGGTGAGCCAAGTGACCTGCTTCAGAAACTACCAGTGCAGGAATGAACAGAGGAAAGTTG
The DNA here is from genome assembly GCF_048771995.1 of Taeniopygia guttata. Lineage (NCBI taxonomy): Eukaryota > Metazoa > Chordata > Aves > Passeriformes > Estrildidae > Taeniopygia > Taeniopygia guttata. Next base: position 86,491,350 of record NC_133024.1, on the reverse strand, counting down.
AGGAGGGTGTGATGATGACCTCTGTCTTCAGGAAAATTAAGATCTCTGTTTTCACCCTCAGCCCCAGGGGAGGAAGAAAATGGTGGGGACTGTGGTCCCAAAATGAGAAACTGTTGTTCCTGCTGGCCCTTGGCAAAGCATCCTTAAAGGAGCCCTATGAGCAGTCTGTCCATGCACAGTGGTGAGAGCACTGTGACATGGAGAGGAGAATGTCACACTGGCAGATTTTCTCTGGCCGGTGCCATGGGTGCCATGTGTGACATGGAAACACAAGAAGTGACAATTGTGTTTCCTGGGGGTCTATGGTGCAAGGGAGACTCCTCTGTCCCTTGATGGACTGAGTATGATTATATTGAAGGGTGATAACTTGATTAAGGGTCCAAATTGTGTTTCACTGTGGATTTTTGGAGTTGGGGGGGGGGGAGGAGGATTGTTTTGGAAGGTTTTCATTTTGGATTTAGTGTGTGTTTTTTCTTTTTTTTCCCCTTTATCATAGTAGTAGTTTACTAAAGTTTTCTTTCCCTTTGTTATTAAGTTTGGACCTGCTCTGCTTTGTTCCGGATCTCATCTCACAGCATTTATCTGGGAAGGTGCATTTTCATGGGGGCATTGGCATTGCACCAGCGTCAAACCATGATAAAGAGGCATTGCTTTAGCATAAATGTTGCTGAGCTGTGTGAGGACAGAGTGAAGAAGACTAAAGCAGAGCACAGCCGCTTCTGGACATAGCATTGCTGACACCAACAGTGCTGAGGAGCAGAGGCAGACACCTTTTCAACAGCAGCAAGAAGGACAAGATCATAAAAAAGGTAGCAGTGAAAGCAGGGTCATAGCCAAGAGCTTTCATGATCATTTACTGAAGACCTATGAATAAAAAACAAGATTTGTCCATAACAGAAATGAGGCTCAATGACTCATGGGATGAATACAGGATATGCTATATGTTCTCCTTCATCTAGTCTGTAATATGGGGTCAACAAGGGACTTGCATTAATAAACTAGTGAGCAGAAACTGTAGGTCAGTTTCCTTCCCTCTAATTCCAAGCACACTCCCACACTCAGGTAGTTCAGCGCAGAACTGGTGTGCTTTCAGCTTCCTGAGTGAAGCTGCACTCAAACTCACCTATCCAACCAAAACATCTCCTGCCATCTTCCTGCTGAGTGCTATTCTGCTGTTACAATTCTCCTACATCTCTTCTAGTCTAGGCTGCAGCAAGGAAATTTGTCTAGGTTTTGAATCCATGATCCTGTGGAAAGTCATGAGCAGTCGAGAATACAGCAGGACATGGGTCTGTGCAAACCCTGTGATCACAGTACACTTGATTTTACTCTTCCCACCACTCTTTTATAGAAAACCAATCCCTGTTAAAGATCTTGACATTTACTTTCAAAGTCCTTGAGAAAAGAGAGTAGGTTTAGATTACATATTAGGAAGAAATTCTTTCCTGTGGGGGTGGTGAGGCACTGGAACATGTTGCTCAGAGAAGCTGTGGATGCCCCATCCCTGTAAGTGTTCAAGGCCAAGTTGGATGGAGCTCTGAGCAACTTAGTCTACTGAAAGGTGTTCCTGCCCTTGGCAGAGAGTTTGGAACTAAATGATCTTTAAGGTTCCTTCCAACCCAAACCATTCTATGATGCCATGATTCTTCATGGTTTAGCATATCTGAAGGGATGAAAAAGGATACAATTGATCACAGCTGTTTCTTGAGCCTTCACAGACAAAATAGCATTTTCTGCCATAGGAATCTGATTCAGAGGTGTTGGCAATAGTGCTTAGGGATCTGAATATCCCTATTAAAAAAAAAAAAAAATCCTCTATAAGCTAAGGATTATCCCTATCCCCATCATTTACTGTCCTGGATTTTCCTTCTCTTTCAAGTACTACTAGAACCAGGAATTTTAAAACAAAGCCGAGGCATAGCCTCTGATAGCTACTCACACCTCTGTGTGGCACAGAGGGAACATAGTGACACTCAGAGAAGATAAAGAGTGATTTTGCAGAGGTGATTCACGCAACATTCAGTCCAAAAAGAGCATTACAGTTGATGCAGTAGAGTAAGGAAGGCAAACTAACTGGCAAACCAGCAGCTCAAACACTTGTATTTAAAGTAAACATGTCAGAAAGCAACTTTTAAATGAGTTCCAGACCAACTCCAGAAGAGCATCAGATTTTTTCTATATTCACTGGCATCTAAGGTGGATGCACTTACATACAGTGAAGGCAGAGATCTGGGCAGCTCAAACACTTGTATTTAAAGTTTGCCTGTTTTCTGCCACAGAAAACTATTGTCTAGAGAAAATAGTTTGGTTTGATTTGTCACAGTGGAAAAATACCTTAGAAATAGGATATTCTTGTCACAGAGCTGAAACAGACAGACTCTGTATTTCAACTCTTGCTGACACTGTTTGAATAATGTCCCCCTCTTTCCCCAGGCCCAAGGACAAGGACTCGGCCACAAGAATTTTACAACTGGCTGGAACATGTAGGGAAGAAGCTGGCTGGTTTTGCTTCTTATTAACTGAAACTCTTTTACTATCTGAAACAAATAATAAAATAAACTCACCAACATATTTCAAGGTAAGTGCAAATCATAAAGAATCAAAATGAAAAAATCCTACCCTTAGCTTGCACTTTGAGTTGTAATGTCACCGTGACTCTTGTGTTGTACATTGTGTTCAATGCTATACATGTGAAATTTGACTGCAGATCTTCCTTTTTTACTTCAGTAATATTCAAAATGCTCTCTTCATAGTATACTTGCTCATGTCCATCAAAACTAATAGAAAGAGAAAGAGATGGTACCGTTGGTTTTAATGCCTAGGCACAGTTTGCATAGAAGAAAGATTATTCTATGTTATATCCACTTACAAATGAGTTTCTTCATGAAATCTTGAAAAAACAAGGTTTTCCACTGGGATGTTATCCACATCCCATCTGACAGCAGCCAGTGGCTGTTTCTTAATCCCCAGCCGAGCCTGACATCTCAGAGACAGAGAAGCACCTAATCAAGATACAGAGATGTAAAAATTCCTTGATAAAAAACAAAATTGTATTCTACTCATAACATCTTTCTCTACAAATCTTCATACAACTTGTGAGTTTCATCACAATTTTGACATATATTTCTGAACTACTGCTGACAAACTGATACATAGAAGAGACAAAAAGAATTATTAACGGGAAATTTTCAGCAAACAATCTAATAACACACCAAGGATTACAAAAGGAATTATTTATATTTGTTATGATGGAGGCAATGTACCCTTTACTTGTGATGCTTAACACGTATAATCAGCTAGTGAAGAACATATAATGGATATGATGGTTGACACACAAATTTACACAGAAATAGTCTAATTAAATTTCAGTATATATTATTTTGCATAAGATTTGTGTGCAGACTTATCCCCGGATTTTATTCAAACTGGACAAAAGTAAAGTAAGCCAGTCCAAGCAAAACTAAAACAGGAAATTATTTTTATTACATATTTCCCATTAGGAAATATTTAATCCAAAGTAGGGGTCAACACTGCACTGAAAGAAAGTATCATTTAAACATGTTAAATTGTTTCCATGTAAGTCTGAATCTAAGCAGGTCTTAAATAAGATTATTAAATCTTATGGTTAGATCACGACTTGATATTAGGGAGCATGGAGAAATCCCTTCATTTTTGCAAACAAGAGACAATAGAACCAGTACAGCAATTGGTTTTCAGATGTAAAGTGAATTTTCTCTGTGTAACACTGCCACAGTGATAGGCAGAGCCCACAGTGCACTAGTCACTGACCATCTTACTAGAGGAGGCTTGTCCTTGAGCATCTAATTTCTGAACAACTGAGGAAAGAGGAATAAAAGAATGTGAAAGTCAGTCAACTAAATCTGGTAAAGTGTGCAAAACTGTGACAAAAAGTTTCACCATTACATATTCTTGAAAATAACCATGTTTAGTGTACCATTACAAAATGTTAATTTAAAAACAAATTAAAATTTGTACTCACCAAGCTCTGTCTCTACTACATCGTTATTCTTTGGAAATATGATTTGAGGTGGTAGAGGTGCGTATTTCACTTTAGAAATCAAAGAGGAAAAGAAAGCATGCATTAACAAGCTGTGGAAATGCATTTTGTAATATAAGGCTTGTAATCTGTACAATTAATATTTTATGATCACAAAAGAGAATTGCAAACTAAGTGTTTCACATACCTGTTGGGTTCATCTGGTTTTATTCGTACAACCAAATATCTCTGAGGAGTATGTATATGTTAATAGTTTCAGTATTTTCTCCCCATCTATTTAATTTTTACCTTTGTACATAGAAAGTAAGGAAAAAAAATAGGTTGTGAAGTACTGTTTTAGCTGCTGAGTGGGGGGAAAAAGCTAATGCTGTTATAGGCTTATAATTTCTCCACTGTTCTGGGGTTTTATTCAGGGACATTTGAGAAATTACTCATATAAATTATATTAAATAGCTAATATATACTTTTATGCAGTATCTGAACTCCAAATATATTGCTTTCTAACCCTTTCTTCATTAGGTTTTTCCATCTCAAGGCACCTCTGTGAAACATGTATTTCCCAAAAAATGCTCTAGGAACACATTTCGGTTCCTGTTTCCCAGGCTGACTGGATATGATAAAATAGAAGTCAGAAGAAAGCCAGTAGCTTCCCAGCTATCTGACTTGCTAAGTTCTTAGCTGCCAGCAGTCAGAGGCAGAAACTCCTCTGGATCAGTATGGATCTGCAAAGCAACAGGAATATATATCATAACTCTCTAATACTAACAAAACAGAATAGCTCCAGTTATCAGCATACTAATTTTAAGGTCTGATAAAAACTCAAAGTTGACATTAGGTACTTGGAATTTAGCAAAACCTAGAGCAGACATGCCAGACCCGGCCCAGATTTCACAGTTATGTTGTGATGTCTTCTTTCTGCAATGATTTTAAAAGGAAGTTAGATGAACTTCAAGATCTGTCTGGATGTAACAAAGGCTTTGTAAATTTGAATGCCTTGGGCCAAATAAAACCCAGAAATTTTTGTTGTAACCCAGGAAGTACATTCAAACAAAAATTGTTAGGCAGAGAAGTATCATGGAAAGTATGATCATGTCGAGCAACAGGTAGAAAAGGAGGAAAAGTACATTTCCCAGCTGCTGAACTAGGTCTCTGCTCAATCTGTCCTGCTCAGAATAATCAGAATGAGCTCTGCTACTGAGATCTGGGCACATGAGCAAAAGCTGCATCCAGGGCTCCTGCATTCTTCCCACAAGATACGGACCTCCCCAGAGAAAAAAGGCCTGATATTCACTCTGCAGATGGATGCTTTTAAAAAAACCAAACAAACTAACTAAACAGCAACAAAACAACCACATGAGCCAAACTCAAGACCTCCACCACCCCCCAAGAAAAGGTCTTTCTGACTATTTTTCTACTGATCTGATAGCAGAAATAAAGTTGCATTTTGAAGTTTTGCAAGTTGATGCAATCTGAAACTGTAAATTTCTGTGTGTCGTTTCCTGAACACCATCCAAATGCAAAGCCTCCTTGAGGAGAATGTATCCTAGAGGCAACCCAAAGGCCACACATCTCAGTCATATTGGCTATGTTCAAAATCACAGACACATAGTAATCCCTGAGATCCATACATTTTCTATTTATATGTATGTGTGTATATATATATATATATGTATATATATATGTATATATATATATTCTTCATTTCGTCTCATTCAAGACGAATTTAAAAGTTTTTTCAGTCCTGCTATCAAATGAATGTTAGATGGCTGAGATGGACCAAGAGGCATTAAGCTGTAGGCCATCAACACATGACTGATCTAGTGATCACCAGACAATCCTCACTAGCCACAGATTTTGCTGCACTCAAGAAATAGAAAGCAGAGCATTGTGGCATTCCACTGAGGAGATCCTTCATTTTGGAAATGTGCTACCAGAGAACTCTAACAACCACAGCACCTAACCAGAGTCATCAGAATCTTTTAAACAAAAAACTGAATGAGACCAGAGCAGACTACCCCATCTTGCTCTATGTGGGTGACCATCCACAAAATTAATCTAATAAAGCTGATGTAAATCTTAACTATGATAAAACAAACCAACCAAACACTTTCTCTTTTTAATGTACAAAAGGAGTTTCCTTTGCTCTAAGTTGACATTAGTCTTCTAATCTTAGCAAGATACAGAATTACTGTCTTACCCCCACTTATGAAAATTCTTGTTGCTGATACATTAAACACATTTCCTTTATGGGTATAAATAAAGTGACAAGTATAATAACCATCATCCTCCCTTCTTGGATTCTCAATATAAATATATTTCTCTTTTTTGAAGTATCTCTGTCCCTGAAGAGGTTTGCAGTCCTGGAAAAGAAAAATGTGTTTGGTTGCAAAGAGCTTTTCAGTATTCTGACCTACACTGGCACTATCAGGGTTTTATTTACCTTATACCACTGGACAATAGTAGCATTCTTATAGTTATCAATGGTAGGACAAACAATTTTTCCTCTTCCAGTGTCATTTGGGTAACGAATCGGACTTGGGAAACATTCTCCTGGCTTGTATGAATGCACTTGCACACTCACGTTGTATGACTTTGTGCGATTACTTGAACTTTAAAAATGGAATAAGGTATGTCAGTCAGTAATTGTACTCTTACATGGAATATAGCAATGCTTATAACTAATGTGTGTCATTCTATAAACATGTGGATGATTATTATATTTCAGTTGTAGCTTGGTTTTAATGATCTGCCATAAAAATAGCAATTGCAGGGTGAAAACTTATGGGAAAAAGTCATCATGTCCAAAAATTAAAATTAGAATATATTATCAAAATATATATTCTTGCCAGTCTTACACCTTCCATTTTCCATGTGGCACTTACAAATGTGTTACACAAGTGTAGTTTCCAGAATCCTCTCTAGAAGTTGGCAGAAACCAAAGAAATTTTTCTACGGAAAATACTCGTGATCCTTCCTCTTCTGCAGGAATTATTTTGAGAGTATCCGTGTGATGCCAGGTGATTTTCACAGGTGAATTCCCCTTGGGACATTTTATAACTAAAGCCTCACCTTCCACAGAATCAACTGCAAAAGAACAAAAGATTAAAATCTCAGATAAATTAAAATTTTGTCTTCTGAGATCGAGAACTTGGCATTCTGAGAGAGATCGGTAGGCCCCAAGATGAAACATAGCAAGCTTATTTTCACTAGACTGTTTTTCAATAAAGATTTTGTTTACCTTGAGTTATTAAGCAATTTGTTAACAAAAACAGTAACTAATGTGGGATGTACAAATAAACAAACAAACAAACAAATAAATAAATCTCGAGGTTCTAAGTGGGCATACAGTAAAAAACAAGAGAACTTAATTGAAAAATAGTGATTTCTTACAATGATCTTATTATGTAAATCTTTGCCTAAAATACTGCTTTTAATCAAAAAATTAATTAAAACAAAGAAAACTGCTGGCTTTAATGTAGTTATCTTTCCTTACTTCAGTATAATGAATATTTATTTATGCAATAGTAAGTGCTTTTTTCCTGCCTTTTTAATACAGAGAAATGAAATTGATTTTTTTTTTGGAAGAAAAAATCACAGAAGAAGAAAGTCTGTAGATTAGATCCTTAGGAAATATAAAATATAATAAAACCACAAAAAACCAGCTTATCTCTGAAGTTCATGAAAATGGGGTGGGGAAAAATGAAAGCAATGTGATAGCCTGAAAGGAAGAATGTGATGAGAAAGTGGGAAGGTGAAAAGATACAGAAACAACTAAAACAAATAAGAAGCTTAGAAAAATAAACTACATACGCTTACACATAAGAAAATCTGGGAGTAAGACACTAAACTTTTAATTTTTTTTTTTTTAGCTGCGTATACTTCTACTTTTGAGTACTGAAATTGGCCCAGAGAAACTAGAATCAAGCAACTTTGACAAATACTTAAGTGTTCAGGTACCTGAATATTGTACTGGCCACTGAAAACAAACATTAATCTGAAAGTTAAATTGCATTCTGAGAAGAAAAAGACGGGAGTATGAGCAGGGGTGGTGACAGAGCAAAGAGTGCTTTTTTCATGCCTTTTTAACACAGATAAATGAAACTGATTGAGATAGATTGGCAGAGGAGCTGCAGTAGGTAAGGGAGTGTGAAAATTAGAGTAGATAACCAAACAGCTAACCAAAACAGATAGTGCCTATCAAAAATTACACTTCCCAGCGGTGGCTTTAGACATGTAGGTGTACAAATCAGGAGTTGAGAGCCTCTACATGCTGAACACTTCTTCTGCCCTGGTTCTTTCCACAGAAGTGGTCAATCTCCACTGATATTGTCATCTTGCTTATTAATTTGGGGCTCCTAAATTAGCCAAGTATAAGTATGAGTAACCCCAATCACATTATTTAACAGTTTTCCTGCACACAAGCCTTGCAAAGACACTGGGACATATCAGGGCAGTCAGAAAAGGCAACATTGCTCCATCAAAGATGGAACACATTGGAAATACAGATTTCTTTGATGAAAAATAGTATGGAGAGAGAAGACATTGAAAAAGAAAAGCCTCATCTAAATTCAATGACATCCGTGAAAATCATCTCAGCAAATTCTTCAGCAGAATTTGGCATCTTAATAAATCTAATTTGCTTGAACTTTAGCATTCTTATTGTAAAATTGAGAATATGGAGAAATATTTAGAGATCATATCTTAGAGAATTTTTCAGACAAATCTTAGCTCGAGAATAGAAGTACGTGAGTGCTGTGCAACACTGTGTCACTGCTCAGCATTGTATGGCTGAGTCAGTAGAGCTGGCCTATCAGAAATAGTTTACTGCTCTGGACATTCCCCCTGTGCAGGGAAAAATTATTGTTACACCCCCAAATTCAGGACATTGAAGAGCATTTCTATGGAGGACAGCACCCATTTACACCCCTGATTCAGCAGGGTGCATATGCATACGCGCTGCTCAGTGCAATTAAAGCATGATCTTGGAGTTTGTGCCCAGCTGGGACCTGGAGCACCAGCTACTCTCAAATTCTTTCAAGACCCTTTTCTTTCTGCTTGCAGAGGTGCCAAGTGGCAGAAGTTGAACCTAGGCTTGCTGCCATAGAAATAGATAGTTTTTGGTGCATTTTAATATACATTAAAATCTAGATTTTAAGTTGTGATTTCTGGCTTGAGGTGAACTCACTATCTTTAGGCTTAAAAATAAAACCACCAATTTGGAAACAGCCTACAGATTTGTACAGAACAAACCTTATCTGAAAGCATTTTTAAAACACGACTTACATGTTTCAGATGTCATGGAAACCGAGAGGAAGGTAGACAGGAGGATCAAATCTATATGCCCCATCATATTTCTAAACTAAGAAGAAAAACATCGATATCTTAGAATAGACTCTGACTGAATCAGCAATGTAGCATTGTACATCAGAAAATTGAACAAAATGTTATCATGCAGTGATAAACTTTATCATGTGAGCTGTTCTGTAAAGTGTGTGTACATAGCAGCAGTTTTGCAGCTTTGAGGTGATGTTATTTGTTCTATTATCATTGAAACTACAGTTATGACTTAGTTTAGTGGGAGTCAGTGAATTACTCTCTCATGATGCTCCTCAGGCAGAAGCCTCTTTCAACTTGCTTGTTTGTTTTTTTTTTTTAAGGAAGATAAATGTACATTGGCATTCTCTTCACAGTCAAGTGCAAAGAAACTGTTCCCCAGCTTGGAAAAGGACAGATCCTGGGTTTGAAAATGTACACCCTGGTTTTGAATTAAGGTTACATCCAATCAATTGCTTAGATGCAAAATACTTTTTACATGCATTTTTATGAAAGAGGAGTTATCTTCAGTGACAGCTTCTCTACGTAAGGGTTAGGCAGTAAGATCAAAACCAGGTGAGTGTCATAAACAATACTAAGCTGAAGGAGAGCTGAAGAAATGGACTGGAAAGGTAGGTAAAGGAGCATAATACTGTACTTAGCTAACAACAGCAGGGCAGGTCATGTATCCCACTGATGTTTTTACTTGTGCCTGATAAGCACCAGCTATAATTCATACCACATGGTGTGGCTCAAGAACTCTCCAGCAAACCCTGTATTTAAAAAAACTGACCATCTGATCATGGGCATTAAACTGACCTAATCCAGGAATATCTCAGGAGACAGCAGGCAAGCAATCCAGCTACACTACGTTGCTGTATGCATCCTACTTACCATGACAAAGCCTTGAATGCAGTTCTTCACTGCAGATCACAGAGCAGTGGGTTCTATTGTCGTGTATGAGTAAGTAGCAGTCACAGACTCCTACAGACAAAAGACAAGTTGTTTTCAAGAGAAAATAAGTCAGAAAGGAAATATAATTTATCTTGAAGATAGTGAGCACAAGGGGAGTAGTAAAAACAGGCAAGATATGTTAAGTACTGTCGTCACACTTACTGCAAGGAATTTTTATTTCAGTGCCAAAAACTTCCAGACTAAATAAACATTGACAAGAGTTATCAAGCTCTATGTTTTTGCCAAGTCTGAAAATCAGAGCAAACTCAGTTTTGAGCTTTCAGAACTATTATCAGCTTTGTATTGATATGGAAAGTTTCTTCTTTTAGAAAGTTTAATAATATCCAGAGGGTTATTCTTAACCCTTGAAAAAACAATAACAAAACAGTGTTAGAAGAGAAAAGTGTGAGAATTTCCTTGTAGGTATATTCACATTTCATTGCAGGGATATTCACAAATCACAGGAAAGATGAGGTTTAGACCAAAAAATGCAGCATCTCAGCATTAATGTCGCAGCAAAACTGATGCCATGCCTTTTACAGGAAGTGAGTGACCAGTCAGGAGAAATATTATGTGTGAGAATCTACTTGCTTTCATTATTGCTGGAGAAAAGCACCACATGTAAGTGCAAATCTATTGACTTCTTTAATTTTAAAGAAACCTTAGGCCAACTGAACAGATTTTTAGAGGGTTCCTTTCAACACTAACATCAAGAGCTTTGCCCTGGAAGGAATGAACAAGGCGGTCCAGAACAGGGTTCATGAGTGACCTGGGACTGGACAGACCCTTAGGAGAAAAAGACATGTCACAGAATGGCAAAATGAAATTCACAACATCAGCACAGCAAAGCATTCAGCTTTGTTCATCATTTAGAGCATGAAGCTTGTTCCTAGAAAAATTTCTAACACTACCAGGGAGCAAAAATATCCAGAATATACCTTCTCTACTGCGAGGCTTTTTATTACCAAAGTCTTTCGTTTTGTTCCAGCAACTTATTTGCCCCTGACAAGGTCTGCCAGCAGTTATATTAACTGTCCTTTTATTTTTTACAGCTATCTTGTTCAAGTGAGTGATACCTCAGCAAGATGAAAAAAAATACGCTGATTGATTTTTAAAGAAAAATAATTTCATAGACTAAGTCTGGAGTCTTTCTAAAATGAGGGTTTTTTTCTCATTTGATATTTTATTTGTAGGAGTTTATTAGGAATTTAGCCACAAGTAATACCACTGTTGGAGACTCTGGCAAGTCCCTTATTGCCAGTACTATTGCAGCCCTAGAAATGGAATGCTGCTGATTACCAGAAAGTAGCAAGGAGATGTGCTTTCACCATTTTTAAGATACAGCTTTGTCCAGGAAGGGAGACAGCCAATTACTTGCTCTCACCAACTTTTCTAACAAGTGCCAGAATTATTCAGGAGTAAGAAATTCATAATTTCCTATCTCCATACTTGCCAGTTGTTGCAGTTAGCCTTCTGTTTACTGAAAAAATATCTTTGACAGACCTTGCACATACTGGGCTACCAGCCTGCACTAAAAAAATGCAGAATATTTAAGCTGCTTCCCACCAAATCTGATGATTTCTTTATTGAATTTCCCTCCATTTTTAAGTTGCTGTGTATCAGAAGCAGTTCAAGTAGGGTATGGGTGGTATCTGTGTGAATATGTATAATATAGAGGGCTATAATAAAAGAGTAATGTTCCCTGAAAATTCAAAGAGCTCACGCAATTAAAGAAGCAACATGGTTCTGTTTCAATTTTCTGAAGTCAGCAGTAAACACCAAACTACCTCAATATGAACTCAAACAGAGGTTGCAGGTATAGACAGAAAACACCAAGAGAAGGGCTGGTTCTGCAGTGCCTTACAGCTCCTTCATATAGCTACGCATGGTAGGAGTGTAAGCCTAAGCTCTGTAAACAAAAACTTCAGTGTGGTGCTGAAAATGCACTAGATCCAAAATTTGGGACAATTATCTGAGTAGGTCAAAGCCTAATTCCTAATGACCCACTACCAAAGGAAGGTGAGAGAAGGGGAAACCCACTGTGTATATTGCAGAAACAGTGGTCCTTGGGGCTTAACTCCTTACTTCTCTGAAGGCAACTGTGTTAGAAACATATTTCTGTTTTTCTTTCCAAAATTCTATTTTCCAGCAAAATGTTTATAATACTGTCTATATGAGTGACAAAATTACCTAGCATACTAACAAAACCTGGAAACAGTATTGCAATTTCTACCCAAAAAACTTAACAGACTTTACAATGTAAACATACCATGAAAGAGCAATTTTTTGGATTTTTTTTTTTACAGATATATACATCCATACACCTTTTGAAAGTGATTTTCATTCTTCTGTCAAACCAGAAAATCCACTCTGACTGAAAATGTCCTATTAAAATTGAAACAGCAAAACTGAACTTTCCAAAACTAGCATTCACAAGAGTTAACAATTACACTAGTTACAGGTGTAAGTGTAAAATTTAGGAATTTCAGCATTAAAGCATAGCACTTCTAGAATTGACACATGCATTATTCTTAAAAAATATTTTTAAACAAAAAATACATAAATATGCTAAACTCTGAAAAATCAATTGTGGAGTGAAGATTTTTACTAATTAGTCAAATTAGTAAAAATATATACCAGGAAATTGATGGCAAAATCCATTTCTAAATACACTTCACTACAAGGTAAATTTTTATGTTAGGCGTAACACTATTTGAACTGAAATAAACTTTCATATCAAATACTTCTATTATTTCTGGTTAAATGACAATATAAGAATTTGACCTACCATTTGGAAAAATCAAAAAGCAGACAAGTGGCTTGTTCTCTGTGGATGTGTCTTATCTTGTACCAGATATTACTGTGAGCTCCTTTTATCTGGCTTCGGCAGTTCCTAGCTGTAGCAACAAGATGCACAGCTTCATTCTGAGACACCTCCCACTCAGTAGAGCAAAACATGCAACTTACTGTAGCAATTTACTTTAAGTACCTATAACAGCTTCTTATAGTTCCAATTAATCAGATATCTTCTACTACTAGCACAGGTTTTCCTTTATTGCAAGTTATTCCTTTTTAGCAGAATTATAGTACAATAAATCTGCTGACTGGGGAGCACAGAGAGGGGACATTCAGATGGCAGAAGGCACTTTGAAACAGATTTTGCTTGAAAACAAGGAACAGCTTTGCGTGGTCTAGTCAAGCAGCAGCTCCCTGAGAACAGCTTGAAAAGTCTCTGGAGAATCAGGAACAGTTTTTAATGAAGGAAACTGTTTCACTGAAGCTAAGCTGATCAAAGAAGGTGCTGAAAACCAGTTATCTGCACCAACAGCTAACTTAAGTCTGCGATGGAAATATTTTATCCTATGGTCATTCAAATATTTGTTTCCCTTCCCTGGCAATGTTGTGAATTCTATCTGTTCCTTCCAGTGTTCCTGGAACTCTACTGTCAGCATGCAACAACTCCACATCAATACACAAAGATGTACCAATTTTGTGCCAGTATGCAAAAACCTTACCTATGTCACACCCATGGTCTCCCCAGCTCTTGGTATTGTATTTCCTTTGAAGTGATTCATGGGGTGCAATTGTAGGACCCAAAAAAAAAAAAAAAAAAAAAAAAAAAAGAGCCAAAAAAATAGCCAAAACAATAAGCCAACCAACCTGCAAAAATAAAATCTCAAAATGTTTTGGTCAAACAGTTCAGACTTCTACCTTCAAAAGTTCACAAATTACTCTCTGCTCAAGTTTGTGAGGTTTCATCAGAATCAAGGTCTTTCTCATTTCCTGGTATAAGAGACTTTGGTGAAAATTCTGGAGTAACCATCTGCATTCAGTGGTTGGTTCAATATCCTCTAACCACAAGTTATTTTCATCTAGGGAAGGGTTAAATATATTCACGTAAAGCTAACTTCATTTTTCTAGGCACATAAAAGGTTGTTCTATGACAAAGTCTGCTGAAACTTAGACCAGAGGTGCTTATAGTGTTGCTCATACCTCAGAAGAGCCCTTAATCCTGTAGTCTGTTCCCCATGCCCAGCTTGTTCCCAGATCATGGTGCAGATGGGAAACTGAGCTCCTGACTAAAGAAGATAGTTACTAGCTGAGCAAAAGCCATTCTGTAGCTTTCATAAGAAACTAAAATCAATGCTGAATGCCTTGCAACTTAGGGCCCATCTTATAAAACAAAATCCTACTGACAAGTTTATGGAAAAAAGAGCTTACAGAAATACCTCAAAAGATTTCTTTGAGGGGTTAATTGTGCCCTTGGCAGCCTGTATGCATAGCAGTACAGCAAGCAAGCAAATCATCTGTTCTTGAAGCAAAGAGATCAAGAAGTAATAGCTTTGAACAAAAGCAGGAGATAGTTAAGCATGACTGCAGAAAAATCTTTTAAAAGGTAATGTAGCGAAGCACTAGAAATTTGCTGGGAAACTAGTGGAGCTGCCACTCAGTGTTAAAGAACAATTTAGTATTGGTATCACAAAGAATGCAGCTGGCCCCACAGGTCCTTACCAGCACTAGGAGTCAATGATCCAGAGATTCAACCATCAGTGATTCAATGACTGTTTTGGCACAGCACGAGTGTATGAACTTAAATGTGTTGGCAAAATTACTCCTGTGAAAAATATGCAAGCTAAAGCCACACAAGATACAAAAACTGAAAACCCAGACTGAATTAAGTTACTGACGTCTTAAGAGTTAGGAGTTCAAGCATACAAGAGGAAAAACACTGAGATTGAAAAAGATAAAGTCCTGAGATAAAAAGCAGAGATAGGAAAACAGAAACTAAGCACCCTCAGAGTTCACTTTACTCCAAGAAGCAGTTCTTAGCCTAGCAGCACATTAGCCTTGTTTGCCTAATACCTGACTCTATTAGCCAGGAAACATTTGCTCGGTACAGTTTTCGCACCTTGCTTGCAGACTGTCAGTGGACACAGTAGGGAAAGATTCAGACAGAAGTGACCTTACCAGGAAAGGTTTCACTATGTGCATTTACTGAGGCCAGCCCAGGGGGCTTTGATGGAATTGGCAAATGGTGGGATGGCAGGGGACGCTGTTGTTGGGTGTGCACCGTCACCCAGAGAAATCTCAGCAGAGATTCGAGGGCAGCCACTCCTGATACGATCCTAAAGGGTGTGGGCTAGCCAGAGAAAACCACCCTAGCAACAGGACCGTATCACATGGGGAAAGTCATGATTACACAGTTTGTCCTCCTGCAGCCCATGGAGGATGCCATACTGGAGCAGGTGGATGTGACCTGAAGGAAGATGTAGTCCATGGAGAGTCCATGCTGGAGCAGGTTCCTGGCCGGAGCTGAGGCCACAGAGGAGCCATTTAAGAGGAGGTTTTCCGGCAGGTGACACTCACTGGAGCAGTCTGTTCCAGAGGGCTGCAGCCCATGTAAAGACCCACACTAGAGCTGTTGGCTAAGAACTCTAGCCCATGGGAAGCCCCACACAGGAGAATTTTGTCAAGGTCTCATAAGAGAGGGACACCCCCTTTGCAGTAGGGGAATAGTGTGAGAAGGAAGAAGGAATGAAGGAAGTTCATAACAAAATGTTATGAACTGACCACAACCCCTGTTCTCCATCCCCATGTGTCACTCAGGAGGAGGAGGTAAGATACTTGGAAGTCAAACTGAGCCTGGGAAGAAGGGAGAGGTTGGGAGAGGATGGGATTAGTTTGGGGTTTTTTCTTACCATCCTACTCTGCTAATAATTGGCAAATTAAAATAATTTCCCCAAACTGAGTCTGATTTGCCTTTGGTGGTAATTGATAAGTCATCCATCTTTCCTTTTCTCAACACATGGATTTTTTTCAGTATTTCCTTCCCCTGTCCTATTGAGAGGGGAATAGAGCAGCTTGGTGGGGCCATGGTGGCCAGGCAAGGTCAACTGGCATGGCAGGCTCCCACACAGCAGTAAGTGAGGACATGCATGTAGACAGCAAAGGATCAACAAGAAGAATTTAAGTTTTTTACCCTAACCATCAGGGTATTTTTATCCTACTCATCTCGCTCCTTCATCCCACCAAGCCAGAAACAGTAAGTATCATATAAGGTTTTCAAATACACTGTAGATGCCAGATAATGTATTACAGTTCAGAGGATGTGAAATAGAGGTGACTATCTTGACGGAAGTAATTGGCTAAAGTAACCAGAACCGTATCTGTGCTTTTTTTATGTGGAGGGCAAGTATTTCCTTTGGCTTGCACATTGATACATTACTTGATATGCTATTTGATCACCAGCAGTTTATAAAAGATCTAACAATGCTAGTTATGCTTGTCAGGTCAAGGACAGTATTCAAACAAAAACCATAACATCACTAACAAAGCCTTTGTATCTTAAAACCAGTTTCCTTTTCTAAAGAAATTCTAAATTTCTCTGCCTCATGCCTTGCCCCATAATGAAAGCAGCTGCACTGTCATCCCACAGGGTCTGGATACAGCCAGCCAAAATGAAAATAACAGCAGCTGTTCTGAATGTTTGACTGTCACCAGGCCACCAGCAGGATCCCCATGGGAAGACCACAAACCCTACCACAGAAAGGCTCTGTGCAGCACATCTGTTGCTCTTATGGAAATTTGAAACACTTTGCTGAGGCTCCAGAATCTTCCATTCCCACAGGTGGTTCTGTCCTTAGATGCCAGAATGCCTTACAGTACAGAGGCGATGATGAGTCAGAACAGGCAATTATCTTTGGGCAAGAAGCCTATCCTAATTTTATACACAAAACCCTATCCTAAGTTTATATACAACTCTGAAGTAATCATCATTCTTGTGTCCAGATAACTTCAGGGCAGAAACAAGATGTCCATAAGTGAAATCTTCCAAATTTTAAGTTAAAGAGGCCAGCTCTTGGTGCAGCATCATAGACTCATTCCAGACCTCCCAGGTCCTCACAACCAACACTCCCCTCTGAGTGCATGGGAAGCTAACTTCCTTCCTTGCAGCACCCACTCCATTTTTCTTTGCTGTGGAAACATTTATTCAGCACATCATTGTTGTTCTTATCTGACCTCATCCCTAAGAACAAAGAGGGTTTTTTTCTACACAATTTCTTAGGTAGATATATCTACAAATATGTGGCATTCTGGAAATTGTAACTTGGATGCATAAGACACAATTGTTATTGATTTACACAACTAAAATGGATTTCAATTCTCTGGAAAGTAACTGAAGATAATTTGTTGACAAATTATATTGTTTATAAGGGCATCTTACTAAATAGCCTTGTTTGTTCTTTAATGTATATGAATTACTGGAAGTTAATGTCTTACTGAGAGAAGAGGGTCATGACATACTGACAGCATGTGAAAGCAGAGCTTCCATTATTAAAAAAAAAAAATACATACAATACCACTTCTTAGGAAATTTTTTTTTTCCAAGTTATGGTCTGGGTTTTTGGAAGAACTGTTTTTCTCTTTAATATTATCTAATTGCATGTATCAGATCTGGCTGCAACTTAGAGTTTGCATTCCCTGAAAGTTTAAAGTATTTGGAAAGAAAAACCAAGCTTCTCATAAAAATGAAATATCACCCAAGTAATCTTTTTCTATAATAAAAAAACCCGACGTATTTGTTAGTTTTTGTATAGTGGAAGCACCAGGCATCCAAAAACCAAGGACTCCTCTTCTAGAGTTCAGAAATCCTTAGAGCACTTAATTCTTAGAACTTAGAGCACCTGTCAAAACAGGGAAGGCTACTAACTTGAAAACTTTCTCTGGGCCTGGCTCTTGGCAGCTATTCACACGGAAATTAGAATAGACTATGTCATAAAATGGGCTCTTAATTGTACTCTATGCTCACAGTTTGGCTAGCTTTAAGAAATTATGAGAATACAGACTATTGCCTACCTCTGTAAACTGTAGAGATGCCAAATGTGTATGTGCAGAGTGCCTTTTAGCACCTATTACCCCAGATTTCAGGCTTGTTTCTCCACCATGAAAATAGAAACTCAGCATAATCTGTTTTGCCTTCCCTCACTAACCAAGAATCCTTTCTTTATCAAAAACCTTCTTGCAGTTTTCCACGTGATTTCCTGCAAGTCTTCCTGGGAGATGAGCTGTTCCAGGAGCCAATCTTCTTTTCCATCAATATAAAATGAGCTATTTATTCTTATCCATAGTCATCATGCCTATTACCACCACCTAACATGGTCTTGGTGTATCAATTACTCATTTTCTCATTGCCAACCAGCCCAATATCCTAATTTCTGTAGGATTCTAAATGAAAAAGAATCTATATGTAACTATGGCCTGTTGCAAACACAGGCAGGTCTTCACCAGGACTTCTTCACAGATCTGTGAGTCTTTGTTCAAAAATTTGTCTTGCAAGGTGCCAGTACGAAGCACACATTGCAAGTAAGACACAGTAGAAACTCTACCCCATGTGCTTTCCCCATAGGATGTCGGCATTATAATATAGGTAATCCACAGTTCTACAGGAAAACAACCCTGAATGATAGAGTCAACATAAGACAAACACTGTTTGAAGTCATTTATTCTTCAGATTTTGGGTCCATTATTTCTGTGAGGCAGTTCTCTGAGGCAGTGGAGCCCAAGCTCTTGCCTCCTCCATGAGGAGGTTAATTCACAGCTAATCAATGTCTACACTAGAAATACGAGCCTTCAGTGTGTGTTCAGCCAGATATGGAGGTTAGTTCTTGTTTGTTTCATATCCAAAAATGTCAATTGTAAGCATCTGTGTTCTTCCTCATCTCCATAGCCAGCAGCAGAGCTTGCAGGCTGCTTGCAGCTTCTGAGGACCTCAGTGCTTTCAAAGACCTGAAGATTTCAAGCACTCCTGCCCAATTGCTCTCAGAATCCATGACCGTAGGCCAAACTTCCTGAAGTTATCCTCTGCAGCTGACAGCCAGCAGAAACAAGCTTGTCTGAGACCTCCCACATCAGCAGTGAAGAGTGTGCTCTGCACTGTGTGACACGAGCAGGTGCCCCTCTGTGTCCTCCTGCACCACATCTCAGCCTCACATGCCAGAACCCGACAGCCATACTCTCTACCTGTCTCTTCCAAGCACGCCAGTCCAGGACTGAGGCTCCAGGATGAGGCCCAAATGTTGGAAGTTTCCTAGCTTGCGTGAAACTAACTGAAATGCCAGTCAATTCTATAGAGCAGAATGGTTGCTTTCGGACAGTAGATAAATATTCATGGGAAATGCCTTGAGATCAGGTGTCCTCCAGCTTTATTAATTTTCTTTCAGCTGTTGAACTGAACAAAGCCCTATTCTCAGGGAAATAGTCCTACAAACACATACAAAGTGATCATCTTTCGCTACATGGAGAGGACATCTTGAGGTAATTTTGGATTTTCTCTGCAAAAAAGCCTGATGTTCAGAAGCTACTGAGAGGGCAAAGAGATTGTGAAGAGTTACTAGCAAAAGAACAGAGAAGAAAACAGGAAATGTTATTATACTGATGCAACACATCCTTATCTTGAGCACTGGGTGTGATTCTGGTCCCCACTGACAAAAAATATATTATAGCATGAAAATAAGTTATTAAAAAGAGCAGTAAGGATATCAGAGGCAAAGAGGGCTTTTGCTACAAGAATAAACTAAATTGTCTGTCACTCTGTGGCTGAGAAAGGAGAGGACTTTCAGCACCAGGAAAAATTACACTGGAAACTTTTTTTCACTACCTGTCATGAGAAAGGAAACAGGGAAATTAGCAGACATACAGTTAAAGCAGAAAACACTAATCTTTCACATAAGTAAAACCCAAAGCTAATTGCTGTCTGAAGTTTTTAGTCAAGTAAATGCACAGCTGGTTTCAAAAGGCATGACTCAAGGAGAGGCGCACTCATCACCCTTTCAGGTGCTGTTGGAAAAGCTGCTTTAAACTGAGGCTGTCCATCCCCTGTGGTTGACACTGGCAGAGTTTATCATCCTCTTCTTCACCCATTATTGATAGCTTGTGCTTTTGGTTAGCAACAAGATAAAGACCTGGCAGTGGTGGGTGGGGGAAGTTGTGCAAGCTGGTATGCTAGTTCTTACTTTCTTACATAAAGAGGGAATTAGAAGAAATGCAAAAGTGTAAGTAACTCTCACTTGGGTATAAATTCCTTTTTTGTTTTTGTCATTTTATTTTATCTCACAAGAGCTGTTATTAATAATTCTGCTATGAAACCTGGAATTCCTGCAGTCTGGAGATTTGTAAGGTCTCAGGTTGTGCTTTTGGGAAAGGTTTGCTCATTTCCTCCCCTTTGTTCTGACTTCGGAGCAGAAAAATCTTCTAGGGAAAAAAAAAAATAAAAAAGGCTCACAACAACAAGTTTCCATTCTTTGTGGCTCAGAAATATAGAGTAATGCAAATATATGCAAAAATGCTTCACCAGGAAGGGGACAATTGAACAGATGGATTTTGAGCACTGAGAACAAATGTAAAGTTGCAAGATTTTTAATTTCTAAATAAAGAAACCTAATATTTTATACCAACAGTTTCCCATTCCAAATCCCAATTCTAGTGCTGTGTCAAAGCCCTTTTGGGAAACAGGCTTTCTGGCAGTCTTTTCCTCGGTGTTTCTTACTAGCCATTTAAGTCCCACAGCACCATACAGCTCTGCTGAAACCTCAGTCCATTCACCTAGGCTGGACATTAGGGCCTGTGGGCATCCTGCTCAAGCAGCTCTGGGGCCAAGGTCTTCTATCACAGGCATCACCTCACTGCTCCTCGCTTCACCTTCTGGGCTTTGCTGACTGGTCACTCAGCACCATATGAGCACAAAAGGAAATAAAATCTTCCTTGTGCTCAAATTGCCAGCGAGATATGAAGGAAGTGTTGTTCCACAGAGGAAAGGTCTAGACTGCAGACACATTACGCATCTTGGCAACTGCAGCCTCCATTTGCATTAAAGCAGAGAATCTGGGGGAAAAACGTGCATGCAAAAGCAGCAGATTTGGGCACTTCTGGGTCCTTCCACTGCTGTGGAGAATATACCTCAGCGTGAAGGAGAAACCATATTTCACCTCCTTTCTATTTATGAAAGAGCAGCTGAAGCAAGTAAGTGTAAAAGAAGGAAAATTCAAGTACACTTTGTTTTATTACCTAATGTGGACATGTGGTACCTCTCAGGGTACATAAACATCCCTAATGTAGAAGTAAGCAATAGAAATTATGAAGGAAATAGAAAAAATGCGTATGAGTTCAGGGAATATTCATCCTGCAAAGACTGACAAATCACAGCAGGCAAGCCCTCATGTACTCTTGATTCCAAAGTGTGCACTGTGTACTGGACTCCCAAGCAAGTGCAGACAACCCTGAATGTTTTGTTCAGGCAATTGCACAAGTGAGGGTCACACCCCTGTCCAGAGCACTGATTAGCTCAGTGAGGGTCTTGAGGCTCTTACACAAATGGGCTCATACACAAAGGGGACATTCCTGAGTTGCACATGAGGTAAGGCATTGATCACAGGCTAGGCCAAGCCGAGGATGCTCCGTACTGCCTCAGCAACCTCAGTGCACACATTCCCACATTGCTGCAGATGTCACATGACAGGTGGGTGACATGGAGTTGATTGGGTCAGACTCTGCACCCCCAGACAGTACCAAGATTCATAAAAGTAAAGTGATTTACAACTCAGACTGAGAACAATCCACAATGACCAGACAAAGCTTTCAGTCAGAAAATTAGCCAGAAACCAGAGGACCCAACTTCTAAAGTCTGTAAGGGCTTCTGCATCTGAAGAACACTTCATCCTGTATCCTGAAACTGGGATGCTACACATTTGGAACTTAAAAGTCATGAGGAAAACAGAGAACAGCCAAGAGTGAATTTGGCACTAGACATTTAGGGGATGGACATTAATAAGAAATTATATTCTGAGGCTCTGACTCCTTTTAAGTAGCTTGGGCTCTCTCACACATTTGCTTTCAACAAGCAAATCTGTACTACCAGGTACAAGTTCAGCCAGGTACCTCAGAAGAAGCAGAAAGTGTCCTAGGAGAAGCTGGGGGAGCACATTCTTCTTCAGGGCAAGGGAGGTCACCAGTTTCCTAATGACTGCTCTAACCACAATGCCAGGATGAGAATAGAGAACTGAGCGGGGGTGTGTTCAGATTTTTTTATCATCAGAGCTGCTTCTGAGAGCTCCGTTAACATCTATTCTCAGAACACAGATGGCCAGCTTACATCCTGACTGGGGGTGGAAGTAAGTATTTCCCATTAATTACCTCCAAATTCAACAATAAGGATTAATCAAGAGTAGCCAAATAAGAAAGTAGAACTCTGTCAGGGTTTCTTAGAGGTCCTCCCCTTCTGCCACTAACCAGACTGGACCATCCCTCTCCCTTTGGGAGCTGTGAGCATGCCTAAATGCATGCAAAAAAAAATTGTCCATAGGGACTTTTCTACCCCCACAGGATATCACAGAAGCAATACTGTGTTCATACAAATTAATTTATACTATTTTTTTCAGACAACCAGAATTTTCTGAATAAGAGTGCTTGTGTGGAGAATCTTTCCAGAGACACTCCTCCTGCTGTTATCACAAAACTTATAAATACTGGAAAATCAGCAAAATATTTGTGTCAAGATGGTTCCCTGCCCCAGCAAAACCTCAGGTGTCAGATCTGACCTTTGAATTTTAAGAACTCAGCAGAAAAAGCAGTCTCTCATAAAAATATAACCAGAAAACGGATTTTATCTCTCTATATCACTAGCATCCTTTTTCTATTAATTCATATTCTAAAGTCTGGAAAGACACAATTTAAAAGTAGTCATAAATAGAACAGCAACCCCCTGCCTGACCAACCAATGAAGAAAATAGATCTGTAAAGCAATTGCTACATTATATAATCTAAAAAAATAGGTGGGAGATACTGAAGTCTTTGAGTTAGTCTTCTTACTAAAAATATTCTACCTATTTCTTCTGGTTTGGTAATTTGAGTC
Source organism: Taeniopygia guttata (assembly GCF_048771995.1). Classification (NCBI taxonomy): domain Eukaryota; kingdom Metazoa; phylum Chordata; class Aves; order Passeriformes; family Estrildidae; genus Taeniopygia; species Taeniopygia guttata. Next base: position 86,468,158 of record NC_133024.1, on the reverse strand, counting down.
AAACAATGTCTGGAAAGAAGGAGTTAACTTCTAGTGACTGAAATTCTGGGTAAATTAATGAGAAGGATGAACAATACAGAAGTTTAGGTCAAAATGTAAAATCTAACAGGAAGCGGTATCATTTGCATCAAGATAATATAAATATTTATGTTCCAAAGACTAAGACAATGGAATAGTGATGACAAAAATAGAACACGCACTTTGAAAATATTTAAAGGTGGTTTTCATTAAGTTCCTTCAGATGGGCCATTTAATCTTGAAGAGACAAATAAATTTACTGCCATAAACAACAGAAATACCTTGAAACAACAAACATCTAGTTGGAATTAGTGAAATCATGGCAAAATATCAAATTTATAGAAAGATAGAAGGCAACTGTGGAGTTTCTTGAGGCAACATAATGGACAATGACAACATGTGTTGTTGACACAAAGAAACAGGCAGTGATAGACAAAAGCAGACAATGCTGAATTTTGATGAGTCTAAAATTCAGACAAGATTATGCCTTCCAATACTTGCCATTTATAAATTAAGCTATCAATAAATGAAAAAAATGGATGAAAAAGAATGCTTGCCAACAGTGGCAGCAAACTTTGATGGAATATCTCCATCCTTATATTGCTTTCATAGTTCAAGTCAGAGAAATATGACAGCAGCTGTGCTGCTTCAGACCATCTAACTCAGTACTTCTTCTGAGGTAAGGACTATTAAGAAAAACAAAGAGTAAAATCATATCCAACATACACTGTAACCCTACTTCAGTACTGCCCTAGCCTTCAAGGGCTCTCACCGTCACTCTCAGGAATATCCTGAGCCTGTTAATGTCTTGTCTATTTATTCCCATTCAGAGCCTGGTCTCTGCAGGATCCCATGTGGACTTCCTATGTGTGCAGTGTCCTCTGTCAGTGGAGCTTCAAATGTGAGGGCCAGCCCAGCAGCTTGGGGCAGCTGTTGAGATACCATTCTGATTTTCAGGAACTCCTTTCACCGTGGCTGGAGACAGAATGCCTGGCTGGGTTGGCTGCTGGCCTGACTCTGCACAGCATTTCTCATGCTTTCTTACAGTGTTTGTTGTTTCTCTGGTCTTCCCATCAGCCCTTGGAAGTAAACTATGTCCTTTGGCTGTGAGACAGCTCTTGGCCAGAGGAATGGGTCGGCTGGAGCTATTGCAGCTGGCACATCTTCCTCCAGCCCTTACATACCCCTAGCTGGAGGAACGTGGGGACTTGCAGCATCTGTAACTAAACTTCATTACACAACAAAAGCCTTGGTTTCCTCACTTAGGAATTTGTGGTCATCTGCCAGTGGGTATATGCTCCACTCCTTATATACAGGTGCATCTCTTCACTGTAGGTCAAAAATAATTCCTACTACAGGTCACCTCAAAAGGCCCACCTCTGTACTCACAGCTGGAAAATACTTTGCTAACACCAAACCAGGAGCTTTTAGTGGAAGAAAATAATCCATTCTGCATTTAAGGCAAGGGAATTTCCGCTACGCTGGGGTGTGTAAAGGAACATGGTGATCCAGGAGGTGGCCCACTCAGGAAATCGAAAGATCATCAGGCTGATTTATCTTCAAAGATAAAAGCCAAGAGCAATGAATATCTCCATATTCAGTACATTTGTGGCTAGAGAGGGGTAGGTGCAAAGATAAAATGGCACTTTCCTGCTTCACGTGTCCCACAGGTAGCTCAAAATGCAACATATGGTCATAGTCAGTAATTATGTACAGTGCTGCTGTCTTGATTCTTCCTCACCTCCTCCCTTCTTCACCAGGCCAGGCCACAAAGACTTCATAATGCTGCCAAGTCCAGGTCAAATTTTTGCAAAGCATTATAAAAATCTTTGTTTTTTTCCAATTAATGTCTTATTCAGTTGAGCTGGTATTTAGCTGACGTGTTTTCTTTTGCAAAATGCGTACTTTGATTTAACTCCCATTATGATGTGGCCAAGAATTTTCATTTAATTTCCTATGGAAGACTACCTCATACTATCCACCTACTCTAGAAATGGAAATTGCCACTATCCTGTATTATTCACATCCTTGAGAGAAATGTCTCAAGTGCTCTAGGCCAATTCCAGCTAGGAGCTATTGTAATTTACAAGTGCAAACATATGAGTAAGGTGTTGAGAGACACAGCTGTGAGTATGAGGCCAGCTAGAGGCCATCTTTTTTGGTGGGTTTCAAGGAAGAGAGATAAAATGAAAAACGGAAACAAATGCATGGCCTGACTCACAGATTCCTGAAGCCTCACCAAACCCATTAAGTCCTTCTCTTCCATAACTCTTAGCCTATCCAAAGATACCAGCAACTGCTCACAGCCTCCCGTAGCTGGGAGAGAAAAATTTGGTCATGGAAGCCCTGCACTTTTAAGGGTGCATGTGCACATTTTTGAGATATCATGTGCACACAAGGAGCATGTCTGGGGCTGCTCTGGGACCCTCAGTCGTTAGGGGACCTTCATGTATCTTAATGTATATACTACTACAAAGCTTTAAGAATGACCATCTGAGTGCTCACTACAAAATCCACTGCTACTGAGAACTGTTGAATTATGAACCACACTGCCCCAGCTTCCTTGTGCTAATTGCTTTAATCACTTTCTGCAGTCTCATCTTCACTATTAATTCTGGAACTCAGAATATTCTGCCTGAGCGAAAACCATACCAGGATTTTGATTTGGCTGCATTTATTATTGATATCAGTATTAACAACAACTACAACAATAATAATATCTTAACAGACAAAGGTTCTATAAAGTCTTTGAAACCTCCTGATCCACTTCCATTTTGCAAATTCTCTTCAATTTACAAACCCTGTGGCTATAGATTATTAATAGGGGAGTAAAAAAAAATGAAAAGCACTATATATCATTAGGAAAAAAAGTTTGCAAGGTCCCTTGGGATCTGAGCACACTATCCAAGGTAAGGACTGGGAACTGAGGACTAGTCATTTCAGGAAGCCAGTGCTTTCTGCCCCCAAGAATGCTGTGACATTCCATTTCAGATGATCTTCATGATGTACTGACTGGTCCTCTCTGGTGGCAGCCTTGAGGCAATTCTTCTTCATGGACTCCAGGGGCCTACTATCCATTTGGTGCCTGTTTTCCCATAAACAATTCAGCATCCAAGACGCTGAGATTTTCTCACCATGTAACTATTGGATCAATTTATTCCCAGCTCAGGGGACTAGATCATTAAATTAGGCACAAATTCCTCATCTATCACTATGTCAAGTAAATTCTAGGACTCTCAGTTGCCTGGGTAGCACATGGCCAGTAATGATCCTCCAGCCATTATCCAGAGCAGATCTGCTGAATGCAGATGCCAGATGAGGTGGTCTCCAGTCATAGTCTTCTTCTTGAAATAACCAAGGCAAGCGTTGCTCGATTAGATCTAATAGATATATGCTGGAGGCTGATTAAGAAACACAGCTCTACAGAGCTCTACTACTCCCCACATCCCAGCTAGGAGGCTCTGGATTAACAGTTGCACAGACTCAAAGGCCAAAACTCTCAATTTCCACTAAATTCCCTGCTAGCTCTTACAAAGGACAGAAAAAACACTAAAAATAATAATTACAGTATAATTCAGAACAGCAGTTGTCAAAGTATCTTCTTTTTTTTCTCCCTCTTGGTATGCAGTTTTTTTCTTTAATGCTGTGGCTTGGCATTATTAGCAGCAGAATTTCATTATGATCTCATGTAAACAGTGTGGCTTTTATTGGAAGGGGAGAGGTTCGGTCTCAGGCATCAGTAGGTGGAGGCATTGCACAGCACAGGGCTGATGTGGCTCGACGCTCCGGGGGTTTCAGGATCCCCACAGCCAGCTTCTGTGGCTCACCAACCCTCACCCTGGAACACCCACCCAATCTTTTTTCATTCTCAGCTGTCTGCTCTCTTGGACGTGATCCTTTCCTTAATAATAAGCCAATTCATCTTCTAATCTAGGTATCCAACTAACTTTATGGTCCAATCCTGCAAAAATGTCAAACATGCCAAAGTCAGCAGCTTTTTAGAAGTGACAGCAGACGGTGCTGGCACATCTTTGGCTCATTTAAATACGTATGTGTATCAAGCCATTCAGATCTAGGATGAGGAAACATATTTTTATGAAAAACTTGGCTTTTCTTTTAAAAGTCAGCATGTGGTCTATTCTCTTCAGTCTCTGAGGAGAATTAAGTCCCATTTACTTTAAAAATACAGGAATCAGAGCCAGATATCAAGCAGAACCAGATGTCACGACCCAGAAGAGAGCATAAACAGATGGAAGGGGGACATATGGCACACAAGTTTTTTCCCACTGTGGGTGTCCCTGTCCAGACAGCTCTTTAGCTTTTTCCCTGTTTGTTCCTGGAGGCAATATGTACAGGAGTTAACTGCCAAGGCTTTTTTCTGTTTTAAAGAGACAAATTAATGTTATTTTTTGTAACTCCCAAACACTCTGCTTATTTACCATTTCAGAATTTATAAACTTTACCTCTCAGTAGGGTCTTTAAACAGAATCATGGAATATTCTGAGTTTCAAGAGACCCACAAGCATCATCAAGTCCAAGTCTAAAGTGAAAGTGAATGGCCCATATGGGGATAAAAAATGCAACCTTGGCTTTATTAGTGCCATGCTCTGACCAACTGAGCTGATCTCAGGGTCCTAAAGATGCATTTGTCCTGCCATTTCTGCTATGTTCCACTTGAAATTATGTATTTGTTTCACACCTTACCTAAAAAGTACAGATTTAGTTGATACAGTCTGAGTGTGTGTCCTAGGAGTGAGAGGTCAGAAAAGAGTAGATAGGTTGAATTTATTTCCAAATCCAATGCTTGTCCAAGTCTCCCAGTTCTATGGCACAGAAGAAATAGTAATGTCATGCATATTTGGAAAGAAAAAAAAAAATAGAAAACAAACAAACAGTGTGGATATTAGAAACAATGTGTTCAAAGAGAGAAAAAAAAATGCCTTCTTAAGGACTTGTTCCCTTCACATCTTCAGGGGGTGTTAGATAAACAGAGAAAGAAAGTGTAAAAGATCAACTCTCAAGGAGAGATGAAGCAGCACTGGGATGCGTTGCCATAGACAGTGCAGGAAAACAAAGCACTCCACTTGTGCATATAGCAGTGAGATAAGAGAAAGAGATTAAAACATGGATTATAAAAACTGCCAACAGAAATAAAGCCCATCAGGGAAAGTTGAATGAAAAAGAAAGAAAAAAACCAAATGAGACGGCGTTCAAAATTCCCCTCTACAGCCACTGCTATGCTCAAGTTAAAAAATCAAACTAGGGCAAAGACAAATGAGAGGCTGACAGCAGAAATGAACCAGAAATATTTACACATCTAAGTCACTTGATCTGGAGTACCAATTCAAAATCAACTTTTTGGAGCAAAAAAAAACACCCTAATGACTTGATGACCTTTTTACCTTTCTTCAGGATGAGACAGTAACCCCTGATAAACACTGCCAAGCAGGGCTCTAACTCCACCTGCAATCCCACAGTGTCCCAGGTGCTCTCTCAGAGGAGTCACACAAGCTGTACATTTTAACTGTGCCCCTCAATGCCCAGCAGACATCAGACTCCTTTTTTTCAATTTTAAAATGGGAAGCAATCTTAGAGTGGGCTGAGGAAGAAGATGTTTCTACTGCTACTGTTTTCTAACTCCCTTTTAGTGACTAATGTTCAGTCTGTCTCAACAAACACATTGAGTACTGGTTAATACTATTCTAAATTAAAAGAGAATAAACATGCACATCAAGTGGTGTGCTTTGCCTTTACTCTTGAGAATAATGAGTGTAAAGATGAGAGGCAGAAATGCTATTGCTCCTGTGTTCATGAGTTGCAGCATCTATGACTAAACCTGAGACCTGGAAATACCCTGAAGGAAAGCTGCTAGCCACTGATTTTACTTACATGTATTCCAAAGCTCTACAATATATTACTTCCTTGGTACTTTTAGGGAAAAGGTCTCTCCTTAGCACAGATGTCATAAATATTAACTGTATCCTGCCTGCTTCATCTTCAAGCTAACTGCAGCTATGGAGGGAAGCAGAGTCACTGAGCTACCATAGTGTCTGAACAAAAGGCAGGATTACCTTACCTCTCAAGCAGAAGCTCAAGTTACCAAGATAAAGGGAAAATGTAAAATTGCTCTTGCACTGTTCTACCTTCTAGGATGCAATGCAGAGGTAAATTTAAAGAAAAAAAAAAAAGAAAAAAAAAAAGGAAAAAAAACAACAAAAAAAAAAAGCCCACACCAAACAAAAAAAACAAACAAACAAAAAAAAACCATACCAAAGTCAGGGCTGTCCTATCTGGGGCTACTGCATTAACTCTACCAGGTCCTAAAAACTCATTCTGATCTCAGAGCACATTCCTCTCAATCACATAAACCTCTATCAATGAATTCATACAGTCATAGATGCTGTGCTGGTTTTCCATGGGAGACTGGGAAGAGACACAGCTGGGAGAGGGGACCTAAACCAACCAAAGGGATATTCCAGATCAGCTGACATTGTGCTCAGTATATAAAGTGGGGGGAAGAAGGAAGAATAAGGGGATGTTTGGAGTGATGCTGTTTGTCTTCCCAAGTAACCATTGCACATGATGGGGTCCTGCTGTCCTGGAAATGGTTGAACACCTGCCTGCCTGTGGGAAGCAATTAATTAATTCCTTGTTTTTCTTTGCTCATGTGTGTGGATTTTGCTTTACCTAATAAACAGTCCTGATTTTAACCCACAGGTTTTCTGGCTTTTGCCCTTCTGAATCTCTTCCTGATCCCACTGGTGGGGAAGTGAGTGGCTGTGTGGGGCTTGGCTGCTGGCTGGGGTTAAACCATGACAACTGTGTACATTAGAACATGAAACAGGCCACATCTCAGTGCTATTTACCATAGATGTAAGAAAGTAGGATATGATCATGAAAAAACAAGAAAGAAGTCTCACAGAAAGACCAGCATCACAGTATGGATTGAAAGATGTAATGGACTTAGCAAATTCAGACAAGTTAATCACAAGGCAAGGAAAGGACAGTGCAATCTGGAGTACCAAACAAATAGACAGGAGCAAGCCAGCAGAATAAGTATGTAGTTTTGGTTGAAAAGCAAAAAATGGTGCAGAGAATGCTTTCAATGTATCTTACACCACATACCATTTAGACTTTGCTCTCTGTCAACAATAAATATATCTACTACTAAGTGAAAACCAAATACTCTTCCATTGCTTACACTGCATTTGCCTTTTCCTTCTGAATCTGCCAAGTTTTCAGGGGCAAACCTCATGCCAGCTAATCATTTGTGGAGTTGTTGGGATTTGATTTTTTTTAATAGAGAGCAACCAGCGCATCTGTGTCTATGGGACTTCTTTTATTGTACAAAAAAAAAAAAATACTGTGTTTTCCGAAACGACTTGCAAAAAACAGTTTCCAAGGAGAGAAAACAGAGACAAAATTCAGCTTCAAAATTCAGCCCCCTTAAGAATAAGCCATCTCATGTCATGGTACATTGAAGTAGCTAGCTAACAATCAATCATGATAACCAAAACTCATTTTCCACACTCATTTTTATAGGACAAAAATAATCATACTAAATGTGGTTGTTTGAATGAAAGTATCTGGTAAATCAGTGCTGACTCACAATAATCTGTCTTCACTTAAGAGTCATTAGGAGTCTCACTTAGCAGAAAAATGGGAAAATTATTATCTTGAGTAATGTCACAAACCTCCGAAAATAACTATGAAAAAGAGCAAAAAGAAATCATAACAGCACATTCACAGAAGAAAAAAAAATACCAGCACAAATTGCAAATCAATTTATTGTTATGTAGTACTGCAATTCCTAGTCATTAGTTTGTTTGGTTTTTTTAATTTCAAAGCATATGAAATAAGGAAGCTGAAAAAATCGACCACAGTTTCAACATCTTTCCCATATTATTTTTCTCCTTCTGCATGGAAAATAAGAAAATTCTGTTTTTAAGCATAAATTTTAAAAAGGAAGGAAAGAAACTTATTTTGAATACTTTTTTGAGCAAGCTACATCTAAACACAATGTAAAAAATTGACAGTTATGATTACCTGAATTCTCCAAGTCCTTAAATTTATTTTTTAAAGGTTCCAGCCTAAATATTATGCCTTTCTAAAGAACATGGATTCAACATCTAGTAGGAGAATAGTGCCTTATCTGATGGATCTACCCTGTTCCCAGTTTTCCTGGTGACACCTCAGAAGAAGTCCGTAGTCAGTGAAGGCTGTGGAAAATTACACAGTTGTGAGCCCCACAGCCAGGAGAATGAGACATTGCTTCTAAGGAGTATTTACTACACCTTTACAAGGAAAAAAAAGTACCATGAAATGCTATTTGAAATCTTTCCTTTTGATTATATATTTCCACTCCTAGATTTTGCTTTCTCTCCCATCAATACAGCCCATAAAGAATAGAATCTAGACAGACATACCTCTGTGAATCAACTGAAAGAAATTCATCAACAGATGCTATCCTGGCAATAAACATGATGTTAGAACCTACATAACTTCAGAAAATAATTTTTTAAAAGCAAGCAAAATTCATATTTGCATTTAGATTATGTTCTTCAAGCCTGGAGCCTGAAAACCCTACTGCTTCAGACCACCTTGAAAAGGAAGCAGCATGCCATTTTCTCACTCCTGGGGATGAAGGAGTCACCAAAAGTGGATTGGGATCCAGAAATACCAAGCTACTCTCAAGCAGCTTGATATAGCCACATGCCTCTAACTTTTTCTTTCACAAGTAGATGAGATACCATTTCTTGCCATTGGAATTTGGTCATGTTTCAGAACTGGCCACTTTCCACTCTGCAGGGTACCCAGCCCAAGCACAGTTCTTTGATAGATTCTCAGTGCATTTCTGTGCATGTAGTTAGCACAGCTGAGACACAGCACGAGAACATCTGGTTTCCAGAGTAGCAGCACAGTCGAAAAAGCTTCCTGTTCTCAAGAAATACAAACTATTTTCAGTTTCCTAAGCATTAGAGACTATGTTTAAAAAGTAAACATACACCAGATATCACAGAATTGTTCAACACTCTAAAAATCCACAGATTTCATTCCCTTCCATTTGCTGAACACGTTTAGCACCAACTGTTCAGCAGAAACACATTTAATGTTGTGATGAGTTTTCAATATACCTGCTATGTCATGTATTTTCCCAATCCTTTCAAGAAGCAAGGGTAAGTAAGGTCTGTTGCTCAGCAGACAAAGCTTGCACAGAGCAGATTCTTGCAGCAATAAGGAAATCAGACAATCATGGAGAGACAGCAAGAATTGGAACAGAATGACTAGGAAAATGCTGATGATAGAAACAGACTTTTAATTTATCAACTGCAGTTTTGATTTTTAAAAAATGGAATTCACAGCTGTTTCTTCACACAACATTTATGTGGACCACGGCTACTTAATAGTGTATCATCATCACCATGTTTACTTATAATATTTGATGGAGACTAACACAACAAATTGTGTCACTATCCAAAACCTGTACAGAAATAAAGTTGCACAGAGTTTTTTCTTTTAGGGTGCAGTTTATTGAAGGGATGAGCAGTTTCTACTCCTCAAACAAAGCATCTACTTTGTAGTAAAAAGAATATGCAAGAAACATCCCAACTTAGAATTACCTTCTTAGTATCACTTAAATAAGTGCTTCTTAACTTTCCTTTGCTGCAGAACTGTTCGACGTTAGGGGCAACAAATGCATTTCAGAATAAGATCCCTTTTTCCTGGATGGCATTTGGTAGCGCACATTCTTCCAGAATCTTGAGTTTGCTGAACAAGATTTCTCTGAGAAGTCCCCTTTCCATCGAATAGCTCCATGTTTTTGCCTAATGTATCTGATTGATTCTGGCATGCTTGTGTAGTCCCGTATTTCACCTATTTCTATAAGAATCACTTGAATCCCATCACGGATGAGAGCATTATACATAGCTAGTTGTTGCTCAGAGGTGTCTTCCAACAGGCAGCAGCTAGGTGTTTCTGATCCCAAAATAATCATCAGTCTTCTGCTTTGCTTAAGGGTTTCATCAGCAACACTGACCACAGCTGTAAGTGATGAAGGAACAATCAAAGTCTGCATAGAATCTTTACAACTGGTGTAAAATAGTTCTTTATTTTAAAATTGCAAACATGTGAAGTTGTGGCTAGCTCAGAGCAGTGGTTGCTTTAAGATACTCACACTGCCAATCATGATTCATGATCCATTGCATGACATAACTTCTAAAAAATTTGTTTTCTTCAGCCCTCAGAAGAATTTATCATTCAAAAAAACTCAATAGTATCATTAATGCTGTTAATATTAATTATTAAGTCCTCATTTTTTTCATTTGTTCATCACTAAGAAAGCGTAGACCCTCATAACATCAGAAGAGAATTTTCAGTAAGAAGAAAAAAAAAAAAGGAAATATTTTCATTGGACACATTATTCATTAAAACTAAATAAATTTCTAAAAATGTGAGTTTTAATTACATAGATAACTTATAACCTGAAAACAATGTTTAAAATGGCAACCTGTTACCTTTGTTAATTAAAGCATACCTTCCCCTGGTAAATCATCCCTTCCTAATATGAAAAGGTTATATCCACATTGTTTTTCTAAAACATCTGGGAGTGTCCTACGAACAAAGGTTTCCAGACAACATATACTTCTGCCTTCATTGCTTTTTGTGTACAGGACATATGCATCATAGACTTTCCCATCTAAAACAAACACAAACATTTCTATTAAAAACCTAAAACTTAGGAAAATGCCTTTATTGCATTTCATTTTTGGACTGTTTAGAAGTAGTAATGTGGGGCTGATTTCACCCATCTTACAGAATCGCCTCACAGAAACAAAATGCTCTATGAATCAAAATAAAGATGACCAGCCACAGAATCTGACTTCCTTTCCCATCCTGGGGATGAAGGAGTTACCAAATGAGCTGGATGCAGGACCTGGGACCTGCGGGAAGGAGCTCCCAATCATAGAGGTGCCAGGACATTGAGGAATGCCCTCTCACAGGACTTTCTTCACCACCTCTCCTGAAAGAAACCTAATAGCAGTTATCTCCACTTCTAACTAACCACAAGAGAAGGTGGAAAAATGGCAATTCTTTCTTGTAACAGTCCTGGGAGGGCTTTTCTCAGGTAGAAGGCCAGAAGGCTTCTGAGGTTTTGAGACGTAAGGCTGTGTAGCAAGCTGGACTGAAAGAACCAAGCCAAAATCAGATCAAACTCAAGCTAAAAAATTTGATTTTTTTTTTTTCTTTTAATTAGAATTCTACTACAGTATTATAGTAAATCTGAATTTTTGACCAGGAGTTGAAATTATCTTCCCGTGAAAACATTTAGCAAAGCCATAAGTAAATATTAACTATCTTAATGTACGTAATCCATTCACTTTCAAGTCATGGGGAACTTCAGACAGTCTGAGAACTGACATTAAATATATCTATGATGTGCTTATTTCAAATTTTTCATACCTATCCAATATATTTGCCTACAATGCATTAAACTAAAACACATAAGAAGTATCCCAGAACACAGAACTAGCAGAAAATTTTCTCTTTGATATGTCAACATCATAACTGACAGGATTTAGAAGGAAAGCAAGGGTAACAGAGAGAAATTGAAAAATCAAAAAAAAAAATTCCAACCAAATTAATTTCTGACAAATTAGTCTGATTTTCAAAATAAATATTTAAGGCACATTTTTAAAACATCCAATTCACAGGATGTAGCTCTGCTGACACCTATTGTTCATCATCAGGGTGACCCTAAATCCACACATAAAGAAACTACAGAAAAGCAATAAACATGCTCATTTTGGAACATGCTCATTTTGGAATAACCTATTGTTCTTTTGACCTATCTCACTGGCTGCCTTCAATATTACACAATTTTTATTACTTCAAGCATATATTTTACCCATATGACTGAAAAAAATCCTGCATAAAATGTCTTTGTGCTTATCTGAAAATTCCTTATGGAAGTTCTACATACATTGTACTAAATAATCCCATTGTCTCTCAGAAGTAAAGGCAAGAGAAAAAAATCAATAGGATAATTGCACTTACATACCTGGTCACACTCACATACCTTCCTCACTTGTAAGGGCACAGACAGAATTACGGTACCAAAGCACCAAATCAATCTTGAAAATCTTGTAAATTATTAAAGTAATAAATGTTAAAATTAACAAAGAGATAAGCCCTCCAGTCAGCCATCTTCGTATGTCAGGGACTGCACAAAAATATAAGAAATTAGTTTTGAATGTTGAATTTGTCCAAATCTGATCTTTTACATAAATTCAATGCAAGTTTGAATATTACATGTTTCATTTCTATTTACCTTGTTTTTTAAATAATGATCACTGCAATGCTATAGTGATTTCTTCACTATGCACAGGCACATGAGTACTGCAAACTGTAATACATCTGTTTTCTTTCAACATGATACACAAGAATTTGGTATCAAAACACCTTTGGGGAAGTATAGATAATCACAGGTCAGTCTCAAAATAATAGTATTTTTTACCTCTGTGTTTTAATATAATATAGGATGCAACTTGCCCAAAGGCATTTGAAGCTTGACAGACAAAAGGCTGTTCATAATCTTCACTGCTTACTTCTGAAATTATTAGCTTCACAGAATGCATAGGGCGCCCGTCATGAGAAGTTTCTTCCCTGTCCAAAAGATGACAAATAGAACCATAAAACCACAGCCCATTCAGGAATGGCTTCATCTCTAACATCTGCACCACAACAGTGGTTATTTCCTTCTGCAAATGTCAACCACACTTCACAACAGATGAACAACTACATAATATGAAAGAAGCCCAAACAGCCAGACCTCTCCTCGTGCTGACATTTAGCATATATATCGGAAAGCATCAAGACATCAAGACTTTATCTTATCTGCAGCTATGTGATAGCCTTAGGTTCATAATATGCCTTATGAACCTAAATAAACTCTTGTTATGGGCTTCCCAATCCCTGTGAGAGTAGATAGATATTTCACAATAGGATATGACATTCAGGGGATGAATGAACCAACATTACTAATGCAAGTGATCAAAGGTGACCATGTAGGTGCTATGAAGTACAAAAAATAACATTGCTTTTGCAATATCAATTCAGTGACTGTGTACCTCTGCATTATGGCCCAACTGTTTATGGCACTACAATTCTTTATGACAGTCTAATATGTTATTTTTGCATAGTGTTTTCTCTTGTTGAGCACCCAAATAAGTCAGAATTTTATTTCTCCCTTTGTTTTATGATGAAAACTTATTTCTTGCAACTATATTGTTACTTTGCAGACATCATTATCTTTTCTTCACTGGTTTTTTGGTCCTAGATAGTATTCCAGAATTTACAAAAATTATCACGTTTTTTTTATTTACAGTGCACCATAGGGGCTGACAAAAAAAACCTGAAATTTTTAGTTCAAAACCTGTAATGTCTAAGACAATTTCAGATTGCTTCTTGATCAAATTTGAGTTATTTTTTCCAGTCAGGTATAATTTCTTTTCCTCTAATTCCATTTGACCTGCTTTTCACCATCACCTTATCTCCCACTTGCCCTTCACATGCTTTACTCCGTCCAAGTCCTCCCAAGACCCAGCTCATCACTGGAAATCTGTCTCCCTTTTCTCCTCTAACCCCTAAGCTTCAGTACAAATGCCCTCAAAAAAGTCTTCCAATAGCTCTTCAGCTGATCTCAGTTAAATTTGTCTAACTTAATGCCCTTAAATCTAGAAATCTCAATTTTTCCTGTATAGCACAGATTTGTCCTCTTGCAATCTTTCAGGGAGGCAGATGTGGAACACAGAAGAAAGATGAAGTCTGAAAATCATGAATCAGGCACCTGAATATGCCTGATTCAACCAAAAGAGGTCTCTGCCAGGCAAGAGCTTGCTCAAAAGAAACTGTATTACAATTATGGGACTGTAACAAAATACTTTTTCCCAACATTGGAAATTCAGAATGATTTTTCACAATGAGCAAGAAACGCACAATCACATGTGAAGCTCATGTTCCTACTATGTTTAAAGTTTCTATTTCAAAGCAGAAAGTCAGTTGAGAAGGTAAGCATTAGAGTTTTTAAGAAGAATGCTATTTAAAGCAAGAGAAAAATGTTGCTAAATATTTTAATATCAAAGGGAGAAGGTTCCACTTTGGTTGCCAATACAGTATTTTCTAATCTGAAAATATACTTACTCATAGGAACTTGCAAAAATTCTGCTCATATAAAATACATCAATACCGTTGCCTGTCCAGTACACCTCATACCCATCAGCACCTGTGGTGTTGCAATCCACAGTAACCTGTGAGCCTATAAAATTGTGTTACAAAGTAAAGAATTAATCTCCATAACCTAATTAAAGTCTATACAATCCTGTTCACAGATTCACACTCGCACACCAGCTAAGGATGATACTAAATCCTTTTAAAAAAGTTACTCTAACAGAGGGTCTATATTCTCATTGATGTGCAGGTCCAGAAAGAGAATGGTAGGATGGAAGAAGCTGAATCCAGGAAGAAGATGCTCCCCTTGGGGCATCACTTTGCCTGCAGATTCGAGATAGACCTACTCTTAGAATCACTTCCAGAGTGATGGAAAGCAACAGATGTGACAGATAATCACTTGGGTTCCTACAATTTTCCTTGCATCTGAGAAATTTCTTTAGGACTTTGCAAGCAATGTCCCTCATTTATTTCCCTCTTATCCCTCATTCTTCTTTTGGGAAATCAACAGAGATAAAATGACCACTGAAGTAGCTTTTTCATAAAATAAAAACAAGACAGCGCAGTATAGGATACTCCTTGAGAATACATTTTAACTAGGATACAAATTCATATTTTCTCTAGAGAAAACTACTTACCAAGTTCCACTTCAATGGAGTTGTTTCTTGGGTAGGTTATTTCTGGAGGCTTTTTTGGTGGAGTCACTAAGCAAAAGAAAGTGCTTTTCAGAAAACCAGGGGCAGCTGCAGTCTGTTTTATGCTCTATAATGCAAGTACAACCTAAAAACACCCCTTGTACTAAAGACAAGGTTGTCAGCCATTTTATAACAAAATATCACTCAAAAAGTACCATATCTCAGGTAGTCATTACTGCACATTTAGGTGAAAAACAGTAGTCCTAAGCATGTCCATCCACAAATTCGGTCTTTCCACTTCAGTTATGAACACAAACACAGTGAAATTATTTACTTACCTTCTACAACCAGACTGATGTCTCGTGAAATGTTATATTGTTTCCCATTGTAGGTATATGTTGTTTCACACGTATAGTTTCCTCCATCATGTACAGTCACATTGAAAATTATAAGGTCACTGTTTGAAATGGCAAACCTTTTTCCTTTCAGCAGCTGGCAGTCCTAAAATTGTGTAGAAAATTCTGTTAATTCACATCTCTGTATATTTCCATGGTTTGTCTCTCTTTGATACAATCTGAAGTTTCAATGGACCACAGCACAAGGATGGACACCCTGCAGAGGCTGAGGAAGAGTTAGGACAGCAGAATATAAAGAAACGCAGGCTTCACTTCAGCTGAGATTTTAATTTAAAGTTCATTTCCTTTGGAAAACAACTTTGATATTAGAGAAATAAGAAATTAAAATGTGTGTTGTCAGTATTTGCAAAAGTATTAATCAATGAAGCACCACCCAATAATTAGATTTTATTTTTTAAGGAGCCTCAATGCTACTGGTACCATATGGACTCATGAGCCTGAGGCAGAGGGCAGATTACATTCTTGTAATAGAAAGAGCCTTTAAGAGAGCATGAACAACAAGAAGCAGAATAATTGAATGGAAGAGTATTGAGCACTTAATGGATATATGCCACAGTAAATCTGTTTCCACACAAGGCCGTGTTTCCCTGGCAGGTGAACAGAAGCCACCTGGTGGGTACGTGAGTCAGCATCACTCCTACACCTCAGCTGAAATTCTGCCCTGATAACCAAGAACACCTTTTAAAAACAGAAAGTCTTAATCCTCTTCCAATTTGTTTTAAAAGCATTTTTCTCCAATTTACAGTAAATCCTTAGTTCTTCTGCTCTAATTATCAAAGGTCACCGATTTTTATTGTAAATAATGGACAGTTATAAGACAGAACAAAACACTATATTCTCACCTTATACCAACGAACAGGCTGAATAGTCTTCTCTTTCCTGAAATAATCCAAGTGGGGACACACGACCTTTGCAGAAGATGATGTGAATATCACCTCCTCCACAGCAAATTTTTCATTTAAGCACAAACCATCAATCCTCTCAAAAACTGTTACTTTTGTACACATTTTCTTGCAGTTTGTCAAATTCCTGCAATTCATAGAACACAATTAAATTAACCTATTTAACATATTTTGCAGGTCAAAAAATATATGGCATTCTTTTTGAAGAAGAAAGAGAAGAAAAAAATGTTTACAGTATCTTTAATAAATTTACCTTTACCTACAAGGAAAAAAATCCCAAAACTAGACTTAATTTCCCCAAACTAAAGCTAGTTTTTGTAGATGCATTCTCTCTTCATTAGTATTTCTCTTACCCTCAAACTTTTACTGGCTTTTTAAAAGTTACTCGCTTTGCATCTCATTTCCGTAAAAATATGATTTTTTTTTAACTTTCACCTTATGACACATTCATAATCTCCAGAATCTTCTAACATTGCAGGAAGAAACCAAATTAGATTCTTCTGCTGATGAACTCTAGACAGTTTGTCTCTAGGCACAGCTCTTTGGTTACCAACTTTATACCATGTTAAGTTGTAGTCTCCACTTTTCAAGCTCTTTTCCAGTGAACATTTAATAGCAAGAGGCTGCCCATCAGGCACAAGAATTTGCTTCGACATCACATCATAGGCTTCACATTTTTCTAAAGGAAAGAGATAAACATTAAAGAAAAACTCAAACATGCTACAAAAATATACTGAACTAATTTTCTAATTATAAAGTTCATTGGAGATTTCACCTCCATTCTCAAGTCAGATACTGAAAATACAGTTTTAATCCCTTATCATTACAGCTGAGAGTACTACTCAGTAGTTTACAAATATAGTTATGCCACTAAAATGAAATGCTGTTTTTTGAATGCAATCTTTACACTCAGTAGAATGTCTCTGATAACTGTCAGTGGCAAATGTGCAGAACAGAGGAGAACACAACAAGTACAATACTATTCTGATTTCAATCCTTTTCTTTCCTCTTATGTTCTGCATGAAATACCATGAGAAGAAGTTGTGGAGTTTCCATTTGCAGAGGTTTTCAAAATCTTGACCCTGTAAGGTTAGATGTCAAGAGCTCCTTTCTAACCTAAATGATTCTGTTATAAGTTAGAACATGAAACACCACATATTATGTTTTATAGGTTCCTGCTCTTGGAACTGTTTAAAAGAATGCATTGGCATGCATGTAAATTTCACTATTACAGCCATTTCCACAGAAAGTTAGTATTACTTGTGTGGAAAAAAAAAAAAAGTTCCATAAAAAGTTCAGACCAAGACTTTCCATAGCCACAAACAGACTTACTTGCAACAATTAAAGACAGAAATGCTGTTGCAATGTTACATGAAAACAGTGTTTTTGATGTCATGTTCCCCTGCCAAAATGGAAAAAAAATGTTCAATTAGTGGTTTCCAATATGAATTTCCATAATTTAAACTTTTGCATTAGACAATTAATATAGGAATTAACCAGTTTAAAGAGGACACATGAAATACAGGAATGGTCTTTGACTTGTTTTGAGCCTGTTACCTGTTTGTTTTACCTGGCAGCTCCTAATTATTACACCAGAAAAAAAAAAAAATAGTGAACATCTCCTATTTCAGATTGCCAAGCAGTTGGGTTTTTTTACATCTCTAGCACACACCTTCCCACTTCTTGCTTTCCTAAGCTACAGTAGTAGATTCTGTAACTCTCCCTTAGATGGAATCTGATTTTATAATTCTGACTTTTTCTTGCCACCCACTTCTGCACTGCATCCAGATTTGCTACAACTTGTCTGAGGTGGGGAGGACAGGACAGAACTTGCATATTGTCTTCAAAACATTAAGTGCACTATGGATTTATAAACAATTACTGGGTTTTTCTGGATTTTTTTCCCAAATGATTTCTAACCACATCTTTGCTCTTTGAGCACTGCTGACTACTACTGACAAATATTTAGCTGATCAGGATTTTCTACAAGAGTCAAAGATGACACTTCCGCCTGCTGTGTCTTACTTTACCAGACTGACTCAGAAGTGTGCCATGTATTGAGTCATCCACACTGCTTCTTGCAGTGCTTGCTTCCCTTCTTCCCTTTCTCTTTCCTCCTCCCTCCTTGCAAATCTCCACTCAAATTACCAGGCAGGTCTTGTCTTGCCTAGCTCTAAGATGGGATGAGTCCTTGAAAGAATCCTGACCACAGAAATACACAAAACATTAAAATCTCAGGAGGTAGGTTATATGCGTTTGTACAAAACCCACAACTTTTTCCATTATTCACTCTTAAAAATTCATAATTTTTAATTTTAAATAAGAGGAAAATATGGTAACAGATACAATTTAAAGATAAAACAGGATTGAATACACTCCACTTATGAACAGGTATTTTCTTAATGACTTCTCTAAATCACTGCTTTTTCATGAACTCTGTTCTCTTACACCATTTGCTCTAGTGGCCTGTCTCACAAGAGCTCTCTCAAAAAGTTTCTTCCCCCCCAGTAGATTTAGCAGATACAGAAGTAGTATTTTACCACATCCTGAGAGAAAGTCTTCCAGGATGCTGCTTTTCTATAATTTCAGTGTTCTTTCTATCTATTTAAATTTATAATTTGCCCTTTTGTCAACAGAAGACTTGCAAACATATATACAGCCTTGTGTAAAACCATACACACGCCTTTGAGGACACTCCCTCATCTCTCACTTTTCACAATGGAAAATTTCCATTTCTATGGAAGGTAGACACAGTAGTAAAATCATGCTCTTCTCTGTGCATGTATTCACATAAATAAGGATGAAAATAACATACACACAACTGCAGAACCAATTGCAAATGTTTTTCCTACCACATTCTGCCATGATAAACAGCTAAATTTCTCCCTTTCCCCAGCCATTCTGTCCACATCTTGAGCACTCCATCGACCTGTGGAGCTTTATCATTCACAACAGACTTCAGCTCTAATTATCTTTGCCCAGATTTTCCAAAGAGGAAAAAAAATTTCAGGTATGTGAAGCCACATCCATGAAGTTTCACCCTGAAATGAAATATTTTTATCAATTGCAGTTTACAAAAAATTAGTACAACCAAAAAACCCCTAAAAAAAAAAACCCATCAGTTGTCTAAAAGAGGTCTTCAACGATACACGCACCTGAATTACAATCACAGCATCGATGATGGCATATAGGCATAATTTTCAATAAAATTTTTCATTAAATTGGCTTAACCACCTTTTCATCTGATTTTTAGTCCTTTCAAAGTTGACCTACTCAATTAAAAAAAGAAGTCTCCTCAAAACTTCAAAGGATCACAGGTTTTACTGATTTTGGCAAACTTGTGGCAGCTTAATTTGAATCTCATTCAAATGCACAAATTGATTCAAGCCTGCAAGTCCTCAGAACTGAGAGAACCAACAGAAAGTCAGAGTATCACACTATTTCTGGTATATAAGCCTAGGAACATTTTAAATAATAAAAAAAATTAATGCGTATGCGTATATATATATGTATTTTTTTCATATTGCCTTAAATGCTCCTATTAACTGCAAGGTACACCATGCCTCTTCTAGGGAGATTAATCAAGTGTCTCACTTTTGATCACGAAAATAAAAGGTGACAGTAAATACATAAATTTCTTCACTAGACGTACCTAGTCAGCGCAGAAGAGTTGCGTTAGCCCCGTCAGGATGTAGCGATGGCACTGCGACTATGGTGATAGCCGTGTTTCTGTGAAACGCGGGGATCCCTCAGCAGGTACGGCAGAAAACCATTTTCCAATACTCTTCATTTAAATTGGGACGTATTTCTGGAAGCATTCCCTGTGGCTGCTGGGCGATGCCTGGCCCGGGCAGGGTGACCAGCCAGGCCCAGCGCCCAGGGGAGCAGCGGAGAACAGGCGTTCGCTGGCTTTCGGTCAGGAACCGAGCCACGGTCAGGGCTGATCCTTTACAAGGAGTCTCACCCCTACTCCTAAAGTGTCCCCAGCCCCCAGTGTCCCCAACAGACAGTACCTCGCTCCGAGCCACCTCCCAGCCCGAAAAGCGAGGCGTCGGAGCAAAGTGCGACCACGGGACAGCAGCTCTACGGCCGTGCTGCTGGGATCACCCTGTTACAGAGCCTCGGCGAGCAGCGCTCCCGGCCGCACCTGCCCGTACCCGCTGCCCGAACCCACTGCCCGTACCTGCTGCCCGTACTCACTGCTTGAACCCACTGCCCGTACTCACTGCCCGTACCCACTGCCCGCATCCACTGCCCGAACCCACTGCCCGTACCCGCTGCCCGTACTCACTGCTTGAACCCACTGCCCGCATCCACTGCCCGAACCCACTGCCCGTACTCTCTGCCCGTACCTGCTGCCCCTACTCACTGCCCGCACCCACTGCCCGCACCTACTGCCCGTACTCACTGCTTGAACCCACTGTCCGCATCCACTGCCCGCATCCACTGCCCGCACCCACTGCCTGTACCCGCTGCCCGTACTCACTGCTTGAACCCACTGCCCGCACTCACTGCCCGTACTCACTGCCCGCACTCACTGCCCGCACCCACTGCCCGTACTCACTGCTTGAACCCACTGCCCGCACTCACTGCCCGTACTCACTGCCCGCACTCACTGCCCGCACCCACTGCCCGTACTCACTGCTTGAACCCACTGCCCGCACTCACTGCCCGTACTCACTGCCCGCACTCGCTTCCCGCACTCACTGCCCGCACCCTCTGCCCGTACTCACTTCCCGTACCCGCTGCCCGCACCCTCTGCCTGTACTCACTGCCCGCACCCGCTGCCGCCCCGGCCGCTCCCGGCTTTCGGGGCCGGCCGAGCCCCCGTTACACCGAGGGCTCGCTGGGGCCGGGCCAGGGCCCGGGCAGTCCCCTACCTGCTCCTCGGGAGCGGGGGAGCCCCGCTGCCGCCTCCCAGAGAGCCCCGGCAGCGGAGGGACCGCGGCACCGCTTCCCCCGCACGGGCGGCTCCTCCCAGCGAGCCTCACCTTCCCCGCCTGCAAACCTGCCTGTCCCCAGGACCGCGGGGTGGCCCCGGGGCAGGGCAGGGCAGGGCAGGGCCACCCTCTGTCCCCTCCCTGCCCCGGCGCAGGTAAGCGGTGCTGGTTGAACGCAAGCTCCCAGAAACAAAGCGTTTGAGCGGCCGCCCCAGCCTCTCGCTGCTGCGGCTGGGCTCAGCCTCCGCCGCAGGAAATCCTCCAAGTAAAGATTGCGAGATGTGAGGTGACGTTTATTTGTTTGTTTGGTTAGTTGTTTGTTTTCAAAAGACGAACAGCTGCAAACCTCCCTCGTTGAAGAGACCGTGTCACTGAAGAGGAAGAGCCCTTCAAGACTCGGTGGAGGCTGTTGGCAGGAGCATCTTGGGGACTCATCTTCTCATATAGTCCCTAAGTTCTTATCTACAAACTTAACAGCTACTAAGTATTTTAGATTACTTAACTTGTGGCTGTTCTGGGAACAGTACGTTCTCTAAGTTCTGGTGATTCTTAGCTCTCTGTTTCACACCACAGCTAGAGCTAGAGTTTTTCAAAGCAGAAGTCCCTCAAACTATTTTGTTAAACATGGAGTCAAATGTGGATTATTTTAACACTGCAATCCCACTTACTCATTGACTAACTACTAAACTAGATATTAAGGTAGAGGAAAGCTCTTTTTTTATGTTCTTCACAAAGCAGGCAGTAAACATGGACTATAGAATTGCCAAGGTAGATATTCTCATTATTGTTAAAAATACATAATAACATTTGCTAAGCAAATTACAAGTGTTTTGCAGAATCTGTGGAGAATAATCCAGACATGTCCTGACCCTTCCACCCATTTGCATTCTGCTTCTGATACTTCTTTCATTTCATGTTCTGGTACTATTTTATTTACCAAATGGAAACATGTTCAAACATTCTGCCCACTAGCTGCAGATAAGTGAAGATGAAAGATTATGTCCTGCTGTGCCTGCATGAACTGTCTTCCATCAATCCAAGGTATGCAGTGCTAGCTGGAGGCACATTGCAACACTTCCAGACCCAAAGCTGTTGGGAAGTACACAGAAAATTAATTCATTCCTGACTTGGCAAACACAGCAGGATTTATACAGTCAGCTTGTCTCGCTTGGTCACCACTGCAATCCATATTTAATTTTGGAAATGTTTCTCATTAACTCTCAAACAGTGCATTAGGCAAGATTTTTAGCTTCTGTATTATTTTGCATGACAAAAACATCTGTGACTGGAATGTGATTAAATGAGGTCTCTACTATATTTCTCTAGATGCACTGATTTAAAAAAAAAAAAAAAAGTAACTTTGTAAGAATTCTTTTTGAGGTACATGTGCTAGAGGTTCTGCTGTTGTGATGGGGGTTTTTGTAATGGGGCTTTTTCTCCTGTATTCATTGTAATACTACTAACGGTGAAAAAATGTTTCCAGTAAAAAGGTTTCTGGTGTAAAACATTTTGTTAAAATATTACCAAAATAAACAGGTACAATCAGAACTATTAAGTCATTTAACTATTAATTGAATGTGAACCAGAATTCAGAAAAAAAAAAGGAAGTGTAGTAAAGCTGAAATGGCTGGATTTCTGGAAGTAGCAAAAATACACAGACCATGGCAGCATAAGAAAAAAATTTCAGGGAAAAGCAGAGGTGTGGGTTGTCTGAGGAAGGCATGCATTGACATTAGTCTGCAATGCACATTTGGTATGGTCACTAGAGACACTTCAAAGTAGAACAAGAATCAGCAGACCCACCAATGAAGGTGATGCTAAGCAAACTGTTACCCAAACATCCTCCAGACCAGATCTATGCAAAGGAATTTACATTACCTTTTCCTTTTTTTTAGTCTATGCAAACATTCAGATGTATTTTATCTCATAAAGCTCTAAGATAGAATAAGGAGTCATAATTCGCACAAGGAGGGGTCTATCCATTCACCAGTGCCATCTTTGAAAATGAACTGCAGCAGAGTGATGATCATGGTATACCTTTCTGCAGCTGAAGATAAGTTCAGATAAGGCTACTTTGCAAATTAAGAGACTGGACTTGAGCAGAGTGCTTGGTGTATAGCATTTCTCCGAAGTGTGTATGCTAAATAAGGTATCACTAAGAAGTCCTTTTTCCATCAGGTGGTGGCATCTGCTTTCTTTATTTGATAAACATTATATTACAATGAAGGGAGTGCAATTCCTGTGATAAATAATTCAATACTTTTGAGTTACACTTAGAAGAAACTCAGAATGAGAGCATTCTCTTAGGGAAGGATGGATGAAAGTTGCCTGAGATGTCATCCAGTAGTTTTGTTCCAGCTTTCAAGATCACTTGTCTTTCTCAATTTACAGTATTAACAACTTTCCCTCTTCACATATATAATCTCCTTGAAGCGTGTGGCTGCATAAGCTTCTTTGTTTGGATCAAGAGAGAACTTGTGTCACAAAGCAATCCTGGAGATTGCTTTGTGACACAGATTCTTTTCAGATGAGGCAAAACTTGAAGATAAACTCCAGCTAGCTGGGCAACCTATCACAGTGTCTGACAGCAGTTAGTCTGAAATTATGTCTTTTCAAGCATGTCTTGTGTGGTCATCAGATTCTCCACACCAACTGACTTGAACTGCAAAAATCAGGGCAATGCTTGCCCTGATTTTTTTAGGACAAGTGCCAATGACAAGCAAACATAGTTGTTAGGTTTCTTTAAGGCAATTATAGAATTCAGTAATCTCATGTTTTACCTGCACCTGGTAAATCATTGCTTCTACATGAGAAGAGACTATAGTCATACTATGTCTCCAAGACAACCACAAGTATATTTAGGGCAAAACTGTGATTTATAGCAACCATATTTTTTTGGGGTTTGGCTGCCACATGTATTCATCATATATCTTTCTCATCTGAAACTGATTGGGGCAAATAAAAACTTAACAGTTTTAAAGCACTTTATGTAATTTCTACTTCAAGCTTTGTTGCACAAGGTAACTTTGATTAAAACATTATCATTGTATGTAAAAATCTTTAAAAACTACAAGAATAAAAAATATCAAGAAATATAATTGCAAGCAATTATTTACATAAGTTAAAGGTAAGTATTTACATAAGTTAAAGCTGCATAAAACATATGTAATACATGACCTGAGAACAGAAAAATGTTCTACTGAGGAAGAAATATTCAAGAACACTATAATCTGCAGGTTATGCAAAATTTTGATTTAGAGACCTTAAGCTAGGACAGGAAAATCAGAAACTAAAAATGTAAAAGTTATGTTGCAATGTTTGGTTGCATCACACTATTCTGTTGTTTTGTTTCAGTATCTTTATTGCCCTCATTGTGGTAAGCAGTTGTCATGGTGAGCAGAGAAAGTAGAGCTCCATTGCAAAACCAGAGTTGCAGGGCTGACCAGGAAGCCACCTAGCAAAATATGGCAGCAGCTGCTTGAAAAGGGAGAAGCCAAGGTGTGGCAGGAGTTACTGCCATGGAGGGAACTTGCCAGGAGATTATCCATGGCCTTCATATCAATGTTTTCATTAGTCCTGGCAGTACAAAAAACCAGAAATTTTCCTACGTAATTTGCTAATGGCACAGTAGTTAGAAAAGAAGTATGTGACCCTGCAGCTTGGCTCATACTGATTTTTACCTATTTATTCCTCCTGCACTCAGAAATTACACCACTATTTTATTTTCTTTAAACACACCATTTGCTATCCGGAATCACACATTAAGGAGAATTGTGGTCAAGATTCCTTTGATTCACCAGTATATAATATCTTTTAAATAAAATTTTTAAAAAATATAGGAAATTCTGCCTTAAATCAGGTGAATTGTTTCCAGTAGAGTCAGAGAAGTACCAAAGGCACCTGCAATGCACTGATGCAGGTCTTCATTATAGAGTCCACTGAGAAAAGTGCTCAGAATCCATGGGCTATTGGTTAAAATTGGGGTTATTGGAGATAATCTGAGAAGGTAAAAGGAGATGATAGCACAGATAATCTTATGTCTCTTCCAATGCTGGGAACCCAGAACTGCGCAGCCTCAGCCAGACTTCTCGTCAGCACATGCCACATTATGAAAATCCCACCTGTGGGGACATTTGCCAGCATTGAAGGCTTTAGGGTTTTACAAGGTGTCCTCAGAAGTAGAAAACCCTATTCATCACCTTTACTGACATGAAAAAGGACAGCGTATGAAAACAGGCTGTTTCACTTCAAGTTAAGCTGAGACAAGGGCTGGAGCCATTGCCAGGTGCCAAATGTGAGCTGCCTAAAGCTTCCTCACACAGGTGAGCTGGCTCCACCTGTACCTGCAGCACGGGGTACATCCAGCACAGTTCAAACCTGTGCCCACTTGCATCAGCTCTCATGAATCAGTAACTTCTGCATGCCCACACAGCCCTGACAACACTCTCCAGGGTACTGGCCCATCTTTATTCAAAATGCTGTGCTCTGTCCCGTTAATATGTTCACAAATTCCAAGAGACTTCACTGAACTACAGGTACACTAGGGGAAATAAGCTTACATCTCAGGAAAGTTTTGAGTTAATTTGGCTTATCTAGGTTAAATTGAAGACAGACTACAACTTCTGCCTGTAAACAATACATCCAGAATATACCAATGAACAACTCCTTTGTTAGGACAAAGTGTGGTAACCCACAGAGAGAACATAACTGGATACCTGAGATAGGAATGAGCTAGTCAAAGGGCACAGGCAGCCCCTTCCTAGCCTGTGTCTTCCAAGCTCAGGCCTTCTAGGTGCTATATATACACATTGCACAGGTATCTACCGCCAATTTTTTTTGTCACAGACAAGGAAAAAAAAAATGCATTTATAATTAAATACATGTGACACTCACTGTCATAAAATTGTACCTAGGAGATTTGAGATGAAGTCCTCTAAAAACTGGAAGGCAGAATTTGGTCTTACAGTTTAAATGGTAAAAAGATTACATGGAAATTACCAAACAAAATTCTCCATGAGGTTGCCTCCTGAAGTCTTCAAAATTACTTAGTTAAAATGTTCTCAGCAGACCTAGGATTGCATACTGCACTTTATCTGTGCAATTACACAAGCATAATCCCTTTCTGAAGGCAGAAAAAAGGGTTCAATGTATCTTGTAACAGTTAAAAATGCTGGTGCAAGGGGTCTACAACCAACTAACAACAAGAACTTTGAGCTAAATGAGAAACAGGAAAGAAAAACGCAATGAAAGTATTGCATCAATCACCGCAACTTTCAAGAAAATGCAGAACAAAATGTAGGTCTCTAACTTCCTGAAAAGGTTTCTTTGGGCAATTGAGAGACAGTCAAATCTCCCACTTGCAGTGGGTTTTTTTATTATTCAAAACTAGTCAAGAAATTATTCCAGCATCTTTGTAAGAACTTCATTGTAGGTCATTAAAACAAGTTCCTACCAGATGACAGCATGTACTAAATTTCCTCTAACAGAAATCTTTATGTATGCTCCCCATCAGACATGCCTCTTCTCTGGCATTTTCCCCTTACGCTCCACTGTAGTTTAATTTCAATATGATTTCTTGGAAAAATAAGCTCATTTTCCTCCTGAAGATGCAAATACAAAATGTTATGAGAAAAAAGCACTAGCCTGAAAATATATACCAAAACAAGTGGGATAGCACTAGCCTAGAAATTTCACTAGCAGATAATAGAGTGACATTCTGTTTTGCTAATGAACAGAGAAAAAAAAAAAAAGGTCTGCAGATGAATTATTATTTGTGTCTGGTATAACTATTTTTAAAATATTCCATTTGTTTGGGTTGTTATGTTTGAATATAGCATTGAACAAAAAAAGCCCTAGGAGATCTAACAAAATTATTATGGACAAGGGAAGAAAAGGAGGAACTATTGTGACTAGAAATACCTGAACAATATTATATTAGATACACCTTTCTTGTGAAATACCTTACCTATGCAGTAGACAAGAACTGAAGTCATTCATTTAATAAGGAAAAAAGAAAAGTAGTCTTTTGACTGCTTAGTACCTCATCTGCTGATTAGTTTATCATCTCAATCCAGCTACCAAGTTCCATTATTTTCTTTTTAACCAGAAACAAGCAAGCTCCAACACTATCACCTTTCACTGTTTGAATAATGATCTATTCTTAGGACCAACATGGTACTAATATGGTATCAGGACTTCTGTAACTCCCTAGTGCCTTTTTCAGTTGCATGAAAAAAATCCAACTGATAACATTTCTGTAATATTACAAACAGCTAGTTTCCGTTATTAATTGTTCAGTTTGTAGTCATAGCAGTGGCTGGTTGGAAAAAATCCATAACACTGAAATTGTAACAATATTTTTATTTACACTGGTAGTCTAGGCAGAACAGATTGCTCAGGAAAGGAACAACATTGAGGGTTCCTGGGTGAATCAAGCAAGAGTTGACAAAGGGACTGAAAAATGAAGTAGCAGCCTCTGACAAATTGGGCCTTTGTGAAACAGGAAATTGAGACTGTCAACCTTAACTCAGTGTTAATCAAGGGTTTGCACTGCAACTTCTCAAAGTATTTCAGCCTCTCAAAGCACTGACCATTTGCATGCTGGGGCTCTGCTACAGAGCATACTCATGACCCCCTTCTGGCTGCAGGCTGGGTTTTCTGCCATGGAAAGCCAAAGAGGTGGTTTGAATCCATGTGATATCCCAGAGTGGAGTCAGCATACAGCTGTGCTGGACAGCTAGGCTCAAGAGCACTGAAGAACTAAAACATCCTGCAATACTGGAGTCACAGACAGCTCTCAAAAGTTGTATTTATGGTTCTGCTCATCCTCACAAGACTTACCTGCTTGAACTTGCTTTCCTTCCACCCCTGAGGCAAGAAGGTGAGATGCAGTACTAGAAGGGCACCCAAACTGCCCACAACCACAGCCTTATGAACCACCACGTACTGCAATCTGCTTGCTACTCACCACACTTACCATCCAAGAACTAGGATGGTAATTTTCACCTCAGATTTTCACTTTCTACTCATAACCAACATCATTTGACTAGAAAAGAGTAACTGGTGGCAAGATCACTGTTGGATAATGCAAAGCTCAGTATATCAGAGGACCTACAGTGTAATCATGGAAACCAAATGGAGGTCTTCTGATTTGTCACTGGCGATGAACATGGACTGAGGTGGAAACCACAGGATCTTACCCTTTCTGATACCCTAGAATATTTTGAACAAACCAAGTACACCTCTCATGGAGAAATATTCTGTACAATGCAACAACAAAGAATGCAAGGTTTGACTGCAGCCCCACTCAGAGCACTTTGCAAAATAGTGGTTAGTAAGGTATAAAATGCACCCCAATTTCATATCTAAGTGGGGGGATGAGAATTTGACATAAAATTGCAGGGACTGGTTGATGGGTTTTTCCTCCTTGCCCTCCCTAGAACTGATACCTTTTAGGAAGCCTTGTGTGCTCAGCTATGCTGAGTGTTGACCCGGGATATTCAGCTAGTGATTGCAATCATATTGTTAGTGCTATATACAGTTATTTTGCAGTTAATACCTTTATCACTGGCGATCCAAAAGAACCATAGATGTTGCAGTCAATAAATCCTGTTATTCATTAATCCAGCCGTCTCTTCTGGATACGACCAGACCTATAGTTCATAGACTATTTGCAAACTCAGCATCTGGTCCATAGTTACATGTTTGCAACAAGCAGCAGCTAAAGAGCAGCTGAGCAATGTCTGGGTTCCTGGGCTCTGAATTTGAAAGTGAATGTGCTTCTAAACACAAAACTATTTTAAAAGTGTTACTAATTATATTGCAATTTGATATTTTAGAAAGGATTACTACAATTGAAGAAAACCATTTTCTTGGGTGTTTCAATTCAATATTCCCCCTGAATACAGAGAATCATCACATCAAACTTCTACATTTAGGTAAAGAAATTGCAGAAAAATCCATGGAATTGTATCATGTTTTTACACAAGACTGAAGACTGACTAGTAACTTTTATGTAAATAACGTTTTCCCAAGCAACCATATGTGATTTTCATTGAGAAATTCCTTCCACTCCTTTTTCAGTCATATCAGTGTGAGAAACTGGAAACCTGAAAGATTTAATGTCTCTAACATTTGGTAGAAGATAAAATTAATGTTACCATCCCATTTAGATATGGTGTAGTTAAAAGAAGAGGGTCTTGAAGAGGCAGGAGAGTGCTTGTCTGGGGTCAACTTGCTTATCTTCGGGAACTATTTCTAAAAACAAGTTTGAGGCAGAAGTGCACTTGTGTCTGTCAGGGGAAGGGATTTGAAACAAGACCCCTCAGTCTCCTTCCGAAAAATTCAAGAATAACAAAATGCACATGGGCAAGGACTGGTTTATAAGTAGCAAAACAGACAGGGCAGGGTGTGAACCCATCATCCCTGCACTCATCATCCACAGGAACTGGACCAGAGACAGTGCTGGAACTCTGGGCAGCGATCCAGATATTTTCTTCTCGGTTTCCCTATCTTTTCTTCTTCCTCTCTTCCTAAAAGTTTAATTTGTTGTTGCCACATGTTGTCCAGAAAAGCTTAATCCACAAGCTGTTCAAAAACCACTGCTGCTACATATTGTTCAAAAATGTTGAAGTTTCTGCTACAGACCGTCCAGCCTACCATGAAGTTTAAATCGTTGTTGCCTGTACATTGGCCTGAAGGCTAATTGATTGTCTTTCTTTCATCGCAATTTAGCACAAAGGGCTATCTCAGAGCAGGTGGCCCAGGACTGCGCTCTAGGGACCCACAATCAGTCAGAACAAGATCCCCTTAGAAACTAAGAAACCCCTTGTCTTTAGGCAGATTAAATTTCTAAATGCAACAACAATTACTTATTAAAACATAGACAATAGAAATAACAATTCAAAATCTGTAACACTCCTTCAGGAATGCAGAAAGTAATTTTGCTGGTAACAATAGCAATTTTCACATTAGCCTTTTCACAATAGCCTTTTCACATTAAAACATCTCTGAAAAACATGGCTTTTTCCCATTTTGCTTATCATAGCTAACTGCTGGTTTTGCCCACGAGGTGCTGAGAAGCTTGCTACAAGCCCTGCACAGCTGGAGCAGTCCATCAAGAAAGGTGAGTGGGAAAGTTGCAGGGGCTCAGTGATGCTTTTCAGATGCACTAAGCCACCTTTGCTTCTAGAGCTATTCTAGCCAAAAGAACTATCACTTTATCACCTACATTTGCATGTTTATATGGACAAAAAATTAAGGTGTCCTTTTTAAATGCAATTTAGAAATTGAAGAAGAGCAGAGAAAATAAAAGCATATTTAAACAACCAAGAAATACAAAAAGCTTGATATAAAAAGTTACTCTTACCTAAACAACACTTTTGCTTTTTTACAGTAGGATGCATTTACTATTTAAGTAGCAACTGAAAAGAAAATGGATATATGTGCTGCCACAATATAGTTTCAATTTAATCACAATGCATTTAGATGATAAATATTTTAGTTACGCTGTTTATAAGAAAGATTATATGACTATTTATTTCCCCTTTTGTCTAAACATAATAAAACCCATAATTAAAAATTAGGTCGAGACAGATTAATGTCTTACACCCTACATCAGTGAATGAGCAATGCATTCTTTCTCATCTCTGAAACACTACTGATAAGTACACACAATATTCAGGTTTATCAGCCATAAAAAATAGTATGGTAATAAAAGCCATCAGTATTTCTAGGTGCTAAGGCATTTAAACATATTTCGTTACAGCTTGTCACACAATGAAGACAAAACCATTGAGTAAGCATTTTGGTGTGCCACATTTCTATTATTTCATCTTTATTTCCTAAAAACTATTTCATCGTTAACTTCTAGTGAAATCAGTGCATAAGGTTAGGGAAGTGCATTGCATTTAAAATCAAATTCCTTGCTGTCTGACATACTAACACAAAACAAGCAATCTTCTAAAAAGGAGTAATTACCATTGCCTCCATCCTCCCCTCACGTCTGCATTTTTCTGGTTTCACTACATTTTTTTTTTCTACAATGTAAGGAATTTCAGACAAAAGGAAAGAAAAAAAAGAAGAGGTGTAACTTGGAACAAATCACTCATACCTGCAAAAATCCTGAATCCTGCAGTGAAACCACTCTGCAGAAGAGGCAGGTGCAGAAGAAGCACTCCACTGCCCCATATCTATGCCCTGGAGCTACTGCAATCAGCGTCAGCCTGTGTGAGACTCAAGTTGGGAGGCAAGGATAAGTCAGCTAGGTTACTCAGACTCATAGAATCGTAGAAATGGTTTGGATTGCAAGAGGATCTTGGAGATTGTCTAGTTCCAAAGCGTCTGCCACAGGCAGGGATACCATCAATTACACCAGGTTGCTCAGAGATCCATTTGACCTGAACACCTCCAGGAATGGAGCATCCACAGCTTCCCCAGGAAGTCTATTCCAGTCCCTCATCACCCTCAGAGTAAATAATTTTTTTCCTGATATCTGATCTAAACTTACACTCTTTCACTTTGAAGCCATTTCCCCTTGTCCTGTCACGACATGCTCTTGTAAAGTCTTGCCCCATATTTTGTGCAAGTTCCTTTCAGGCCCCGGAAGGTCACTATTTGTTCACCTCGAAGTTCTCTCTTTTCCAGGCTGAACAGTCCCAACTCTCTCAACCTTTCCTTACGGGATAAGTGCTCCATCTCTCTAACCAACTTGGTGGGCTTCTCTGGACTCGCTCCAAGCCACTGTTGGAGACCCCAGAGCTGGATGCAGCACTCCAAGTCAGGCTTCATCAGAGCAGAGTGGCAGAATCACCTCCCTCACCCTGCTGGCCATGCTGCTTTTGATGCAGCCCAGGACACAACTGGTTTCTGGGCTATACCAACCCCTAGAGCACAGGGTCTGGCTTTCCTTGAGCAGAGAGGAAGCATTTGATCCAGGGGCTGAGCAGAGAAGGCAGCCTCTCTACTGCTGCTGAGAAGCAATTGACATTTCCCCCACTTGAGGTCTCTTGCATTTCCCCAGCTCCTGAGGAGCTGCAGCAAAAGGCACTGTTCAGGACCATGCCAGTCCCAGAGAGCAATGCAGCAGCCTTGGGGCTGCTCTAGCTTCACCCTGCTGCAAGGAGAGTACCAGAGAGAGCAGAGCCAAGCTTGCAGCCTCTGTTTGCTCAGGCATGGTAAGGTGGCTTCTGCTAGTGTTGTACCACAGCCAGACTGACTGGCAGCAGCCTGAATGAAGATCTATTATAGCAGTCTTGTTAAGCCACTGAATCACAAGTGCTGCTTGCCATTGTTCATTCTCAGTATGCTTTAGTATGCTAAAGTGGTGAAATGAGGGCAAAAGCAACAGCAGTGTGTATGAAAAAAATTATGTAGTGCCTTTATTAAATTTTAAAATGGACTCTTCCTCAAAGTGCTTTTACATAACACACATAAAAACTTTAGCATTATTTATATAAATATATCAAAAGGATCAAATATTTTTTTTAAACAGTATTTTGGCTCAGTAAAATAGCCTTCCATTCCTAAAGTTAGGGATAACAAGCAGCAGTTCTCCTTTCAATCTGTTTTAGTCAGCAGAAGTATTTAGGAGGATTGAGGTCACTGGAACTCTGTTGGCTGGCCCGCATGACTGTGAGCTGTCAAAGTGAAAGCACAAAGTCAGTGTTACACCCTAGTTCTCAGTACAAATACCATAATACCAGTGTCTGGTCCTCACATTTAATACAGGGATCTTCTTAAAGAAGAGTTTTATGACCAAACCATACAGCTTCTGTCCTATTTGAGTCTTCTATCAGTGTGAACTGTAACAATTAGCCTTGTTCAGATGGTTTTCAGTAACTTCAGATGGATCTCAAGGCTCTTTTATCCTACAACAGGCTGCCACTGAACACGCAGCATATTTAAAGGCAGACTGCATGAACAGCTAAGTAAATGTTGCACTTCATGACTAGGACTGATTGTCCCTTGACACTTCTCTTGTGAGTAAAACACAGAATGAGAAATGACTATGAGCATCTGCATAGGTCTGTACATACATGACATTCATCAATAAAACACTTCAGTATCATAATAGTTGGAATCAGTCTGACATTTCAAATGCACTTTTCCCCCTTCCTCTTGAAATGAAGAGATTCTTAGTCCATTCTGGCCAAACACACACGACTCACAAAGCTCAGAAGGCACTGTCTCTAGTTTCCAGCACACACTTAATTTAGCTGGGAAAAGAACTTAATTCCACTGTTTTTGTCACTTATCAGCCAGAACAGTTTTGTTTGGTTGAGTATAGAGGCATAAGAAAATTGTTTGAGCCATGAAAGAAGAAAAGCCAACACTGCAGTGTGTAAATCAATAGATGAATTCTGAAGGTTATAGAACATATTTTTTTTCGGACAAACAAGTCAAGATACCAGAGGGAAAATTTCTACCTAATACTGTATTAGCAAGAACCTTCAATCAGAGCTTGGAAAGTGATGGAATTTGGCACAAAGGCAAGTTGCCTGTTTCTAGATAAAGGAGCTGCAAGAGAAAATATAGATTGGAGTTTGAATGGAGGAGAGCAAAAGGTGCTGCAAGAAAGAAGCTGATAGGACACAGAAATTCAGAGTTGCAAGCAGCAGTAACAGTCAATTCCTGAGGCTTCCCTATACAACACAATCTCACAACCTAAAACCATAACATTCAAGACTGAAATTATATAGGAAATTAGGCTCTCATCTCCTGTCTCTATAAAATTAATAGCTATGAACATAGCATTAAAGAGGTCTGATGAATTTTTCTAATCATTCAAATCAATTCTCTGCCCCAAAAAAAGAATTGATCATTGCAAACTACATCACTGCCTACAAGTCAAATATAATTTCAGAGTTAACACTTTGGGTATACAAAATACTATTAAAAATATTTAAAGAGAAAGGATTCAACATTTTACACCACTTCCTTTCACTTTTGTTTGGAAAGCCATGACTGCAGTCTCCAGCATACAGTCATCTCAGATTCCTTACATACCAGAGCAGAGGGAAACAAGAAAAGCAAGCAGCTGCAGGGGCATAGGGACATCTCTCTCTCTCTCTCTATCTCTGTCCCTTGACATGGTCCTTAAGGTAAGGTGGATGAAGTCAATCATCCTGTACCTCCCATGACAGATTCTGTGTCATTACCCAATTGTTCCACTTAGGTAAATAAATATATTAAGCCATTTAACTGAAAAGAAAAAGGTCTCTGGAGAATAATTTTTTGACTCAATACAGATTATAAAGGTATTTTTACAACATCTGTATGTGACAAGTGACTAAAAATGGCATTGATCTTTCAAATGTAAAAAAGATCTTACCTTTTCTCCTGGATGTGAATTCTGTGAATTCTCCTGGATGATAATACACTGATGCAGTAACAGGGGCTTTATCTTTCCGCAAACTGAACAAGGCAAATAACAAACTTGTAACAAAGAAAAGATTTGTGTCATTTCATTAAAAAAAAAGAAACAAACATGTACTGGCACCAGCCAGGCACATTACATAATATCACAACAATAATTGGTGTAATTCCCTTCATATTGAAACTTTAATTGCAGGGAAAAAAATCAAATTTTCTTCATTGGCTTCAAGGCAATTTTTCGTCCTTTCATTTTTAATACAAGGGAATTTCACAGAATCATTCTTGGAAAAGTACTTGTGTACTTCCTACATGTGCTACTGATGATATTTCACAGTGTTCTGTTGATCCAGCCAGAAGTAAAAAAGATTCATATCTGTAGATGAAACTGTAATACCTTCACTCCAGTAAATCTGGATGAGATTCCACAAAACAGATACGTGGGACCTTCAGTCAATCACCAACTGTGTGAACTGAATCAGTATTTAAGTGTCATTTCTCATTTGTTTTTTAAGGCAGATTCAAGTCTTTTGGTAACAAACTCAATTGTGATAAAGAGCCACTTTTTCTGGATGGCATCTGGTAGCGCACTTTCTTCCAGAAGCTGGTTCTTGCTGAGTGGGACCTTTCTGAGAAGTCCCCTTTCCATCGGATAACCCCGTGCTTTTGCTTAATATATCTGATGGATTCTGGCATGGTTGCATAATCTTGTATTTTTACAAGTTCAATGAGAATTACTTTAATGCCATCTTGGATAAGAGCACTATGCATGGCTAGCTGCTTTTCAGACTCATCTTCCAGAATGCTGTAACAGGAGGGCTCTGGTACTAAAACAATTATCACTCTCCTACTTTGACGGATTTTTTCATCAGCAACGCTGATCACAGCTGTAGAGAAAAAGGTTGTGCAAAATTAAGGTTGTACATTTCTACTTTCTGTTACCAGTATTCTGCAGCTGGTTCATCAACTGTTTGATATTTAAGCCGACACACTCTACATCAAAATAGGGAGAGGATATGAGCATGCAAGCAGTTACCTTGGGTTAGCCCACCACAGAAATGTCGCCACTGCAACACAATCTGACCCCATCAGAGTCTATGTCTATCCTTGTTTTGCAGAAACAGAGAAAAGCTACCAACTACCTACTACTTATCTTGCTAATGCCATTTTATTACCATCATAGGTACAAATGAAAAAAAAAAAAAAAAAAACCCAAGTTCTAGAACCACGGGAGCTTTTTACCTTAAACAGTCTGTTTCTGATTTGCTCAACTGGTTTTGTAACACGTAAGTGGCAGAGAAAAAAAAGACTCCCTCCATCAACGGCATTCCAGTCAGTTAAGTCACAAAAAGTGAAATATGGTAACTACCACACAAAAACCCCAGGACTAAACCCCAAGAACAGACTATTGCATTTTTTCAATTTAAGCAGCACTTTAGATTCTACTTCTCAGGGAACCCTTCCTTCTCAAACCACTATGAAAATCCTTCAACTGTAAAAAAAAAAAAAAAAAAAGTTCATTTGATGATGAGATATTTAGATTCCCATTTGACTGACTGCTTGTTTCTCAGTTCTATTTCCAGGTCAATGAGAAAATTCAAGTCAAATTTGTCTTCAGCTAACTTACCTTCTCCTGGTAAATCATCTCTCCCAAGTATGAAGAGGTTATATCCACACTGTCTTTCTAAGACCTCTGGCAGTATCTTCAGAGCAAAAATATCTGATGAATACAAGCAGCTTTCTCTGCTCTTTGGATACAGAATATAAGCATCATAGATCTTCTCATCTGAAACTAAGGAGTGAGCAATAAAACTGCCATAAAAATAAATTCTAAAGCTACAAGAGCAAGCAAGCAAACAAGCAAAATCTCTAAACTCTGGGGGGTTTTCCCTTACTTGAATCATTGTTTTAGGTCCTAATCCTGCTATATTAGATAAGCATGTATTATTATACAAAGCCTGAAACATTTGTAGGACCAGGCCTTCTAGAATTCAGGATGCTGAATCTGAACAGGTAAAAGAGACACGAAAAATTAAGTTGAAACTTTCTCTTTTGAACACTAAATAAAAAAATGTCATCATTGAATTATTTGAAAAACAGTGGACCCAGCGGTACAACTGATACTTAAAATTCCATTTGCCATCAAATTCATAGGTGGTGTTGCAACCTGGAGTTTCAAACGACAACAACCAGTTAGACATGACAAAAAAAAGTGTCACATTTGAATTGTTTCAGGTATTTTGGATCGGTCTTTTCAGAAATACCTAATTAAAAAGACTTCTAAGAAAATCTAAGAGAATATCAATACCTCTAGAAGATACATAGCTAGAGAAACAGAAAGTATCTCCTCTCAGATGGTTGGAAATTATCCATACATCAGCATACTCTCATAGACCCTATCAACATTTTGTTGAATGCCAGGAAAGCAAAATAATCAGAAGTGCCTTTAAATAGTAAACAAAACAAAGTTATATTTCCCTGTTTCATCTATAGAAAATAAAAAAAAAACACTTAACACTTCTAATGCATTACTGCTTTATGTAACAACAGTAATTAAAAGTAATCTGAAAAACTGCTTGTCAGAGCAGTATTCAAACCACTAGGGTGTATCTTCAGGAAAAGCAATGACAGTTCTGAATTCCTGGAAAGTTGCTGTTTTTTTCTCCTGTAGATGCTTTTTTCATCTGAACTAATTCTAAACATCCTAAAAACAATATTATCCTTTCAAAAACCCCAAGGAAGACCAATCATGATCCATGAGAATAACTCACTGCAGCATAAGTAAAGGTGGGAGCTCAAAACAACACTCAGCACATAAACATACCTTTTTTCCCCAGGAAAGGATGGCAGGAGTCCCGATACCAAAGCACAATATCAATTTTGAAGATCTTGTAGATAAAGAGAGTAAAAAATACTAAAAATACCAAGGAAACTCCTCCTCCAATTAAGTACCCCTGAATGTTTCGAGCTGCAGCAGCATAGAATAAGAAAGAAAACAAATTAAGTATGACCATAAACTAGAACCAGGGAAAGACAAGGATTGTTCAAAATTCTTTAATCATTAAAATACTTCTGTTTAAAAAGAAGTGAAAGAACAGGACAAACTGTTTTATGTATATTTTCTGACATTACTGTTATCTGATAAGCCTGCTTTTATCTTTCAGAGAAAAATACCTCAACAATATGATAAATGAGGCTACTCTTCAACTGAAATACCAAAATAAAATATTGACATATAACCCAGCACAGCAGTAGAATAAGAATTCTTGTACAAAATTCTATCAGTTGGAAAGCAAGGAAGTCCAAGGTGGAGAGGTGATTTCCTGACCTGCTAACCTCCCCAGAGCAACTACCTTTCTATTGTCTCTGCCCCTTCAATGACCTGTCAGTGAGCCTACTCATTTACTGTCCTTAAAACAAACACCCTCCACAAACTGCATGTTTTAGTCAATGAATTAAAGAATTTCTTAAGTTAAATCCTACCCTGATAATCTTTATGAAAAAATTATAGTCATGTAACAAGTTAGAGCTCATATTCACTTTCAGTCCCAAAATACTAAATGAGAGAAGATAAAGCAAATCAAAAGCACTATTTTCCTTCATTTTGCTAAGAATGGGACAAAAAATTTCACAAAGAAAAGTACTGAGATGCACTGCCCATTTTGCCTAAAAGTACTCACACAGCTTTAATTCTAAGTAGGGCATTGTCAAACTAAATGACAAGTAAGTCAATGATCACCATTTTATCCAGAAGAGATCTCTTACCTGGGTATTCCAATTTTATGTAGGCTGTAAATTGTTGAGAACCATATATGAAGTGGCAGAAGAACTTATGAGCATAGTCCTTTACTTTCACTTTTGAAATGTTAAATTTTGTTCCAGATACAGCAAGTCCATGAGGCAACCCCTCTCTGTCATAAAAAAGGTAAAAGGAAAACATCTGTACATAACTAAATATGAGACAGATTCATCTATTCACAAAGACATTATTTTTTTTATCTCTATAAACCTAAGAAGCTAGTGAAGCACAGTAAATATACCTCTGTAACTAACAATTTCATGAACTAAAAACATACTGGGCTTAGTTGTTTCAGGTTTTTTGGCTTGGGTTTGTTGGGTTTTTCCCCCAAGTTGGACAGAGTGCACCATTAGCAGTTTTGCAGGTGACACAAAACTCAGAGGAATGTCTGATACAACAGCCAGCATCCAGAGGAACCTTGGCAGGATGGACAAATGGAAAAAAAAAAACTCATGAAGTTCAAAGCAAAATGCAAAGGAATAACCAGATCCCAAGCATCCTGGTTTGAATTAGGAAATACACTGCTAGCAGGTTAAGGGAAATGATCCTTCAGTGATGTTCAGCGCTGGCGAGATCACAATGGAGTAGCAGGGCCAGTTTTGGGCTGCCGAGTATGAGAGATGGATGGATTTGCTGGAGCAAGTCATGTGCAGTGATGTGACAGATACAGAATTGGAGCATCCATCATACAAGAGAGCAGGGACTGCTCAGCCCGGAGAAGAGAAAGCTCGGGGGCAGGGGATGGATCTCATCAACATGTGTTAATACCTGATGGGAGGAAGGAGTGGAGAAGAGGGAGCCAGGCTCCTTTCAGTAGCGCCCACTGACTCTACAAGAGGCTGCAAACACAAACTGAATGACTTTCCCATCTGAAATTTCACCTGAATACTTTTTTACTTTAGGGTAGTCAAACATTGGAACCTAAATGTCCTGCAACAAGAGTTTCTGCCTTGTGTTCTTGAGGATTAGCAGCTCTGTCTGCACTTAGGAAAGTATCACTTTCACAAACAAAAATAAATTGGATAATTTTTTATTTTGGAAAAATCTATCCTTCCCATATTAATGATACAGGACAGGCTTTAATGTACTATTTTAAAAAAATCACATATTAGCAAATGCATAGCTAAGCATGAAAAAACTGTATTGCACAATAGCCTTATAAAAATCTATGATTGCTTCATTCCATCTGTATCAGACACAGTATTAAATGTTACTCTTTTAAAACCAAGCAATAAAAGTATACTAGTGTTTGATACAGGCTTCTAAGCAGTCTTTCAATCACTAGTAGCATTTGACTAATAGTCTACTTTATCATGAACTCACTGCATATTACTGCAGATTCACCTACATATGCACTACAAATTCAATGTATAAGGATACTTACTCATAAAACTGTTCTCTGTAGGTTTCATCAAAGATGTCAACATCCTCATCATTAACTTGCCAGAATGGAATCAAGCCATTTATACCACTTGATATGTTACATTCCATAACTACACGAGAGCCTACAAAAAAACAAATGTAAACAGCAAGTGAAGATCTTGTAATAGGAGCAGAGTCAAGTGATAAGGGAACAGCTGGGAAAAGGAGGGATATAAAAGAAACCTACTTACCTTATGAAAAGCAAAGCCCTTAAAACTCATCACTTTGTAATTCAAATTTGGGTGTCTACAGTCTCGATATGAATTCCATCCTAAATGTAGGTGTCTAAATGTCCACATCTACATACAAGCTAGGTATCTAAGCTAGTAACAAGAGTTCATCTCTACTGAAGTCCACACACATACCTTAAGATACCTTAACTGAATGACTCTCCAGACTTCACTGAAAGATCTCCAGGGCTCAAAGGAGCTGCATGTACACCTATGGAGACATCTGCAATGCACTCCAGCATCCAAGGTATCCATATGGAGATGTCAGAAAGGACTCCAGATCTTCAAGAAAATCACACTGCTAGAGTAGCCAGACCACTCAAAACAGCATGCTTTGTGTAGGCAACTGAATTGAGCTCCTGTTGATACTGGCCTGAGTTAAGGACCTCGGATCATATGCACATACCCATGTGCAGACAACCTGCATCTGGGAGCTGAATCCCACTCTTAGTGACCATACAGAGCTTTACTCCAAATCAGGGTCTTTTGGCCAACACTGTCCACTGGGATGGTTTTTGAATAATATCACACTTTACTTCCAGAGCAAGCTTGTCGCTATAGGACACGAGAATGCACAACGCGAGCCACTTGCCACTTTGTAAGGTAAAAGAGAGAGTTTATTTTCTGACTCTAACTTTTATACTTTTCCAAAGGTGACAGTGGATTGGAGAGTGAATGGGCCACCTCTCCAAAGACATTGGACAAACCACTAGTACATCAAGTCTCTCCACCCCCATGAAGGAATGCAAAACAACACGTTATTTACAGAAACTGTGTGGGAAAGTTTCCCAATAGAATGTAAACTCAGAAGGCTTTAGAAAACTCAAGAATCAGGGTGACACAAGCTCACCTGTCACTCAGCTCCTTTGCTACCAAGAATACAGATCTTACAGAGCACCTCAGTATTAAGCAAGCCAATTTGCAAAATATATTTATTGCCAATGTACCTCAGTGAGTTCCATGTACAGGAAGGCAAGCAGCTTTCTTGAATTCCTTTCCTTCTGTATTTTACCCATGGAAGTTATGATTTGATAGGAGAAGGTGGGCTCTCTCAGCTGGCCTATGTAAATATCTTAGTCTTTCATTTCCTAGAACCGCATCAATCTAGATGCTTCCACCAAGGGATGGTCTCTAACAAAAGTACGGAATAAACCTTTAGCTCACACAGAAAGCAGTTACTTGAACAAGAGTTCTCACAGAAATCAGAGATGTTCCCCAATCTCTTCCCTCACGTCCTTCCACCACAACAATTAATTTTTTTAAAGATGTGGTTTAGTACATTGCACAATTCTTAAAAAAAAAAAACCCTCAAGCATTCCATGCCCACACATTCATGAATGTACTCTTAAGTTTCTACACCATCTTCTGCCACTTCTCATTCAAAAATCATATAGCTGTTTCCATCCAAGTGTCCATGCAGCTGCTTAGAGATTCTGCCCACAGCCAGACATGCAGTAGGAGGTTTTAATTTTCTCCCCTAGCACCCCATTGAAGGTACTGGACAAAGACTATTGAATATTTGAATGGCAATGTCATTTTAAAAGAAACAAAAACAAATCTCAAATTCCTTTAAGAAGTTACTTCCCATGTGTCCCTGTAATAGGGAATAATTTGTAGATCTCAGTAGTCACAATAAACCCACTTTGTGGCTGGAGTCTCCTTTTAGTCTCACCTGTGGCTATTACTATAACATCTGTAAGGCAATCAAGGTTTGCTCTTCCTGGGTAGTCCAAAGCATCTAACAATACACCAGCACAACTTTTAATTAATGCTGTGTCCAAGCTGTAACAAATATGGACCAAATTCTACAATAAGGAGTCTTAACAAGTTGTCTTATAACACAGTCTTAATGACTTAGGCTGAGAGTCACAGCCAGCCTAATAAATTGCTCAGAAAATACTACCAAAGATTGAAAAAAACCCTAACACTGCCTTCAGTAAATTTAAGAGTCTGTAGATCAGACTCCTGCCAAGTAGAGGCTGCATCAGTAAGAGCTTTTCTGAATTAAATAACTACCAGTCAAAATTGGGGATGACACTTGCATGATACTTTCATGGGTGGGACATAGAGTACAGGGAATTCCAACTGTAACATTACTTCATTTCTTCCATAGTTACAGTTACAAAGAAAAAGTCAAGTTTTCACACAAAAATTAGGGTTATGTGAAGTAAAATAATTACTATGCCAAGTCTCCCTGTTTTATCCAAAATCTAGTGAACAAATTTCCTTAACAGTGAAAGAACCAAAAATTTTTTAGGCACGTATTGTTTGTTACGAAGACAGAGAAGACGTAATTCCCAGAAAAGAAGGAGCTGCTGAGCAATTCTAGATTATTTCAACAGAAATAAATAACCATCTGAAGACCACAGGACTGTAAGCTTTTAAAATAATATTTTTTGTATCAGATCCTGAATATTCTCACTGTTTAAAACAAAGCTGTCCGGACTCTGGAAGAACATAATTTCTGTTAAAGCACATTCACAATTCTGATCAAAATCTGCCGATCCTCAACAGAATGTGGCAACTTCCAAGTAAGTTATCTTTCACAAGCTATTGAGGTCAAAAAGAAAAGAAAAGAAAAACAAAACAAAAAAACCACTAAACCCCCAAAACACCCCTAAACACACACATAAAACCCACTAGTGTTTCAGTGCTGTCCAATTTAATACCATACACACTGAAAGTTAGAATTTGGGACAGGCAAAAATGTTTCACATGATACAAAAAGACACATGAAGCTTTAATAGGAGAAAACAACACCTGCTGTACACAATTTACAAGCTCAATGTCAGAAAAAGCAAGAGCAAAAGTAGATGTGTTATGTGAGATTCCATGAGGTGATGCACATAAAAATAATCCACAATGCTCTGGCCTGACCTCCTATGTGTCAGAGTCCAAATGAAATCTTTGCTCAGAGCTTCTCTAATGATTTAATTCCTCAAAAGATTATTAAACTGTTTCCTTTACTAAGAAATTCTAGCAAATAGCCAATGACACTTCTCCAAAATCAGTTAATGCCTTTTAAATCAAATATTTTGTTTGAAACTGCCCCTTTTGGTACAAAATTATTTTTAAAAATGCAGTTTAAG
This sequence comes from Taeniopygia guttata, assembly GCF_048771995.1. Taxonomy (NCBI): domain Eukaryota; kingdom Metazoa; phylum Chordata; class Aves; order Passeriformes; family Estrildidae; genus Taeniopygia; species Taeniopygia guttata. The sequence goes on along the minus strand of NC_133024.1, from coordinate 86,425,110 downwards.
CAGTTCCAAACTCATTCTTCTGGACTTTGTCAGTAGAACATAACTGTCTAATATGTGGTGCACTTTAAACACATGTAACTTTGCTTGGGAAAAGACTACAATATCATATACTTGGTCCAGAGAATTACAGAAAAATTGAGGTTGAAAGAGAGGTCTTCAATCCAATTTCCTGCTCAAAGTATGTCCTGATTCTGAGGTCAGATCAAGCTGTTCAGAGACTTATTCAGTCAGGCTCTAAAACCTCTAAAGACAGACACAACTTTTCTGGGCAGCCTGCTGCACTGCCCTCTCTGTGAAGAAGTTATTCCTTATACCAAGAATCTCTTATTTAAGAAACTTCCAAGATAAACAGTACTTGGGATATGCATCAACTAGCAGCTCACTGTTTCACTAAAGATCAATATCCAAAATCTGTATTACCCTAAAACAAGGATTAAAATCCAGGTTGTGGAGAGGGAATGGAGACAAGAAACATATAGGAAGGAAAAGAGCTACTGAATGAGTCAACTGGTAACTATCCTAACATGCTACATGTACATAAACCATATTTCCATGGATACTGAGGATACATCAAGACACAAAAACTGAGAAATGGCAAAAAGGACAGATGGAAATAACCGAAAATAAATAAATAAATAAATAAATAAATAAATAAATAAATAAATGCATTCTGCACAACACTCGGGTCACAACCTGGTCAAGAGATTCCAATCCTAGGCACAGTTGCTTCCCCCCACAAGTTATTTGTGAGAATCACTTGCTATTATCTATCCTCTGTCTTCCAGGTATTCTCAATCCACACACTTATCTCCCAGCCTTGCTGAAGTCTGTGGAACTGTTCACATATCTTTTGAAAAAGACCAGGAGTTTATTTGTTTCATTAAAGTTAATGATCTCTTAAATAATCACTACTTACCAAGTTCTACTTCAATTGTATTGTTCCTTGGATAAATAAACTCTGGTTGCATCTGCAGTGGTTTTTCTAACCAAAACAAAGAAAAAGAAAACCTTCAGGCAGGAAAAGATCCACAACTTAGTTTAACTGACAATAGTTTTGGTTTTACAGTGGGTTTGGGTTTATTGTTTGGTATTATTGTAGTGCCATACTTAACTACAAAAGAAATGTCTCATAAGATATTTGCTCTATTCTCTCCAAGTTATTCTATTTTAGCTTCCAAGTTAACAAAAAAAAAAAACCCAACTTTAAAATGCTTTTAAAAAATCTCATATTTACCAGCAGCAGACATGAAAGTAGCACAAAACCAACAAAGACAAAACCGAAAAATGCAGCTCTTTTTCAGAGACGGATAAGGAAGAGAAAAAGGGTTGTATCAATGACTTCCTAGATAAGGTGAATATTTTTAATTAATTGTTTAATTAATGTGTTTAAACAAACACATACTTAAAATGGGCTGGAATTGTATCGTTCTGCACAATGTATAAATTTGTTGCTAACAACCCACTGTTCTTATATCACCTATATAAAGTCAGAATTTTGGTTTAACCAGAAAGATGGACCTGCTGTCTCCACACAACTATTCTGATAGGACTATTATCATGTTACTAGTCAGGTCACCAGCAACATTGCCCACAAAGATATAATCACAGTGGTAAGTGCAGTAAATTACACTATTGGCAGAGTGAAACAGCAAAAAGCACTACCAAGTGCCAACAGTAAGCCAGTCCTTTCCAGTGGAAGATTTATTAACTTTTTATTATTTATACAGCTTATCACATTCCCTTTCCCATCAACAGAGAAGCCAGGTCACCAACAGGCCTTCAAGCAGGTCATCTGCTGTGACAGTCTCAGAAAAAAAATCTTCTATTTTTAATTTTATTTACTTTAATGGTGCACTATTTGTTTTGGCAAAAGCAATACCTCCATCCCAAAAATCACTGCTTTCTTCTAATTCTCATTCCTAACCCTGCATTACTCATTTCCCCATGACAATTCTTCCTCAAAAGCAATGCTCAAGGGTAGCAACATGCTACACTGCCTTTCCATTTTATGTTTAGGAATAAATTAAAGGAGACTTACACCTCTAATTTCACAGACCTGAAAATAAACGTGCCAAATATCTTATACCTGCATACAAATGTTTACAGCAGAGACAAAGAGAATAACCTCATGCACTCACCTTTAACCTCTAGACTTATGGTTCTTGAAACATTAAATTGTTTTCCCATGTATGTGTATATCATATGGCACGTGTAGTTTCCTCTGTCTTGCACAGTTACATTACGAATCAAGACAGCATTTTCACCCTCTGCCAGAAGAAGTCTCTTGTCCTCAAGAAATCCAGGTTTACACTCCTAAACACAACAAAGGTACCTGTGATTTTAAGAGAACTAAAAAATCTGACAAATCAGTCACTGTACTCTGATAATTAAAATATTTGGCAAACACTGACTTCTTTGAAAGCCATGATGTGGATTCTTTTCCAAGCATTACTACAGTCTAACAAAGTCTGATAACATCTTGCTCCATTTGCACTTGTAAAAAAAATATCTGCAGCCAACCCTTTAAGTTTCCAAAGGCTATGCTTTAGTTCACAGCCTACATTAACAGCTTGACAGTTTTCTATCTCAGGTGTAACAGAAGTTATTACACAGGTAGCAGAGTTTATGAGAACACATGCCTCCACCCCTACTTCTCTGTGATGAAAGAGCTGCTGTAGCAGTGCCTCATGTTGTTGGGATGTATCCCTATTTCTGTGGCAATGCAAATTCTGGGAAAAAAGCCTCCTTCTCTTCCTTGACCTAAAAGCACTAGAGAATCTCTTCACCTCAAAAGATGTATAGGTGCTGCACGAAGGTTATTTAACATGTTTAGGCCCATGTAGCTGCTTTAATACCAGCATCGGAATTAGGAGTTGAACTGTTTAAACTTTTACCTTAAAACAGATAAAATACATGTTTTCAAACTTGCACAGTCTACAGAGCATTTTCAAAGAACCAAAGCAAGCAGCATAAGAATACCACAGCATGGTCAGCAATGCCCAATATTCTGAGAAACTGAAATAATTATGCAAAGCCGTCTATTTACAGAAACATGTACATTTTAAAATTATTATCTACATTAAAAAAAATCAAAGGATAAACCAGAATTTCACAAATCTGATTCACACTCATGCCATACTCAAACTGTAGAGAAAATAAACCTTCCCTTCCAAAAGCTGCTTTTCACAGTTACTTCATATGACATTTTTAATAATACATTTTGTATATTGTATATATTAAATACACATGCTCAGTACCTTATACCAATGTACTTCAGGTTGATCATTGTCTTCATTTTTAAATTGTTCTAGATCAGGGCATATAATCTTTCCAGTATTTGTGCTCATCACTTTTTGTTCAAACTTCATTTTTCCATTAAAACACAAACCATTATCGTTCTTAAAAACTGTTAAGTTTATAGTTTTTTTGTTAGAGTGGTTAAGGCTCCTGTAATTAGAACAGCAGACAAATCAGGTAATTAACAGTGCATTAGTTCCAGTAAGTCAGGGAGAAAGACTTCAGCATCTCCACCAGCCTTGCCTCTATAACATCCCTGCTATATTCCCTTAGTTTGTAAACACCATCCTCAGCCTCTCAGCCCCTGTTCCAGGTGAAGAGATGGGAATAAGCTCTGAGTTTGTGTTGTGAGCAGAAATGGAATTTGCTCTGGACACATAAGAGGGGATGTCAGGAATTTCTCAGAGCTGCAGTTAAGGCTTAAGTGTCTGATGTACAAAATGTTGCTTACAGTTAATACAACTGAACCTTAGCAAGTTTTTTGTTCTGCTGATATTACGTAAGCCAAGGATGTGAGATGCCCACAGGAACACATCTCACACCTCAAGTAACTAAAACCATAGCAGGAAAGGCTAAATTAAAATTATGCAGCTGGGTAGCTTTGAAAGGATTACATGTCTTCTGACTTCCAATTTTGGTTTCATGGTAAATTCCAGTGAAGGAATGTGCCTGCGACATTGGAAGTTTTTGCTGATCATTGTTACTACATTCACAACCCAAACCCCTCCAGCACAACTCTATGCACAACAGTACAGATAACTACACACTACTAAATCAAATTTCGGGCCACCTGAAAAGCCTATATTGGCTATTCTCAGTATGTAGTGGCAACACCATGAGGAAAGAAACATTTTATGTATGTCTTCCCAAACTGAATTTCCTGTTCAGCACACAGTGAATTTCAACCATTCTAAAAAAAGATTTGATGACCTAAGTAGTGAGGTCCAGTGATTGGCTAGATTGATCTAGCCAAAACTTTAAAGTACTAAAAAAGCTAGATACAGATACTTTTCAAAGAATCTATTCATTTTTAGTTCTCTGTGCACTCAGATCACTTGAGTAGTAGTAGAGACACATTATTTTCAGTCTCGAAAGCTGTCTAGCACACTGCTTTGCTCTTTTAATGTATTCTAATTTTTGACCAGCAATGGCAATATTTTAATATAAACCATAAAAACTGTTTTCAGCCTTTTAACCTGTGGAATTCTACTAAGACTTCCAAAAAGTTTCTAAGCTCTCCAGAAAGTCTGTGTGGTGATAAAATGCACTGTTTGCTCCTCTTAGAACATTCTTACATTTAGCCTTGACCTACAAAGAAACCAGTGTTCTTCTGATCTGTCAGTATCAAAGACCAATTTGAACACAGGAAAAGCCAAAGAGGTTAAGGCATTTTCCTGTGACCTTACACTTCATCCAAAACAAACAAAGCAACCAACCACCCCCACAGACCATTTTTAGTATTATCATGCTTTAAGACAGTCTTCTGTATGAACCACTTTTGCAGTACTAAATGCATGGAACAGCAGAGAAACACAGGCATCATGCAGAAACAAAAGGCATGGTGAAAACAGCACTTTCAACTGATCTAAGCATTCTACCTAAAACAAGAAGTTTTGTACACTCAAGTTTCACAAATTAATTATCACACTTGCAAGCACTAGCAATCCACTTGTTTCCTTCCTTACCTTACATTGCATTCATAAAGTCCAGAATCTTCCAGCATAGCAGGAATAAACCAAAGCAAGCCCTCTCGCTGGTGGATCCTGGCATCTCTCTCTGTGGTCACTGCCGTAGCACTACCATTTTTATACCATGTCAAATTGTAATCAGAGTGAAGCACTGGCAATGTAATTACTGGGCAAGTAATAGCTATAGGCTCTCCAACAAGTACAAAGTAATCACAAATAACACACCCTTCTGTTAAAAAAAAGAAAAAATAATAAAAAATGAAAAAGAAAAATTAAAAAAAAAAGAAAAAAAAATTGAAAAAAAACCCCAATGCTTTTAATTTCTATAATTTTATGTTTAAAAATATTAATACCATTCCAAGTTACACAGAATCAGAAAAACTTTCTGTAACAATTTGCCATTAAAACATCACAAGGCTATTATTTTTTGTTTGTTACCACCTTCTGGTTGAGAACATGATCACATAAGTTTAAGGTATAACTTCCGTATGTTGAGGTAGCCAGCAGCAAGCACATGCAAGTCAAACAGCCTCATTGCAAACCAGGGTGTAAGGAGACCCATGGGATCCATCAGGCAACTCCAAGCTTCCCAACTTACCTGTCATGTCCTTGTTATTTAACCATGTTAGTACTTTTGCAGAATTGCCAGATTCTTAAAGTAAATACTATCTATGTAAAGCACAGTGCAAACAGCAGCAGTGCAGAGCTCTGACAGTATTCTGTCACTAGGACAGTGGGGTCAAAAACAAATCAGGGAAAAAAAAATTTGGAGAGAAAAAGTATTTAGATTAAGAAGTCTTGACCATAATGTATTATTTCCTTCCTTCCTTTTGCACCTTTAACCAGAAGACCCATTATTCAGAACGTCACAGAAAAGGCCAATGTAAACATAGCTTTTATAACCATGCCTGCGTAGCAACTTGACAGGACACAATCATGCAGCTTAGGAAGCATTTCTTTCAACATCACTCAAAAAAAAATCAGAGAAAAAAGGACAGATATTGCAAAAAGTTATCAAGAGCTCAAATATGTAAACAAAAACTTACTGGAGAATACCACTGTAGCACAAAGAGAGATGACCATTTGGCTATAAAGCAGATTGTAAAACTTTCAAGCTTTTGCATACATTTGTCCAGAGAAGCTGTGTATGCCCCATCCCTGGAAATGTTCAAGGCCAGGCTGAATGGGACTTTGAGCAACCTAGTCTAGTGAAAGGTGTCCCTGCTCATGGCAGGGAGTTTGGACCAGTGACTGATCATCTTTAAGGACCCTTCCAATCCAAAGCATTCTGTGGTTTTATGTCCAACACTGAATTTTCACGAAACTGCAAAACATCTGGTTGAACTGATATTACAAATCTTGCTGAATGGCTGTACAAATACAATTTCAAAATAAATAAACTCTTCACTAATCTTTCTAATATCACTGCCTTCCCATTTAAAGACTTCCAAGTAGGTCTCCATATAGTTCAATCTAATTCAGACACATTACTATTAGACTGCTTATGTCAAGAGTAACAAGACAAGCATAATTAACTTATGTAGTTCTAAATTTACTGAAATACTAGACCTATCATTAAAAATATTATTAATTTAATTGTAAAGAAAACGGCTTGCAGGACTACACATACAGAATGTCTCATTAAGAAGGCACTCTATAGCTTACCTTGAGTCAAGGAAGCCAATCACTTTGGGATTTCTGCATAAGAAACATGGAGAGGCTAATCAAACCTCAGAACCCTAAATTTATGTGCCTAGACTTTAAAAAAAAATATCTCTATTTGTCCATGACATCCCCAGTGCAATTTGAACCCAGCAGAGGCATTCAGCTATTGTCAATATGCTAAAGCAAAAACAAACCCCAAATTCACTATTTGTTCTCAGTAACTCTTTCCTATTAAATACACACAACTCATCTCATTTTCTTTTGTAAAATGGTAATTTCAACAAAGTATTTAACCTACCAGCACTGAAGAGAGGTATCAGTACAATGAGAAGACCAATAAGCAAAAATATTGATGTCATATTTTGCTGCAAATCAGAAGTTTTTTCCATTGGCGTGGTAAGACTGTTCAAGCTGCACTGCCCTCTGCTCCCCGCATTACTCCTTAAGCAAAAAAAAAAAAAAAAACCAAAAAAAACAAAAAAAAAAAAAAAACAGAAGAAGCGTTAATCATCTTGTGGAGGGAAAACATGGATTTGGTAATTTAGCCCAAATCATTGAAAAGTTCAACTACAGCAACTCTTGGCCTTCACAAACAGCTGCTCAGTTTTCAGCTTTGTACTAGAACTTTTCCTGGAACTATAACTATCCCAATGGAATAACTCTTGCATAAACATAATATTCTTTTACCAGCATAGTTAAATTTAAAAAAGAAAAAAAAAAAAAGAAAAACACTAAACCCTCAAGCAAAGACAAATTATGCTAGCATCATAATTTAAGGCATACTGCATAATTTAAAAAACAAGTTTGATTAAGCTACTCTTCTTTCCAAATGCTTACAAGAGTCACAATCAAGAGATGTACAAGGTTTCCTTCTTTCCTTCTTTGAACTGTTCTTATACAGCTGAGGTAGCTTTTAAGAGCAGTAACTTGCAGTTCTTTGCAGAAGGACAAGTGTACTGTAACTCCACTTTCATCTGACACTTAAAATTGGCACCTAAAGTGAAATGTCCGTGGAAACCACAGCTAATATGAATTGCTGCGGTCAGACACAAAAAAAAAAGTGTCCAAGAATCATAATTTCAATTCACACCTCAAGTCTTTTTTTCAGTTTTCTCCAACAAATACATAACTAAACACACACTCACTGCCCTCATAGCCCACATGTGGCTTCTATGAAACCCTAAACCATAACCAAGTCCTGCTTCCCTCTCAGATGCACCAGTATTTTTTTGGTAAGGTGACATCAGAGACCTCCCCAAGCTTTCTACTATCAACCAGGTGCAAACAATTAAATCCTTCCCCTTCTGGGCAGTCATTGTAGGCTAAGATCTGCATTCAGCAGCCTTGTCTTTCCTCAGCTTTTGATTGTTTCGCACGCTGCTGGCTCTCACTCTAAAGCAAGCTGGTTTTGCATTTAGCAGTTCATTGCAAAACATTTACTGCACAGGTCCTAGTTAATATTTGCCTTCTACCCAGCTAAAACCAGCAGGAAGCAGATAAGTTATTCCATGAAAAAGTGACTTACTTTTATATCCAACGTAATTCACTTCAGTCACAAATAAGCCACAGCAGTTTCTTCTTTTGAAGCATTTCATATGCAAAAGTGCTGGGGTATTAGTGAGGGTCACACAGTGCAGAGCTCAATCATTTAATATTACAGCCTCCAGGTAAATAGCTCTTTTGGACAGTTTGGCTGACAAAACCCTCATACCACGGTACTTATTTAGTTGCCTTGTATGTGCTTTTCCTGTAACTTGCCAATGCGAAGGTCATCATTTTTGGAGTTTCAGTTTACCTGTAAAAAGCAGAGAAAGGGGAAAAAATATTTTACAAAACATATCATTTGGACAGCAGCATACACATACAAAACTAAATTTTTGTTTACTAAACGTAAAAGCAAGAGCATCCCCCTGTACGTTAGAGTGATAACTTAAAAGAGCAACAAAATTTGCAGTAGAGACTGACCAAGAATGCTAGCAAGTATATTCAGGAAAAGAAGTTTCTGTCAAAAACAACACAATGTCACACATCTGTCAAGAAACCTTGTAAGACAGGTTCAAGACTAAAAGGAAACAAAAATTTAGGGCAAGATAATAATTAGCATTATAATATTGGTATTCTGACATTGACACAACGATCACAAACTTTAGTCCTTGCATCTCCTTGCTAGACAATCTTGCAAACTGCAGAACTACAGAAAAGGTGTATCTTTAAGACAAACCCATTATCCAGGGCATTCTGGGGAAGCTACATCCAAATGCAGTCAAAGAAGCCTGCAATAGTTAGGTCTTTGCAAGCTAAATTCCACTTCAACTTTGAGACAGTATTAACTGTTAAAACTGTTAAACCAGTATAAACTGCTTTTACCAAAGACCAGCAGGAAGGAAACAAAACCAGTATCTGTAGCTGTACATAACTGGTCACCACTGGTTGACTCTACAACAATGAAGTGCTACCTATTCATTCTGTTGCATATCAAACTGGAGACAATGAGTGTATCCAAACCCCAGAGAAAAGGGGAGCCTTATCAATATTCAAATAAATTGAAAACAGTACCTTTTTTCAGTATCAAGTGGAAGGAGTTAATTTCACAGTCCATACTTTGAATACTTTTCTATGTATTTTAACTCCTGATACCTGTCAATATGAAGTAATAAGAATTTTAATGTGGCACATATTTTATTTAAATCCAAATTAAGTTATTAAGTTTCCCGTATCATTCTCAATGTACTGTTAGGAGGCATTTAAAAGAACCTGAAGAGCTCATGCAGGCAAAATTATATTTATCAAAAACGGTGATGTATTAAAAAAACAATGTCTTATTATCAGGAGGAGAGAAGAAACCAGTAATACCAAAAGATAAGTAATAGGCGTCTCATTTCTCATAAAATATGTGAATTAAGGATTCTGTATTCTATAATACTTTTGTGCAAGACCTTTTAGCCTGTTTTTTAAGGCTCTAAACACGTACAAATGGCCCAAGTCATAAAATTGCACGGTGCTGAATTTTTGAAGAAGAAAAACAAAACACATCCAGCAGCTTGCTGAGTCCCTGAAGAAGAGCAGCTGCTGAAAGCACACCAGAGCCTTGATTCAGCTCAGTAACTTTTAATGGATCTTCTACCAAGCTGTGCCCCCCAGGCTGCTGCCAAGCACCATCAAGGCTGCGACCGGCACAGGTCTGGGACTGTCAGAGCAGCAGCTCCCTCCAGGGTCTGACACAGGCACCTCTTTCACCCAAAATCTTGCTCTTGTCACACAAGCAGTTAATAAAGAGCCCCCGTCTGATCATCGTTATGCAATAAATAAATAGAGAAATAGTTTTGTAGTGTTTTACTAGGTCAGGAAGATTTACAGCAAGAACTATCCCGCTTCCTGTTACAAGTACTTTAAAAAATGTGGCAGCGTTAGCACTCCTATAGCCTTCATTTGTCCATCGTACTTCCTACCGGAGCTTGTACAATGCGATACACAACGAGGAATCAGACACAAAAGCAAAATCAAAACTTACTTCCACGGGAGTATTTGGGGCCACAAAAGCTGAGAAACCAGCAGCCACACAGACTGGAAGACTGCGCACACAGACCCCGCAGAAACACACACGGCCTCAAAACACAGCTGAAAGCAGCAAGCCCAGGGGCTCGGTGTTGGTTTTCTGGAAGCCGTCAGCACCGCACCTGACCCGGCCAGGGCAGCCCGACCGCCCTGGGGCCGGCCCAGGGCCCTCCGCCAGCCCCGCGCCCCACACGGCCAAGGAAGGCAAAGGAGCCCGGCGCGGCGGGAGACACGCGGGAGGAAAAGCCCAGCCGGCCTCAACCTGCGCTCCTCGGCACACCGTCCCTCCCCTCTCCTCCCCGCCACTCAGGCGGCACTGGAAGCCACGCCAAGCCGAGCCCAGCCCAGAGAATGAGCGAGACACTGTCCCCACAGTACCCACTGCCCTTCCTCACCTCCCCGCGCTCTCCGCCGGCTGTCCCTGCCGCTCCACTGGGAGGGGGTGGGGGCGGACAGCACTCCCCGCCTCTCCCAGGAGCCACAGCCACGGCCACGGCCACCGCCCCCGGACCGCCCTCGGACCGCCCCGGACGGGTCCCGGACCGGCCCCGGACCAGCCCGGGCAGGGTCGGCGGAAAGGGTGAGGGGCGGTGAGTGGCAGCTGGCAGCCGGCCGGCCCAGCGGAGCCCCGCCGAGTGCCGAGGGCACGCAGCACCGGGCATAGGGCGGGCTGCTCCTCACGGGTGTCCTGAATGAGCTCCTGCGAGCCACCTCCCCGCAGCCTGCAGCTTAGCAGCTTGGCTAAGCCCGTTTTCTCAGGCATCGGCCCGCTTCCTTTGGCCGGCACTCCGGGGTTCGGTTCCCCTTCAGGCTGTGATCCCTGGACTGGCGAGCTGACTTCAGCGCAGTTTTCGCTCAGGCTGCCCTCGGGGCCCACGGCAAGCCTTGGCTGGGCTGACCTTGGAAAGAAAGCGTGAGAGCCCTGTGGCCAGCTCGGCGCCCGGCTTTACTGCAGAGCAGAACTGATGCCCATTCGGCAGCCTGGTGGAAGTGGAGATATTTCATGCGTTCAAAGAAACATTGTTCCCGTGCACCCAGGGCATGCCAGGCTTAGTTGTGCCTGCTCTGGGAAACTCACACGAGAGAAACTAGTCCCTGGCAATTCATCACCTCACTCATAAAGTGGGTCCAGGCACTGTCACCCCTGTCTGGTACTCACCAGAGCAAGCAATGTAAGTGTCTGCTGCCACCATTCCTGTGTTCCATCACCTGAAGTTGCTCACCCTCTTTTTAGAGCAGAGCCTATTTGCTCTTCACCATGTAAGCTGGACTTGGAAATGGATGATCTTTAAGATTCCTTCTAAGCCAAACCATTCTTTGATTCTATGATTCTAAGTGTTTACTTTTTTTCTGGTTTGATCAGCTATCCCTTCCACTGTGCCAGGATATCACTTTTTTGGTTCAAACAATAGTTTCTTCCTTCAGGTTTGCATAGAAAATCTATACAGTTCTCACCATTTAGTCTGGTGGTGAAGCTAAACTTATTCAAACAGAAATTGAATTTTCCAGGGTGAAGTTTCCTTGAAACTGTTTCTTTGTCCATAGTTTTCAGAACCTTTTTCCCCTGTGCTTGCCTTGATCTCCTTCATTTTGGTTCCCATAAGCATATTTTTATTCCCTCCTCAAAGACATGACTGTAGGGTATTCAGTGATTGTTTGTCCCTGTATCTGCTTTTGTTCAAGATCCACATTCATTAATTTTATTTACCTTCTGGTTGAAGTAAACATACATTATAACAGGAATAATAAAAATGTAATGTAACAAGAAGCTTCAACTCGAGGTTTGAACAATTTCCCAATGAGTGTGAAAGGACTGTCAACTTGATTATGGGTTTGAAAAAATGTGGGAAAGCATGTTTTAACTTCTTAAATGGTAGATAAGAGCTTTGATCCAGACTCAGATAACCATTACTCTTTTTCAAATGGGAAGCTTGGACATTTTTGTATTAGAAGGGTTAGTTTTCCTCCCTCTTGGTTTCAACACTAATTCTCATACTGCTTCTTCCATGTTTTCAGTATCAGGATGAAGGGCTGGCTTGAGCAATGGAGCTCTCAGGGAGGAAAGCTGTGAAATGTTTACCAGCTTATCTGATAATGTAAATGGGGAGAAAAACCTTTATGAGCTAAAGGAGTAAACTTATATTCCTATTACTGTGTGTTTGTAAGCCTTTGCAAACTCTATTTTAGCTGCAAAAATAGTTTTTAATCTGCTTTTGCCCTCAGAGGATTTGAGTCAAGTTTGATGTTAAGGTGACCAGCTCTATTGGGGAAACTTCATAGGCCATAGAAATTTAAAAACAAAGATTTTTCTAGGTGTTTATCTGCCCAATATGTTTCTTCACAATATCTAACTATAGGATAACAGCAATGCTTCAAATTAAGCTGCATAAAGCTTGAAAGTTGGCAACCTGGGGGAGTAAGAGAAAGGAGAGTCTCCCAGGAGCCAGCAATGATCAGGAAATCTCTCCACCATGTAGCAAGAGAATAAGGAGCATGCCAGAAACCCATCAGTCTCAAGGAAGTGTAACAACTAGTGGTTGTCTGGAATATTTGATAAATACTACATAAAATGGTTATTTGTAGAATGTGGCGCACATCACTATATCCATATTCTGATATGTGTCATGACCACACTTTTAAAGTAACTTCCAAAGTACTCTCTGGCGCTCATTTTAGAGAAACTAATCACTATGAACTGAAAGTACATTTCTGAAAGAACACACGTAACAATCAGTACTGCCAAATTGTGATTCAGGAGGAAAGTATGCATTTTTCACAGAGCAGAGGATCTTTCCTAGACTTTTTTAAGAATTATGTGAATGAATAAATGGTGAAACATTAGTAAGATTCCAGTCAGAAAGCAGTAATTTTGCAAATTTCTGCTCTTCTTCCACTGTAGAGCTCTTTTCCTGAGTAGTTTTACAACCCAACCTGTTACCTCAATTGCTCCATCGGTTGTCTGAGTGTACTGTGTACTGAACATATATATATGTTCGCATATAATTGGGAAAAAATGTGTCATTGCATCCAGCTGCAGGCCTCTGATGTCTCAGACCTCTGGACCAATGCCTGTGCTTCTATCAAGACTTCATTGCTGAAAAATCAGTCAGCACCAAGAGGCCAGACAGAAGTTTGTGTCATTCAATATTCAGGAGAAACTGTCCAGGGTGAACTCAGAACAACACAGTAAGATGTTCCAGTTGGCCCTGAAAGGTGCAGCTTTTCTCCCAACACATCAATCACTGGTCTTGTAAGCAGTGACTGTCACAGGAGTTAAGTCAAAGACTGTTTGGTAATTACTCCAAAGTTCTCCATGGAGCTCTTTTGACTTCTAGTTTAATATAGGTTAATGTGGAAAGCAAGCAAGAAACAGAAATTTATATCAGAAAGACTATTTATACTTAGTTAAATCTTTCTACAACTCGCTGCATCACCAAAAGCTACAAATCATTGGAAACACAAACCAGTTCTGAGTCTCCTACAATCTGAACACACCTACTTCAGCACAACAACAGCAGTTGTGGCCACCAAGATACTCATCCCAGAAAATCTTAAATCTGTGGGTGATTGATTTGCTTGTTATCCACTTTTAAAGTCCAAATCAAAACTGGCTACATATCCCACTAAATCCCATCCATTAATGCCCTCTTGTACAAAGCTCTCTCTTCTTAGAGAGGACAAGGTAGCAACAGAAGCATAAGGAGAGACACTCATAACAGTGCTTTTAGCATTATTCCTGCAAAGGCACATCAGACCTATTTTTGGACACATGGCAGTAACCTAAAACAGATTCTCATGTACTGGGATTTGTTAAATCATGCTGTTTGGCATTTCCACATGAAAGAGAGAGTTCATATTTGATCAGGTGCATCCATCTGCACTTACAGCAAATTCATACTGGATAAAGCAACAGATCTCAAATTGACATTTTAAGTAAGTGAAAAGCATGAACATACCAGTTCTCTCAAGAGACAGCTTTTGCCATTACAGTCTGGTTTAAAACAAAAAAATCAAGATTTAATTTTTCTTTTTTTTTAAAAAGCTAGAAAATCTTCCACCCGTTCCACATCATAATCATTTCTTCACATCTTTGCAAATGCAACTGCTGCTTAAGCAGTTGCAGAGAAGGTCTTGGCAGTTATGTGACTGTCACTGCCACACTTAACCAGGAATGCATGCTAGGAGCTTCTTTCTCCTCCTGCACCACCCAAGCTCACTGTGGATTTCTTTGCAGAATGCTTCTCTTCTGTCCATTCTGCGACTCTTTTCCATTACTTCTGAGAACAATTGTGGGGAAATTTTCCTTTTTGCCTTCAGCACACAGAAGCTCTATAGCTTTGTTCATTTCCACTGTGACTAAATAGGCCCAAAGTTTTACCACATTACTGCACTAAATCAGCCATCCTTGTATTACTGACATTACCTGGATAGTTCTGGTTTGAACCAAAGCAGTTCTCAAGGCATATCCTGGAATGGCTTCAAGATTCTCCTCAAAACTTCCTTGAGATGGAGACAGTTTGTTGGCACTAACAAAACTCGTCAGAGCCAAAGCAAGTAACACCTTCACTAGCCAGTAGTTGAGTCATTGAAATGAAAATCAACTTTCACAACTTTGTATCTCTGCCCAACACACATCCACCTCAAGATCTTATCCTGTTTTGTGGGTTAGAGCTCTTGGAGTCAGCAGAAGTGCAACTAAACAGGCTGTAATTAATTTGCAGTGAGGTCCGTAAGACAAATGCAGTGGTTTAGCCATCATGTATAAGTGGTGTGTGTGTTGTGTATATATATATATATATATATATATATTTAAATATATATATATATATATATATATATATACACACACACACAGAGTGAGTTTAAAATGTCTTCATCTGTAATCAGCCAAGTCTGTCTGATGTTATGGAGCAGCTCTCTAACTTCTGCTTTCGCAATTTGCTCATTAATTTGTACAATGTGTGCTCAGCAATTACTCTTAAATATTGTACAGTAAGGGCCAGCATGCAGAAAAGAAAACCAGAACTGTAAGCAAAGGACTTCAAGATGTAGCTTTCTCACCCAGGAAGGTACCGCACACAATGAACTCTGGACAAACTGTACAAGGCTGTATGTCTCTCATCAGACTACCCAGTGTCTTGCTAGAATACCACTAAAATTCATAGAATCATCGAATGGTCTGGATTGAAAAGGATCTTAAAGATCATGTAGTTCCAACATCAATGCCATGGGCAGGGACACTTTCCATTAGACCAGGTTCCCCATAGCTCCATTCAGCCTGGCCTTGAACACTTCAAGGGATGTGACATCCTCAGCTTCACTGGGCAACAGTAAAGATTTTTTACTAATATTTCATCTAAACCTACTTTCTTTCAGTTTGAATCCATTCTCCCTGATCCTGTCATTACATGAACAAAAGCAACAAGTAGACTGGAGTAACAACATGACCCAAGGAAAGCCATACAAGACTGTTCATCTTTAAATTGGAAGAGCACAAAAAGGACATCCACAATTACAGCAGACACTGAAATATGTAGCTGAAAGAGAAAGAATCTTTAAAAGAAGTAGCTTGCAGTGGATTGAGCTTTGAAAAATAAAACTCTTATCTCAGCAGACACTAGGGTGTGTTGGTTATTTCACTCTAGGAGGAGTTAGTTGCCCTAGAAGCATGTAGAAATTACTGTACTGCTACTTTCTTCTACCACTGTAAAAGGTCAGAACTGTATGAGACAAAGGAAACCAAAATCCAAGCTACTTTTGCCTGAGCTTTCACATTCCTTTCAGCTGAAAGGAAAGAAAATCAAAGTAACAGCTGTTTGGAATATAATGCTTCTGATAAAATAATTCATTATCAGTAGCAATTTATTTTCCATGACTGCAGCATAAACCCTTTGCCTCTGGAGAGTAATCTGCTGTCTTTCTAAAGCTGAGCATGAATCACTGTGCTAAGTTCTGTCTCCAATGTTTCCAGAGACTGGGCATAATAGTTTGATTAATATTTTTGAAAAAGTCAATTTTTTTTGTCTGCTGAGTACGTGTTTTACAGTCTTGTGCTGGTATTTGCCACTGTGCTCTTGCAGATGCCTTGTTGTTGCTAAACTGTTGTAACAAATAAATAGCATGGCCACTGTTAGTCATTTTTAATTGATGAATCATCAGAAGCTGTGTGCACAAGCTAAATAGGGCTCTGATGCTAAACTAATTGCAAGGAAGTCTTAGGAAAAGCCTAAGTAATTTGGAGTGCTGAACACAGCTGGAGCTACAACATGCTCATTCACTCAATAATAATTTATGCTTCCTAGTTTTTTATTTCTCTATTAATGACACCTATCCACCATTCTTTAGTACATAATATTTTAGGTCCCTTCCAACTCAAACCATTCTATGATTCTCTGACTATATGTTGTAAAGTCTGAAATACATTTCTTGGCACAGCAATTTGTCTTTGCAACCACTCTGTACCAAACCAACCATGAACCTAGGTTGCAAAAATAGGAGCCACAGACAAACTGAAAGGACAATAGAAAGAATCTAATTGGAAATAAGAAGTAGAAATTGGTTTGCAGTTATCTACTTAGCAGTACATGTGGAAGAAGATCAGCAAAATCAAATCACTTTAAACAGAAAACTGCTGTGGCTGTGTCATGACATAGCTTTTTCTCAGTGCCACTATATTAGGCCTACTTAAGATTGATCAGCCTTTAAAATTGAAATATTTAAAGCCTATGAGGCAGATTTTAATTTCCATCCCTGCATTTAAACTAAAAAACCGTACCTGTGGAATCCCTGTTATTCATTGTAAGACACTGATCAGAAACAACAGGTTTCTCAGTAGGCTTTTAGTGATCAGCAGCATTCACAACACATAATACTACCAGATGGTTTTGCTTCTTTCCTTTTACTTACATATCCTTCAAACATTAGCTCAAACTTCATAAGATGAATTTGCAATTCTCTTGTCTTACCCAAAGGAGACCAACTCCTTTCAGCACAACAGCTTCTCCTAAATCCTATTCTTGTCCTACAGCCTCAGCAGGAAATAAAAGTCTCCAGCTTTCCTTATGTCAAGAGTGCCCCCTCTTTTCCTAAGATCTTCCTTCTTCCAATTCCCCAGCTGCACGTTGTCACATTCTTCTTTAAAACCTTCCTTTCAGGGCAAGCTCTTCAGACCTTTCAGCTCCCAGGTCTCTCAGACTTTCACAAAGCCCGACTTAAGCACTTAGAGTTCATCTCATCAGACAATCCATCTGTGGCCAGCAAGAACTGTGGGGAGCAGTTCTCTGAACTGCTCCTCTCTGTCTGCTTCAAAATTATCTCAGCCATAGAAATGTATCTGTACTCTGAATTTGTATGCTGGGGAAGATGAACCCAGTCCTCAGACTTTCCTGAACAGTCTGCAGGATCTCTAATAAATTCTATGGATTTATTTTAATAATTTGTTTTATGATAATTCCTTTTATTGGGTCATGTTACAGAAGAGAAGGAAAACAATTTCCTTTTGCATTGCATTATGTTTTGAGATAGTAATTTCTTGTTGCTTCCAGAAAAACTTGTGAGAGCTTTTTTTGTTCCCCTAGAAAACTTTCCATTGCCTGAAGACCTGGCAATTCTCCTCAGCCAAAGAAAAGCAAACAGTAATGTGGAATACAGAAGCAATTCATGTGCTGGTTTTCTGTGAGTGCAACCTTTAAAAATGAGTTGGCAAATGCTGACAGTGGTGTTAAGCAATCTCAGCTCTCACTAATATTACATCTTCTCCCTTGGAGACATTCCCTATATGTGTTTTCATTGCTATAAAACACAACTGGAACACAGCTATAAATTGGCTTTTGAAGATAATGAGGGGGTGCAAGAAAAAGAAAAAATTAAAGAACAGTCAAACAAACTCCAATACTGTTATTTTCAAGAGCCTCAAGAGCCTTTCTGCTCACTTTCATTAAAATGTCTTCATTTTTCCTGTTGGCAGTCACTTGGGGACTATCTTGCTCTGGGAGTAAAGAACCTTGTGTGTATACTTTTGTCCAGCTAGTCACGTTTTTTCCCCGAGATCCTTGATTAATTGTGTTAGTTACTGACTTGTGATATGAAAGGTACAGTAAAATATTGGTGCTCCGTTTATTGAGTTATTTGGCGTGGATAATATTTTGCCTGGATTTTGGTGATCAAAGTTAGGTCTCCACTCACAGTAAATACAGCTGCAGATGGCACAGTAAGCTTTTACATTCCAAAAAGCTTGAAGTTCATTTTTAAATTCTTTGAATTCGTATGGGTTTCTTCTCTGGATTTCTATGTGCTCTTTTTGTTCTCTATCTTTTTTTCTAGATTTGGTGTGAGTACCTACAGAGATGGGCATTGCAGCAATTCCTGCCTGTGGGGGTTACCTGACTCATGGGTGTGTAAAGATGGGGACTGTAGCATTCTCAGGATTCGGCAGTACTCAAGGACACAGAGGTCAGGGGTTCTGTGAATTTCTTTGTTTCAAATTACAATAAAACTTTTATTAACAGTAGTAAAAACAAATAGAAATATATGCTAGAAGTCACTAGAAAATTACTATGAAAACAAGTATACTACAAGTGTAAAGCAATTACAGCTATATTAGAAGTTATTGCAGAATTCCAATGAGAGAAACAAGTACATACAAACTTTTATCTGTGTGCGTGCCTGTAAATATATTATGAAAGGTGCTATCAGTATGACAGTCACCAAACCACTCCAAAGAGTGGGTCAAACTGACAATGGAGAAAAAGTTTTACTTCAAAAATCATCCATGTGCATCCCCAGTCTGGGAAATCACGTGCAGAATAAGTCTTGCAGAGAAGTTCATTTGGGGTAGGAAGCAAGTTACTTTTTACTCCTTTATGGCATAAGTATCTGTGTGTAGGACATCAGTTCCTACAACAGCTGTTACTGACTCCTGTTTTAATGGATGGCCCGTTTCTTTGTCCTGCACCCATCAGGGATTGTTTGTTCTGCTGACTGCTCCCCACCAAGAGTGGACTGAGTTTGTCAGGGATGTCTTGGAGCTCTTGCTAACCTTTCTTTGCTGTCATGTTTGCTGGATTGTCTGTGTGGGGGCTGCACTCAATGGTCAGAACTTCCATTCTGTTGTGCAGTGAAGTGGAGAAGAGAGAGGAGCACACAAAGGCAAAAGGTGCAAGGTGGGGAGTGTGAGGGATCCCCCACTCTCACTGGACAAAAAGTACTTTGGTTCAGGCATCACCAACAGGTGGGCCTGGCTGAAATCAGCCTTGCTCTGCAAGCTAGGAGAACTGTGCAAGGCTATGTCTTCTCAAAGATTAAGGAGTCTAGGTTGCGTCTTATCAGGAATTAACAGTACCAGCCTGAGCTGAGTCTAGAAAAAAATAAAACTAACCAGTGTAATGTTTAATGCTGGTGAACTTAGAGAGTTAAGATTAAATTTAACAGCATATTTTACATTCAACTATTTTCTTCACCTCTTCCTGGTGTATCAAGTTACTTCATGCCCCAAGTAAAGTACCAGGTTCCAATATTGTACAAGTTTTAGAAACAAAATTGAACATACCGCCCATATGCAGCCTGCATTCAAATATTTCATAGTGAAAATAGGTGAAAATCATTTAAATAATTTTACTTGTCTCCACAGGAGCTGAAGCCTTTCTTTCTTGAGATGTCAAGGCAAAATAGGGGGGGATAGTATAAGAAAGTTGAAATCTTCCTGCCTTCCAGCATCCTACCAAAAAACCAGCTTCTTCTGAAGCACCCAGACCTTTCTGCTGCAAAGTGCAGAGCTTAAATGAATACTGTAGAAAGCAACAGAAATTCAAGTGCTGGAGTCCCTTAATTATACACCTTTCTGACTCTAGTGTCTCTTGCCTTTTTAACTGAGCTTATATGTATTACTTATAATCATCCTTTGTATAATATTGCATCCCAGTCATGTCTTGTTCCATTATGCAAAGCAGGGCAGAAACATCTGTGATGTAAACTTTTGCTCTAAAGAGCATGGAATACATGTAAATTTAAAGGATATTATCAAGAGATTTATATGGGAGGACAGCCTTGGTAATAACAATAAATGAGGACTCTTGCTATAGTTTCCCAAGGGAGACAATGCAGTGTGTTCCAAATCCTCTGTTCTAAGATAAACCTCCTTATATTTTGGTAATTTTAATTTTATAGGAAGTATTACTGTCTCAACCTTTGTCTTAGACCTTCAAATCTTATCAGACCAGCCAGACTTATATAAAGAAGAGAAAAAGTTGAGCAGGACCTACACAGATAGACAGAGACAGACAGACTTTTTCTCAAAAGTTTGGTGTTATCATGCTGAGTGAATGGCAAGAAGAGCACTTGCATTAGTAGGAAGAAAGGAGAGTGAGTCAGATTTCTGGGACCACATCTAAAAGCAAGATTAAAAAAAGTGAAGTGAAATATTATTACAAAGACTTATGGTAAGGCTTATTTGCAAGTAGAGAAAGGTTTATTCATGATTTCCTGCAAAAGAGCACTCAAGAGTTTAGAGAACATGTTTGTGACAAACATTTGAACTGGAATCCTTATTCAAATCCGTCATTCAATGTTCATCATGCTGCTGTGGCAAGGGGGTGGAGCAGCGTGAACAGCAGCCACACTTTGACTCAGAGGTTAACCACTGTTTTTCCAGTGTAGCTGTAGAGGAAGAAACGTGTCACTCTTTCCATTTCTGTTCATTTCAAATGAACTCTCTGGATTTTTTATTATTTGTCTACATGAAATATCAAAAAGTTGTTAAATAATCAGGAGGACCAAGTGGGAGAAAATATTGTTTGATGAGTCCTGACCTTATTAACAGAATTCAAAGCAATCAAAAGGATATCATCATTACTGTGAATTCTTGGGGGCCTTCTTGTCTATCCTTTTGCAAAGAAAGCTTGTGACTGTAGCGTCATAACCTCCAGTCAACTGCTTTCTTTCCAGTGCTTTCTCTCCAGTGTCTGCTTTCTTTCATGCCACGTAATTGCTATATTTTACTGTTTTTATGAAGTCCACTTTTGCTGATTTTATTAAATCAACTTTTGCTGATTTTGCTTTTTGCAATACTGAATTGAATTAATTCAATGTAATAAATTCAGACCCACCACTGCTCACAGCAGCCTTGATGTTTTTCCTGCTCAAAGTAAGCACACTGAAATAGCAAAGATTAATGCCTGTGAGATTGAGCAATACAATCAGTTTAAGAGAACATGCTGGTCACATCAAAGATTCCTCCTTTGGGGCATTCCCTAAAACTGGTACTAAACTGAGAGGCTGTTAGCTTGACCAGAGTATGATGTAAGAGGACACAAAAACCTGGACCAGAGTCTAGCATTTAACTGGAGTCACACTTGTAGTTTGAGGTGATGGTACTATAAGCTATAAATTGGTAATATAAGTATCTCCTGAGTACTAAGCATGGAGTTTGAAAATGAATTCAAGTGGACAAAGCAGCCGTGCTTTTTCAAGGCTTTTTAAAAATGTATTAAAAAGTTTGACTTACTGTAATGACCAGTTCCATCCACACATCCAGAGTGGCCTCTCCAGATAAAAGAGTGGCCACTCTTTGCAGAACTGAGATGGTAATACCGTGCAAGAAAGCATCACTTCCATCCTTGGAGCAAACAGGAAGCAGCAGTTCTGAGCTCTGAATGCTCCCAGCCTCCTTATGGCCTCCTTATGCCAGCAGGTGATGAGTGAACTGCTTTCAGTATTCTGAGCTTCAGCCTGAAGTGGAGGAAGAGGAGTCAGACCACAGCACATTGTTGGGGTTTTTTCTTAAACAAGGACACACCAAGGATGGAATTTCACATTACATTCTGGCAAACTGGAAACTAATTTTTGTTCACACAATTCAACTGTAAGTGCTCTTTTTATTCCTCCAGCCATCATCTGTGCGTTGTTGCTGTATTGCTCAGAAGCTTTGCAGGGAACAGCTGTAGGATGATGGTGTACTTGCGTGGAGGAGCAAATAATTTTTTTCAGTTCAACATTTTCAGATGTTTGACAGTATTTGACAATCTGAGTCAAACAGGATGCTAAATTTCTGGTTTTCTACAATATATATAAGTTAGTTCACAGCTATGCTCAACTCTGGGCCTATATATGCAATATGAATGTGACCCATGTGTGGACTAGCAGCTGGGACCCATGGGCAGATGCTGCTTTTCATTCCTAAAGTCATAGTTCTCAAGCCTCCTCCATTCTGAAGAGATGAGAGCCACTTGTACTCTGTGAATTTCATGTTTCTCATCTTTGCTTGGCCTTTTGTAATTTTTATTGTTTAGTTGATAATAAGTCTATTGATGTTAAGATATATGAGATAGGTAAGTTTTACTGGCAGGTTTATAGTGTGTTCTTCTTTTGTCAGTGTAGTCAGCAGCTATAAAGATGCATTCAGCACAATAGACCAAATTTCTTTATTGAATTGTAAGTGCCAGTTCTACACTCAGAATTATGTAGATATGGGCTAGATTATTTCTATCTGTACGTATTATGTTACAGCTATCTACATGACATTTATCTGACCTTTTTTTTGCCTACTTTCTCAGTCTTGGGAGATGGAGTTTCTTATCATAGTCTCTGTTTTCTTTGATTTCTAACCCAAATCATAGTTTTCTTTCATGTGCAGTCTCATTCTCTCCTACTCCAAAGCAGATGTCTCCAGTCTCCCTGCTTCTGGATGCTCCCACAGTATGGCTGTCCATGAGCTGCTTCCTCCCCAGTGACTATCATTCCCAATATATTCACTCAACTCCTCCTTCAAACAATACCTTCACCACACTCTCCCTGTTTTCTCACCAGTCCACAGTTTCCTCTTCTCTAGTTCCTACACACATTTATTTGTCTCCCAATCCCTGTGTACCTGTCTCCTGTCAAATTCTCCCCATGTTGTTTCTCTCTACCTACAAAAGTGGCTAATACCAGTTTCCTTGGCTAGACAATCTTCACCTGTTTCAAAAATTCATTCTCTTTATCAGGTTCTCTTTCCTACCCACCTTTTTTAATTTTTTCACTTTCAAACTGCTCACCAGGATACAAACCACTTGTTCCTAATCCAACTTTAACACAAATTAGTTGTCTTCTCAGTCTTAGGCTCCATATTCAGTCTGCCCCAGTTCTCCTACTGTGCAGGCACACCCCTCAACTTCTTCTTTGAGATTCACCATGTATTTCTTTCTTTCCTTCCTTTCCCTCTGGCCCAGGTGTAGGCCCCTGTGCATTCAGGGAGATTAATTCCTGTTGGCAACTTTACAGCTGTGAGATTAGCACCAACATCTGAGGAGAGACCACATTTACTTCTCTTCGTAGTAGTTTTCACCTTGTCATGTAGTAAATACAAGGAGATGTCCACTTTTCTTCTTAGACTGGAGAGTCCTATTGCTCTGCAGACTTGTTCTGTCTCTCAGTACTAAGAGTCACAAAGCAATGAAGCATGTTCAGTAAGGCTAAAATCTTCATAACTGTATATTGCTAAACCTCAAAACTCTCTTGAAAACCATATTGGGCAACTTTCCATTTTGTATAAAAGCAGCAATTTGGCATTTAATATCTGACATCATCTCACCCTGTTTCTCAAATACACTTCATACTTGAGCTAACAACACTGATATTTTGTAGTTTTTTAGGTTCAAAATTCCTAATTTCTCATATGGATTAAATCAAGATTAAACAAATCAGAGAAAAATGCGAAGGCAAACCTGAGGTAGAAAAGAAGAGGAGAAAAGAAATATTTTGAACTTGTAAATAATTGGGGATATAAGTGGAGAAATTACCATGTGTGCATAGCTTTTTCAGAGAAGCATTATAAAACACAGAGAAATAAGAAAGAATTGACAGAAACAAAAAATATATAAAGAAGTTACAGAAAAAGGTATCATTATAAAAAAAAACCCAAAACATTCAAAATATCATAAAAAAACAGCTGAACATATTAAAGATTAAAAAGTGGAATTTTATTTTACAATTATAAAAATAAAAGGAGGGCAAAGTGGAAAGAAGCAGAAGAGAAGGAACATGATAACTGCAAAAGGAACATTGATGATGTTTCTGAAGTGTTTCAAAGTATTGCTGCAACTTTCTGAGAAGCCACCAAAGGACATGCTTGAAGAGGAAGTGAGGCATGTACCTTTGTGGTTAGCTGACCCAATAAGTGATGGAAATTTTCCTGATTTATTAATCAGGATATATGCCTTTATAAATCACTGTCTTAAATATAATCAGCAGTTTACCCATTTTAACAACAGAGCTGTGATTCTTTGATACTTGGTTGTACTTTCTGTTGAAGACAGCTTATTGGGGCATTTTTCTCATACACAGTGCCAAGCAAGCTAGTATTTTTGTATAAGTGCTCACTTCACAATGCCTTTATTAAAAATAATAGGCTGTTTTCACTAGGTGAAATGCTTTGTGAAGTCTTACAGATCAGATTCATTGTTCATTTTGAGTAGTTCAGTACTGAATAAACAGCTGAGCCATCTTCAAATGCAAATGGTTTCCTACCTTAATTTTACAAAAAAGGATGCTGTGAAGTATGGCATCATTTAGTCTGAACTCAGGACAGCAAAGGTCTGCTTAAAAAGATTCAAAAGTTGTTCCTTTGTCTACCAGTGAGCATAAGGTCAAAGTTCCATAAAACATAAACCAGGCAGTCATTTTAATCTGGAATTTCTTTCCAGAATTACATAAAATCACATTAGACAATAGTTTTTTGGCAATGAAATGAGATAATTTTTGTAGAATATAAAATGCAGCTGTTCAACAGGGAGGGATTTTTGTCCAGGCATTACATCAATCATGCTGTGACATTGCCAATATTCAGCTAGGTTTGGCTAAACCTTGAAACTTGTGCCTGAAATGAATGCCATTATCCTGACCCTTATATATCTTTTTCCTTTCCCACCTAATCATTTTCCTCTCTCTTTCATGCCTTACAGGTTATAAATCCATGCATAACTTAGAAATACTTATAAATCCATTACAAGTTGCAAACTGTCATTTTCACTGTGAGTGAATCAAATTATGAGCAGCTAAAGTTGTTTTGATGTTTCTGGAGATACTGTTGTCTTTACTTCTTCACATTTCTCTTCCTCATTTCCAGGCAATTGGAAAAATATATAACAATGAAGGGATGTGCTGAAGACTTCTGTTTTATCTTATTCCATGTGTGCCTGGGAAGAGGGAAAGATGCTGCCAAACCATCTTCCTCTGTTGTCAGGTTCTGAATATTTTTAGATTAGAACAATAGCATTCAACTTGAGAGCAATTCTCTAGTTACCAAAAAAAATGCCAATGTACCTAAATATTTCCCTGATTCTCACAATATTTACATCCTTTGCAGGTAATTTCTTAGTTCTCTTACGGTTTCAGAATTGGAAAAGTGACTCAGTGCTCCTTGTCTTCTCACACTTTGTATCTCTGCCCTAATGCAGGAGCCCTGGAGGTGTCCCCAAGTTGCCAAGTGAGTGGTACTCCCAGGCTGATGCTTCTTCCCAGAGTGCATCAGCTCACTCTTCCCTATAACCTTCTTCAGCCCTGTGAGGGAAACAGGGCCTTCCTGAGAATTTCTGCCTCTAAGTGGAGAGAATATTCGCACCTCATAGCAGCTATATGTATATGCACCTTACAAAGCTGAGCAAAAATCTCTGCTGTGCCATAATAGCCCAATCATGACAGAACTGACCATACCTAGACTGGCTAGGGGTGGAATGTGTTGGGTATACATGACCTGTTTTTGGTAGTGTGGGAGGCAGGCCACAGAGGGGGCTTCTGTGAGAAGCTGCTGGGAGTTTCCACCATGTCCAGCAGAACCAGCCCCTAGCAAAGATGGATCGCTGCTGGCCAAGGCTGTGCCAGTTAGAGATGGTTGTAATGCCTCTGTGGTAACACATTCAAGACTAGAGTAGAGTGGAGTGAGAACATGTGAGAACCATCCTGCAGACACCAAGGTCAATGGAGAAGGAGGGGGAGGAGGTGTCCCAGGTGCCAGAGCAGAGATTCCTCTGCAGGCTGTGGTGAGACCATGGCGAAGCAGCTGTGCCCCTGCAGCCTGTGCAGATCCACGGGGGATGCAGAGATCCACCCACAGCTCGTGGAGGAGGTGCCCATGAAGAGTGGGTGGATGACTGGAGGAGGCTGTGATCCAGTGGGAGTCCTGATGGAGAGAGGTGGCCCTTGTTCCCAGGCTGGAGAACCCTGTCCTTGGAGGACTGCACCCCATGGAAGAGTGACCATGCTGCAGCAGTTTTGGGAGGACTGTTGCCCATGGGATGGACTCACATTGCAGCAGTTTGCAGAGAACAGTTGCTCATGAGATGAAACTACAACTAAGAAGTTCATGGAGAACTGTCTCCTGTGGGAGGGACCCCATGGTGCAGCAGCAGAATGACTCCTCTCACTGAGCAGCAGGAGTAGCTTCTGATGATAAACTGACCATAACACCCATTCTCTGTCTCCTTGTGCTGCTAGCGTAGGAGGTAGAGCTGGAAGGAGGGAGCAGGGGGAAAGGTGTTTTTAAGGGCTTCTTTCACTTCTCATTATCCTGCTCTAATTTTGTTAGTAATATATTCACTTCATATCTCTAAGTTGAGCCTATTTTGCCTGTGATGGTATTTGATGAGCTATCTCTCCCAGTCCTTATCTCAAGCAATGTACCCTTAGTTAAATTTTAAGCACTTTTTTAAAAATACCTGCTCCATTGTCCTGGTTTTGGCTGGGATAGAGTTAATCTTCTTCTTACTAGCTGGTACAGTGCTGTGGTTTGATTCAATTCGAGTATGGTATTGGTAAGTCCCTGATGTCTCAGTTGTTGCTGAGCTTACCTCAAGTCAAAGACTTCTCAGTGCCTCCTGCTCCACCAGCAAGCAGGTGCACCAAAAGCTGGGGGAGCCCGTGGCCAGGACAGCTGCCCCAAACTGGCCAAAGGGGTTCTTCTTCCACAGAACATCATTTCCAGTACATAAACTGGGGGAGGAGCAGGCTTGGAGGGGCTGACAGCTGCTTAGGAATGGGTTGGACATAGGTCAGCAAGCGATGAGCAATTTTATTGCGCATCATTTGTGCATCTTGGGGTTTATTCCTCTCTCCTTTTCAGTACTATTGTTTTTATAATCATAAATAAAAGTATTATATTTATATTAGTATTATTATACCAGTAGTAGTAGTAGTAGTAGTAGTAGTAGTAGTAGTAGTAGTAGTAGTATATCTCTCCTTTTCAGCCCTGCTATCTTCATCGTCATCTTCTTTTTTCTGATTCGCCTCCATATCCCACTGGGGACAGAGTGGAGGAGCGAGCAATTGGCTTCTTGGCATTCAGTTGTTGGCTGGGGTTAAACCACAGCACCCATTTATTCCATTTCCTGTGACACTGTGTTTCAACTTATTTAGGCATGTTCTTGCAATAACTCAAAGTGATGACTAGACTCCCTTTGATTACACAGGGGAGAGAGGGAGAGAGCATGGACAAGCACACAGCATTCTGACACTCAGTTATCTCAAAGAGTAATTTCAAGGACTGGAAGTACAAAGCATGCAGTTGCTTCAAGATTTGCAAGGCGTGTATCTTCTGTGAATCCACGTGGACTGAAGAGCTGACAAAACTCAGTTGAAATCCCATTGAAAATTAGCAGAGCATTCCATGCAGTACTTCACTTTTCATTTTGCAACATTCCACATAATTTCTCTGCTTTCCTATCTTAATTGCACTTAGTGCTTTACCTGATATGTTCTGATTTTATCCAAACATTCACGGTTTTCCTTCTGAAAACACCATTCAGCAAAAAGAATCCTATGCTGCTCTGGCTTGCCATTGATTCTCTACAGCCTGTACATGTGGGTTTTGCTCACAGAAGCCCCCACGGAAGAAGAGGGTGAAGGACAACTGCTTAAATGCTATATTCAGCTTTTTTTACCCTTTTATATTTGACCTTTGAACATGTTTTTCTCTTCTTCCAGCTAAAAACTTATAGTTTTAGTCTCTCTCTTCCCCAGACCTTGTGGCAGATGCAGATTGGATATTTCCTGCTGGACAGCATGTGCCTAAAGTTCTGTGATTATTCATCCTTGCAGGTCTTCCATCCTCTTTCACAGTACTGGTGCTGCAATGTATGAACCACACAGAAAAATACATTCCCAGGAGAGCTTGGTCCTTTGTAGAGTTTTGTTTGCACTGTATATCCCCTCATAATGGTTTTTCCCTCCATATCCCCTCTTTGTATCTGGTTCATCCCAGCTTTCCCATCAGTACCTGTATGTCAATCAAACCCCAACCCATCCCCCTGTCTCCTCCCAGGTGATGTGTCCATCACCTGGTGACCCTTCCCCTTTGTCCAGATCCTTCTGGCAGGGTCACCAGGTAACTGGACCCTGGCTGGGACTCCTCCTCAGTGGTCACTCTGAGGCCTTGCCCCCAGAGAGCCACTCCCATGCCCTTCCCTCTTTGGCTGCTCAGGTTTCCCTGCCCCCCCTATATCTGGCTGCACTGGGTGGGGACACTCTCTCTCTTGCTCTGGATGCCCTTTGAGGGCAGATGTGGCCTGGGATCTCTCCAGGCCCTCATTAAACTTTGGAACTAATCCTGAGGGAGAGCGCCTCTTTCCTTTGCTTGTGGGACCAGCTCGTCTTTGGACTCACGAGGGAGCTTCTCCAAGCCCCACGAGATCCAAGGAGAAGTTCCTTCCCTCTGCCCGCCTCACCCCACTGCCCAGCTGGCCAGGGTCCACAGGGGACCTGTCCGCATGGATTCGAGAGGGAGACGCAGCAGCTCTCATCCATTCTGACTCCAGATCCTTCAGGATCGTCCCATGTTCTGTTAACACCCCATGCTCTCAAATCCATGTCTGCTGAATGTCCTGGAAGTCAGAATGTCTCTGATCCCTGCCAGCTGTTCTGGCAGGAAGCCCTACTGAAAAGAGCACTCTGGAACTGAACCTTGACCCCTTTTGTAGCTGTTGTATTTACTCACTTTCTGCTGTCCCACAGTTCTGTGTCCTTCATCAGAAGAGAGAGTTGGAGCAGAGAGCTTTAGCAGAGCCCTTAGCAGAGCTTTGCAGGACAATGATGACTTTCAATTCTATGAAAATTCTATATGCCACACACTATGTAGAAACTGTCACATAAGCAACAAAGCGTAGAAAAAGTGGAGCTCAAACTATCCAGAAGGAATCACAAAAGCTCTGCAGGTAACAAGGTAGTGACAATGCCTATATGGAAAGGTCAGTCATCAGCCTTAGGAGGAATTTATGTGCAGGACACTGCACAGATTTTCTTAGACAAAGAGATATGGTAATTATGCCTTCTCTATCTCCCTTCCAGTGTCTCTATAAAAACAGAAATTAGGAAGTCAGGTCAACACTGCTGCCTGAAGCCATCAGTTCCTGCAATCCATACCCTCTCTGTCACTTGCTGGAAACATCTATAGCTCTTGGGATGCCAAATCATACTGGGTAAAGCAAGATGGCTTGTTCTGCCTTTTCTTTGTTTTGCAGCCAATTGCTGGTGACTCCAGCAACAGCTTCAGTGCTGCAGGCATTCTACTTTTCTGACTTTTGCTGAACAAAATACTGCTAGGTGATCACTTGTGCTTTTCTTCCTGTTGTTCCACAACACAGCATTGTATAGCAGTCTCACTCCTGCTTTCCTGTTTTGAAACAAATTTCTGTGAGCCAGCTGGGTCAAAATAATGACCAGTAGTGACCAGTTTGTAGTTTTGCTTTTCTGCAAACTGTTCAAATACAGCAACCATCAAGCTGAAGCTTGTTAAGAAGTTATAACAGATATGAAGCATATAATTAAACTAAAAATTGAATGCACAGCCACAATTAATCTATAGGTCAAGAATAAATCTCATAAACTCACATAAAGAGGATATGGAGCTGTGAGTAAAAACAATTTCCTATGCAAAGTGCTCTGTGGTGAGCAAATAAGGCTTCATTTGAAAAACAAGAAGCACATCAAAGATATCTGAGTCCATCATCAACCTCTCTTCACGACAGAGACAACCCACAGGATGCTGAATTTTGGTTAACCAAGTAGGTCAAAAAAGCAACACAAGTGGGAGATTTTACAGAACACTTTGAGTTTCAAGAGATAAAGAGATCTTATGTCCCTTCAAACTGAAAAGGGAAATGGAAACGGTACCCCCATGAGGTGGTTCAGACACTACCATCATTCTGTGCTGTCTATTCCCAAGAGGATGGGATGCTTTTCCTCCTGCAAATAGCTTTTGTTATGCATCATCCTATAAGGTAATCATATTACAGAAATGAGACCACATAAGCCACAGGAAAAAAAAAAAGTTTTGTTGAAACAGAAATTACTTTGTGTAACATGGCAACTGAGAGCACATTATAGCCCTAAGCATTTGAAGTTTTCTGAGCAATGTGGGCTGACTCTTTTGGGGAAAACCACAGTTTCTGAAAATTATTTTAAACCTACATTCTAACCATGTTTGTCTTCCCCCTGCTTCCCGTTATCATTTTGCATTGGTTTTATGAAGATACCCATAGCTTAACTTGCTTCTAGTGCTGAGGTCTCAACACTCTAGAACTAGCTCCAGTTACAGACCTCTTTGGGGAGACACCTCAGTACATGGTAAGGACCCCTCATCTCTTGTTTCCTATGAAAAATAAACCTCACTTTGAGGGCTGAAGTGATACTCTTCCTTTACTCAAATTCACAGTATAAATATGTAGAAATTCAGAATTAAAGAAGATGACACAGCCCAAGCCTCCTTTGAGTCTAGAGGCTGGAATGTTAGTTAATTAAGAGTTCAAGTAGTTGGCCAAACTGTGATTCCTATACTGTATGAAGTAGTTCCCACTTTCACCCTTAGACTGAATAACTTGATGGAGACTGAGCACCAGGATAAAAAGTTTTAATTGCTTTTGAGATTAAACTAATGTTGCCAATATCAGGGGATTGTTCTGTGCATTTTAATAACACAGCTGCAAAGTTATGCTATATTGACAATCTAAACATAGTAAGGAATATATAATAAAAGGAAAACAGAGAGTAAATCTGAGCTGACAGGAGGTGACCTGTGTGAGAGCTAATCAGACCTGCAGGTCTGGACTATCTGGTGCACAGCTTGGGATTCAAAATGATGTAGTTAATGTTAGATTTTTCCAATTACATGGTTTGTGCAACACCTATAGGCCTATCCACCATCTCTAAAAAACTGTAAATCTCCTGCTCTTTTACTCATTAGGGCGCTGCTTCTAATCTTAGAAAGATGAGTTGAGTCATGTCATTTGGTTTTCGCTGGCCGGATGTACAAAAGCCCCATTAACAGCTTCCATGTGTTAGGAGCAATGATCTAATCAAAGGACCTGGCCAGCAGCTGTCATTACTTGGAGGAGACAGCTTTACTCCAGAAGATATTATGAGTATATCTGGTATAATTCTCACTGTTCTTGTATTTATCAGTTGTTCATACCTCAGTATGGTGAACTATTTCTAATCTGCCTTTTCCCATTCACGGGTAACAAAATTAATTTAATCCAACTAGCTGTATATTCCTGTTATAATGTCTTCAGTGATGAGAAATCACTGGAGAATATAAATTCAGCTGTGTATCTATATTTACACCTTGCAGATCTCATCCTAAATTTGTGGTGTGGAAGAGAAATCTACCGTCTTCCACCATCTTAGAAAGATGAATTGAGTCATGTCATTTGGCTTTCACTGGCCAGATGTACAAAAACTCCATTAAAAACCCCCACTCTGGTTTAGCTCCTAGCCAAGATCCAAAGGACATCCTGTCAGCTTAAAAACCTTCACAAAAATGTCAAATGTCTGACTAACATTACCTAATCCAAAGATTGCTTTGTCACAAGCAGAGCAGGATCCACATCTTTGCTTCATTGTTTCTTTCATGCATGAAAGGTGTAACTTTTAGCAAATAATAGTAATCTGTGGCAAGTCCTTTAAAATAAATTAATGGCCAAATTCATGACAAAAGTTCTTTTATTAAAATATCCTGTGAACAACCTTGTGCAATTAGATATTGAAGCACATGGGCAGCATGATGTCCCACTTTTGTGGCTCCTAAAAATTATCGCTGTGTTTGGGGAGGAGCCAAAAAAGAAGAGAAAGCACTGTCTGGATAATAATATTTTCATTATGTTTAATCATTTACTACTTGTATCCTTTAGGGAGTCCAAACAGGAAACTAAGTAAGCAGCATCCCTAAGGAGCCCCAGAAGGTGTCAGAACATTATGTTTTGATGACCAGGAAGCAACACATTGTGTTGTCTAAACCCCATTCTCTTCTTTTTCCTCTAAATATCTGAGTTAGAGCCTGGTTTAGGCACAGACTTATGTCATTAATAATTCATGTCCATTTTAAACCTTTTTATATTCACCTCCACTGCACTACCTTCCCACTTTTCTTTTTGTTCATATGTACAAATAGGGTATTATCTGATCTCATGCTGATTCTGTACCAGTTTATATTAAAAATAATTCTTTTTTTTCCAGAAGCCACTAGAAAAAAAAAAAAAATACATTCCCTACATTTGCTCTGCATAGTAACTTCTGGGTTCACAAAATAAAAGCATTTAAAATTTGCCACTTGTTAGAGGCAATGTGGCAGAAGAACAGACATATAAAGCCAAATTTAGAGGCCATACAACCCTTGAGACAATCTCTTGTCTCACACACGGCCAGCTGCAGGTACTTATAAAAACAGCAGTTGAGCAAGGCTAATCTAGTTTTTTCTGTGTTTGTTATACTCTCCTATTTTCCAGTAATAACATTTCAGGCATCCCATCAGCAAAAGGTCATGTCCCTATTCAGTAGCTACAAATTAACCTTCCCTTCATAGCTCTCTCTAGTCTCTATTTAAACTTCTTATCTTTCTTGCCCTTACATCCCATGGAAATGACTTGCACATTAATCATTCAACACTAGCTACACACTATGATTAAAGGAACACTGCTGCTTTTTCTTTGCCACTCAGTAATAGCTGGGTAGCCTTCACTCTGATTATGTGAGAAAGCATGAACACCTCTTCTCTTGCTCACTTTCTCCATCACCATTCGTGACTCAGAGGATCCTCTTTGCATTTCCAAGCTGAAGAGCCTTCTGGCAAAGCCATCCCACACCAGCAATCATCTGTGACACCCTTCTCTGTGCTGTATTTTGTTAGTGGTTGGAGGACTAGGATTATGTGCTCTTTCCAAGGCACCAGTGTGCTTGCTTTGGTGCAGCCACTTATTCTATGTACCTAAACCTACACTGAGTCTGGACCCTTTTAGTGCCATTCTCCATCCCTTTCCTAACAACACCAGAGAGCCCATCTGACAGACTGCTGCTCATCACTGAGCTGTTGCTTTCAGAGAAGGGGTCACAGTGATATTCATGTGAGAACACAGCTAATGAAGAGCAGCTGTTTGGACTGTGATTACTGTCTTTCAAGATACAGCTAAGGCTGGTTTTTCACAGGATTTCTATTTTTCTACACTAAATTTAAACCTATTTTATCAGACAGTTCTATGAGAAGATTTAATAAGACCCTTTCACAGCCCTTACAGTATGTTTTAATGTATTTGGGTAGCCTAAGTAATTCTGAAGTACATGCAAAGTCTGTCACTTGCCTTTTTGAGAAAAACAAATTTTAAGTACCAGCACAGAGGTCAATAGGATCCCTTTGAGAGCTCTCCTTGTAGGTCAGAAGCATGAGTGACCTGAATCTGCATAAGGCAGTATGAAATACTATAATTTTTTACTTAACAGCACTCAAATAAAATTGCAGACTAAAATACCCCTAACAGTGAGTGAGAAGGCAGATACTGCTCCCTTCTCTCCCTTGTAGATTGGGAAGGAGAAGGAGAAGGAGAAGGAGAAGGAGAAGGAGAAGGAGAAGGAGAAGAACAAGAACAAGAACAAGAACAAGAACAAGAACAAGAACAAGAACAAGAACAAGAACAAGAACAAGAACAAGAACAAGAACAAGAACAAGGAGGAGAAGGAGGAGAGGGAGGAGAGAGAAGAAGGATTGATGCTTTCTCATGTGAATTGCATTCATCTTGCAGCTGACTCATATAAATGAGCTGGGTTCGATGTTGCAAAAAGCTCCAGTTTCTCACACTGTGCCACTCTCAAGCTGTTCCTGGTCTGTGCCAGTGATGAGCAAGATATTTCAGTCTATGAATGAGGAGGCCAAGTGAGTTGTGAAAATATTGTTCTTTCTTCTTGTCTTATCAGTACAGACTGAGAGGAAATCCAAAAAGATCTCTGGCAAGCCACATACTCCAATAATATCTTGAATTTGAATATGAACTGAAGTGCAACTACCAGAGTATTATCTAAATTAGTTCAAAAAGCCTGTGGAATCTCATCACTCTAAAATCTAAAGGATTTATGAGGAAACAAAAAAATCTATTCAGACAAGAGATCAAAGCAATGGATATTTCTTTTCTTAGCATATTGGTTTGAAGAATAATTTTTTCTAAGTTTTTCACCAGAAACCTGAGTAACATCCTAGTTCCTGAAAAAAAGCCAAAATTGCAAGGATGGGAAAGATTCAATATCATGTTTCACTCACTTTGGGACAAAGAATTCAGCCTGGCTCTCTCATATCCCAGAAAAAATGATTCTTCACAGAAATTACTTTGGCCAAAATTAATTAAATTTTAAGATAAGTTTAGGTTTTAATAAATCAGTATTTTCCAGTAACTAAAGTTTTAATCAAGAAAACTCTGTTCTCAGTGAAGGAAAACTTTCTATCTTGTTTTATGAGGTTGTCTGATTAAGTAAATTCCTGTTTCTTTTTTATTTTTAAAATACTTGCAGTCAGAAAACTTTAATTTGAGCCCAGCTGTACCAGCTTACCCATTGCACTACATACATAGCAAAAATTTATCCTAACTGCTTAAGCACTGAGACCAGCTGCTTCTGTCTTTTGCAGAGCATATTGAAACTGAAAGGCCCTCTTTGTGTTTTTATAATTTATTTCATTTGACAGTGACATACAAAAGAGAAAACCTCTTCTTCCAATATTATTTGGATTACTGGGACCTTAAATGAGCCACAACAAAACCAAAGCTCTGGTTGGCAATACATAAGCCCATGTTATGGCAAGTAAAGCCTACCTGGAACAGTAATCACCTTTCCTCAAGGAAAAAAGCTTTTATTATCTTGCTTAGCTTTAGTCTTCATCTAGTAGGAACTTAACAGTCAAATATTTCAAGGGGTGGGAAGCTTCCAAGCTCACATTTATAGGAGTACAAGTCAAGTGAAATCTTGCTTTTCTGCAATCATATTGTCACATATCTCACTCATTCTCAAAATGTGCCAACAGGGCAATTCTCACTGTGCATGCAGGCTAGGAGCTTTGACGTCACTGGAAGCCCTGCCCTTAATCTGAGTGAGAAGAGGATTGTACCCCACTGTATGCCTCAAGTATCACTCATCCCTTTAAACCACATGCTCCATTGAGGTTCATTGCAGCATCTGCTCCTGTGTCATGCCAGTGACTGGGAGCAAGCTGTGCTCTCTAGTAGCTAACTGCATGTGCTAATTATTGAAACAGACCTTTAAACCCCTACTATGCAAGAACTGCATCAGCATGCTGTTTCCAGCATGAGTACTATTTGTTCTGAGCCCTTTGTGCAAGAGTTTTGGGCAAATGGATTAACTGGAAAAGGTATCTGCAAGGCTCCCTTATCTCTCTGAGAAACAGTAATTTAAAGAAGAGCTGTCACATGTCAGATTTTCTTAATGAAAATCTCCCACCCTTTCACCCCAAACTTGCTTTTTTTACTTCACTTTTGAAAGCCAGTTTCATTGCACATCTTCTCTTTGCACAGGAAAGTGCTATGTATCCCAGTGAAGCATGCGTGTCTTTCATGCAGCTTCTGCTCACAGACCTGATCTGCTTCTGACTAAACTTATTGGAGAGGATTACTTAAGAGGTTACTTACAGGGTGATGTTGATGGAAAACTGGAAAAAAAAAAAAAGAGTTTTAAATAAGTTTGAAGAGACACAGATAGATGCATATCCATATAAAGGCAAGTCAGATTCTCTTTTGCTTCATATTCTGTGAAGTACAGAAGACAGCCCTGTTCTGCTTGGGATACTAATATAGCAGAAATAATAAGTTATAATAAACTGCCAGACTAGACTGCTTGACTGCAATTACTCATGTATTATATTTTGTGCAAACTGCAGCCCACAATAATGATCCACAACTGCCTTTGGGAATCTCAGTCTCAGCTGGAAATGTGTGCACAGTTTCTACTGAAAATGTTTCCACTTATTTTCAGGAAGCTGCAGCTCTCACTCCTTACACTGAATGTTTTTCCTGACCTAACTTTTATAAGGCCCTTTCACCTCTAGGTTCAAGTTATCCACTGAGCTCATATACCCACTGAGCCCATATACCCACTGAGCCCTTAGTGGGTTCAGCAGCACTGAAGATAGGACAGTACTAAGAAAAAAAAAATGCTAAGGGTAAATCAAACAAATATGTGTACCTATACTCTGATCACGCTGCTGCCAGCCTGTCCGCCTTTTCTCCAGGCCTTGCCTCTTTCCAGAATCACAGCTTTGGGCATAACTTTCTAAACTTTCAGAATCATAGGCTGTCTCAAGTTAGCAGGAAACCATAAGGATCACTGAGTACACTCCTCGCTCCTTCCAGGACTATTTAAACCTAAATCATAGAACTAAGCATATGGACACTAAATTCTGTTTTGCTTTTGGACAGGGCTGGTTTTGTTCTGCCTGCCTGACCACATCTAGCACAGTTTGCTCTCACGGGTACTTAAATTAGGTAGTACTACCAAAGCTGTCAGGGTGGTATGTCCCTGTCTCAGCACCTTCAAAAATCATGCAGCTTCTTCAAAGCAGCATCCCAAGAGCCTTCTGAGCTGTGCTGGGAAGGGATATGTGCTTGAATGATAGGCACATTTTTGTCACCAGCAACTGGCAGACTAGGTATGAACTGAAAGGACAGCTGTGTGTAATTAGGAATACAGGCAAGCTGTACAAAATGAAGAAAGAGCCAATTAATCTCAAGCCTAACACTTAGTTTTTAGCCAAATTATTGCTGAACAATCTCTCTGAATGATATCTTATGTCACAGTTCTATTTTTTGAAGAGAAAACTTGATGAAAACTCTAGGATCTTCCCCAGCACACTTCACTGCCATCTGCATTGCTAAATTAAAAGTTGCTCTGTGCTCTCAGACCTTGTTTTTTTTTCCGTGGCTGCTGATGAGGACAGCTTCACAACACAGTTGCCAATAACTGCAAATTTCACCCAGCCTTTGACTAATCCTTACGGGAATTTCAGCCCAGTGTAACACAACATGGATGGTTGGCAACTTTGGCTAGGTGCCAAGCCACGTACTCTTAGCTGGCAATTTATGGTATGTTCAGCAAGGATGTGCAGGTAAAATGTGTGTGGAATGGGAGCAGTTTTGCTTTTCATGGAGGGTCCATCTCCTTGCAGCCTTTCAGAGGCTTCTTGCAGCCTCCCAGTCCAATGGGCCAATTGTCACATGCAGGCAAGAGCTCATGGTTTGTACTATCTTCAGCTTTAAAACCACAGGCCAACCTCCATCACTTGACCCTCTTGGAAGCATGGAGGCAAGGCGAGGAAAAGATCTTCTTCCTTATCATATTATAATTGATTTTATCCCTAGAATATAACTTGAGTTGCTTCCACCTGATTGTCAACTTTGGCATGTAAAAATCCCATAAACCAACCAAATGTGGAAGAAAAAAATGGGTAATAATTTTGTTAAAAGAATTTGCTTTACAATTAATTTTATTTGGTAACAATCTGACTAGCAATTATATTTTTTATGGTGAATAACCATTAAAAAGCTGCACAGTGGCTATGACCTTGTAGTTCTGAACTATAAATTTCAGATCTACTTTTTGGAAGACATTTTTATTTCCTTTTTAATTTCTTCCAAGGTGTATCAGTGTTTTACAGTACCTGTTACTGAAAATGCAAATGTGCTTATTTGAGACTGGTTACAAAACTACCAGAGGACAATCAGAACCCTAATTCAATAGAAAAGCCTTGAGCAACTTTCACAGGCTGCATGATCAATATGAGTGTCAATGTGAATAACCCGACCTGTTTGTTAACTAACTGCTGACGTCCAAATTCCTGCAGCCAAAATAGCTGCTTGTAAATCACCCAGAAATCAAACAGTGAAGTAAAGAAATGGCAGTGTTTCCCTGGTTAAAACAAATAACGTAGGTCAGAAGCTTAGAAAGAAAGAAAAAATAAAGAAAGAAAATGCTGAATAAAAGTTTTTAGGTTATTTTGGAAATGCAAAACCGCAAATTTAGTTATAGAGCTATATTGTTATTTGATCTGTGGATCTGGAATGTATGTTTATGCAAAATGTGTATTTGTGTCCACAGACTTAGAAAGGCAGCATGAGGAAGAGGTGTTAAGGTGAATTTTGCAGCCTGCTATTAAACGTCACTTAAGGCTTCCGGAGAAAACCTGTTGGATTTTATGGCATACTGAGCTCAAACATTCAACAAAGCATTCAGTGAAGGTCAGTTGTTGGAGTCCAGGACATCCCTCTGGCTGCCCTGGCTGTCTTGAGACCCTGGCAGGGGTCTCGGAGACCCTGGCAAGAAGTCAAAAATATCTGTGACTTCAATTTTAGCCCGTGGAAAACTGCCAACTCTGGATGAGAAATTACTAGTCACAAGGATTTTAGTAGTGTGATATTTGAACTAACACAGGGTAGAAAAGTAGAAATTTAGGATTTTTAGAATGAGGTTCAAGAGGGTACAAGATGGAGGAATTTGGGCATGTCCTAGCCTTCTTCTCCTCCTTCTTGTCATCCATGTCTTGGTGTGGTGGTGGCACTTTTCTATTGGTTTAAGGTAGAGATTCACAGTCTAACATAGATGATAGGAATTGGTGAAGAAATTGTAAACATAGACAGGTAGTTTTGAGTATATAATGTGGGAGCTGCCCATGGCTCAAGGCAGAATGTTACGGCCTCCTTGCTAGCCAGAGCTCGGCAGGTCAGAGAAAGAATGTTTAGATAAGAAGAAATAAACAACCTTGAAAGCACAATCAGAAGCATTCCAGGCTCCTTCTTTCCATTGGGCTAGGGAAGCAAAGACTCTTTTCAATCGCTCGGCTTCACCCTGACCTTAGGAACCCCGAGAGAAATCCACACTCAGCCTCAGATAATGAAAAGCAGACCTGGTATTTCTGTCAAGAGGTTAAACTACATCTCTTCCTCAAGAGAAGCAAAGGGAAAATTTGGTCTGCTGGAAGGGACTCAGCTCTTACTTGAAGATTGACTCTGGTATTTGCTCAATTAAATTTTTCTGATTAAGGAATGCTTCCAGCTTGCTCCAGGAAAAGGTCTGATGGATTACTGGGGGGAAAAAAACAATCAAAAATTTCTCTGCTTCAGTGCACACAAAGAAAAGGTTGACTCTGAAGCAGTCCATAAAACTCTGATTAAGCTGTTTGAACTACAGAGAGAAGCCTCACCTGGCACGTTAAACCACTGCATGTGTACATTTCTGCTTGCCTGAAGGGGGAGTGACTCCATAAACTCTTGCACAGGACCCTGAAGGTAAAATCTGGGATGTAGCTTGAAAGGATGTCACAAGGACATCTAATCTATGCTTTTGTCATGACATACAGCTGGTAGATCTGTAATATTCAGATGGATATTTAACATACTCATAGATATTTCTTAGTGCCCTTGTCATGGTTTAAATACTACCTGGCAATTCAGTCCCCCACAGCCACTCACTTACTTCCCCAGCCCCACTGGGATACAGAAGAAAATTGGAAGAGACAACGTGAGAAAACCTGTGGGCTGAGATAAAGACTGTTAAACAGGTAAAGCATGCCAGCAAAGCAGAACAAGAAATTCATTCCCCACTTCCACTGGCAGAGAGATGTCCAGTAATCTGCAGGAAAACCAGGCTACTTCACAGGTAATGGTGACTTGGGAAGACAAATGCCATCATCCCAAACATGTCCACCACTTCCTTCTTCTTTCACCAGCTTTATATGTTGAGTAAGATGCCATGTGATATGGGATATCTCTCTGGTCAGCAGGAGTCAGCTGTCCTGGCTGTGTCCCCTCCCAGTTTCTTGTGTATCTCCAGTCTACCCCTTCTTGGGGTGTGAGGAGGGGCAGGAAAGGCCTTGATGCTGTGTAAGCAATAGCTAAAACATCCCTGTATTCACAGCACTGCTGTTCTCACAAACCCAAAGCACAACCCCATACTAGCACAGCCCCAAACTAGTTACTTACTATGAAGAAAATTAACTCCATCCCAGCCAAAGCAGAACACAATACCCCCATCATAGTCTACTTCTGCCCTTAAACTAGAAAACCTTGCTGTAGTTTCCCTAATACAGTACATAAATATTTTCCCATGCAAAACTGAAGTAATTACTCCTTGTCTTAATCCAGTCAACACAGAAAATTACTCTTTGCTACCTTCTTGACATTTTGGAAGTCTGGTATCATTTAAGCAATATTCCTTTAGTCTTTTCTCAGCTGTTTAAATTTGTTCCAAATAAAGAATATTTTCATAAAATCTTCTTTCTGGATATCTATTCTGGATTGTCTCCAATTTATTTGCATCTTTCTCAAAATGTGATTTTGAAACTCAATGAATTTTCAGTGCCAGATAAGGTCTTCCCAATAAAGATAGAGTTGAATAAGTACCTCTCATGCTATATGAACAAGAACCCTGTTACTATATGCAATGCAAATTGGCTTTGTTGCAACTACTTTGCATTATTTGCCAACTCTATTTCCAAGTGATTTTGTTTTCCATATGCCTGGTAGAGCTGCTATTGCCTAATCAATTCCCTAATTGACACTAATTTTTTTCCTGTTTTTTTTTTTCTTTCTTGGATTTATAGTCACATAACATCACTCCAACATACCAAACCCACTTTGACCTTTGTGGTTTGTCTTCAGTGCTTCCACCCTTTCCCACTACCATTTGAAGTATAAATTCATTAATCTATTCCTTAATCCATCACGTACATTGTTAACCTAAATTACTGGATTTGGTAAAGTCAAACCATTTACAGGAATTAAATTTGCAACATTGCCTCGAAATAGCCCTCATTTCACAGAAATCCATTTTTAACTCCTCCATGAGCAGAATTTGCTGTCTGAGCATCCTTTACATTCCCATCATCTCCATCATGTTTTCCAAGCTTACTTATGGCATTCCTCAAAACCCTTACTAAATCCCAGATAATAAATTACTGCCCCCTCTAAGCTGTTATCCTGCAAAAGAGGAAACAGAACTGAAAAGGCATGTTTTGCTCTTGGCAAATGAACCTTGTTTTTAATCAGCTTTTTATCTCCTACTTGCATTCTTGTTCCATAGATACTCTTAGAAATGACTTCTAAAGATACCCTCCTACCTCTCTGCCTTAATTCAATTCAGCACTTCCTTCCTTTATTTGGAACACTATTGTTTTGTAGTCTCCTGTAACTCATATTATTATGTGACTTCTGTCTGAATTTAATTTCAAAGAGATCTAATTACTGTCACTTATCTATTAACTTCCTCTGCCTCTGCAATAAGAAGTTGCCACTAACACATTCCAAGAACTTGCTGAATCACTTGTGTCCTCTTTTGTTTCTTTCCCAACAGATATTTAAATAGTTCAGGTCTCCAGTTCTGGCAAATCCTTAACTTTGTCTTGACCACAAGACAATTTTATGCCACTTTTTATTTTTTGCCTGAGAGCATCAAAGTAGTCTGTCTTCCATCTTTCTCTGGACTTCAAAAGAGTCATATACAATCAAACTGTGCAGCCAAAAACCTCTCATGACTTTTTTTAACCTCTCCCATACCTTTGTAAATCAGCATGCTAATATAATCTAGCTATGATATTAACTGGCCAGATTGCAACAAAGTATCTTACACTATATTGTGAAAAATAAATTACATAAAGGATTATAAGAAACTTCAGAATAGTTGTTGTGGGTTTATAGCATATATATATATATAAAAGAAATTCAGAAAAAATATATATTTATTTGAAGTAATGGAAGATCAAATCTTTGTTTTAAAATGGATATTAACTACTATATACTTTTTTAATTTTTATGTTGAAAGACTTTTCTCATGTGGAACATCTTTACTTCTCTGACACAACCTGTGAGCAGGAAATTAACTAACACAAAGTATTTGTCACATTTCTTCAATTTTCTCTAATGGTGTTATTACGTATCAGGAATAACATAAATTAATCTGGACCACAAGTTACATGAGACCAGAAAAATCTTTCTCATCCACAAGAATGCAATTAGCCTACTACCCATTTGGAAGGACATCTGAGGCTTTGCTAGGGAATAAAAAGGAATATGGAAGAGCCAGCAGCTGCTGTCAGAACTGCCAAAACCATCAGTCTCAGTACAAAGGAAGTTCTTACGGTAAGCAAGGACCAACAGATTTGCATAAGGGGCTCTCTAAAGAATTTCAAATACAAGAATTGTACAAGTGGATCAACAGCCATGGCTATAAATAAATAGGTCTCTGAATTCATAAAACACAAAATGCTAGCAGACA
Source organism: Taeniopygia guttata (assembly GCF_048771995.1). NCBI lineage: Eukaryota > Metazoa > Chordata > Aves > Passeriformes > Estrildidae > Taeniopygia > Taeniopygia guttata. Next base: position 86,382,355 of record NC_133024.1, on the reverse strand, counting down.
GAACTAGGCACAATTAGTATACTTCTTCATATGAAGGACTGCGGAAGGAGACCTAAGAAGGGCTAACCCTTCTTTATCCTTCCCAAATCATTCTACTTCCAGAGAGGCAGAACCACAATGCATTCCAGGAAACAGAGAAAAACAGGCCAGGGGAAATGGACACAGTCAAGGCTGGGGAGCTGAACTCCCTGCTTGCTGGGATGAACCTGCCTCCTACAATAGCCACTCATCAGAAGCAGCAAACCATGCCAGTCACTGGAGCAGATAGTCGCACCCTGTCCTTGACCCTGGCTTTTTCAGGCAGAAGCAGCCTGGCACACTGCACCACTTTTCTGGGATAGAACTTCAGCTTTCTTACTCTAAAATAGCACCTTAGATCTAGTCTTTCCCAGGGCACCTATGGCTGTGTCAAAGCCCGGATTTTCAGGCTGCCCTTGGTGCCAATGTGTCTCTGTAGAAGTCAGCAGACAATTAGCACAGCTTTAACTGCACATCTTTTCTGTAACAGTGCTTCTGTGCATGTATCAGCATCCAACTGTAGATACTTATGAAATTTTCAGGCCATATTGAATTAGACCTGGAGGGTTAGAAATGCTAGAAATTAGGAGGTGGAGTTATTGTTGTTGTCTTGGATCTATAGACCAAGGTGCAGGATGTGCAGAATTTAGACATGCTGCAAGATCAGGGAGACAATGTTCACATTTAAAGAAAATTATGGTGTTTCAGTCCATAGGTCTGGTTGGCCTAGTTCAAATCAGAATGGAGAAGGGCAGATGATCTCTGTCTTAAGAGGTGCATGAGAAAACATATTTCAAAGCAAAACACAATCTCTCCACTTTGTATGTGCAGAGAGAGACATGCTGTATGCGCTGTGTGAAAGGATGCAAGTTAAGATGCCAAGTGCTTAATAGTTTCTGAAAAAGAAACAGCTCAAGAGCCCAATGGCCTTCAGAATTTGCTTATGTCTTTGCAGGAAAAACGTGGGCTTGCTCCCAGACATGAAAGGAAAAGTACTTCCCTATGGGAACCAAGGAACTAATTTCCAATTTAACCAGTCATCAGCTGGCAGATGTTTGTGGAAAAGCTTTCCTTCACAACTGGAGCCAGGAAAGCAGTACAGAGATACTGAGTAAGAACATATGACACAATTTCACATTCTGTCTTCTCATAGCCAAATTGCAAAAGACAGTGTGCCCAAAAACAGGAAGGAGAGATGCAAAGAACATCAGGGTGGAGGCTGAGACTCGATGCAGTCAGAAGTGGACCAAGGAGAGTGGTTGAAGGGTCAGGATCACTGGAAGAAGTAGTCATTCAAGAGCCAAACAGTAGAAATAACATCATAATCCCTAATTTTGAATGACAGTATTTTTCTGTGTCCACTTACTACAAACATGTCACACACTGCAGTACTATTTCTCTAACTGACATAATCCATTCCTTTGACATACAAGATACTTTATATTTTTTTTCTGCCTTGGAGAGCACAGAATGCCCCAAACCATGGAAAATAATCAGGCCTATACCATACAGGAGGTTGTTCATGGGAGTATTCTTTTCTTAATCACTGTATAGGCTGGAAGCTAGAAAGGGATGAAGCAGGGTTTGGAGTAAAACAGAAGGATTTTTTTAAAGGATGTGAACGTTTCCTTTGAAAATAAGATTTCAGCCTTAGCTCTGCCACAAAGCTCCCATGGAATGATAAGAAGTCACTTAAACCATATTTGGGTGATTATTCCATCCTTTGACAACCAGCTGGTTGTTTACAATATATAAATTATATATTACAAATGTTGCAGCAAAGAATCTTTGAATTTACTGGTCAAACAAGATTAGTTGTATGTATTACTAAGTTATTAATGGTTGTTAATGTCCCTGATAAAGACACTGCAGATAAGCAATAGTTTAGAATACCTTAAAAAAGCTTTCTGAAGGTGTTTTTCTTTCTTCTACTGTAATAGAAAAATAAAAAAAAAAATTAATAAATTTCATCTAGGTTTCATCAACATTAGGAGAACTGTTGGACACCTTGTTTCTTTCCTTCCATCCTGCTTGTGTGTGTATTCAGTGTGAGGTATAGGAGCACAGAGCCCATAGAGCAAACATAGCTTTGAAAAACAGCATTTGAGACCCTGCCTTTAAACTATGGAGAGCCACAAGTTCCAGAGAAAGGATACAGGAGACCAGAGCTTTTGTGGTGTTCTGAAATGCTGCTCTCTGGGGCTTTTAAGCCAGCAACAAAGTTCCAGTTCATTGTCATTTTATTTTCAAGAATGTGTTAAGCTATTTAATAGTAAGTTGCAAAAGCCTATAATACTTCATAGTGATGAATATGTCCCTCAGGCTAATGACATGCTGAGCTAAAATATCCAAGTTCTTCTGTTGTGTTTAGTCTAATTTTGCTATGTCCATGAATAAAAAAGTAGGCAAAGTCAATGACTTTTGAATGCAAGAGGTCAACAGGTGAACAAACAAATCACATGCAACAAAAATTAATTGTGCTAAATTCAAAATTGCCCCTTTCTTCAAAACAAACCTGCACACATTAACTCGCCATCCTAAAAGCACAATCTCAGACCAAATGAAAAAAGCTCAGTGATGTTAGTCAGTACTTACCAACCTACTGTGTGTCATTAGGAGTCTGGCATTTATTTTCATGATCTAAATTTAGCTGTCTTACATGAATTCGTAGTCATCAGTCTTCCAGTGTTTTAATGACATGAGAAATGTAGGAGATTGAAAATACATTTTTATCAACATCTGCATTTAAAATTAATCCATTACAAATGCCTTGGCTCACATTATTTTATTGTAGTACACAAATACTTTTTGAACTCTGAGCTCATAGATTAGAACTTTACTCAGCTCACATGGAAAGGCTGAATGACAGCATAAGACCACAAGCATCCATGGGCTGGTGACATATTTCTGTTGGTGCCAAAAAAAATAATTATATGTCCAGTTTTAATTTAGATACATAGCAAGGAGCTGAAGGCTCCTACGTCATGAGCTAATCTGAACTGGTCCAGCTCCAAGGAAAACATCCCAGGAACTAAACTCAAAGCAGCTGCATCTAAACACTCACACAGGAAGAAGAATAACCAGACCTGAAGCACTCTGTCGGCTGGACATTACCTGGGACTTTGCTGGCCAAAGAAAATATCCTGAAATTGAGTATAGTGCCACAGAGGTAGAGATGTGCCACTGGTATAACTGAGACAGGGTCTGGAGGCTAGGCAGGGTGCCCTGAGGAAGAGAAGAAGCAGGAGGACTACCACTCACATGTCAGCTGCACCAAGACTCATCTCTTTCCTCTCCCTCTCACCCCACCATCCTGATGGGGCTCATTGTACAGTTGGCCCTCTTGCACCTACTTTCCTCAAATATATGCTACAAACATAATAAATGAAACAGAGATGAAAAAAAGGAAATTCTGAAACTGAAACTAGAGAAATCTAGGAACAAGGATATTCTCTGAAAATTAACTTCTGCTCATGCAGACAAGCTGTGGCATGCTCAGACCTCCTCAAAGTATTGCATCATAATAATTAGTTTATTTGTTTTCAAGAATAATAAGATTTAAGTTATGATCCATTTTTAAAATTCATTGTAAAATGAGGATTTAATTAGTTTTCTTAATCAAAAAGAAACAGAATGAAAGCAAATGTTAAATATCTCAAGAAAAGACAGTTGGTGACTGGCATATACAGTCTCAGACTGCCTCTGCACAATCACTGTGTCCAATACTGGGTAGACAATGAAAAACTTTAGTTACTGATTTAAGAGAGATTAGGGATTGCATTTGGGTAAATCAATACTCCTCTTTTATAATGAAGGTTTAAAGAAACCATTGTACAGGAACAGGCAAAAATCCTGACATGTAATCCCATAAACCATACAATACTTCTGACAAGCCTCCAGCAGTCATGGTTTGACAGCTGGTTTCTGTGTTTTAAAGCAGTCTTCTAGGGATGGAAGTTGGATAACACTGCCACATATCATTACTGCACTCTTTTCTCCTTGGCTCCAGTGACCTGACATTCACAGCAGAGACATCACTCCTGCTGCTTGCTTGCAGTCTATGAGACCTGCTGGCCTGAGCCAGGAAGCTCCTGGGACTCTCGCTGGGGTGCCATTGCTCCATCTTGGTTCCCAGTGCATGGCCAAAAGTGAATGCCACAGAAGCAGCCATTGAACAGTAAAATAAAATAAACAAACAGAAAGTTGCATTTAAGAGAATGAGTGGAAAACGACATAATAGCATTTAAGGACTTCCTTCTCCTCCTCTTTGCATAACAGAGACACATAAAAGGCCATATGAAGAGTTAAATTATCTCTTAAATAATGGTTTTGTTTAGAGACTGGATCACTCCACCATTAAAGCCAAGTCTCATTAAGGGCTATTTTCCAGGGGCAACTGGCACCTCCTGGCAGATTTTAAAAGACTGGAACTTTAGACATGTCTACCAAAACATATCCAGCAATTGTGTTCAGTTTTTAATTCTTTTGATCTGCCAGCCCTTACAAGCTAGTAAGGACAGTAATTATGAGCAAGGCAGATTTAACTGAGGAAATAATAATAACACAGTAATTAAACTCTTAGATGGCATTTTTTATCTTCAGCAGTCCAGCCTTTTCCAATGGAGGTAAAGAACACAAAGCCAGAGGACATGATTCAGCCTTGCAGCAGGACCTCCTGCTGTCACACACATCAAATCCTATTCATAGCTGTACCCAGCTCTAGGTTTGAAGTAATTTATTTTCCTACCATTACTCCTGCTGAGATGCTCTTTCAGGACCTCACTGCTGCAGTGACTAGAGGCATCTAAATTTTGGTTATACATTTCTTATTCCAGTCTTATTATGCAGCCTCTTTCATTAGTGGAAATAAATACATGCCCTTACTTTTTACTCTCCCTTTGGATGAATTTATGGGCAGTTATCATGGCCTGTCATTGCCTTTCCAGGCAGAAGATAAGCTCGAATTGTTTATTCTCACAAGTTCTCCATTCCCCCACACTCTTCCGCCCATGTTTATGTTCTCCTATGCAATCTATATTTCCTAAATGGCACTACTCAATATGGTGGTAGTAATAATCATCATCAATGAGACAGTAGTAATCATAGTCATCTTATATGTATCATCAACATCTTATATGTTCTTTCCTATTAAAAAGCAATCAGTCACAGAATTCTGCCACTCTTAGGTGGAGAAGTGAATCTCAGTTCTTTTTCTACCACGCTTCTTCCTGCATTTTACTGGCTTAGATTCATCTGAAAAACTACCTATCAACTGCAATCAAAGGCAGGGCACTTGTTTCTTCCCTGAGCTGATAGGTCTTGTCTCCTCACAAGAAGGGGACCTGCAAGAAAGCTGGAGAGGGACTGTTTACAAGACCATGTAGTGATAGGACAAGGGAGAATGGCTTTAAACAGAAAGAGTTTAGAGTTAGATTAGGTAGTAGGAAGAAATTTGTCATTGTGAGCGTTGTGAGGCACTGTAATAGGTTGCACAGAGAAACTGTGGGTGCCCCAGCCCTGAAAGTGTTCAAAGCCAGGTTGGATGGGGCTTTGAGTAATCTCCTATTGGAAAGTGTCCCTGCCCATGGCAGGAGGATTGGAATTAGATGATCTTTGAGGTCCCTTCCAACCTGAATCATTCTACAATTTAATGATAAGAAGGAGGACCAAGTTTCCAGCATTCACAGGCTAGCACAGTAATGATGATGAGACCAAAGAAACCACTGTGTCTTGCCCACACCCTCCTCTGGAGTGTTCTCAAACCAGTTGAAAGATCGGCCATGGTAAGGCCCAGTCGAAGCAAAAAGTGTGGTAGTAACATACTGAGGGTACATGTAATCACACCCTTTAATTAATTTGTTCTGCAATGTCTCCAACTTGAAAGCCACAAGTCACTTGAGAGTCTTTTTTGCAAGTAAACAAACAATATCAACTACTTCCAGTCATAGCCTGGCCTCTTAGCACTTATGATGAAGGACATTTGGGAGCCAAAGCAAGCAAACATTATGATTCATTTATCCCACAGCTTAGCAGATGGATAAACGAAACCTTTATAACCAAGGCAGAACAGGACCTCTACAGCTTTAAATGAATAGCACCATTTAAGCCTCGTGAGAGAGAAACACTGGCAATGCTTCATTATCCACAAAGGAATCAAGATGTGCATTTCTATGACATTCACGTACATGTAAGTAGAGTTCCTGGGGCACAACTCAAAAGATGACAAACTAGAAAAACAGTGAGAAAGAGAGGACCGTCACTTATTATCAGGACTGAAATACTGACCTTTTCAACACAAAGGAGTTTGCTGTTTACACATGAAGTCATTGTCAGGTTCGGGGACAATTTAGACTGGGGCAAAAACTTAAAATGGATAGAAGGAACAAACAACTATAAAAGCCAAACTTCACTTTGCAGTTAAAGATTCAGAAATTGATGCATTTCCCAAGCTCTAACAAGTGAGCTTGGTTCTACATAATTATTATTATTATTATTAGTGCCTTGCTGAAGAATTTCAGGAAGATAATATGCTCTTCTTGAAAACTGACTGGAGTTCTATTTCAGTTGCTTTATTAAGCTTTTACATTGTGTATACTAAGTATAGACTGGTAGAGACTGTAGTTTCCAGTGCAATGAACACACTAAAGCAGAATATATATACACATATATGTATATAAGTGGTTTTCTTATCAATGACATGAGTTTGTCCACTCATGTGGACAAAAAAAACAAAGCAAGCTAGTTTTATGATATTTCCTTTCCTAGATAACTGTTTTTGCCATTTTTCTGCTGTACCCAGCAGAGCCAGGAAGGAGCAGGCACACACTGTCTGCCATGGGAGCTGAGAGCTGTGGAAAGGGTGACAGGCCCCAGCGCACCTGCAGTCACTCAGCAAACTTCCTCCTGGTCCCAACAGGGATCTCTGTACTTCAGCTATGCACACACAGGACAGCTCTTTCTTTTCTTCCTGTAATAGCTGTGGCACTTCATGACCACACAATCTGTGAGTCACAAATGTTTTTCCAAGGCACCAACTAGATATTTTCAGCCTCCCTCTTATGCTGGATTCCACAATCTATACCTTTGGGCCTGCCACCCAGCTTCTTACAGTATTTTCATTTAGTGCAAACCTGTGCTTGCTCTGCACAGAGCTGCCAGCATTAAAGTAATTTCCCAAGAAAGCCCAGCAGCTTTGACTACATCACAGGGTGTCCCTGAGTTTTAGACTGATTCTTTTTGTAACCTTTCTGATAACCCAAAATTCTGATAAACCAGTCATTCCTGTATCTATGAATCCATGCAGAATAGGTTCATCTCACTTTGTCTTAAACTGGTGGAAAAAAGACAGACACCTTTGAGATGCAACTCATCCCATTTATTTTAGAGAGAAGTCTTTCTCCACTGAGTGGAGAGGAAACATCAGTGGCTATCTTGGATTACCGGTATTCCTTTAGGCTTTGTGAAGGCTGGATGAGCGGTATGCCACCCTAGGCTATCCTTTACAGCTGCAAGGTTATGGATAGAGAGTTCTAAACTCCAAAACATAAGAATTATGTTCTACTTTTTTTTGCCCTGCTGGACCTGTTGCTTTCAGACTTGAGGCAAAATAAACATAAACACTTTAATTAGCTGTTCATACCTAAAACACTATTCCTGGCAATTCCAAAACACTCATCCTCCTGTATGCATGCCTCCCCAGCTACTAGAATTAAAAATTTAACTTTCTTGTCTTGATCAGTGAAGATCAACTGTATGTGCAGGTCAGCCCTTGTTTTCACTCACTCCCACATTTATTTAAGAGTTTTGTTTGGGAACCAGCAGATGAAATTATTTGGTGCTCTTCACATTATATTTAGGTTTGGTTTGAGTGCTACTCTGGTCAAACATTAGTTATGCTGCCTATTTAGATGGATAAATAACATCAAGACCACATACACTGAAAACTAGAAAATAGTTGTTAACTCAATTCGTGTTTCCTGAAATCAACTTCTGCACAAAAAGCCTCTGTCCTGGATGCTAATTCATGCCAAGACCATAGTACATCAGTCTTTTCCCCTCTGTAGGTGTGCCTCTGAAGTTGTTGCAGATAGATTAGCTCTCTGGAAAATGCTATAAACCAACACAGTCCCAGGAACAAGGTGACCTTGTCCTCATTACATCCATTATTTTTCCAAAGAGAAACATTGTGGTGCAGAGCCCTGAATCTTTGATATGATGTTTCCTAATACTGTACTTCTTTTCAGGTTAGGAAAAGAGCTGTCATCCTCAAAGAGACATCTCATATGTCACATGTCTTTCCACTCAACTCACACACCAGCATTTTGGTTTGGGTTATTTGTTTACCATTTTTCCACATAACATTTTCAAAACTTAAATAAACTATGTTGCCCTTGTGTATAATGATACAGATCAGTGTAAAATATTTGCGTTATGTAGGTCACCTGTTCAAATCTATCTGTAAAATATTTACATTTTGTAGTACCTGAAGACATTTATTTATGAGGAAAGCCTTCAGAATATTATACAGACGGAGTTATCTCTGGGGAAGGGATATTCTGAGACAGTCTATTTAAGCAGAGTGTAATCCAAATAGTGAACAAAATTAGTTTTTCTGTGGAGAAGTTCATAGATATACAGTTGCTGTGACAACTGCATTTGGCTCTGAAAAGGGAAAACAAATGGCTCTTTGTAGATTCAAGTAAAATAAATTTAGTGTGGTTGCATAGAAAAATAGTTTTTTTCCCTCTAGTGTCAAATAGCCCTTCTGTAGCAAGCTTCCTTAGCTTCTCGTTTTAGACTTCAGGGGTTTCTTATCCCTTTTTTGAAAAAACAGTATATCTATTGGAATTACAAAGGGTGAGAGCACCTCCCTTTCCCTACCCTTCCCATATCCAGAGCATGACTTTGTGTTCCAAAATTCTACAGATTGCACCCTAGTTGCAAAATAATAGAACCAGATTTCCTGCATCTAAGTAGCATAAAAATGCAAACTTATATTCTTAACTTCATCAGATCATAGAAGACTGAGAAAAGTGGGAAAGAGCTGTTATTATTGGTCTGTTGGGAATGCAGTATATCAGGTCTGAAATGCTTGCTGTGTCTGATGTGAGAGATAGCCAGGGTGATTTTTTGTTCTGTTGACAGTCGGAGAACCAAGTAGATTTTACACCTTTGGTATTGTATATCCTTTATCAGCTCTCCGCTTCCACCACTTGTGCATGCACATCCCTCCCACGATCAAACAGGCCAGTGCAACAGGAATCATTGCAATGTGCCAGGACAGACCAACAGCTGGAAAAGTAAACAAATTAAGTGTTAGAAAAACAGAAAAAAAACAATGAACTCCCAGGAACATAGTTATCTACACTCATGTTGGAAGAGGAGAAATTACAATAAAAAGGATGTCTGCAAGTTCACCTTCCAGCAGGGCTTATCACCTTTGAAATGAAGAGATCTATTGATTGGGCATTCTGGAAAATGTGTTCATGAAGATAGAAGGAAGGATTGGAAAACCACAGAGAGTGAGAATTTAAAGTTCCATCTTTTGCATACACCCAATTTTCTGAACCCCTGATCAGAGCAGCTGTGTGCTTTCTATCTTAGTTTGTTAAAAGCACAGACATTCCAAGCAGGAAATCCAAGCACTGTATGGGGCGGGAATACTTAACAATTAGTCCGCCCTCGAGTTATGTTAATAATTTTTTCCTACAGAGCAGCTTATAAATTAGTAACAATCAACCCAAGACTCAGAACTTCTTCCTAAATGCAGCTAATTTCCAATGCCATTGTCTGTCTAGACCATTCTGGATTGTTCCAATGTGTACTGCTTATTCTGTAGTTATTCCTTTGTAGCTCATGGAAGACAAGGGCAGCACATGATCCAGCAAAATGAGTACCAATCTCTTATAGGGTGCTGGAGTGAGTCATAACTGATAATGAAGTCTCAAAGGGTTCATGTGCCTTTCAAAGACAGTGTGAGCAAGCTTTGGTGATTCACCAATGTCATGCAAAGAAACAATTAGCATTGCTTCACGTTGTTTATACAGCTGGTTCTTGGCCAATGGTTTATCACACTGCAACATTAATTGTGCTGAGTTTAGGTCTTCTCTTCCCATCACTAGGAGCCAAAATAACAACACCCATCATAATTTACACTTCTTGTTATTTTGGCAGTAGTCTGCACATGAGGAAAAGAAACACTAATCATTTATTCTGTAATTGTCTTTTTTTTTCTCTACTTGAAGAACTGGAAGAGATTTGGCCTTGCTGCAAAGACAGTCTGCCAGTAGTCTCACTGGAATACTTATTTCACAAAGTGTATCTAAATTGGAGTTTTAGCTTTTATCCAATAAACAGATATACCAGCACAGACAGATCCTTATCCCTGCATAAAAGGCAGTAAATTACCTACAGAAGGTGCATTTTGTGAATAGGCTGTATCAAAGACTATAGGTGAAAGAGGCAATCAGATTTTCCTCAGGCAGTAACTCTAGCCTCTTACAGCATAAACAGGATCAGATGATAATTTAGCATTACAATAATAATAAAAATTATCAAAAATAAGCATAAAAATAACTACCTTCCTGCTTGACTCTTGTTGGCAGTTCTTGGTATCCATATCTGTTCTGGGCCAGACAGGTGAAGTCTGTGTAAAAGTCCACTTCTTCAACAGAATCAAAAATCAGTGGTACTTCAATGAAGTTCTCACCATTTTCTACAATTTCTCTGGAAGAATAAGAAAGATTTAATGTTAAGTATTTTAATAAGATAGCTTTTCTCTATTTGATGTGTTCATTATAACAGCACATTGCAAGAAAATGCATTGGATATTGGTTTATTTCTGAACCAGCCCCTCAGCATTCAAGGATGCCCGCTGTCTTCAGCCCAGTTGTGCTAATTACTTGAGTCCCAGTGGGCACCCATCCTTCCTATCACCTATCCTGATGTTTTTGGAGTCTAGAGGAAAAAAAAGACCTGGATTTGTCTTGGAAAAATAAAGAAAAGGGAGGGGAAAAAGGCAAGAGGAATTCTGTGTATCTCTGATACATTAGCATTGTGCAAGGACCTAATTCCTTCTCTCTGCCCACCTGAAGTTAATTCTTACAATCAGCTGGAAGAGGACATATGGAGCACATAACCCTGCAAATGTTCTCTGAGAAAGCTGAACCACCATTTCTATCACATACTCAAAGCCAGTAGCTCAATATAAGAAACTGTGCAAGAAGTTTCCAGCTAATTTCAACATGGTTATTTTAGTAGTACCACTATTTGAAAGTGTTTTTTTAGCTGGAGTCAAACATTGTCCCTTAACATTTTAGTCATTACCAGAGCAGTTGTCCATTATGTGCCTGCATTGCACAGCAGCAATCCCTGGGTGCTCCTCTCAGGAGCTCTTCACCAGAGATTTCTGCAGGGAATTTGTTTTCCTAGTGGCATTTGAGCTGTTTTGTCATGCTGCCATAATGAGGGCTTCCAGCAGAACTGGGGTGTCTCACACACTGTGGGTCCTGCAGGAACCTCATCTGTCACTATCAGTGTGCTTGTGCAATTGTATGATAATATATAACAGCAATAATGATAGTAGTAGGCATAACAAAAAATAAATTTTAAAGTCTAAGTAATAAAGTATAGCTCTATTCTAAAGCCTGCAGAGACTATACCTGCAGTACATTTTTATGGTTCCTGGCCACAAGTTCAATGCATTTTCACTTATCCGTATAAACAAGATCAATTTCTCCAGTCATGCTGTGGGGAATGGGAAAACACCTAAAGGCCTGGGCATTCAGCTGAGTTCTTATGTAACCTCTGGCTGCAGCATGGCCAGGCTGTTATCTGGCACTGGTGGCCACAGAGTGACAAAACCATCTCACATCCATAAGAGTTAAAAACTCTTGTCCCTCAAAATACAGATGTTACACCCCCAAACTCTGTTGGAAATGGCCCCTAGTCCATGCTAAACCTTAATCAATAGCCAGAAGCCCTTTGGGAAGGTGCTAGCTGATGTGTGACCAGTTTAGCAAGTAACAGCAGAGGCAATGGCATCCCAGAGCCAAGGAACCTTCTAGGGTCTGTCCATCAGTACAGGCAGAGCCACCAGGCAAGGGTAATGATCTGTTTTGGAACTCCAAGCTTCATGAAACAAGAAACTAAACAAGCTGATTTGGTACTCAGTGAAGAGACTTCAGTCAGAAAGTTTTGTTCACATTTACAAAAACAGTAGAGATATGCCCAGATGAAGTGAGTTACTCAGGTAACTCATCAGAGGTACAGAAAGTAGGTATCCTTCCCTTTCCTAGTGGGAAAAGCCTTGAGGTATATAGCTATGAGGCAGCTGAGAGAAGGCTCGTCAAGGCTGGGGCACACTATGAATCAGTGCAAGAGGATCCTGTTTCTCTCTCCCACCAGCATTCCCTTCAGCACTACCCTAACATCTGTTCTAGCACTCAGCAGGTGTCTGTGTGAGACAGTTTAACTCACTAATGTAGAAAAGAACAAGTTTAGGGGGGGAAAAAGTGTTATTTAGAAAACAAAACAAAAACCATCAAACCACTAGATAATTTTCTGTTGTCTCAGTGTATTCTGAGAACCTCATGAGTCTCAGGGAGAGAACACTGCCACTTGCTGGCATGGGGTAAGGAGAGTGGTAAGAGAAGCTCTGGGAAGGATCAAGTCTCCTTGCTTTCCACTGCAGTCAGCCCTTACAACAGCTCAGCTGCTCATGAAAATGTGCTTAAAGATTGTCTCAAAGTTGGCTCATTTGCAAAATGCGTGCACAAAAACCAGAGATAAAGCATTTATTTCATTAGCTGGTTGGACTTGGGGGTTTATTTGCCTGCCTGCCCATTTTTTTCCTCAGCTCTCATCTTCACTTCAGATCTGTCCATTTCCCATTTCATTACCTGGCACTCAGCTGCACTGAGAGCCCCTGTAGCACTGCAGGTTAGAACAATAAGCACAAGGAAGCACTTTCAGGCAGACTTACTGTCGTTCCCCCTCTGTAACTCTGCTTTGTTTATAAACCACGTCAACGCTGCTGTCATTTGCCAGCCATTCTACATCAGTTTGGAAATGGCTGCTCAGCCCAACAAACACTTTGCAGGGGAGAGTCATCTTGGAGCCTGTCAAAAAAAAAAAAAAAAAAAAAAAAAAAATGAAAAACAATTTAGACACATATGAAGAACTACTCTTTCTTTTGTTGAAAACCAACAACTCCAGTGGGAGATCCCACACACGTCAAGAACCACTACTTTCAAAACTGAAGTTAATATCCAGATTGCTTTTGATCCCCTGCTCCTTGGCAGCAAGACCCTTCAGTGTGGCAGTCCTTCCCGCTGCCAACCAAATAATTTCCCTATTGCAACACCTACCAGCCCTTGCACTAAACACATTCCCCAGAGGCAAGGCTGTGTCCCCATGGCCTTGCCCCTTCTGACATCGTGCAGCCCAAAGGGCACTGTGTGATTTACCCTTCTGCAGCAGCTGCATTAACCAGCAGCACAGCTTCAGAGATGCTGTGGGTGAGGACATTCAGCTGAAGGTTGGACTTCCAGGGATAAAGTGATTTTGCAGAATTTCTGAGATTTTTAACTGCTATAATTACTGTAACTCAGGAATAAGGCGATTTCAGACTGATGTGTATCTATATTATATGGCAGTATATCTATAAACCCAGAAGACAGCACCTGGTTGTAGACATCAAAAAGCAAAGAATACCCCAGAACCAATCCTCAACTAATATAATTGACATCAAGAACCTACAACAATTTATACCAACAAATCACACAATAAGAGGACCTGCTCTAGTTTTTCTTTGATTAACATGATTGGGCCTTACCAAGAGCAGCTGATGTTGTCTTTTGGGCTGGATACACAATTATCGGGATAATTCTCTTCTCTTGCTCTTGGCAGAAAAAGAGAACAGAGTCAGTGCTAAGACAAGAGAAAATGTGGGCATGGCCTCAGAACCAGAAACACGCCACTTCACCCAACACCTCTCCCAGAAAAGATTTGATTGCTAAAGTGGCCGAAAGCAGAGATACCGCCGCTGCATGCCGGGGCCCCGCGGCTGTGGGGACGGGCGGGACCTGCTCCCAGCGGGCCTCAGGGACGGCGGGAGCGACGCGCGGCACGGGCGGCCCCTGCTGGCCGCTCTGCGCAGCAGCGCCCCGGCCGCCTCCGTGCCCGCTCCGTGACATCCGGCCCCGCTCCGTGACACCCGGCCCCGCTCCGTGACTCGGCGGCCCGGCCCCGCTCCGTGACACCGAGCCCCGCTCCGTGACACCCAGCCCCGCTCCGTGACACGGCGGCCCGGCCCCGCTCCGTGACTCCCGGCCCCGCTCCGTGACTCGGCGGCCCGGCCCCGCTCCGTGACACGGCGGCCCGGCCCCGCTCCGTGACACCGGGCCCCGCTCCGTGACACCCGGCCCCGCTCCGTGACACCCGGCCCCACTCCGTGACACGGCGGCCCGGCCCCACTCTGTGACACCGGGCCCCGCTCCATGACATCGGGCCCCGCTCCGTGACACCCGGCCCCGCTCCGTGACTCGGCGGCCCGGCCCCGCTCCGTGACACCCGGCCCCGCTCCGTGACACGGCGGCCCGTCTCCGCCCCGGGCCGCCGCCGAATGGCTCCGAGCTCACCGAAGGCCTCGGCAGTGATACGCCGCCTCCTGCCCCAGGACATCAATTGTTCGTTTAACAAGCGCAGGTACCTGCAGGAGGGAGCCCCGTTCTGCCAGGGGTGCTGCGGGAGCCCCTTCAGGGCCAGGACAAGCACTCCCTTGGCATGAAAGGCTGAGCATGAGCTCCTCTCAAGAATTTTATTAGCGAAGAAGAGGTTTTCTTACGTGCTGTGATGTTTTAATGTATCCGTCATTGAATCATGGAACCACAGAATTGTTTGGGTTGGAAGGAACCTTAAATGTTCCTAAAACCTTTCCGAAAAGGTTCCTAGGACTACTGGTTCCAACCCTCCTGCCATGGGCATGGACACTTTCCACTAGACCAGGTTGCTCAAATTCCCATCCAACCTAGCCTTGAGCACTTCCAGGGAGGGAGGTGGGGGCATCCACAACTTATGTGGGCAACCTATGCCAGTGCCTCACTACCCTCAGAGTAGAAAACTTCCTCCTAATAGCTATTTTCAACCTGCCCTCTTTCGGTCTGAAGCCATTCACCCTTGTCCTGTCACTTCATGCTCTTTTAAGAAGCCCCTCTCCTATTTCTCTTATAAGCCCTCGTCATGTACTGGTAGCCCACAATTCGGTCACACCGAAGCCTTCTATTTTCCAGGCTGAATAAACCAAATTCTCTCAGCCTTTCCTTGTAGGAGAGGTGTTCCATCCCTCTGATCATCTGATACTTATACTTACCAACAGTCTCCAGTTGAATTCTCCTGGTGATTTCATATGCTACACCTTCAAATGGAAATGACATCTTGCAGGTGTAATACCCCGCATCTGTTGGTAGCACAGGTGTTATGATCAGAGACCCTGAACCTTTCAGAATGACGAATCTTTCATTCTCTTCCAAAGGCTGAGCATCCTGGAGAAAGGACAGTAACTGGTGTTATGACTCAGTTAGCTACACCCTGTGTAACTCTCAGACAAATTATCTCTGTCTCTCTTTTATTAGAAGTTCACTTATCACTGGGAAATCTGAGCAGTTCTGCTTTCCCACCAAAGCATTAGTTCTTTTAATGTGTATCCATCTCTAAAATGCCATGTGGCACTACATGTGTGAAGTGTGAAGAATTGCTATTTTAAGCTATCGATAATGTGTGCGCATAGATCTTCCATAGTGCACATTTTAAGATGGAAAACATATAATAGGCTTTTCCTTGAGTCATCTTAAAAACAATCACAAAAGATTTTAGTACCTATGGAGGTTTTCATAATGTTATCCATACATATCCATGTGTATGTATCCCTACTTCCCATACATGACCACAGAAGTGTAATATTCTAAGGCGTTCTTTAAAGACAAATACTTGTAATCATGCAGGATTTCACATAACTGTTACTTACCCTGTAAACTATTAGAAATTCCTGCTCTGTATCCATAAGGCTCTGTTCATACATGGTCTGGAGACCTGCTAGGAGAAGTTAAGTTCCTCCCACATGAAGGTGGGGTAGCTCTTTCTTACATTTGTAACAAGAACCATATTGAGGGGGCAGCCTTTCACTTAGATAAAGTGGGTTAAGTTCCCACTAATGAAGGGATTCGTGAGCAGCAACATTTTGCTGGTATGGTACAGATCATAGCCTAAGTACTGCAAGCCAGCCTGTATCTTGCATCCTATGGTAAGGCTACGGCTGCACCAGGCAGAATGTGTGATCATAGTGGGAGTGTAAATAAAAGCTAAATCGAGTTATTACGGAAATGGAAGAAGAATCCCCTGCTCTCCAGTGTGAAATTGAACAGCCAAAGATGTTGCATTTGATCTTAGAGGCAAAACCAGGCTTGCCTACTTGAAAAGCAGCAAACTGACCAGTTAGGCAAGAGAACACTCCAGGCATTATTTAATTCATCCAGTATTTCCAAATGGTGTATTCCAGTTGATTAATGAAAGCTACCCCACCTGAACATGGAGGCAGTATCCCTGGGAGGTCCTACTTTATGGGATTCACTAGAGGGGCCATGAAAAGAAGCACAGTGTCAAAGAGAAGGGCCTGATATCAGGTGGCATGCCCTGGAGTTGGGTAAGTAATCTAACATTATAAAGAGTTGCACTGCCTATGAGAGCGTAAAATATGGAACACTTCATTCTGTGCTGAGTGTACCCCAGAGAACTTGTCTTAAAATGTATACATCTGCCCCAAAATCCCAGTATATTACACTATGCTAGTGACTTAAACAACATGATGTTCAGGAGAAATGTGCACAGTTGGGATGAGGCTGTGCACAAAGAGGAAGTACGTGTTCTACCTTGTACCACTTGAGCTCCAGGCTTGTCCTGTTTGGTGTAAAATCCCACAGGTCAGGACAAACAATCTTTCCAGAGGTGAAAGTGAAGAGGACCTGGGGATAGGCAATCTCCCAAGCAGCTGTTTTCTTCACAACTGTGAGGTGAATGGAGACCTCGGCACAGTAGGAGGAGTTCCTGGTGACAGAGCAGGGAGAGGTGAGACCCCAAGAGTGATGAGAGGAACTCAAATAATGCCCTTGGTTTCCTCCTGGCTCCATTTCCCTCATTAACAGAGGCTAAGACTATGATCACACCAGGCAGGATGCTGGAAAACCACTGGTACTGTTCTTTTCACACAATCGAAACATGTTGCTGACACATTTGCCTCAAGACCTTCAGTCTTCTCTTTTCTTTTTAGTACAACAAGTTTCCTGTGTACCTTTAGGCTGCAGCACGATTTTAACTGTGTGAGGAAGGGGAACATGTTGACCTGAACAGTAGCAGATGTGTCATGAACCCTCCCCCATTCCCTTGGAAGAGGTTTTGACTGTGAAAACCCTAATGATTACATAAAAAGCTTAAAGCATGATTACAATACAGCTGCAGTTACTATTGCACAACCATAGACATTTTCTGCAAGTACATGTAATTTTCTGTAGCAAATAAGGCATTCTGCCTTTGAAAGGTTTGTAATATTCAACTTTTCTTTCTGGCCCCAAGTGGCAATCGTTTCCAGTCCCACGGAAGACCATGCTGGGAGAGACAGATGCTTAAATTCCACCCTTTACAACCTTTGGAACCGTGCTTCAGAGATGCCTTTACTCAGGGCAGTGCATGATCCTTGAAGGTGCCAGTGAAGCCAGGGAGGCTGGGCTGCCACCTCCAGGAGAGCAGCTGTGGGCTGCAAGCAGGCAGACTGACAATATTGCCAGGGCACTGTGGCCATCTGTCGTGTACAGGCCAGATGCCCAAATCCAAAATATTTTTTCCACAGAACACAGAAGCAGAGATCTGTGATAATTTGCTGCTACCTTCATTTTACAGAGTTGATAAAAAGATCTGCTGCCTTCCCTGTGGGATAATTTGTAAAGGAAATGTAATTTGCTTGTGCTTTATTAATCATGTAATAATGTTAGCAATGAAGTTACCTGCTTGGCTCTTGCATGTCGTTTTCAAACAAATTTCACAGCATTTTACTAGACTCTCAGAAACACTGCCATAATGTTATATATTGTCAAAGTGAGGCAGAATAGTCCAAAAAGAGGATTTAAAAGCACTCTTGAATATCTCAGACAACTATTCTGCTCTAGAGCATTCGCAGCCTTTTGTTATTTGGGCTTCACTACCAGTATCTTCTCTTCTGCTCCACAACTGAAATTGCTGCTGAGACTTGGGGAAAGGCCAACCTGAGCATGATTTCTCAGCTTGTCCATCTCTTCTACTGCTGACACACATCCCTCACAAGGTGTGCCATGCAAGCAAGGAGACCTTGCTGTCCACAAGCAGCTCCAGGGATGTAGAGATATGTTCTCCAGGATAAACCCCGGAGCTAATTGCCAGAGGTATACTGAGAGGCCGGCTGGCAGCAGGAGATGGCAGGGGACAGGGACCTGGAACATCTTCAGAAGTTCAGGCTCTAAGGGTGATGGGATTTTTTGCCTTCCTCAGTCCTTGATGAATCCAGACCCTGGCATCTCTTTTGACATGGTACAAGTGTATTGTCAGATTGAAAACACGGAGAAAAAAATTACCAATATGGCTGGAAAGAGCCATGGCTAACATGGCTCTGCAACACCAGAAGTCTGGTACTAGTCTAGCAAATACACACTGTGTCTCATGAAAAGTCTTCCAACAAAACCAAGTCAATCAAATTCTGGTTTAAAATGTGACTCAGAAGAAGAGTGAAGACCAGGGATATGGAAGAGAGAAGAGGAAAGGCACTGCAGAGCCACAACGCCTTATATGTGCTTCATAAGGCAATCTGAGGTGCAACGGCAAAGCTGCTGCCTGCACTGTGTCCCACTGATTGGCTGAGAGGTAACTAGAAAAAACTCTGCATACACTATTCTCCTATATGATTGCAGCCAAAGTGGCAGTCCTGTGTCACCATTTATCCAGGTTTCAGTACTGGTAACTATAGGAGACACACAACACACTCTAAGGGTCCTGACTTCCCACATTTTTTCTCTCTAATAAGGTCAGCAAGGAAATTATCTTATCCAGAAATGCTCTGAATGTAACTAGAGTTTAGAATCAAGGTAATGCATTTAGACATAGTCATTTTGTTAGTGAACTAGATTTTCTTTTAAATACCTACCTTCTTGTGCAGATATATACTCCTGAGTCTTCTAGCATCACTGGTAAAAACCAGAGTGCATTTCCTTTCGCCCAGATTCTTGAATCTTCATCTCTTCCTGATATCATGGTGTTTGAACCATTTTTATACCATGTGATATTAGAAGTCAAGGCAGAGAAATCCAAATGTTTGTATCTGGGGGAGGGGCATTTCAGAACCACAGGTTCTCCATGCAGTTCATAGAAGTGTTTGATAAACACGGTGTGATCTGAGCAGTTCTCTATACAAATCAAATATTTTTACGTTACTGTCAGAGAGGAACATTTAAAAGAATGGTGAGGGAAACAAAAGAAAAAAAGACAAATACACTTACCTGTGTTTTTGACTTGCTGAAGTCTGAAAGCAGGAGCACCTACTGTGCACGTCACCAGGACAAAGAAGAGCCCATGCATTTTTTTCAACAGGAAGTCAGAAGAAGAGGGTCGGAGGAAAGTGTTTTGAAATCTACAAGGAAGTTTATTACAAGACAGATTATATAATCAAAATACTCAACATTATCTAAAGAATTAACTGCTGTTTTTCTCACTGCAGACCTGGGGAGCTTTGGTCCATCCTCAGTGAGCAGAAAGGTTGTGTCTCCATCCCTAGTTTATGGGAGCTGAACTGTGGAACCAGAACATCTGGCTTGGCATACACATATCACTTCTAGCCTTTCCCTTTCACTCCAGAAGATGAAAACAGCATACCACAAGATGCTGATGTCCCCATAGCTTTTCAGAGCAATAGCTACAGGTGGAAACATTTACCTCTGCTTATTTTGCATTAAGATGTGACTGAGGCACAGGTCAGCTGCTTCGAGTGAGCTGTAGTGTAGTAGCTTGGCTGAACACAGGAACAAAGTAGGCCAGCTAGTGTGAATCAGGCTGCAGGAAAACTTCCTGCTACAAGCAGACCAAGCTTTCTTGTCTCCAACAAATGTTTCTGTTGGGACAAAAAACATTGACTCCCATGGCATGTATACCCATCTTGATGGTGGTACACAAGTTTTCAGCATGGACACTATTACCATCTGTTCTAAACAATAAAAAGATAAGGAAAACCCTGAACAACCTGTCCTGAAAATCAGACAGGGTGGCTGCTAAGGGAAAACAAAATTTTCCTCTGCCAGTCATTCATCAAGTGTCATCTGTATGGACCTGACATGAGCATGGCAGTGTCTGTGTACATCACTGAATGCTTCTAATCTGCCATGAGGCCTCAGCTCCTGCTAGTCAGTTGATTGATCATGCTTTACCTTGGTGTGTCATGGGCAAAAATATATAAAACATGCTGGATAAAGGAACTAGTTTATACTCCGTGTAAGGAATTTATGAACAATCCAATACACATGTCCACATGATACATTTCCATTTTATATAGAAATGGAAATTGCATGCATTTAACATTACCTTAAAACTATGATGAATATTAAATGACTGTACAACTATTTCAAATCAAAACCAAAAATTAAATATTTCTACCATATAACAAAGCCATATTCATTTGGGCATATTTTTGTATCCTGTCATGCTCATACTTCCAGCATGGTTTTAATCCAAATTTCTTCCTGTTCTAGTAGATATACTTACCTGACATCTGATAGTTTGACTACAATAAACTGTTTCTAGATTATTGTCATCTGTACAACACCATAAAACCAACCTCTTGCTCAATAACACTCTTTCATAACCATAAGTCATCTCCCCTACTCTTAGGTCTGCACAGGTTTCCAGGGAATTGGTATGGAGCTCTGGCCTCTCTCAGCTACACCTGAACCAGGTGCTAGAGGCATTAACAAGCCCCACAGTTCACATTGATACCCTGTAGCAGGTGAGTTTCTCTCTCTTCAGAGCCTTTGCCTGACAAAAATTCTTGGTTATTCTGTTCAGAGCTTTCTGGTCCCTTTGGTTTAGTAACTAACAATCTCCATAAGCCATTTGAGGGTTTAGGGAAGGTTTTCATTCCCAAATTTCAATCAGATTCACTTACCTGTGTTTCTGTAGTCTTTCATGCATAAGCATCTCACAAAAAGAAGCTGTCAGACTGAAAATTCCTGATGAGGACCTTATATAGGGTTGAGCTCAACACACAGCGGAAACTTGTTTCTCATTGCCAAATAAGATTTGTGTCAAAACCAAATAACGTTTTAGACCCAACTTTCTTTCCTTCCGTAGAGTGAGGATAAGTGAAACAGAGGCAGACACAGAGAGAAAATATGTGTTTGGATTTCCCAAAAAAAGAGGAAGTGACTGCTAAATATATGACTAATCTTCCCCTTTTCTGACGAATGGTAGCTTGCATACATTCATGTCTTCACATGACTATTTCACACGCTACCTCAAGTAAAAATTTTCACGGGTAACAAAAGGTGCACTGCAGCATAGTCAGCAGCTAAATAATTGCAATCATCACATTTTGTGGTTTATCAAGCTCTTCATGGACAACATAAATCTTCTGTGATTTCCCAGATCCTGGGTGAATCACAAATGTGCTGATTCCCCTTTCCTCTCATAACATCCATTTTAGTGTGACAGCCTGCATTCAGGCTCTCTTGCAATGGGGTATGAGGAAATAACAGCTAGAAGCAAAGTATGGTTTCCAGGCTCATAAGGAGGAGTAAGAATAGGATTATGAATTGTGGCAATTTTGGCCTTTTAGAAGAGGGTAATCAAGTGAGGGACTGCAGTTCCCAGATAGACTAATATCCTCAGATACATCTAAGATGGATCAACAGTTTTCATCAGATTCCTTCAGAAAAGTTCTACCCTGGCTGTCTTTTTATCCAGAAAATATCACATGCAGCAGTATGAGGACCTCAAGTATCAGTTGTTTATCTGGAGGTGCAAAAGTCTTGTTTAGAATAACTCAGGAAGAAAGGAAAGATACAACAAGAATTTAATTATTTTTTAGTAGATGTCTGCTGAGAAGGCCACGCTGTTTTGCGGTTAGCTATCACTGAGTATTTATAAACAGAAATGCAAGTCTAGCAGCTATATATATAGAGAGACTCTCTTAGGGAAGCTGGTGTCATTCTGTGGTTTCGCTCTGCTGATGACTCATTGATACAGCTCGAGATGCTGGAGCGTAGCTGTGAAATTCCTGACTTGAAGACCAGACTATTCCCCATATGTCTCACTCATTGCTCATCTCACTAGATAGATATTTCCCACACCAGAGCTACATGCAGTTCCTTGCCATAGTTGGGTGGATTTTGCTGTCCTTGCACATGCCAATAAAATAATAAAAATATCAAGAAATATCTGATCTTTTGGAAGTTCCTTGCAACAGCTTTCAAAACAACTCCACAAGCAAGGTATGTCTGTCCATTATCCCTAGTCAATGGAAGTCAGGCATCATAGAATAGGGATTACACCATTTCTACAAGGGACAGTTAATGTGTCAGGTTCTTGAAGCAGGTCCCAGGTTTTGTTGCTTCTCCTGGAGGAACTTACCCTGTTATAGTGGCTCCGTGGCTGATAATGTTTGGCATCCAAGAACTGCAATCCCTTGGACTTCATTGTTTATTCTGTTATCCAGTTTGACTAAGCAAACTTCATGCAATTAAAAACTGAAGTCAATTTCTCAGGTTCACATAAGAATAAGGTGGCGAGGTATTAAGAAATCCTGAATGTTGGAAGCTGACTAGAAAGCAGATACAAAGTAAACCACAACTATTGCACCAACACATGTTCTTGGGCTTACCAATATGAGAAAACCTGGTTTAAATAATTTATAATACCCTTGTGCACAGTTCCAAGATGGGGTCTTGAGGAGCAGAGAAAAGGAAAGGAAAGAAATGAAACACTTCAACTCTGAGAATCACCAAATAACTGGGACAGAAAGAGAAAAACTAAACTGAGGGATTAGCACAATGCACAACAGACTCCAAGAATACAAGAATTTGCATGCTTAGCCAGAGGAATAAGTGCTGACATACCGCAGTTGTATATGACTAAGTGGGAGAAACAGAAGGCAATGTGTCAATTTGTTATGAGGGAGTGCTAGTTTGGCCAGAGCAGTCACGGCTGGGTTACAGATTGTCTCACCACTATATGTTTCTGGGATTTCCAAAGACCCTTTCACTGCAATAGAAAGCAGGCACACTTGAAAAATAATTATACTTTCAAGAGCTGGAAGGGTCAGGGAGGAGGAGACCCTCAGTGTAGAAATCAACAGGGTATAAGGGTCAAAATAAGGTCTAGAGAGGCCCAGAGTATCTGTGCACAGGCACACGGCCATAGACTGGTGAAATAAAGAAATTATTTCTGCAAAAGTGGGGTTTTCTGGATTTTATTTAAAGTAGAAAACCATCCCTGGGCACAGCCTACTTGATATATGATACTTGATGCTATGTGGAACAGCAGTGTCTGTTCCAAAGCCGTTACTGCTGCAAAGCTGAGATTGTTGAAAGCAGTAAAGTGATATTGCTCTCCCTATAAAGTGATCTGGAGAGGATAATCTAAACTACTATATAGTGACAGTCTAAACATCCATATATGTCTCAATTGACAATAAAAGTAAAAAATATCTCTTACTGCTTTTCCTTCTCTTATGGATAAAATGGTGCATAGATATACTGAATTTTGATCAGGGATATGGTTCGGGTTAGGGATCAGACAAAAAAAGATCCTAGGGCTCCAGGGACACTGGGAATGGAAAAGGCATGCCAAAAGGACCATAGCACAGCCTCAACATTACTGACCCTATATCTTTCTAATCTGGGCCATCTACAGAACCATTCACTTCGGAAAAAAACCTCTAAGATTGTCAAATTCAGCCATTAACACAGCACCGCCATCACTAAACCACTTCCCCAAGTGCTATATCCACATGCATTTTAAACCCTTCCAGGGATGGTGATTTCACCACTTCCCTGGGCAGCATATTCTAAAGCCTGTCCATCTTTTCAGTGAAGAGATTTTTCATAATATCTAATCTAAACCTTCCCTGCTACAACTTGAGGTAATTTTCTCTTGTGCTGTCACTTGTTACCTGGGAGAAGAGACCAACCCACTCTTGCTACTTTTGAGGTTCCTGCTTCTTTCCCAAGCTGCCAGCCATTCTCCATGCTCAGATGGAGCAAGCCTGCAGCACACAGCACCTACCATGCCTTAGTGCAGGGCTCCAGGCAAGGCTGCAGCACCCACAGTCGCTTCCCACACCAGGGCTGGGAGGAAGGGCTAGCTGGGAGCCAGCAATGCTGAGGAGAACAGCAAGCAGGCATTTCCCACAGCTTTGCTGTCTTCTCAGACCATAGGCAGTGAGTCAATAGGGGCACTAGGGACAAGCTAGGAAAAAGGCAAACCTAAGACTGCTGACTAGCGCTTTTTTTTTCCCCCACCAGTTCCAAAATTATGGTGTTTGCTTGCAATCAGGATCAGTCTTCTCTATATATGAAAAAATATAATGTGCTCTGAGGTTATTCATGTGAGAAGTGTTAAGGGATTTAAAAACACAGCAGTCATTACAAAAAGCCCACAGTAAGAGCAGACAGAGGAGGAACTGTGTCCAGCTGAGGATCATGAAATCATATAGAGTTACATGAGCTAGAACAACATGGACAAAAGAAAATTTCTAAACCAGTTATGGTGCTTGACTTAAGTGGCCAGCCCAGCAAACAGGGATTTCAGAGGCAAAGAGAAAAACAGATGACAAAGAATTTTGTTCATAATTGCCTTTTTGTTGCTGAACTTAAATTTAGTAGGTAAAAAAGTAACTTCATAGCTATGAAAAACAGTGGCAAACATATGGTCTGTGATAAAGGAAAAATTGAGCTGGTACGAATCATACATTATTGTAGGTGTACTCGGAGGGTAATATTAAACATTACTTTTTTATTACATGTTCTTGAATCAAGTATTTGTCTCACCAAGAAGATGAAATCATTTATGTAATACTGGCAGTAAGTCTTCCATTTGTCTTAGATTTACTGTCCGTCTGACACACAAGTATATTTCACACACTTGTTTTAAGAAGCAGTCATATGAAATACACATAGCAGATCCAATGACCCAAGGTATTTCTTCTCTACTTCACTACATTAATGTGTAATTAATTATCACAGGATTTGGAGGGGGCTGGGGTGGGAGACAACGCATGAAAGTGCATATGGTATAGAAACAGAGACAACAAATTTGCAGTCATACTTGGTATTCTCTCTTTGTCCTTGTCCTGTGTGTAGTGTCACAATGACCAGCAATTCTGACTGGCATCAAGAGTTGCTTAAGAAAAAATTGAGCAAGACTTACTCTGGATCTGTGAAATAATAGAAGAGGGATTTACAAATAAATGAATAGGAAATAATTAGATGCAACATATACTGCTTCTAAATGAAGAGGCAGGGGAAGAACCAGTGTATGCAAAAGCAGGAATTAGGAGAAATCAGATCAATTCAGAAGATATAGAACCAATCCCAACAACACCATTGATCTAAAAAAGAAATACATAAGCAACCAAATGATGCTGCAAGACCATATATGTGCTTGCAATAACAAGCACGTAGGCCCAGTCTATCTTTTTATCTTTTATCTGTGCAATTGGTGGACACACACCATGAAGCACTGAAGAATGTCAGATTTTATATCATTTTTCAAGTTAATGAACACATTTGTTTTAATAAAAACAGTTACCATCAGCCAAGTTTGGAGTGTTCTGCTGCAACAGCTGACCACGTAACAAGAGTACAAATGCACATGAGGTAACAAAACTGATCTTGGGAGGATTTCAGCCCTCAAATGCCCTTACTTATGCCCTTCTCCAGCACATAATGTTCTGTACCATGTTGAAAGGGAAGTCATCATTTCAGCAACTGTTTCTAAAGACTTTGGGAGCGTTTTACACAAAACAATATTGAATATTATTTGTTTTAATAATTTCTATCAATCATATTTTGAAAATAAAAAGAAGATATTTTAACAATAGTAGTGCTTTGCTATGCAAATTTTCCTTAATTACAAGCTGGAAGAGTTTTCATTCAGACTTAGGTGATTGGAAGGCTTTTACCATTTGTAGGAAAATCTGGGTAACTTTCACTAAAGTTTGCAAGAAACTGGTGGGCGGGTTTTCCTTCAAAACATTCCTAGATTGAGACCTTCCTTCTAAATAAAACTCAGATCCCTGCTGGTCTTTCTGGATGTCGCTTCCAAGACCTGTTCTCTCAGAGGCGTTTATTTCACTGGAGACCTGTAGAGCTCTGCATTTACTTTAAGGCCAGTTCATAAGTGCTGAGCCATTCCCTTTGTCTCTGCAGAAAGCTGAAAGATCCCAGGACCCTTACAAGTTGCCATTTTGAATAATGCACAAGTTTTGTGAATCTACTTCCCAGGGAGAAATGTTTCAGCAGGGTATATGAATAATGGATATAGTTCTTGGCTTGATACCGTAGCTATGGGAACAAAAGACAAAAAAAAAGAAAACTAAATTTAACCATTGAATAGCATAATGATATGGAAGCAGTGTTTGGAACCTTAACCATTGCTGGCTGCCTTGAAGTTGCTAATGGCAGCTCTGCACAGCAAGGACATGGTACTCAGTAGTTCAGAGCTGCAGCCTATTTCATGATGTGCTTATGATTCTGGCCTGAGTGGCTTAAAATTACATGTCCCATGCAGAAGCCACGGGTCCTTTTGCTGAACTTTTAAATATCCAAGTGAAATACTGGAAATAACAGATCAGTAAGAAGGCACATACTTCTTGGCAACTCTCTCATACATAGATTGAGGCAAACAGAAATAAAAAATATTTTAGAGAGATATATGTATACATACATAGAGAAATTCAGAGGCTGCCACATGCTGAGAGGAAAGAGTTGTATTCAAATTGCAAAAGTCCCCAAAAGAAATGTAGACAAGAAAGCCCTGCAGGATTTCTGTTCCTGCTCTGCAATCTGTTTTTCCATTGCCCCGTGCAAAGTGGAACAGCTACAGGATGCTGGCTGTACTCTGTAGGAACACCACAGTAATCTGGCCAAAACTCCTCCATGTAAACTGATTAATGTTTGTGATAACTCAAAGCTGTTTTACAACAAAACTATAGCCAGAAAAAGTTTACTTACTACTAACACAGCTAATAGCATTTCAGTGATGTTTACATGTGTAGGGCTATACTAAGAAGTATTTACTTTATATAGTAGGGCATTATTAAAAATTTCAGTAGCAGCAGTGCTGAGTCATTTTAGGTCAAAATCCATTCATGAATTTGCTGATGATATTAGGGGCTGACAGTATCTAGCAGGGCCCCTGCAGCTCAGCATTCACAGAACCATCAGAACTAGGATGGCATCCTCCAGACCTTGCTAAGACCACTTGTCTCTTTGCCTTAGAGTAAAATTTAGTTCTTCATTTCTTCAAAAAACTACAATGAAAGAAGAGTATTTTTCTAATACATCCTCATGAAATCACTCTTATTTCTGAAGGCTTTGTGGAACAAAGGAAAAGTCTGAAACTTTCTGGCACTGCAATCTGCCAAAGGGAGATTCTCAGCGTTTTCTTAACAATGTATGCAGCCAGCAGTTTTAACACTATTTAATTGACCCTTTCAAAACCTTGTAATGCTATAATGAAGAAAAGTGCCTGGCAGAGCTCTGCCTTAAAACTATACTTTCTGAGAAGATGAGGAAATACCACCTTGAAGAGAGGATTCTGTTAATGTGCCAAATTGGATGTTTATGTAAGAGGGCTTTTCATCAGAAGCTGGTGCATAGGAAGCATAGTGAACTGAAGAGGCTTTCAAACACACCTCGTGCCTCATTTAGGATCTGCCATGGGTAAGGTCATGTGGGTTTGGGTTCAGCTGTTCCTTGTTCAAAAAACAAAATGCAGAGTTTGCAAACCCTATAGTATTTATGTGCATTATCAAGCCCCTTTCAGAAACAAACCTTTCTAGATATGAACAAGTTCACCTGCAGCAAGTGGATGCAAATTAATCTACACCCTGAGCCAACTTCTGATGTGCCTCTGATACATGTTCTTGTCTGTCTCTTAAATTGCTCTATTCCACAACCTTCACTTCTCTGCAGACCTGTGTTCCCCCCGTGCCATTCGTGCCCAGGCTGCTATAACCAGATCACATATTTCAGTGGGGATTTTGCACAGAGGTAAATTACCTACTGATACAGCCACTATAAAAGGTAGGTCATGAGGAAATAGGCCAGGATGCAGGAGACGGACAAAGCACAGAGTGGTACAAATGCAGGAGAGGCTGTTGTTCCCATGGGGAGTTTTACTGCATCATTCTCTCTCCACCTTTGCACCACTGTAGAGAAGCCTCTTAGCCATGAACCTGGTTCATCCATGAAGGTTGTCCACATTGCAGCCAGCAGCTCCTGTGATATGGAGACGTTTCTCAGCTGTGTTCAGCAAGGGTCACAAGGATCTCTACTTTTCTGCACTGAAAATGCATGCATAGATGCACCTATGTACATGCTGCAGCTAACCCAGGCAATACCTAAATCTTTTGCTAGCAATAGGCTTTGTAAGACAAGAACAAGAGGTGTTCTGGACCTTTTGGACATCAGGAGAAAAAGCAATACATATGTATGTGGGAAAAAGCTCCCTAATAAACAAAGTAGTGGAAAGCACTTCCAGGTCTTCTTAATGTGTCACAGGGTATCCAATAGGACCCGTTTGCAGGAACACTGGAGTTGCAGGAATAATATTACCAGTGGGCCCAGGACATCCTGTGCTTTGTAGGGCACTGTGTGGAACTTGCATGAGTTTCCTGAAAACTTGTGGAGGCAACACTTGGGGCTAACGAGAACACACAGCACTTACTGGCAATCTGTGCTCATGTGGGAAATAGTGAAACGGGATCTCTGGACACCGATTGCAGAACAGAACGTACCGTACATGCACTCCTCACAACCTTACACTGCTCCAGCACAAGTGTGGAGCTGAAAGTGTAGATGGCAACATCATGTTTGAAAACAGTTCAGCCCTTGCACCCCCAATTCAGCCCATGCCAAACCTCATGCTTTGCACTCTGGCTTATGAAGCTGTAGGCCTTAGGTTTTCTAGGTAAGAGAGGTAGCCATGAGGTACCCAGAATTCACTGTACCAAGAGCATCCCATTACTACTCGAGTAATAGGAAAACATGCTTGTGAAATATGACCCCGTGACTGTGGTTACTTAGGCAACATCTCCTTGCAAGTATTCATTGATCTGTTGTCCCTAGGGGTTGTCCAAGATTGCACGTCACCTGCCCTGTTCCGGAAGGGTTGCCACACATCAAGAGGCTTTAACTTGCTTCCTCTTTACAAATTTGATTTTGATATGGTTGCTGGTTGTTTGACAACTAAAAGCTTACCCTGGCTGAAATGATCCAGTTTTCAACTACAGCAAGTCAGCAATGCTGTGGAATGAGATAAGAGGAGAGCACCCAAGAACATTTACAATTCACTCCTGGAAATCCTTCCTGGAAAAAATGAAGCCAAATGGCCATTATAATCACTCATGTTTTAAAGTGTAATGTGGCCTGCCGATGTATCTTTTCAATTTTTTTCTGCAGTCTCTAGGATATAGGAGTTTGGGAATTCTAGCTCAAATTACTAATTATGACATTTGCAGGACATCTATTGCAACTAACATTTCCTGCATAATTTGCTCCTAACAAATATGACAAGGAATTTGTTCCACATTGTGACATGCTTCCAGACTAATTTTTTCCCTGTCTCTAAAAACAACAGCTCTCTTTTCCATCTGTGATACATAATAAATATTCATTTTATCATGAATCCAGAGGTTTTTCAGCAGCACTAGAGACTGAAACAGCTTGAAATATCTTTCTATTTGAATATTAAAAAAAAAAAATGTACTTTACACAGAATATGGACATATTGATTAAAAAAAAATCTAATTTTAATCTTTTTTATTCTACAGGGTTAGCAGTGTTCAGTTAAAGTACATTCTTCTTACTCGGTTCATACAGTATATCTTAGTCTCTACCAAAATGACAGCTGGTATCCATCTGTCTGTGCCCAATGACACTTACACTGCTAACTTTACCTTTTTTAGCTGCTTGTTCCCTCCTCTTCTTTCACATATCACATGTTGTTCACTTCAAGGATGCGTACTTTCTTTATATATACCTCAAATGCATCAGTTCTTAAAATTAGTTTCCAACAGTGGTAAAAATAAAGAAGTTTCAGCCCATCAGTTAAGTTCCAACACACCATCACAGACTTGAGAGGAAAAACAAGTTCATTCACATATCAATTTACTCACACAACCTTGTGCAACAAGGTTAATTTGAGAAGATCAAAACTGAGACATTTGGCCTAAGATCTGGACACTGAAAAATCTGTTCCTGTACAAGTACTACGCGTAGCAGTACTTGTAGTAGTACTACTGCTACTGCACAAGACTAAGATGACAGAGGGAGTAACTCAGTCAAGTATAGCCAGACCTGTTTGTCCAAGTCCAGTTCTTAAAGAATTCAGACTTATTCTCTCAATGAGGAAGAGTCTAGGTCTCTAAGCAGCATCTATTTACACAGTATTTTGATTTCCCTGTGTTACCTTTGAAAGATCATAAGTAACCTTAATATAATTTCTCTTGCAATAAAAAAGCAATATAAAACTCTAATAAGTAAAGCAATACAAAAAATGCAATGTATCTATGTGGAAAGCTA
Source organism: Taeniopygia guttata (assembly GCF_048771995.1). NCBI lineage: Eukaryota > Metazoa > Chordata > Aves > Passeriformes > Estrildidae > Taeniopygia > Taeniopygia guttata. The sequence goes on along the minus strand of NC_133024.1, from coordinate 86,351,471 downwards.
CTGACATTTACACTTGCACTATTTCAAGATTAACTTGTGAAATTATACATTTGCAGTTCTACAGTACTCAAGAAATAGCAGACCTGCCAGTTCCTAGATCTGGAGATCAGAGACTTAGCAGAGAACAAAACATAAGATCATTGTACCTCATAGGGACTGCTTTGGTAAATGACACCAAAATGGACTACAAACCATTTCAAACCTTGAAGAAATCCAGCTACTGATGCATTCTGCTGAATGCACAAAGGGCTTGTCAGTGTTTGGGTGCTGAATTAGGCTGTAAGCAGCACACTAAGTCAAAGAGTTCTCTCTTGAACAAAAATAGACACAATGCCTTTCCAAGATGGATGGATCTGCCACTCAAATCATATTCAGATGAAGTAGGCTGAAACTTTGAAGTGTAGTGAAGTGAGAATTTAATCTCTGAACAGATGAAGATATTGAAATGTGTTCCTAACACTTCTAAATGATAGCACTTAGACATAACCTTTGGAGGTTTTGGAGTTTGGGTTTTGGCATTTATTTGAAGGGATAGAAAGAAGAATCTAAAGGAGAAATTGAGAGGATGTCTCCAGTCTTACCCAATGTCTCTTTTAGAGGCTGTTCCCTACCAGCTTCTGCAGGCAGTGTTGTTCCACCAGTCTCAGACAAGTGTGAAGGGAAAAATATCAAGGTGCCACAAATGAATTTTCATGGTAACCGGCTTTCTCTCTTGAAACTTCCTGCCACATCACATCTTAAAAACATGTAGCAAGGAGATGATTCCACCAATCCACTAAGACTGTACATTAAAAATGTGCCATAGTTCTACTGCAAAAGGATTATTACTTTCTATCCATTACTAGGAGTTTGCCTGAAATAATCATAAAAGCAGCAGTATAGCAGTGATCCAGAAGGTCCTTCCAGGAAAAGTCTCCTTACTTTAGGAAAACCATGGCAGAAGTTCCAAATGCTAGAATTAATCAAACTGCTTTTTGACTGTAGATGGATGCAATTCTGGGTTTTCTTGAGGCCTTTTCATGATAGGCTTATGTGGCAAAATCTAACTAATCTGAGAATGGATACTGTCATCATCCCCAAAAAGGACATACTTTGGTTTTGTATCTCTGACCATGACAGCTTCCAAAAAAATACTTATTGCCACTGCCTCTGCAAGCTTCAGATTTTTGAGCATCTCCCAATCTACTGCCATGGCACAAAACTCCCACAAGAAGCTATCCTGTGTGCCAGCAGACACTGAAAGATATTAAGTCATCCCAGATCTTACAGGAAATATATTGGTGCACTTTTCTCACTTTTCTGATGGCCACATCTTCACAAGAATGATGTTTCCCAGGGTGAGATTAGAAACTTAGAAAATGACCTTGCTTAATAGTACCAAAAGAATTTCTAGGCCTCTGCATTTTGTGTATGAGAAATGTCAGCACAGCACAGTTCCCAAAGTAGTGAAGGGGGTTATTACAAAATTCATTAGTCAAGTCTCAGAGTTACCACAGTCAATTTGAAACCACGCTAAGTTGTAAATGTTAAAGTGTAGCATTTGCTGATACACGTTTTACAAACAAATTGCAAATTTAGAAACAAGATTTAGATTTTGCCTGCTCAAAACCTCTTAGAATCATGGAATCATTTAGGCAGACAAAGACCCTTAAGGTCATTGAGTCCTACAATAAACTTAACACTGCCAAGTCCACTATTAAACTATGTCTCTAATCATCTATACTTTTGATGCTGAGCAAATGTCCCAGCTGCAATTTACTAGGAGAGGTTTCTGCAGCAATTTGCAAGGGAATTGCTAAGACAATACTGCATGTAAACATTCAGCATCCAGGGTATGTCTTGGACCTGGATTTGGAAGAGTGACCACAATGTAAAACTCAGCAATACACTTAAAATCAAACACAATATTTCCATTTTCTGGTCTCTAGTCTCTTGCAGATTTCCTCTGATCTCACTGCAGGTTTTACAGGCTATTATTAAATCTACAGAGTATCAAAACTTCCACAGACAGAAGGGAAACATTTTGCAGCTTCACCCCTTTGTGAAAATACTCCTTTGCTTGCAGCCTGAAGCTGTTTGACTGAAAGCTGGAGTGTCTGCCCACCCTGGGACAGTTTGCACCAGGATATGTGCACAGTTACACACTGCAGTGCAGAAATACAATCACACTACCACACACCTGTGTCTTTGCTAGAAGTAGCAATAGCTGCATCCACTAAAAAAATCTCCAGTGTGTTCCTTCAACCTATTACTTTGCAGAACAAATACTGCTTTTTGGCTAAAGAAGTATGATAGCCAGTTAAGGAAGGAAGGAAGGAAAGAAAGAAGAAAGAGCAGAGAGCAGGGACAAAAAGGAGCTGATAAAAGCAGAAAGGAACAGAAACATTAACACTTCTTCAAATAAGACTGAATTTACAGCAGCCACAAAAATACAAGCCTCTCAAACTTCTCAGAAGTTAATGAGTCCTGAAGGGCCTCAAGTCATTGTTGGCAGAGGGAAGAAAGCTGCATTTCCCACTGCAGATGCAGCCTGGTGTGAGAAGGTCCTACACAAGAGGTCTCACTCAGCCGTAGGATCTTATAAGAGTTTCCCCCACCTTGGCAAGCCCCAAGGTGCAGCACCAGGTGCAGAGCCTCACCAGCCTATCCAGACCCTCTGTCCTCCTGCTGTGGGGCACAGCTGTGGGCAGCATCCAACCCCAGCCTCGCTGGCATGCAGTCACTGGCATACCTACTCCTTCTTCCAGAGGGTTCCAGAGAGTTCGTGTATATTTGGCCTTGTCATGCAAGCATCTCACAGATACTAGGAAATCATGTTTTCTTTCCCAGAGCTGTTATCACAAAGGAATAGGAAGCAGATGTAAGAGCCCTTTTAAGCCATCTCAGTTACAGGAATGGGAAGACTATGGTTTTTTGTTTTTTCTTTGTTTCATGACTGGAAACAAAACTGAAGCTAAAAGGATTGGTTCTATTTACAGAAGAGGGGCAAAAAGAGAATAATAGTTTCATTTTGTTCACTGCTGCAGTGAATCTGAGCTGCAAACTGATCCCAGGGGAACAATATATTGACCGATTTCAGTTAAGAACCCAAATTGTGAGACATTATCTGTGACAGTGTGATCACTGACAGCTGAATAAAGCCCTGTTTCATTCCTAGACACATGTGCATGTACCACAAGAAGACAAGGGATCTGCTCCTTTTGCCCACATGCTGTGGCGTGAGGGGTTATGCCCACCTCCCACGGCATCAGTGATGCAATTAACTGCTATTTAAAAGCCCCTAAGTGGAATTTGTGGGGAAATCTCTTTTGTACTGTCTCCAAAAAACAAAGATCAAGGCATGCACCTTTAGGAAGAAGACACATGTATAAAAGCAGTGAATAGATGCTCTTCCAAAGACAAGCATAAAAAACAGATAAACAGAGACCAGGGACCCATTGTTGGTACTGTTTTTACAGCATAGTACTATAACCCTTTTTCAGCCTAAACCTCTTTTTGTTCTACTTGTTTTTTCCCTACAAAACAACCAGCTTGGATCTCCTCTCTAATTATCTGCCACAAGCTCCCTTGTCCCTCGGTGAGCTGGAGACACACAGCTGAACCCCAAGGACTTCTCACCACTTGTGTTTAGTGCACCTGAGGAAGGGCTTGGCAGAGTTTTTGAGTTGTTGGTGCTTTTCCCCTTCTGTCCCAAGTCTCCATTACTGTAACAAAAATCAACACTGAGGCACTGCCCAAAATATGGGTGACTGGCACTTGTTTGTCCACAAGTCTGCAGCTGAGATCTGTAAGTGCCATGACCTGGCACCCCTGGGGCAGCTCAGGAGTAAAAACTTCAGCCAGCTGGATAGAATTTAACTTCAGCTCTTCATATATAAAAATCACAACAAGCTATGCCTTTTCCATCCTAGTATTTTCATTTTTAATCAGAAAATTAATTTGCTATTTAACTGATACTTCTCAGGGGAAAAAATGCTAGTCTTGTGAAATAGATACTCTGGTCTAGAAGGCAAGAAGAGGTCAGCTTGACCAAGAGAAAATATTTTGTTTAATACACCCTGCAATATTTAATCAATGGCGTAAAATTTTAAAAGCACTTTCATCCAGCACATGGGGTTTTATACATATACCCAACCCCTCAAAAAATGTTTATGTAACCTGATACATTTCCCTTGGAGACAAACGTTGTGAGTTGGGCTGTAAGAGAAGCTGTCCATTCAAAATGTACTGTATAGGGAAAATTAATTCAGCAGCATGAAAATACCTTTAGAATTCAAATTACAGTTAGCACAATGATATCCTAGTGATTATTACAGAAAGCAAAATATTATCATTATTAGAAATTAATAAATTATTTTGGCCAAATACTACAATGTCTTCCTTTGAATTTTCTGAAACAAAATGCTTCTTAAATTCTTTTCTGTAAAGCAAAAAATAAATCTAACCTTTTGTTCTTTATTTCAAGTTAGTATAATAATAAAAAAAAATGCTTCTAACTTTACCTCAACAGGAGAGTAAAGAAGTTCATTAGTATTTTTGAACCATAATGAATTGATGTAGTTTCTAAGAAGATAAGTACTTCAGATGCTATCAAGGCATACATAAGACTTCCAGCTAATTAATGATGATAAAGTATATTTTTGAATACTCTTATGAGGACCATCTGTTGTAGAGTGAATATGGCTCTTCAAGATTAGTCTACAAATGCTGAGCAGTAGAAAGAGGTGTCTGGATTAAGTAGGAACATTAGAATCTGGTATATTCCAAATTTTCAGCATTAAAAAAAAATCCCTTTTTTAAAAACATATAAAGTAGTTGACAAGCCCAGCACTGAGGAGTTTACTGTCACGGCAATCATGCAAAAAAACCCTGATGGGATGTGGGTACCTAAACCCAAGCATGCAGTTCTCTTCCATAAGTCCAAGGTATCTGAGACAACCCCACCTCCCTGGGAACCCCAACAGTTCCGCTGCAGCAGCTGGAAGCCAGCCAGAATACCAAAGGACACAAAGGCTTTAGGAACTCAAAAGTAATTCTTCAGCAAATATTCCTACCTTGGGTCATCCATAGAGAGATGGTGCTAGGAGCAAACCTGGAATTCATTTCTTTGCTCCTTTGTGCAGGCTACCATGCAATACAGGCAAAGTTGTCCTCTATCCACATTTTGGGTTGTCACTTCTAACACCTGAATTTGTACATTGGTACCAGTAAGGAGCTCCTCCCCAGCTGCAAAGTCTGCCGTGCCTGAAGATGAAGAGAAGGTGTCCCACTGCCTTCATGGCTCATTGTTTGTAATGCTGCTGCCATCTCAGGGCTCTGATCTCTGATCTCATGAGCAGAACTACTGATTCTTCCCACACCACACCTGCTCACGGAGCACATACTCACCTGACATGTTTTACAAGGGCCCTTTTAAAGCAAGGTGACACCAATGAGCATTGGTCTCAACTGAGACTGAATCAGCTGATTTTTAGGAGCTGATTTCCAGGCTCGCCATCTGCAGATTGAACCAAGAACAATGCTGGCCACTCTAAGCTGTGATGTCCTTGCTCTGAATTGGAGCCCTGGATTTTAGATTTACCAAAACCCTTATCTTAAACATGTCAAGAACTCTGTTGGAACCTGATTGCTGGTTTCCATGATTGGCAGTGGGCACGAGTTTATTCACCTCACTGAATATGAGTTTAAATGATGCCATTGAACACCTTTGTGACGTGAAATAAATCACTTCATAAAAATCCCTCGTGTTCTCGCTAGTGTAAAACTGAGATCTGTCCCACTGGCACATTTTGAAAAGCACTAGAAAAATGTTTTTATCTGAATGGCAAATAATAGATGAATTCATGCTTAACTTGCATTTTTCCATTTTAGAAAAATTAGTTAAAAAAAAAAAACTATCATAGCAGCATAGTAATGATAATTGCAGCTTAATTATCCATAACTGATTCTTTATGCCCTGAAATAATTTATTCTCCTTTTATGCTTGTCTCTGATATCCATTAGAGTCATTACAACTGTGAGTCTATAATTACATATTTTGCATTTTAACATTCTATGCCAGTATGTGCTCTCTTCTTATCTTTCAGCTAATTTCATTACCAAAACACCAAGAAAATTTCCATATGAATTTTCCAGAAGGTTTTGGGGTAGGTCTAGCAGTTAATGAAGACTAGAGAGACTGTTCTTAGGACAGAGCTTTTGTATGTGCTCACCATACTGTTCTGTGTAGGCTGCACTGTGGTGGGATCATCATGGCAGGAAATCTGCCTTCAGGTTTGGGATTACACTTTGGCATTAGGTGGACATTAGGACACAACTAAGTGCTTGGGAGAAGAGAGGTTAGATTGTGTTTATGTTATGTTCGAAGATAAAGATGAGAATGCTCTTCTAGGAGGACCCAGGTCACTTCTGCCTGGTGGCACCACCAGTAAGGAGACACAGGATTGCCAAAAGCAATCTTACTTTCCTTGTTGTAAGTAAGCATGCTCTACGCCAAGCTACATGCACACGTATCCTTTAGCGGCGGTAGAAAATTTGGTAAAAGCATTGCAATAAAGCAGAAAATGTGCTCTTTGCTCTCTCACAGATCTCACCTTGCTTAATGCCTTCCTGTCTCAATTGCCAAAAGGTTAGTCAGCATCTGGCTCAGAAATGTGACCGTGTGGGCCACACTCTATTTCCTTCACCAAACACCAGGGAGATGCCCGTACCCAAAGGGCCCAAAAGGTGGTTTAATGGTTGCCTTGAAGAATCTTAAACTAAAAACCTGTTTTCTAACTATCCCTCTGACTCATTTAAAGCTGCCAAACACATCATTTACTCTTTCAGCTTTGCCCGTTTGTCAGATTAGAGGCTTGCTAACTATACTGACAGGATTCTACCAGAAATAGTCTGTAACCTCCCCGTGACAAGAGCCAATGCAAGCAGTACTTACCATCCCTTCACTCCAACAGCTGTTTCAGTAACAGAAAGTTTTTTTTTTTTTTCCATGGGTAACATGGTCCCAGCAAGATTGCTTGGGAGATGCAAATATTAAAATAAAATGGAAGTATGGCAGTGCCTTTTAATGGACAAATTAAGCTGAATGACAAACACGATATTGTGCAATATAAATTTCACACAGAGGACAAGTAAAATCTGAGCCGCATGCAGCAATTGGAACAAATTAATCTGATTTTCCCATGCCACACTTTTATGCCACAGAACCAAAAGAGCCTGAGAATGAAACATTAAAATTAATTTCCTACTAGAATTTAACAAAGAAAGTAGCCTGTCATTTCCTCTGATAGAAAGGGCATATTTTGATTGAGTCAGGAATTTATTTTCTTAAACAATAAAACACTTTCCTCCCTCCTTCTCTCCCAAGTTTATTATTGTTTAGATCAAGACTGGGATAAATCAGTGAGATAAGGAGAGTAAGATTATCAGTATTTCTGGGGCAGAGTTTTTATCCCTTAGGAGCATATGCTGCATGGAGCCACACAATCATAGAGTGAAAAGTTAAGCTACTACAATTATTCATCTTTATTCCTGCAACCAGTAACCTTCACAGAAGTCCAAGTGGTTATAGTGGCTGTGCTAGTTTTGGCCTGTCCCTGCGTTTTCACACCTCCCCAAGCAGCACCAACACAGCAGTGTGTTAAAAAAAAAAAAAAAAAAAAAAAAAAAAAGTTAAGTCAAAAGAAGATAGCTGTTACCAGCTTTCCTGTTTTTAATGGGTTGGAAATAGGCCAAAAGTCAGGTGCTGGAGCTCAGCAGTGAATTTGTACATACTGAAAGACAGCTCTTTGAACCTGCATCTCTTTACACACCCTGATGTACTCTAGCAGGCAAAGGACACCCCTCATATGCAACTGGAATCCCAGCCATAAAGCATACTCCTGATGGGCAAAAGAAGTCTTCTCACAGTTAAGTTCCCAGCATTGTTTCCCTGCTGGACTGGTTGGGATTCCCTGGCAAAGTAACAGCCAGCAGCAAGTGACCCAGGCTGGCCGTGGCAACTGCTCATTGAATACCGCTTAGGCAAAGTGGCACAATTCAGTGCTAGTGTTTTTTTAGTGCTTTTAAAAGAGAGAAACAGCTTTGGGCTGAGATGCTGGAGCTCACAAGACACTGGACCCCAAGGTGGAAATATAGTCCCAATACTACTGTATTTGTTGCCATGGAGCATTCTGAGATCACGGAGTCCTGTGCTGAAGGCACAGTGCCGAGTCCCCTCTCTGCCATCAGCTCTTTTCTTGCATTTAAAGTTTCTGCAACTTCAGTCTCTTTTCAGCAGTATTACAGTCCTCATCCCACACCACAACACGAATACAAGCAGAAGAATTTACAAGGTCTCTGCACAAAAGATAGCAGCCCAAAAAACAGGACTTCCCACCTTCATATACAGTTCTATGCAATCCTATTGCTCTAGCACATGACCTTTAGCAGAGCAACCCGCTGAAAAGGGCTGGCTCTTGTTATCTTTTTTAATTTAGATTTTTGTTGCTTCAATCTCCTGGTCAAGTGTTTTGCACCTTACTAATATTTAATCTGCAATTTTAAAAGCTTTGTAAATTTTTTTTCAATTTTGACATTTGATCATTTTTTTCTCTGGTTTGACTAATTCAGTTGTTAATTTTAAAGATGCTCATGTTCGTTTGCTGCACTGTTTGTGCTCTTCTTCCCCGTGGACATCCCTCCCTCCCTACCTACAAAGTAAAAATTTGTGTCCCTCTCACCATGCTACCTACACAAGTCCCATAGAGGAATGAGATCTGCTACATGGTTTCCAATGCTCTTATCTTTTTTAATTTCCTTCTTACTGTAAATTACCATAATTGTGCTTTTCTTCAAAGAAGCACAAAAGCTTTCCCTGTTCTCCACTGCTTCTGCCAGCACCTGCTCCAAAACTCACATCTGGGGTTGCTGCTTTCAGCTACTTACTGCACACTGGAACAAGCATCAGCTCATATGTCTTCACAATCAGCTAACAGTGCTCGCCCAACTGCACCCAAGTATGTTCAACAGTGGGTCAAGGATGATTAAGGAAAACCAGCAGCTCTGAAGCAGCAATTGGAGGGGAGCCAGCAGGAACCTGGCCAGCAGTTGGTGAGTTTTTTAAGCTCAGTCAGTATCTATCCTTGCAGAAGTGGAAAAGCTGTGAGGCTTATGGATTTCAGATACCTTTGTCTATAGGAAGCAAATGAAACCCTGAAACATTTTTCAACTTACACCACATCCCATGCCTTCTGCAGATGAAAGGAAAGGCAGAAGTCTGGGACCACAGACTTCCTCCTCCTCTCACAGAGACCAGCCTAGTCGGAAGGAAACGTCTACTGATTATCTCCACTTCAGAAAACAGACACAGCCTCTGGTGAAAAAACATGGGCAAAGCCCAAGGGAAACCCTAGGGGCAAAACCAGCAATTTTGCATCAAACTTCCTCAGTATTTGTGGCTTAGGAGAAGCCTGGCTTTTTTGGAGCCATGCTTTTATGCCATGCAGGAGTCCAGCTCAGGACTGCTGTTCATTGCACTCTTGACAATAAAGCAATGCCAGCTTACAAAAACCACATGCCTGAAGGCAGCGTGGCAGGAGGGCACGTTCAAAATGCACTCAGGCTCTCCTTGTGCAACTTCTTTCCGGGCCCATACTCACATTTCTAAGAGACTGGGCAAAAAAAACAAACCAAACCAAACAAACAAAAAAAAAGAAACTAAAAAAAGCCCTCAAAAGCCCACATTTATTGTCAAGGTCTCTAAAATGATGAGATTTGACAATAAGTCTTTTGCTCTTACGGTAACATGCAACTAGGCAACATGCAGCTTGATTTCTGCAGCCAGTAGATATTCAAAGTACTTTTCACATACAATAGGTGTCAATTTGACTTTATTTAAGGAAAAACGGGGGAAAAACAGTAATTTCCATAATACACAGAAGACAAGTTAGATAGCACTGCAAAAAAAAGGCTGAGTGTTTTACTTGTCACCAGTCTGCTTTGCAGCTCTACGATTAGTAATTTTAATGCAGTTTGTCATTTTGTATTATTGTTTAGCATTTTTATAATCAGCAGAGTTTGGGGTTATAAATCACAAAAAGTGTACTATTACTACTATGAAAAACTAAAAAACCCACAAAAATCACTTTCAAATAAACCATAAATATGTGATGCACATTAGTGTAACAAAACCATTTTTGTAAACATTTTCTCCAACATAACATGTGCATAAGATAAAAAATAAAAACACTGCAGTCATACAAGTTAGGGTTACTTTGACTTAAAGATACAGAAAATTATTACTTATTAAAGCTTAAAACTAAACCTAGGAGCTTTTATTTTCTTCTTTGCTTACAAAAGCACTGTTTGAAGAGTTCAATGTTGGTATACGAAGTGGTTTTGTAATACTGTTTTTTACTGGTTTTACCTTGCCATGTTGGCACTTCTGTGGAGGCAGAAGCTGCCAGATGGGCAGACCCACTGAAGGAAGGAGATTTCCTCCCTCCCCCAGAGCCTCAAAACTTCAACAGCATATATCCATGACCTGGGCATCCCTATAGCACTGGAGCATCTTCCTCTAGGTGAATAGCATCAGCTTTCAAGGACTAGATTAATTTTGACCACATAGCACTGGAAGATTTAAATCACGCAGACTGACATTCGATCGAATCAGCTTCGGCAAACTACACTACAGGGCAGCTCTGTGATTACACCCATGTCTACCATCATGTTGCATTTCCGAGTCCCCTTTAGTTCATTATAGTACAAAAGGTTGATCATTCTTCTGGCTGACCACACCGGGCCTGAAAAGAACACATCCTTCACCTTCAACACTATCCAAAAGTCATACAATTAAAAAATAATAGTTCTAGGTATTCCACCGCCAGCAAATGTAAGGCTTTCTTGAGTTTTGATTCTTTTTGGGGGGTGGGGGAGTGGGGGTTGCTGTGTGCATACGCATGCGCTGGAGGTACGCATTTACCGCTCGCTTTTCAACCATTGCGATGTTCGAAGGAGTCTTCAGCAGCAGCGCTGATCGGGGTTGAAGGATTTACAGCAGTCAGATTTGACACCAAAAGAAGGGTCTGTTGAGTCTGAGCTTTGCACACTTGGTGCTCTTGGCTTTTAATTGATTGTGTGACCAGTCGCTCGAGCCATCAGCTTGACTGAATTGAAGAATACGTGTTTAAAAAGCCCTACCTGTCATGCCATGAAGGAAAGTTAACCACAGCAGAAGACAAAGCCCATAAAACACTGAGAGCCTGTTCACTGAATGAACAGCTTAAGGCAGCTGTCAGCAAAGTACCCCACCAAAGGAATTAAAGGGGAAAAAAAAAAGAAAACAGAAAGGAAAATGGCTGAATTGTGACACTGTGCATTATTACAACACCAACAGATTATTATACACTCAAGATTTCTCAAGTAATGAACATGTAGCCACTAAACAAATTATTACTCTCAAGACATTTATTAAAAATGTCAGAACTTATTCATAAAATAAAACTGACTTAAAAAAAAAAAATAAAGGAAAAAAGCCAGAGCTGGGATCTTACATCTAAACACAGGTATACGCTGTTTTTATGAATAAGCAGTATTAACTACATTCTTAAAAGAGTTTTAGTGCATTGCATTCTTAAAAAAGAAAAACATCACCGCCCCAAAATGTTTCCTACAACATTTAACAATTTATAGAACTAGCCTAGTTAACTTTTACCTGCCTGTTACTAAGCCCATGTGTTAGAAGAGTCAAACCTCTGGTTTAGGCTAAATTCATACTTCTATTAAGGATGAAACTGGTTTTAAAAATGCTTGCTTTACCAAATTTTGTAAGCAGATTACATTAATCAGTGTCTCACTGCCATACGTTATGACTATTGCCCCAACGGACTACTCTCTCCTCCTGCTGAAACTTGCTATGCAATAACAGTCAGAAACCTTTCAATCTGGTAGTTTTGGTATTAAGATTAAATTAGACATTAATGGTTTTCTTCTAAAAACGTATAAACTAAACCACCTCTTTTATTTTATGCATTAAAAACAATGAGGTAGGCACAAAAAAATAAACATATGTAGTTTGGATTTTATTTCTTTTTTTTTCTTTTTTTTTTCTTTTTTTTTTTAGTTCTGCGAGTGCAGACTGTGGTAAAACTGTTGTTGCACTTCTAGGTTTAAACAAAAATTAAACCTTTAACTGAGGCAGTGCTAATACTGTGACATAACCAAGTTCTGGCCTAACACAGAATCATTATAGAAAATGAAATTTTTTTTCCTTTTTTTTTTTTTAATCACCTGCACATGTTTCAGGCAACACCTGGTACACAGAAAATGACTAAAGTTATTGGCCAGGCCAAAATAAAACTGCAGAAACAAAAATCCCTAAGAATTCCACCCCAAGCCCCTTCCCACCCTCCCGTCCCCAAAAAAGAAGTTATCCTAGTCACTGTGTCTTTCACATTTTATAAATATTAACTTCTTAAAACCTGCACCTCCCTCTTTGTCCACATATTGTCACATTACAAAAAAGAAATGTCAATTAAATACATTGTTAACATTACTAGACTAGATCTGCCCTCTGTTTCAGCCAGTCAGACTCTCTACACCACTTCTCACCTTCTCTTGCCTGCCTCCTGTCCACTCAACAAACAGCATGGTCATGGTAAGCCTGGTTTGTTTTTCTTCCTTTTTCCCTCCCCCCCCTCCTCTGTTTTAACACTAACAAACAGAGTCCTTCAAATCCTAGGAATACTGGAGCAGAAGGGAAAAGAAGACCTGTAGCTTTCTAGCGTGATCCCAAATCTCAAAGACATTGTAGCACCTGATGGCAATATCTTTACAGCACCAGCTGCGTCGCAGCCTCAGTTGAAAAACATAAAGAAACCTAACACCAGTGATGCCTGCACACACATTTACACAGAGTGCTGCACTCGTGCAGGTCTGTACTCCAGTTGAAAATAATTCCAAGTTATGAAGATCTCAGACTCTGGATGTCAGCAATTCCTCTCCAAATCCCACTGCTTCTACCAGCTCAGAAGTGAAGTCCTGCCAAGGGTCATGAAATAGACTTGACTGCTTCCACCTGACCGCACGGAGGCAAAGAAAACCTGCAAAGAAAAGAGATTGGCAAATTCAACAGCTAGGACAGCAGTGGCTTTAATGTGCTTTCACTGTTCCAGTATTTGCAGTGCAATTGCAGTGATGGCCTGGGCTGGTGGGGATGGAGTTGATGCTCCTCATAGTGGTCTGTAGGGTGCAGGGATCTGCACCTGTGTTAAACAGTGCTGTTAACACATCTGTGTTTTGGCTACTGCTGAACAACACTGGCACAGTATCAAGGCTTTCTCTGCAGCTCCCTCACCCCTAAAAAGCCAGTGGGCTGGGACTGGCAAAAGGCTGGAAGGAGGCAATGCTAGGACACCTGACCCAAACAGACCAAATGGATGACCTAAAACATACAGCATCATGTCAGGGAAAGGAGGGACACTGTGGTGTCCCTGAGAAGACATCTGTCTTCTCAAGCAAGCATTATGTGTGGAAAACATCTGGGCATCCACCTGCCCATGGGAGACTATGTATTAACTCTTAATTTTGTCTAGCCTGCATGTAAAAGCTGTTTTATTAAACTTTGCTGTCTTATTAAACTGTCCATATCTCGATCCATGAGTCTTTTTGCCTTCTGACTAATTTCTTTCCCTTCCATGGATAAGGGGAGAGACCTTGAGGCTGGCTGGGCGTTTGGCTGATTGTAAGGGTCAACCCAACCTAAGTACCCAACTGAAGTACACGTTTATCATCTTGGCAAAAAACTTGGTGGGAGGGAATGTACCTTGTCGTTGCGTTCACATAAGAATTTGAGTCTTTGTGCCCTTTTGTGCATGAACACACCATCCAAGTGTCCAGTTTCCACCGACCGTATCTCGATAGCTTTTTCTCCCCAGCCCATGATCTGGTTAGATCGGATGTATGCTTTGGAAAGAAAACAGCACATTAGGAGAGACAGAGGGCAACAGGAGAAATGGAAAAAGCACAGACTATCCTGACACACTCCAGTTAAAAATTACCTGCATGTGCGTTATTGTAGGTACACACATGTTCTAAGTGCTATTTCTGGCCTCAGAACATTAAAGATGCCTAAAAAATAATTTTAATTTTAATTTCTTTTGGATGTTTTCTATGTTACATACTTCTTCCTTGAGCATTCGTAACAAAGGAAACTTAATAACCTTTAATTAAATGGAAGGAACATGGAGTTTTTACACAGGTCTTTTCTGCCAAGTCTGGGACAAAGAGACATATTAATTAGGTGTTGACTAGGAGAAAGCAGAAGCCAAGGTTTAAATAGACTAAGCCCATCCACTACAGTGTGTCCCAAGCACCAGCTCTGTATCTTTTGTGTTATTTTCCCTTCTTGATGGAGTTTGTCAGCAAAACCAAAGAATGAGAGGGAAAGGTAAATCTAGAAAAAAATTACCTAGCCTCTCTTAATAGGAATAATAATTGAAAAACTGATCTCCTTGAGAAAACAAACTGAAAACGGTTCTGTGTATCTCACAAGAGGTTCACATTAAGCTCTCAAAGTAGAAATATTATTATTTGACATACTGCATCCCTTTGTGTAAAATAAAACAACAAATCAAACATTTTTCCTTAGAGTGTCCCAAATAACACAGATTAGGGGTCACATGAGGAAAAAAATTATTTTTGATAGTAGTAAGAAAATGAAATAAAAAATAAAGTCACCAGCATTATAAAAATGTATATTCACATAGCAATTTGATGGACAGTTTCAGGAATTCTGTCAAAAATAACTTAAGGGAGCTTAATGAAGACTAAACTGTTGCATGCATACTTTACAGAAGAATAAAAAGGACTTCATAGCCAGCAAAATTTTAAAGTATTTAATTTTACTTTCCTTTTATGTAACACATTAGTTTTCAGTGAAATTAAATCAAATTATCTACTACAGTATAATGTACGCCAACAGTGCATATACCATCCCGATTGAAAATTATTCCTTTTTAGATTTTCCACTAGTGCTAATTGAGCCAAATAGTTACTAAAAATTGCCAGATGAGATGTTCAGATGGTCTTGATGGCCTCAGTGCCATTTACTACTTTACAAGCATTCAATCTTCAAAGGCTCTGGAATTTGCCAGCTGATATTTTCTGCTTGCTTTTAGATCTAGTCAAGAGTTAATCAGCACAGGAGGGAACATGCTGTGCATCTAACTTCTTTAAATTTCCTCCTGCATTGTTGTTCTTGTTGCTCAAACAGCTATCAGCTGTTGTCTCCCAATATGTGCAGCCATCCCACAGCCCATAAAATGCAATGTGCTTGCCCAACAAAAGGAGGGTGTGCCTACAGCCCATGCTTTGCTCTGCACTGAATTACAGCAGCACAAGCAGGAGGCATTCTGGTGTGTACTTGTGTACTACACTCACTGTTCTCATTCTCAGCCTTATTTTGAGCTAGAGAGATGAGGGAGAATGGTGCTAGGAGAGATAAGGAATCTGAAGGTGAATTAAAGCTATCAAATGAGGTACACCTTTTGTTATCTACATAGACTTACCCATAATATTTTACTCATCTGCCACTTTATATGCCTTTATACTGAAAGGTTTCCGCAACTTTGTGGCTGTCTGACAAAAATTCTGCAGCAGCCTACAGAGGTCATGGTGAGTTTCTCAGTTGTGAACTCCTCAACTTGATTGTTTGGGTTTTATTCACAAAAACTTTAGCACAAAGCAGATCCATATGATTACTCTTCACTTTCCACAGCTTTTTTCCAGAAATAAAAAGCACTGACTTCAGATGCAGAAGCAGCACACTCGATGTTCCCTCCTTCTGCCCATGTGCACACAGACTCACACTCCCTAAGAGCACATGGCTCACCAGAGGCACTTACCAACTGAAGTTGGCATTTCCCCCCACTGCAGAACCACATCCTTGGTTATCCTTCCATATGTGTTGACATAAACTCCTTCATCCTCGTAGCAGACCAGCAGCTCCATTCCATCCGTGTTTGGGAGGATGATGATTGCATGAGGTTGGATACTACTCTGGATCTACAGAGACAGAAGAGGAAGCATTTTTAATGCTGCAGAGCCTGTGCTAGAAGAAAAGGACAGGGGAATTTGGTTTTGGCTGACACATGAGGGATTCACAGAATCATAGGATGGCTTGGGATGGAAGGGACCCTAAAGATCATTTAGTCCCAAATTCACTCACTTTACAAGGGCTATATCTGCTGCCCTCAAGCTAGACACCACAGTGACACAGTGATCAAGACCTGTAAACCCTTGGAGCAGAAGTCCTCTCATCTTAAGGCAGACATCTAAATGAGGAAACATTAATTTCTCTGTAGGGGTGCCCATTTCTTTCCATCTGCAGAAAGGGAGCCTGGAGGCAAGCAGAGCAGATGCAGACCTCAGATCTCTGCACTGCACTGAACAGTGCTTGGGGTGGCCCATCTGACACCTCTGTGTACAATGAACAACAAGAAACCTTGGCAGCTAAGGTCACCTGGTGTTTGCCAACCCTTTCTTGGGTTGGCAAGAAACCAACCCTTCGGCTGTTGTGTCATTTGTGAGCTGGAGATGTGCAGGGTACTCAGCCCTTTAGTTGCCACCCCTGAAACAGTCACACTGGTCCTCACCAGTTCTGAGTGGGCAACTCCAAACCATAGAGACATACTAAGTATGAGGTGAGGACTGACTGTGAGACACAAACTCCAAAGCACATGTGGCTGTATCTGTTCAGACCCCTGCACCCAATGAGGGGCACTGCAAACATCTGGCAGTGATCCACAAGGACAGTCTAACACATTGGTCATTTGGGGAAATGGAGGGGTTGGAGGTGGGGGGGTGATCCACCAGAAAGAAAAAGTCCAGACGTAACAGCAGCTCTTACATGTGTTGGTAGATAAATATCATAGACCGATCCTGAATCCACGTCAACAGCATGGAAGCCAGCGCAGGAGCCATAGATCACTTTTAGTCTCTGACCCTCTTCTACAGTTAGATCCACCAGCAATGGCTTATGTACCAATTCTCCAAATGACTGTGAGACAACCATCAGTGAGATTTACTTTACTGCTTAGAACAACGATGGGGTTTATAAAAACATGTTCACATGCACACATTGTGAGTTTATTCCTCCACATTCCTCTGGTCCCTAGACACCAGACCCATTAGGCTGACACATCTCTCATGGTCAGATTACTCTGCAAACTATTGCATTTCAATCACCTATTTTCTGTAGGGTTTACTTGGTCCATTTGGTTTTTTATTAAGAATTGTTTTCCCCAAAGTTCAGGGTAATTTGGCACTTCTGTAGTACTTCAATCTGCACGACCCACAGTAACTGTCTGTAAACCAGCCTGGCAATTATACCAAGCCAACTAATTTCATTCCAGCAATATTCAAAAACAATCCCATAGCATTGCTGAATATCACTTCATGACTTGCTCTGCTCAGACAAAGAAGCTTAGTCCACTTCTCTCTGTCCCATGTTTTATTAATAGAGAGAGCAAACAAAAACTCATGATGTTGTGTCATTATTAGCTTATATTCAGTTACAATTTAGACCTTTAAATGTATTGACTCTTAGAATTTTAAAAAGCCCTCTTAAATTAAAATATAACACAAAGTTTGCAGAGATTTATCAAAGAACTCGGAATATGACCATGGCACAATGTCAGAACATTTTTGTAAAAGGTATAACTGCAAGTGATTATGAGAAAATCCTATCTATGGCTAAAATATACTGTTACCTTAAAGGCCATAAATTTATGGTATGGCTTTGGTGCCCATGCATAGACTTCCACAGAACTCTTCAATGCAATTACCAAGAACTTGATTCGTTCATATTTTACTGAAATTAAAGAAAACAAAAAAGAATTGAGCCAAATGCCAAAGTCATTGCAGTTACATCAAGAAAGAAGGCAAGTTAGGTAAGTATGAAGAAATACTGTAATTTTGAGAGTTTAGTAGCATTTCATTTTAGGATTGCTACTTCTGTGTAGTTAAGCTCTTTGATACATTTATGCTGCAGAAGTCATTACTCTTACTAGCAACCGATCATGTTATCATCTTTAGAATTAAGTAGTCAGTACTTATTTCCACTTATTTTTTTCCACATTGGACAGTGCTTAGTCATCAAGACAAGAAAAGCTAATTTCAGATATGTTCCAATAAAAGAAGGCCGTGACTGTGGAAGAGTCCATTACTGGCAGTTCTAGTCACAACAATGGTAGTTTGAGCTGATGGAAAAAATACCCAGAAGAAAGGATGAAGAAATGAAAATTACAACATAACTCAATTTCAAAAGCAAAATACAAGCTTAATAGTGGAGCACTTTCCTCTGTCCCTAAATCCTGAGATAACTCATTTGAGAAAAAGAAAAAAAACCCACATAATTTATCAGAAATAAAGCGTCGTTATACTAGTGATCTATGCTACTACTTGCTGTTTGAACTCTGCAGGAAAGCAAGACTGAGCTCTAAGTGTTAAGGGACTTGACACTTCTTCAATAGACAAAAAAAAGTCTCTCAACCTCCACAGCTGTACTGACTAAAAACAGAGCTTTTGTTCGGTCTTGTCTAGCTTACAAGACTTCCTGGAATTTTTTCACGGGGAAGAGGGGGGTGTTGAACAAAACCACCTCATCTGTGAAAGGGGACATTTGATAATTCTTATTATTTGCTCTGGGTGCTATCTGGGAATTCACCCAAATCGTAAGTTTCAAAAGAGCAATTTCTCATTTAGAGGAGCCAAAAGTTGCCTGAAGCAACTGAGATCCATAAATACCACTTCACCCTGACATCGGAGACCCCTGTTGCATCAAAGAGACAAGGAAGTGATCAGTGCCAGCTGCCTCGGTGACAGCGTCCAGACTGAAGCCCAGCCACTGGCAGAGCTCTCCTTCTTGGGAACTGAAGCGCAGCTGTCAAAGAGGCCTCGCACTACCTGAAAACATCTACTGTGTTTCTGTGGCTCAGGGGGAAGTTCAGTGCCAGGCTGCAGCCCAGGCTAACAAACCCCTCTTCATCAGGAAGAGAATGCTCTTTGTTTCAGAAGCTTCCCTGCTGGAAAGCCTCCTTTCAATAGCTGCTGATGTATTGTTAACAGGCCACTTCATTATGCTGCTGACACCCTGGGGTATGATACCAGAGAAGTGCATTATTAATTGTTTTCGGGGTCAAGCTCCTGGTTCAGCAGTCACTTACTGCCATTGTTATTGATTACGCCCCATTAGCAGGTTTTTCCAAGAGCACACGCTCGACAGGAGGAGACTGGGAACAGTCTGATTGCTGCTGCTCCACACTGACTGACACAGCTGGAAAGGAACTGAGCTGGCTCGTGGGAGAAAATCAAATCAGAGCAACATCCACTGCCCATTAGGATGCATCATGAAACTGAAGCAGCAGAAAGAGCACTTGGTTCATATTCCCACCTGCAGGACAGCAGGCTCACTGAATATACTTGGCTGGCTGTGAATGCTACATGTCTTTCACCAGCTTTGGTGGAAGTTTCTATACCCTAATCCATTTAAATTACTTAAAACCACTCAAAGGGCACCTGCCTGGTGAAAACACATTTGATTCTGTAACTGTACTGCAGCAGATCTAAGATGGCATTAGGAAATTTCATGAGTTAAGAGGAATCAGTGAATCATCCTGAAGTTACAGACATGCTTCTGTTCCCAGATCCTTCCCCAGAGCTCATCTGCTACCTGAGCTTTCTTTCTCCTCCTACTTTTTTTTTTCCTTCCAGTCTCTAAAATTTACATTAAAGAGAGACTTTTTCAATCTATTCCAGCATGTAAATTCATCATGGTAAAAAATATGGGAAACTTAGTAAAGGAAACAGTTGTTGAGGATGAGAATTCCTCTATTACCTAAAGAGGGGGTGAAATGTTACCAGCCCTCACTGCCCATATCAGCACCCTTCTGGAAGCTGCATCCATTACAGGAAGGAGATAGATGGGATTTGCACGATTTCCAGTTTCCAGCCCATCATCCCACCACAAAACCCCTCTCATCTTCGATTTAACCCCGTAACTTGCCATTTTGGTGCTTTCCCAGCAAGTTCACCCTGAGAAACAGATAAGACAACTAGAAATAGAACCAACCAAACCATGAACCCAATAGCTACATGCACTGCAGTTCCCTTTCTCAGCCATCCTTTATCCCAACTTACTTGATTACTGCATTTGCTACTCACCAACTTTATAGTGCACACAGCCTTCCAAGTCACCCACCGTTGTCCAGCCCTGTTTCTTTTCTACCTCAGGATCATTGTGAAGGATTTTATTTCTTAACCATGACAGATAGTAAACTCGCAACTTGTTCTTCTTACCTGACCACAAAATGAAAAAAAAAGTTTATCTCCATAGGAAGATACTTGCAAAAAGCCCTACCCAGGCAAACAGAAAGCTCTGCAAAACAAAAATTAAGGAGAAAATGCTGCAACCACAGAAATCTCCCTCAGTTTTTCATCCACAATAGCTTCACTCCAGACTCCACCCAGATATGCGCTTTCCCATTAATCAATGACAGATACACATGGTAGGACCACACAAACATAAATGACAAACTCAAGGAAACAACTCTCCAGCTATCTGGTTCTTAGGACCAAGACAACTTCCACTAGAACAGGGAACTCCCACAACAAGAGCACCAGAGAGTCATACACTGAGATTAAAAATATAAATCCGTAACTGAGTCAGAATGGCTCTTTTAGACACAAAACTGTAGGAGAGCAGCAGGATGGAATGTGAGACCTGAAACTTCATCTGCTTGCTAAAAACTGATGACTGCTTTGTCAGCAACCCTTCCCTTCAGCTGCAGGGGTGTAATACTTACCAGGCTGCTCACAGAAACTGTGAGAGGTGTTTCTTCTCCACAGGTGAAAGAAGCTACCTGCCCAGGCTGCCCTATCATCAACTGACAACTTCATCAAAACACACCTCTTAGAATGCCTCTTAGAATGCAAAGCAAGGTTCATGATAACATTTACCACTGATTCTTTATCAATTAATGGGCCAGAAAGCATTTGTTGAGCTAGTGAGAAGATGGCCCTAAATGCATATACTCAAACCTTGCATCCTCCTTTCTCCAGCTGCTTGGAACCATTACAGTTCCACAGATTAAGCTGCATCTGAGGGAGATCAGAGATCATCCCTGCTTTGACTAGTAGCCATTTAACAAGGCTCCATAAGGTCTCTTTGAAAGGAAAGGAAACAGGAGATGACCTCAGGGACCCTACTTGTCAGCAGAGTAGCTCCATGCTCCTGCTGCACCAGCCACAATAAGGAGCCATGTGTCTTCCGAGAGTTTCTCAGCCACTGGAGGTGAGAGGGAGAGAGGTGACCTGTACTGCAGTCACTGCTGGGCTGGCCAAGTGACACCCTACTGGTCTGTGCTGTCAAAAGCCACCACCTATCAAGATGACACACCTGGCAGCCTGCCAGCCAGATCGAGATAGCTACAGAGTTCAGCTCAGCGTCTTTAATTTGTCATTTAAATTTTCACAACATACCTACTGACAGATTAGTTCACAGCTCGGGGGATACTGGCTGCAGCAGGACAAGAGGCTTGAGCACTGAGACCAGCTCTACACTGGGGGGCTGGAGCTGGCACAGACCCCCTACCCTGATAGTAAGGGATCCCCTAACAGAGCTAGGCTTGTCAGGAAAAGCATCTGCAGGGGGCTGGGGCAGCAATGTGGGGAAGCACAGCTTGCAAACAGGCTTCTCCATGGACTCCAGCACCACAAGCCACTGCATTAAAAAGACACACAGTCTAAAAGACCTTTTAAAGATTTCTTGGATGGGAAAGGACAAGAGGAAAAGAGGAGGCAGTTTCAAAGTAAAAAATCTGTTCAGTAAGCTCAAAATGGAATTGGAGAGGCAATTGCAAATGCTGGATCTTCTACTCAATTTTAAAAGCCCTTCTGTTCTGATGCCATGCAATGAAATGTGAAGTAACACTGCACTATCTTTTGTTTATCTCCATTACAAATGGGACTATAGATTTAGCAGTAAATTAGTACCCTGATTTACTTTCTGACTTAGTATTTAGTAAGCCATATTTCATAAAGGGGTAAAGCTCTACCACTCCTGTAGCTTTCTCAAGATCTGGAGGACTAGAGCAGGAAACACTATTTCTTTAAGTTCCACATGTAACCAAGAAAAGGTCTTTCCATGAAAACACTGCAAATGATAGCCACAAGGGCTCTTTTAAAAACACTGAAAAATAGGAAACAGTTCAGATCACTTGCCCAGATCAAGCCACTGCAGTTCTGGGCAAGAAAGAACTCAGAGGGCTCAGGGTCTCTACAATGTACCAAATGCTTTCAAAACCATGCTGAGTTCCTGCCCACAAGGAGACAGATTCTGCCTCAGCTATTTCCATGGTTGTAGGTTCCCCAGTAGCTTAGTCAAACTTTAAGACTCAGAACAATCAGTACACATGGGAATTTCCCAGCATGTGGCTACTTTTTTCCTTTTGATTCACATGATATGCACCATGGTGCTTCTCTCCAACCAGAAATATTTTTCAAAACAACTGAGAAATATCTCAAGTGTGTTCCCATTGTGTTCTGGTGTCTAGACCACAAGGAAAAGTCACAAGACAGGAAATTCCTCTGCCTTTCTGCAGCCTGACATGAAAAGAGCAGAACTGGTTAGTTATATAAACATTGCTATGCATTTATTTCAACAAGTTATGCTGCTCTTAATGTTCATATTTGGAGTGGGGGAGATTAGATCCTTCTCCTTATAATGCTCTTGTAAAGTCCGTTTAAACAGCTCTCACAATTCTGGAGTTTTTTATTTTTTGCAGGGATCTATTCCTTATGATCCTGAAATAAGAGAGGAAACTCTACTCCAGGCATCACATGAGCTAATCAGACAGTGAATTGTACATAGTTTCAAATGCAAAGTCCTTTTTCCTATATTGAGTTTTTTGTTTTTATTGTCACTGTGGATTTTAATTATTAAGCAGGCAGATTCCAACCAGTTCTTCCACTCTGTCATCTCTGCTTACTTTCCTGGTGCCACCATCAGCCAGCTGGGCTGGCAAAACCCTCAGGGAGCCACAACTGGAGCATGCTCTGCATGCACGTTGCCGCTTTCTCCTCCAGCATTTTTATGACTCTGCATTGTATCACCTGAGCAGATGAAACTATGTCTTTTGCCTCTCAACGGCATGAACTGAAGCACCAATCAACTACTCTTGCTTTACCCACGAGGCTTTCTTGAGCCATTTTTAGCAGGCTCAGTATCAAAAGCTTTGTTGCCAGAAAGTTCTATATTTCAAATATAAATAGGGCCAAGAACTGATTTCATGTTTTCAGACTGAAGAGTGTGTCTATTAAAAGCAAGTTTAGGTGACAATCCTCTCAAAATCCTAACGCACTGCAACTTGGCACAACGCAGTGACACCTTTCAAACCCCACCACCATCAGCACATCACTTCCCAAAAAACTCAGGGGAACCTATGGCTGAGTGCACCACAGTGAGCTGAACAATGCTTCCAGTGAAGCTGTAGCAGTACTGGGACAAAGCTCAGAAACAGGTCTGTCACTAATCTGCCAAAAGACACCATTTTTACAGGAACATATCCTCACTCCAGCATTCCAATTTTGCCTGGAGAGGTGAAGCAACACATCACAAATGAAAAAATACTTAGGGAAGTCCAGCATGAGGGCAAAAAACTGAGATGTGCAGCACAGAAAACAAAAGCAGGATATAAGGGGAAGCTTGGGCATAACAGCATTATGGTTTCACTGAATACGCTCCCCCAGCCCTGCCTTTCACTGAGCAAGAATGCCTCTTCTGCCTCATACTCCAGTAACCTCCCATAAAACACAGGAGATGGCACAGACACAAAGGCATAAAACAGCCAAAGATCAGCTGATTTCTTAAGGGTTAATGTAGCGTGTCTCCACAGAGGAAGCAATAGTTTTGAAGGAAACAAAGCAAACGGATGTGTCAGGGTACTCCAATTGTGACTGACGCAAAAACAAATAAACTTAAAACAATTATACACAAGACTGAATCACAGACACCTGTGATTTGTGTAGGATATGTTTCAAATCAACAGATTTTACACAAGTTGGATTATACAATATTTTTGTTTACAAGGTTTGCTATATAATAAACTCCATCAAATAGTGCCTTTCAAACAGCTTATATTTTAACATACAGCATTAGACATCAAAAGGACGCACAGCAGGCTGTGTATTTTTAAACGCTGTTTGATTCATCTTTTCTTTTTATAGATTTCACAGCATTGCTGTATCTGAGCATGTAGCAAGTGGAGAGCCAATAAAATTCAGTTGTTCCAGACAGAAACAAATCCCGTGTTGATGACAGTTGCATGGGCATAGTTCTTTGGATCTGTGGTAACACAACACTGGTAATGCACTAAATGCCACTAAATTGTCTAATTTGTGTCCTTTTGAACAAGTGTTGGGAGAGCCAGAGAGCTCCTCCAGCAGACTTAAGAGAGGTTCTAGAGCCTAGATAAAATTTAGGTGAACAACAACAATGAATCCTGTGAGAAACCTCGTGTAACATCATACACACACAGCATAGCAAAGGCTGATTTCCCCAACAAACCAAAACAAAAGGTAAATGGCTGAACACCACCTGTGAAGAAAGACTAACAATGCACCACATCAAATTGTCCAACATCAGTTGAACTTATGCCATAACTTTCTGGAGCCAAAGAGTCTGGAACCTCAAGCTTCATAAAACACACTTTTCATCAGCAGACACAAAACAAACACAAGCATCACCACCACCCTACATCTTCCATTGTTTTGCCATTCCCAAGTAGCACACAGTGAGAGACCATGCACCAATCTGCCTTCTCACTCTGGTTACATCTACACCATGTACACACTGTACTCCTCTCTCTCACACTTTTACTGTACCTCACTCTTACTTCCCTATTCTGCAAGAGCTTTCCCCATTCTACAGATTTTAACACACAAGAAAAACATCCTTAAAGCTATTTTCCCAAACTTCACAAAACATTAACTTCCAGCCCTCAAATACTGAACAAGGAAACACAGTCAGACATTTCTCACAAACTCATGCAGCATTTTTAAAGGTCACCCTACAGAAGGAAGGACAGGGAGCAAGTAGGCATGGGTGTTGTGTGGAAAACTTTTCATTTGCAGAAATAAACTGTAGACTCTGAGATGAAATGATGGAAAACCCACTGACTTCAGTCAGGACTTCCCCCTCAATACATAGGCTGCCAAGAAAATCCTTCTGCCACACCATGCCACACGGAGGAAAAATATAATGTTCAACAGTTAACTTTACCAGAAATTGTCACCAAGACATTCAGCCCTTCAAGTACATCCATTTGCTGGAATCGTCTTCGATTGATGAGTGGATAAACCTTCCCCTGCCCACTTCTGTCTAGTAACATCAGACCACTTTCAGTGCCCACCAACAAGTTCACTCCTAGAAAAAACAAAACCAAAGATCCAAGTTAGTACTTTTCCTCACATATTCTGAGGAACTGATGATTGATAGAGCAACTGTCTTGTTTCAAGCAGGTCTGACCACTGCTGACTGGGTCTCCATTGCCTGTAGCCTAAAGATCTCCTGATGCAGAGGCTCTCTATACTACCTGCCCACAGTGTCTATTGACACCAAACAGCATTAAAGAGAATAAGAGTCTGGCAGACCACAGAAAGCTTTCCAGAGCACTAGTTACCCTAAAAAAAGGCATGCTAATGTTGGAAGGAGGGATGAAGCACAAAGTGGTATGCAAGCCTATGTATTCCAAAGATGTGTTAGCTGTTGTTAGGGAGGTGGTAGTATGATGCTCTTGACAAGAAGATGGCAATAAAAACAGTTCCCACTGGGAGAAACAGGTTGTGTTGCAGCCCTTCCACAAAAGGCTAGGTACCGGGTTTGTTCCCAGCTTCACAATAATCTTTTCTGTCTGAATGTTAAAACTAGAGGAAATACAGTAATCTTGTGTTTCCACAGGCTTCTCCTAAAGATCACGCAAATATAGATGAGAAAAGTCAGTAGGCCAGTTTCTTTACACAAAGTTCCAAAGGTCCACTGGAACACTCCAAGAGTCCATAAAACCTTATTATTTAGAATCAATTACATTTTTTACATAATAGATATATATGGGACTAAGTTTTAAATATCTATTAATATATTATCACTCTTAAATTTCATAACTATTTATTTGCAATAGTGTTTAAGTCCAGAAGCTCACAAATTTTGCAGAGACAGTTCAAGTACAGCACAGGAAATGGAAATCAAACCAAATGTATGACTCATTTTATTAGACTTCCATGTTGCAATGCCAATATAAAATTTGCCATGCTTTGTCACAGTAAAATAATGAAGTAAGAAAAACTCTCACAAGATTATCATAGTTACACTGCTTAATGGTCTTAATCCCTAGAAAATTAACCCCCATATACAGCTATACGGGTGCCAATGGGCCATCTGGGCTGAGCCCATAATGAACCTTTTCTGACAGAGCAGGTGGGCCCAGGGCTCAGGTGTGTGTGTGTGTGTGTGTGTGTGTGTCTCAGTGCAGTCTGCACCTACAGCAGTGATGTGTCTTCTCACAGCACTGAAAAAGGGCATTATTGCTCACCAAAACACCCTGCTGGATACCAGGCATGGGAGAGGCTTGCAAAAAGGAGGGCACATTAAGCCTGACCCAGGGGGCACAAGGTGTCTCTGAAAGGGGAGAGGGTGTTAGGGGGAAGCAGTTATTATGGGGAGGGGGGGGGCAAGGGGACTCAATTGCTCCTGCCTCCACCCTCACCTCTCCTGCCGCTGCCTTTCTGGTGCAGTTGTTCCTGCTTTGAGCTCTCATGGACACCTGTGCCGAACCCCTTCCCTCAGCTACGTGCACTTTAGATGAAACTAATGAGGTGCTACGCTGGTAGCAAGCAGGGCTTGTATTTTACAGTGTAGACACCCTCTTCACTCACAGACAGCAGAGCTCTTCTACTGCCACCCTACAATTAAGCAGTTCTGTTTTTTTGAAACAAATGGAAATGCTCCCTGAAAAACTACAGGCTGGCTGTGGAGGCTGGGTGTAAGACTCTGTGTAACTGCATTCATGTAATTAACATTGATTTTCACCACTCAGAGCTAGAAGAAACAGTATCAGAGACCTAATGCAATTAGCAGCTTGCCAGATACTACTGGCATTACCACTGGTAAAGGCAAAGCAAAGCAAATAAAGTTACCTTTTTTTTTAATAGACAGCATCACCATGAAATGGTTTAATTTTCTTAAGAGAGAAGGAAGTGAAACATAATCAAGAAGTAAGCATGTGTACCAACTTGTATCACTGTCGGTTTGGCCCTAAATGTTCAATGAAGAGCTGTGTTACAGCTGTAAAACACCTCTAGGATTTTACACCTGTTCTTTAAACCACCCTAACAGACAGATATATAGATCAAAGATATATAAAACCATTAACACGAATTGCTACTGGCAAAACAAGGCAGATCAGAGAAATTATGAGTCATCTTTACTGACACCATATGATTTCTCTCTGCCTTTGGCCTCTCACAGCTTGAAAGTTTACATGTGCACAAGTCTTAACTTTATCAGAGAATGTTACAGGAATTCAAGCAGAAATAGTTCTGAGGCAAAAATTCTTACCAGTAAATTCTGGAAATAAAGAAAACAGCAGATAGGAGGACAAGGTGTTGGGAGAGCTATTTCATTGACACAGCTTTGCAGGAAAGAAGATTGGGACAAAACTGCTGTTCTGAGAAACAGGAAATGCTGGACATAACTCCAAAAGAGAACTAAAGCCTTGGAAAGAGCTATAAAAAAGTAAAAAATAGAGGGGACTGTGTTACCTTTAATCGTATACCTTAGGGCAATGGCCAATTCTCTTCTTCCTAAATTTTTTTAATTACCTGCATGTGCATTTATAATCTGCCAAGTTTAGGGATACTACATAAGTATGTATATAACATACAAAAGCAGCAACTATTAATATTTAGATAAAGAAAAAATTAATTCGCAGATTCTGGCCAGGAAACAACCAACACAGAGAAGCCTTTACTAGGGATTGCAGCAGAGATTCTACACTGTAGCAGGCAACAGGCACTGCTCAAAGCCTGATGAAGTGTGGGATCCTGTCTGACACCAACACAAATTATCCCTTGTGACAAGAAGACCAGACAGACTTGGTCAGCTGACATCTCATGCCTAGCTTCTCTCTGCAGTAATCACTCTTCACAAAGCTAAGTTTCAGAATGGGAAATGTTCCTCTATCCTTTTCTTTTCCATCTTACTTCCTACATAAACTGATGACTGAGGCGACAAGTCATCTTACACAACACACCTTAATCAAGCCCTGCAACAATACATTAGCAAGAACCTCAAGAAGATGATAATTTTTCCAAGGAATACTCTGTGTGCACCAGGTGTACACTGCAAGGACTACTACAAGCTCCCAAAAGCTGCAAGAGATGTTAGTACATCTCTAAACCTGATCAGGGTTTAGAGAAAGGACATTCTGATGAACAGCATGAAACCTCTCCCAGACAACCTATGACAGGAAAAGAGGACACAGCCTCAAGCTACGCCAGGGCAAGCTCAGGTTGGATACCAGGAAGAACTTTTTCACTGAAAGTATGGTTAAGCATTGGAACAGGCTGCCCACAAAGGTGATAAAAGCCATCATCTCTGCAAGAGTTCAAGAAATGACTGGATGGTACTATGTGACATGGTCTGATGATCCAGTGGTGTTAAGTCAAAGGCTGGCCTTGATGATCCCAGGTCTTTTCCAACCTTAATGATTCTGTGATTCTCAGTCTAAACTGTGCCATCGGAAGCATATATGTACCAGTGGGAAATTACAACAAAGCAGAAGCAACATACTGTTAAAAACACAATAATAATCAGGTCTTGCAACAAGAAAAGACGTAAACAAGCACTTAATAAATGCAGAGAAACAGCTACAGTTCTGGAGATACATTATCAAAAGCTGAAAGCTCCTAGTGGTACATCTACATTTCAGGAATGGCAAGGGAAGAACACGTTTGCATTACCCCATAAGGCTGCACACAGTATCTCGGAATTGAATCTCTTCTTGTATTTGCGAATCTCTGGTGTGTCACTCTGTGGCCGCGTATTTGTGGGATTCACATTGACAACTGATCCTTTCCGTGTAGGGTCTTGCCTTATTGCCTCTGATCTCATTGCTTCACTAGAAAATCCTACTGAAAGAAAAAAAAAAAGTAAAGTGCATGCAATATCCTTCAAGTGCTAGATTGAAGGATATTTTTTACATCATACAAACCAAATCAGTAACTGAGAACACTGAGAGAGTCCTAATTTTTGTAAGAAATGTAAATGGCAAAAGAAAATAAATTATGCAATCCATTGCAAAACAAATAAAAAGCATGATGGTAACATTCTTAAGTACTTTAAAGAGCCACTGAAGTCACTGAACCCTTTTTCAATTGTCATCTTCAGCTACTTTACTTACCCACAGAAGTCACAGTTGTCCCACTAGATGGAGAAATCTGTAGTAATCTGGGGTCTATAAAAGGTGTAAAGGAGGAGGAAGATTTGTGTTTCTGGAGTGTGTTACTAGCGGACTGAGTCTGCAATGTAAATTTCAACTTTATTAATATTAATGACAATAAAAAGCATGGATAACAAACACCAACATTTTAAAGTCACTATGGAATTATGCTACAGAGCCTCCCCAAGCTTTTATACTTCCTTTATAGATACACAACGCACTGCAGGCACCACACCTGAGCTAGATACATATGCACACCGCACATTTTACAGCAAAATGAAATTAGGTGAATTGTCATCCCTGAACCTCAGCTGCTAGCGAAGTTTTTTAGTACAGACCACTACAATCAGGCATAAAGCAAGGGAATTTCTCTCCTTTTGAAAATCTGCTTTAATGTGTGTATACTATTTTATCTGCAAGCTGTCCACTACCTACAACTTTTGAATTTATAAAGCATCTCCTGAATTGAGGTAGTTAATTAAATTCTGAAGTTTGATCTCTTGGCTTGTGCAACAAAATCAGAACCATCTGGGATCAAGCATTCCCTTCTATGATGGACTACGTTTCAATGTTTGCTACTGTTCGTTCTCCCTATTTTGTTTAACCTGAGCCTCTTGCCAGAAAGCTGCAGCAGATTCTTCCACCTTTATTTGACAAAGCAACATATTAAACCTGTATTGAACGAAGGGGCTCATTAGTGTGGAAGGTGTAGCAAACAGTGACATGACACTATGAATATGTAGTGGATAAAATCACTGGTGCTTATTGAGTTATGAGGTCTAAAGATGAAAAAACAAAGAAAGTAAAAAGACAAGTGAAACAATGAACTGTTAAAAGTGGAAATGGAACAACTTAAAAACCCTTGCCAGTTTAGTATTACAGTGACAACATATCATACTGAAGCAGAATGGGACAAGTGGAAAAAAAAAGTGTATAAATATAAAGAGTGTGCATGTGATAAGTCATACCAAACAGTACTGGGTTTTTGATTAGTTTTACGCAAACACAGTTACAAGACACTTCTTTAGCATCAAC
Organism: Taeniopygia guttata; assembly: GCF_048771995.1. Lineage (NCBI taxonomy): Eukaryota > Metazoa > Chordata > Aves > Passeriformes > Estrildidae > Taeniopygia > Taeniopygia guttata. Next base: position 86,320,905 of record NC_133024.1, on the reverse strand, counting down.
TAATTTTCAACCTCTAATCTTCCTAAGCTCTATAGAAAAAAGAAACCAGCAATGGGTCTTTGGAGTTTATCCCTGCCCTGAACAGCCCAACACCAAAAGGCTTCTTTGTCACCAGGCACTGCCACAGCCCCCACTTCCCAAGCTGAGTTAACTGAACTCTGCTTACATATTGCTTAGATCAAAGTAATGAGCAAGCGTATCTCTGGATCGATCGGCTGATCTCTATAACCTACAAGAGTGCGCTTTTAGAAAGATCAAAGAGCAATGAAGCATAGCTGAAAATTATGTATAAAGCTTAATTAATTTCCAGGAGGAAATTCTCCCTCCCACCCACCTGCTATGTGGTTAAGAAGCATTTTTGATTATGTGGTAAATGTGCATTGCCATAAACCTACCCAGATCACTGCAACCTCGCCTCATCACAACACTTGCACACCTCCATGGCAGGACTCTACCCTGAGAAGCAGCAGGTTCTTTTCACCAAGTTTCACTTGCCCTGTACCACCCCCTGCTTCAGAGGCTCTCTTTAGCTGGCCACCCAGACAGGCGTGGAGACACCAGACAAGGCTCCTCGCTCACTGCTGGGCTCAATAAGGGGCAAACAGCCCTTTGTTCATTCACACCTGTGCACCTCCTCTGCTGCAAGGGGTTAACAGGTGTGAAGGACCAGGCTTTCCCACCTGCACTCATAAAGGAAGGCACCTCCTGGGATCAGCCCAGGGCAGCAAGAGGGAGCTTCCCCCATGGTAAAGCCTTCTCCACCTGGACACAATCAGTGCTGGTGGAGAACAGTCATCTTTACACAGCTGCTTCTCAGAGTACATACACACTTGGAAAAAACCCCAAATATTTCCCCCCACTCATTATTCCAAAATAACAATCCCTCAGGCTTTTACAACCCTCCCAGGCAACACCTGATTTGTTCACGCAGCCCACATGTTCACCCAGTTTTAGTGAGCAAAATCCCTCTAGAGCCACTTCCTCTCCCAAAGGGTGAGTTTCCACAGGCAGCTCCTCATATGTATGGAGACACTAGTCCAGCCTTTACTGACAAAGCCAAAATTAACTGCTAATTCTGAAGAGGCACATTGCTTGCAATTAGCCTGCTCCCGGAATAAAACAGAATTAAAAAGAGTGTTGGCTTGAAAATGCAGTAGTCAAGTTTAGTTTAAAATGAACGCCATGCAATTAATGACTCACTAAAAGGAAGCAAAAATAGTAAACTGGCAAGTTTGGCATGGGACTGCTCTAGAGTTAAGGGCTTCTTACACAGAACTGAAATGTGTTATTTGGGAGGTGGGAACAAAGGTGACAGAAAAAAAAAGCAGGGGAGATTGGCTGGAGGTCCTTTGCAAACTAGCTACTAGGCAATGCTGCTATAACCCTATGAAAGCAGCCAGCTGTGGTGTAAGACATACCTCATTAGTAGTTAGCTTGTCCTGGGGTGTCTGTGGGGACATGGTGGGTGTCGGCTGGCTGGAGGATGGGGAGGAGGAGGTGGAGGAAGTGGAGGAGGAATGGCTTTGCTGTAAGAGATCTGGCAAGAGGTGAATGCGACCGGCAAAGCCATTGCTCTCATGATGGCTGGCACGCTTTTTGTCAACTGTACTCTGTAGAAAAAACAGGCACACTTGTCTTGCTCAAGTGCTGCTTAAAAGTCTATATCCCTAACATCCTCTCTCCTTCTCTCCCTCACTTCCTACCTTTTCACTTTTTTTTTTTTATTTTTATAAGCTGATAATCCGTGCTTTGATGCCTGCATGGAAAAGGAAAGTGGGCAAAGCTACTAGAATTCATGAAATTCCCACCAGCAGGAAAAAGCTTGGTTCATGTGGTTGACTTGCACAGCCAGTTCCAGCAATTAAGAGAACAACAACTGAGCTGCTAAGTCCAACACCACAACAGAGACAAGCACATTTTTGGGGGTGGAGTGAGGATTTTTTTCCCTATTGTTTTGTTTAAAACTAACTTAGACCCTATACAGATAGCAGTCTGGACCTTCTGGAGAATCCCTTCAGCTAACTATTTAAAACAATAACCATGAAATCTTAATTTTCAAACAAGAAGACTCAATTAAGAAATTGGCATTCAGTTGTGAAACTCAGAAATGCGATTACTGAGGAAACTCCTATAAACTAGCACGCTCATTAACACACAAGACCAATTAAAAACGGGGAACCATTATATTTCAGAGGCACAAGAACACAGTATTTTCAGAATCAAAGGCAACAACACAGCACTCTACTCTGTCCACATTCTCTGCTTCACCACCTATTTTGCTTCTCCCCCACACCAACTGTTGCATGAATTTGCACGTACATGTGTGTGTATGTTATCTGGGTGGTCTGTATGCCCTAAACTACAGGTTCAAAACAATCTTAAAAACCTTGAGTGCTCCCCACCCCAGCTCCCTCTCAGCCTCACTCCTGAGACACATATTTGGTTATGTGGTAAAACTAAACTAAGATTTTGCTCCAGGTACTTGCTCCACACACCTGCAGCTTTTCTACTCTTCTCTCCCACAGACTTTGAGATATTCTGCATGGTGCTGCCATGAGTGTCACCAGAAAGCATGCAAAACAGAAGCAAGGGGTGAAGGGCTACTCTCCTCTTTGCATGCATCTAACATCTTGCTCATCTGAAATTCTCTACAGCTGCGTCTTGATAATACGAACAACAAATATAATGTAGAAACAGCATGGGTGAATGAGCGAGTGGGTTAATGAGCACAGAAAGGTGCAGCACTGCACAGGGAAGGAAAAGCAATACCTGTCGAACAATTAAGGTGCCCTCCTTAGAAGGAGTCAAGGCAGGTTCACTCTCCACATCATCATGGACAATCATGGTTTTTACTGACTCTGTTTCACCATTGCTCAAGTTCAATGTTGACCTGTTTGTCAGACAAGAAATAACTGGAGTGAGATAACAGCACTAGTGCCCTGGCTGTCACTGCCCTGCATCATGGCATACTCAGAATTAACTTGTATTATAGCCAGAGTGGAACATTTACATAAGCTGCCTAGAAAAGCCTCTCTGTCAAGAAAAAAGTCACAATATTGTTAAACAGTTTCTTGTTTTGTAACAAATCAAGGGAGCAGAGGGAAAGGACATTGAGAAGACTATCCTCAGCGTTTGAATATATGAAGATATGAGGCTGCTATGTCTTGCTCATTGATTGTAGTAAGCTGAAAGAACTAACATACAAGCCAGGATGCTAACATCCTTTTCCTTCAATCCCCTATAAGGCAAAACAGATGCAAAACACTGTTAGAGGGACTAACACTGCTCGGACATCATCTGGTCCAGAAGTAGATTCATCTGCTCCTTCTTGTTCCATATCATCATCTTCCTCGTCTGTTGTCCCTGACTCCTCACTTGAGGATGAGTAATCTGTTACTTTATGTGGAGGTCGCACATCCTCTACTGCTCGCAGCTCCTTCGCCAATGCAGTTAAATCCTGTTGGGAGAGGGAAGAAAAAAATGTTAAAACTGATGTTGCAAGTAAGAGAGAAGACTTTGCAAGAAAAACCCACAGGATTAGTGCCCAAATTTGTTCATTTGTTCACTTCCGTGTTTCCATTGCCCCAGCAGTACTGTTTCCTTTTACTTATTCAGTCTTAACAGTTACTAAAACTCACTTTCTCATAAACTCAAGCACCAGAGCAGTCAACCTAAAGGGGTCTTGTCATATCATAGAAAAACCCTATCAGGGCTTCTATCCACATCCATATCGGTTCCATACTCAGAAACAATCCATACTCAAATCCCTATGCATACTCAGAAACAATTTTGATTTACGACTAACTGCAGTATCGTAAGAGATATGGCTACTGAAGAAAGTTTCAAGGAAAGATAAAAATACTGTGAAAGCCCACTGAGTTCCCCAAGATACAACAGGACACAGAGCCGTAATAAATTGTAGTAGCAGCCAGATGTAGAAAATGTCAGAAATCTTTCTCAGAAAGTATGAAAAATGTAAGGTCTTACCACTTCTCCCTGCACCATTCAGCCCAGCATTGGCACATTCAGGACAAAAGCACGATCATTGGTCCAGCCCGAGGAAGGAAACACAAGATTGAAAGAGAGAAAGGCATGGATTAGGAAGGAAGAAAACTGAAGAGCAGAAATCAATCCCAGAAGCAGTGCAAAATCTAATGTTTGCAGTATTGATGTGCACAGGCAATTCCACAGCCCAGAACATGCTGCTAGATCCACAGTTACAAACTCAACTCCAGCTGGTGTTCACCCCTGATGGCTCTGAATGAAGCTCTCAGTGTACTTTTTGTGAATCTACCTGAAAGAGAAGGAGGACAGGGGAGGTGGATGCAACTCACAGCAGGCTTGATAGGTCTGAAGACTTCCTTTTTCTCTTCAGGCTTTTTAGGTGCACTTTCATGGCGCTGTGATGGCGAACCCTCTGATTTGGATGATGCTGCACGTGCCGAGACCCCAAAAAGAACACAGAACAAAGCAGATTAAGCAGGGAGCTAAAATATGTTTTCTTACTTCACCCTGGAGTGAGGAAGAGATGTGAGATGACTGCTAGGGGTGTCTGACGACAGTGTAAGTTTCACTTGTTCACTACTACATTGTCCCTGAAGGACTATATAAAAACCACCATAAGCTGTGATTTGTATAGGTGCAACTGATCTACATCTGAAGCCAAAGTAAACAGTCGCAACAACTGTAAATCAAAGACCCAAGTGTGGTCACAAGCTGGAAAACCTCCATCATCATCCAATGCAGCCCAGCTGAGACCTATCCATGGCAGTCTGCACCCTGTCAACAACCCACCAAGGAGACAGGCAACAACTATCAAAATGTGCCCTTGCACACATGAGGAAGGGAGGGAGCTGTGAGGACATGGAGACTGGGCTGTTTGCACAAAGGAAAGTGCAGCAGTGCCTGGATGTGAATTCAAGAACAATGAAACAAACAGTTTGACAACGATTTCTGTGCCTGCTGCCTTTCCCAAGCAAGGACATATGGCCAAGATGTTACAGGAAGCCAACCCATCTATGATACTGCATGCTGAAAGGCTGTTCCCTGTGATTCTTATCATCTTTAATTACTGAGTGCTTCACAGCTTAATAAAATTAGAAACACAGTGTTACAAAGGGTAGGAGAAGGACTTACATCTCATCCTGAACCGCTCTCCAGACCCGCTCTGAGAGCCAGGGTGGGAGCCAGGTTGTGAGCCAGAGTTGCTTGAGCCAGAAGAACTGCCACTGCCTGGCCTTGGTACAAGCTTCTCCACCCTTTCCCACAGCAAACGAGGCTCTATATTGCTGTATCAAGGGAGGAAAGAAATCTTTGTCACACACACTTCAGTCCCAGATTCTCAGCTCTAAACTGAAACATCATTATCTCTCAGTGTTTTGCTAATAACTCAACTGAAAGAACACTTTAATGCTGAGATCAGGGCATAAGTAATGCTTCACAACCCAGGCAGTGGCTCCCTTTCAAATAACTATTACCTTATTTATGATGGTCAAAAAAAGGTTTAGGTGGGTATAAGCTACTCCTTTTATTTGGAATTATCTACCTGCCATTCTTATGTATATAACCTCAAGTGGACAATTCTCTCAGCCTGCATGCAGCAGGTTTAAAATTGGGTCAGAATTATCCTGGGCACTAAAGACAAGCCAAAAAGAATACCAGAATACCCTCACCCTACCCAGTGAGCTAATTCCACGGTGGCCTGCCCATTTTGCCCTGTTGAATTTAGGAGTCAGTTCTCTCTGCTCCCTTCCTGACCTTGAGTGCTCTGTGTCAGAGCCCATGGATGCTTTTTCCCCCCTCTTAAAATCTGGTTCTGGCTAAGAGGCCAGAAAGTTTCTGAGGTCTCTTCACTTTAGATGTTACAAGCCCTTCTGCTGCCAGTAATCCCCACAGTACACCCAAGCTGACCTGTTGCACCAAAAGACAAGACATTCATAAATGGCCACATTTGTTCCAAAATTTGAAGGATATTTGAAATTATTGCAAAAATTACAGGGCAGGCAACTCAGATGAGAAGAGGAAAGAAGAAATTTTGTCAGCATTTGTTGACACATGTGCCACATCAAGAGAAATTAATCATTACTGAAAAGGGATCCAACACCATCTTCCTTTCATATCCTACAGGCATTGCCAAAAGCTGTCTGCAAATGTCTGTCTTCCCATATGCCTTTTCCTTCCAATTCAAGAAAAGCAAGGACATGTAGGCTTACAAACCTCGTGGAATTTCTTTGACCTGCTTGGTTATTTTGCTGCCCACTGCCCTGCAGCGGGGAATCACGGCGGGACAGGACTGGCGATCGGGACGTTGTTCTCACAGGTACCTTGGGAGAAAAAACGTCGTGTTAAACACATGAAGAGGACGGCGAGGACAGGAAGATAAAACTTCTCCTGCCACAGAATATATTCTTAAGACCTTAACAACATAGTACAATCTAGCATCAGTGACCAAAAGCAATAAACAAACACCCACAAAGCCAAAATCCTTAGCTGTGATGCTGTTCAGAATTTGAACAGAACTCGATGTTTAGTCTTAACATTAAATAGCATTTTAATGGTTATCACACAAACACGTACATGCCCTGCTACCCTCCCAACTGCTGAGACATTTGAAAAGAATATGGCATTTTGACTGAAGCAGGGGAGGCACAAAGCAATTTGCTGAAACAGCATGAGAATTAGGAGAATAAGCTCAAGGGAACCAAACAAATGCCTAGGAATGGATCAGCAGAAGGCAAAGACTGGTGGGGGGGGTAGCAAGAATATACTCAGAAGAAGCAAATCCCAGTGGATGGGAGGAGGGGATGGAAGGGGGAGAGGAGAAGGAAATATATTGAATGTTTCCTTTTTGTTCAGATCCATCTCAATTTTAAATAAGTGTATGAGTCATAGTTTGGGTTGCAAACCAATGAAGAGGAATATTAACACTGAGCAATAACCTCAGGGATATTTTGAATTCTTTCCTGAATATGGTAATTATTTGTTAACTTTGCATAATAAATTGTTTCTCTGAAATAGCTGCATTCTATAAATAATTGCCAATTTTATATGAAGCTTCAATATTGCACTTCAGGTTGATTATTATTAACCCATTGGCTGAATACCTACATTATGATCTGCCTTCCAAAATACTGTTACCAGTGCTGGCACAAGGGCACGGTGTTCCTAGTGCCCAGGGTATCACATCCTTAAGAAAACTGAAATTAATAATAAAATAATAGCACACATCTGTCTTTCTACTCCTTACCCTTGGAGGCACCTCGTCACTGTCTGATCTAGCCCAAGCCTTTTGGGTGGGGTCGGGTACCTCCGACTTAGAGTCAGAACTCTGATTAAGCACTTCACTGCGTGAAGGTGGATATGGGTCCTGGGAACGAAGATGGTGATGAGCAAATTTGGGAGAAGGGTCACTGAAGGAATGGGATCGCGAGACAGGGGAAACATTGTTCTTGAGAGATGCCAGATGGGACCACTGTACCTTACAAGAAAACAAAACATAAAACATTCAATGCGCTCAGTATAACCGGCTTTCCAATTAACACAGAATAAAGGCAGGTGGGGCAGGCAGAGACAATTGGTTATGGCATTAGGTAAGCGTGGGGTGGAATTGATGCACTTCAAAGCAAGGCAAGCGCCCAAAGAACGTAACAGACTGAAAATACAGCACATATGCGTTTTTTGTGTGACGCGCTCTCCACACACATGTACACTGGTGCCCACAGGGAAAGGAGATCCAGTATCTGCACCATGAGCCTGAGTTCAAAGGCCACTCAAGACAGAAGTCACCTCCTGTTCCCTGGTCTTCAGTGGGCTTTGGTCAGGTCTCATGGCGAGCTGGGAAATTTGAAGTGGACATCCAATTGGGGCAATGTACAAAATTAAAGAATGCTGTAAATTTGGTATACCAACAGACATTTATGTTTCCTAACAAATTCAGGGACTGGATACAGCTTGAAACTTTTGGAGAAAGACCATAACACAAAGCCTTTATTCCTTTACAATTATTGCAATATATATAAAAAAACATAATATATATTGTATATAGTATACATATGTACAATGCATATTATACTTACACCATATATGTACTGTATAGTGTACATATATACATATTTATACAGAAAGTACACACACACACATGCACACATATTCAATTACACATACTAAGAAGGCATAACAGTGACTAAGGAGTTAAAACTCCATTAGGATTTCCAGTGAGATTCATATTCCCTTCAGCCTACTTCCTCTTGGTGTATAACCCTGTGTTTCAGAGTTAATTTCTGTAACTAAGGAGGAGGAAAAGTCATAATTGAGGAACATGCTGTTTTCACACCTAATGATTAAGTAAAACTTTGCTTTCAATCCCAGTTTCAGTAGGCTGGCTGTATTTGTTTTTATGTTATTATTATTTCCTCAATTTTAATACACAAAGCTGTTGAAGAGCCTGATTATCCTTAATTTGAGTGAAAGACACAGACTTTAAAAGTAACTGGCACAGAGTATGAAGATAAAGTCCAATATTTTGAAATAGTCATAGAGGTTTGAATAAAAGCCAGGAAATAATGAGCAAGGGATGAAGTTCTGTCCTGATTTCTCCCACTCTTCCGTCTGTTCAAATTCTCCTGTTGTCCAAAAGAGTGGCAATACCTAGTCACAATCAGGGATGGTTTTAGCTTGCACTGTCATCAACAGACTTTATGAAAATTCTGCATGGAAACAGAGGAACTAAATGCAGAACTCTACAGTTTAATTTAGCATACCTAAACTGCTCAGAATTAATGGGCTCAGTCTAACTTTTAGACAAAGGTTACTTTTTCAATTCATGCCATAACTCCTACGAAATCAGGTATCAAGATCTGGAGGCTCTTGGTTAGTAAACAATAGAAAAATGGCTACCATGCAGCTCAGTGGTTTCAACCTCTTCTTGATTTTCCAGGGGTGGTACAGAGCTTTATTTAGCAACTGCAGGCCTACTGACAACAAACTTGCTTTTCTTAGACATGTTTTGCAAACTCTTTGAAACAGTGCTCACACTGTTAAAACCCACTTGTTTAGTTAGCTTTTTTCTGCAAGAATTTTAAAAACCAAGCAAGTGCACTTTTTTCCTGAGCATCCTTTTTAGTAGTAAAAACCTTGCACAGAGCAAATTCTGAATTGCAAAATGCTCTGTGCTGTGCTGTGAAAACATAACACAACAGCTCTGCAACTGCCACCAGCATTTAACCCACTGTGTCACTGCTGCACAGATAATAATGGGATACAACAGTTCTAGTCTAGCTCTAACATGAAAAAAACCCAAACCAAGAAAACACACCAAACCCACAAACCCATCAGTTTATCAATAAAATAAGCAAAAATAGACAGAGTAAATCTACAGCTGTTTTGTGTAATAGTACTACCCCTTACAAAAGGCTTTTTAAGTGCAAAGATCTGCAAATTTGAAGGAAACATGTTAGGACATCTGCACTCCCTCCAGGCTCACCAAGATTTTCCTGGGCACTTACCTGGGGCTCCATTGGCCTCTGCAGGGCAGGCTGAGCAGGTTCTGAGTTTCCATTGGAAAAGGACTCCGATCTTGAAGGCACTGGTGGCTCCAACACTTTGCCCATCTGTTTAGACTGTGCTTCAGGGGAGCCCTGATTAGTTTTTCTAAATCTCTCCTCCACCTAAGCCAAAATAAATGGAGGTTAAGCCTTGAGTCAGTAAAAGCAATTACAGCAGAATTACAAAGGGGAGTACCAACTTTTCTTTACCACAAAGAAAGCAAATACATTTGGGGTTTGGCAGGATTTTTTCTCTACCACTTTTGCCAGCACTGTAAGTTTACTGAGTGAACTACACCAAAGCTCCAAGTATGCCAATAATCCATACTAGGAAGAGAGGAGATGCAGGAGGTAGCAAGATGTGAGATAATATGATGAAAGAACATTATGGGCCTTCTTTCTGCCTAGACTAATTATCCGTCAGTACTTTCCTCACAGATAATAAAAAGGATAGACCTAAACAGAAACAACCTTACAATATAAAAGTATTTCCCACTGCTATCCCTTACTTTAGTTGCCCACCTCATGCAAACAATGGTTTTGGATTATCTGCTTTCCTGTGTTTCTCTCTTCAGCAACAGAAGAAGAGACAGGAGTATGTTTCTCTACCAGGTAATACTGGAGTCTGTTCAGCTTTAGGCACAAAAGTATAGAAGTTATCATCTCTCTTATCAAATACTCTCAGCATAAACTCAACAGCTGCAGAGGACAGTCCCATCAGTTTGTTTCCTGTTCTCGGGAAGGTGTAGAATTGATCTTATGTTAACCTCAAGAGCTTCCTGAGGCGTAGACTAAGTCAGAATATGCTCAGTCCTCAGAAGACCATCAAGGAAGGCACCCATGGAGAAATGTCACCACTTTCAAGGCCACAACACTGACAACAAAGTGAGAGGTATGAAGGACAAGAGATGGAGGGAGGCTACAGGCAGAAAGGAAACTTTCATTTCCTAAGAAAGTCTGTTGCTAGAACCAAGGCAGCATGTGCCAGATAAGCTGCCTCTGAGGAATGCTAAACTCCCAGTATTTTATCAAAGCACTGAAGATCAAACTGGAAACTTGGGATGATTTAATTAACTTTAACTCTTGTGCCCAGAGAACAAAACCAGTATTGGGATGATTTCCTAATGCTCCCTAGGTGTGATGTCTGGAGAGACTGGCTTCCAGACGACAGGCAAGTTTCCAGACTACTCGCCTCAGGTGGGCTCCTCTACAAACCCAACCTGCCTCTGCATTCCAAAATTTGAGGATAGTACCAGGTTGCCTATAGGGACAAGCAGACAAGCTTCTCTGTTAAGGTCTACACAAAACACACCATGTCTTGGGAAGAGTACAACAATAATGGAGGCAAGCATCTTCACCATGCAATCATTTTCATCACTGTGTCCAACTTCATAGAGGCATTCTCTAAAATCTAAAAAACAGGCCAGACTCCTTGTTATGAATAGAATAAGGAAAAGCCTCAAGCAAAAGCCTTCTGTCTGAAGCAACAGGTTTTCACATCTCTAGCTGTAGATGATAGGAAGTTTCTTCTACAAAGCACATAAACTGCACGAGCGACATGTCCTCAAAACCAGACAAGAAGTGGCAAGGAGATAGAGTGCATTACGGACAGAAGCAGGTCCTATTCCAGTCATCTGACTGTCTGGTCCTGAAAATCATATTAAGTTCTAAGACCCCTGCTGTTTCCCAAAGTCAATCTTAGAATTCCTTTTCCTTATATCCTCATTGCTACCCCAATGAGGAAAAAAACTAATCACCATTAAACTTTGCCAACCAGGAAGGTTAGTCCACTTCACCTAACCATCCCAATGGTAAGCATCTCTGTAAGGGGACACTTTTTCTGGAGAGCAGTATGTCTGAAAGAATGAGGCACAGAACACTCATTCCAATTCACTGTTTAATGTAAAGAATGATGTCAGTGTTAATGCCTGCTGTTAGGATTAAATGGTGGCATTCTCACTGCCAGGTAGCAAGACCTTGTGGCTATACTTCTATCACACTTTTTAAAAAGACAATTACACAATGATCTCTGGGCAGTTCTGACTACTAATCAATTTTCCTGTCTTTACTCTTTTGGGCTAGAGCAATCACAAAAGAAAGACTACAACAGAAAAAACAACTGAGTCAGTGGTTCTCCTAAAGGATGGAACACTTGAATCTTTTTCTCTCTTTTTCAGCTCTGAAAGGAAAATGAAGCAGATACAGTTCTGCATCCCTCCAAATCCCCACCAGCATTCAGGCTGGACAGAAGTGCTAGACTGGCACTATGCTTTCACTGAGGTGGGCCAAGAGCATGCAACAAGGACAAGAGGGCTGATTCCATGCCTGCACCATCCCATACCAGACAAGTCTGAATTTCTTCCAAGTAAGAAAGACGTATCAGATACTTCAACCAACAAGGAGAATGGATGAGATAGCACAAACATGGTTTATTAAGAACTTGGACAACAGCATCTAGAATAAAATGAGTTCGTGTCCACCAAGCCCAAACAATAGGACTTCAAAGACTAAGAGGCACTGCTGGATGAAGCTGAACAGAGAGCTATTTAACATGTTTAGTAGGCCTAAATATATTTTCTGTTCTTGTTCCAAAACGTATTTACCTAGTTCCCACATGCAGCTGATGAATGCCATTAAGAGCTTTGACTAGCATTGCCCAGTCTGGTGGTTTGTGGGCAGTATGGTGCTCAAGGGAAACACAAGAATATGATCACTGAAAGAAAGCCAAATATACATCAAAGAGGCATTCACTTGCTTACCAATGTTACTCATGGACCAGTGAAGACTCACTGAAAGGCACAGCACTTCAGATCAACTTGTGAGTGCCTGGAGTCCAAGGCAACACTATAGAGTTTCAAAAGAGCTGGACATGATCTCAGCAGAGAATACTTAACATTTCAAAAATGAAACTAATGAAATTCAGGTTTGTGTTCACGAGAAGGAAATTTTGAAAAGTGTAAGTTAAAACACCAAATGTGTACACATGTAGTGAGTGTTAACATCCATCATAGGTTTGTGCTTTCCAACTGCCTCTCAATTTCAAATCACCAGTACTTGCCAGAGATGCAGAGCACTGCACCAACGCTTCCTAAGAAAACACATCTGATGAAGCACAGATACAACTTGCTGACATGATACTTCCAAAACCAGGTCCCATTAGTCTAAAGCCTTCCAGACTTCTTTCCAACTTTTACACCTCAAAAAGTCTGAACTACAGTGATTGCAGCAGAACTACTCAGAAGTTGCCCTAGGGCTTGAAAACTTTTGGTTAAACAGTTTAAAATATCCTGCCGCTTATGAGTGGTGCTTTGGCCTCCAACTATACTGTAGCAGAATTGCAGTCATTCTGATGCCAGCAGGCAGAGAAGCAGTTAGCAGACTCCTGTTCACTAGCAGGACTTACCTCACGTGCTCTTTCAGCAGGCTCATAGTGGGATTTTGGCTCAGGGGTATGATAGCTTTGTTTATTTCTTTCTTGCTGCTGCTGCTGTTGCTGCTGCTGCTGCTGTTGCTGCTGCTGCTGCTGCTGCCGCCTGTGATCGTGCTGCAGCGACAGGAGATAGGCTTGCTCCTGCTGCAACTGGCGCTGGAGTCGCTCTGCCTGTCGGTGTTCCTCCATCTCTCGCCACCTGTATTCCTTTGAGAGAATGGGTGAGGAATTCAAGACATGACACTGACTGTATGGTGGACATGTCCCTACCAATCCCATTAAAAATGCACCTTTCTGGTTGCTGTTTTGTTTGCTTGTTAGTTTATTTCATTGTTAATGTGTAACCAAGAGCTAAGTTAGACCCATATGACTTGTGTCTTATGTTGGGAAAGTCATGAGTGTATTGCTAAGCTTGATATGATTGGAGAGTTATGACAAAACTGATTTTTATTAAAGGGAAAAAAAGAGTTGTTTATACTAAATCCAGTGTTAAGTTCATAAAACAATGATTTAGACCAACACTAGGCCATTGTATCCTGGGGTGGATTTACATATCATGTGTGCTTTTGATCTGCAACACAAGCACTCTAGTTCTTCACTGAATGCCAAGGTCTGTTCAGAAACTCGACCACCACACCAGAACTGTTCCACTTTAACATAAAGCCTCCTCTTATTGCCCAGAAAGCAGAGTGACCATACAGCACTTCTCATATGTGCCTGTCAGCCCACAACACTAGCATAAATGGCCTTTTAATCAAGCTCCTTTGTTGTCATACTGTCAGTGCAGCTGTGCCCGACTGAGGGAAGCCTAGGACTGGCCGGATAAATGGATCCTATAGCTACTGAACAAAACAGATACAGTGCTTTACCAGTAACATGGCCTGCTCCTGGAGCAGCTGCTGCTGTAGAATTTCCAAGTGCCGCTGCTCCTCTTCTAGCTGTCGCCTGATATACTCCTGTCACATAGAAATTACCCAGCAATAAATTTATTCAAAAGGAATGCATCAGAACCCCCTGGGTGGAACACCACACGCTACTTCCCCAGTTCAGCTTTAATGAGAAACGCACTTCAGGATGGATTAGTGCCTGCAGAACAATTTAGGAAGCCCTGTCTCCTGAGCATTAGATTTTGGCCCCTTCTGTTCTGAAATTTGCACTCCTGCAAATGTTGCCGGCACAGGCCAGTGCTCATTTATGTATTCTGGAAGTGGTTTCAAGAAGCAGCAAAATGCACTTGAAGATTTTGGTAAGTTAAAACACAGCAAGTCTGACTCAACACAGCCAATACAAAGTCACATGCAAGTTGTAGTAAACATTAGTGTGTTGCACTGGTGCGATGAACTGTTAGCAACAGCTAGAGCCAGGCATAGTGTAGGCAGAGCTGGAGCAAGCTCCCCCAAATGGGCTCTGCCAAGTGCAGCTGGGACCTGCCCTGCCAAGTCTCCCCTGCTGCCCTCACCAAAGCCTCTCCTGAGCAAACACTGCCAGCCTTGCTGAATTATGCGATGGTTATGACACAAACAAACATCCACCAGGAAACAGAAATTAGACCAAACTCACTTGCTCTTGCCATCTAGCCACCTCTTCACCTGCAGCCTCAACAGGTCAAGACATTTACCCTCGCTTCACCTATCCCCTAGAAGAACTCAAACTCTGAAGCACCAAACCCAAGCTGGTAACATCCTATCATGCAATTAATGGAAGTATGTATCATGTGCATGCGCACACACACAAGCACACGCACACATTTACAGTGTATGCATAAAGAAATTAATGGATCAGTGATACAGTGATGGGAGTTATAGAAAGTCTTGTGACAGACTGATGAGATACACCATACTGTTGTTATGCACATTGGCTGAGCCACAGTTTGAGTTAACAAAAATTCTAAGAGGGAACAAATCTTTTCTTCTAGAAAAAAGAATAAAAATTCAGAGTGGTTCAGCTTGGCCACACCAATTAACCATTTGTCATTACTGGCACTGTGCGTAATTAGCATTTCAACAGTCTAAAAAGCAGCTGGGGGAATACCCGGTGTCTGCCCAAAAGCAAATTACTATACTGTAATTACAGATTTTCCATATATTTATTCCCATTGGTTAGTCTTCTCTCCTTTTGTCTCAAGAATCTTTGAAACATACACAAACACAATAAAATTTCCCAGTAACACAATCATCAATGATCTCAATACAGTGAATTTATGTAAGAAAAAAATTAAGGTATGTCAGGTCAAACCCAGCATTCCTGAAGTTAATGGGGAAATTTACAATCAATCAGCATCTAGGACAGAAGTTTTGGCCCTTTATTTGTGATCAGTATTTTGCAGTACATGCACAGTAAGTATTTCTCTGATTATCACCCTGATTGAAGTTATTAAAGAATTTTAAAACATGCAGATTTCATGCATAAATATAGCAGATGAATTTCACAGTTTAACAAGTTTCTCAGTTGTACTTTCAATGTATTAAGGGCACACTAGCATAACTTAAGATATACTTGTTGCCTGAATGGGCATACGTTACTGATTTTAAACAGAGTAAGAGAGGAAAATTGCATATTCAAGTTTTAGGATGGAAAATCCTCTGCAGCTCAAAGATTCCATCTCAAATTCAGAGTAGTCAAAGTTCATGCCAATGACCAATTCTGTGTGCCAGAAGTTGACATGCAACAGAGCTGCCCTTCTCTTGGGAGGCCTTCTGAACAGGGGCATGTCCTGCAAGAACCACTGATCCAGCAAGACAAGCCTAGAAACAGTTTTCAGCCCCAGTGATGATTTTGCCAATTCTGGTGATTTTAGTCCAGCCCAGGGGCACGAGCTGAATTTAGAATGAGTACTGCAACAAGACTTCTTTTTTTGAGAGAATATTGAGGCAGCCAGAATTTTCCATAAAGCCCTACAATCCTACGTTAGTGCACTTTCTGTCAAAAACAACAAAGATGAAAGAGTTAGTGTTACGTTGCCTCTAAGCTGATTTAGGCTTACTACTTTTTTAAAAATTAAATTAGAACTTAGAAGAAACAGACCTATTGCACATATATCTGTATCATGGACTCACCTGCTCCCTTTCTACCCTCCTCTTTTCCTCCTCTGCTCTTCTTCTCTCTTCCTCCTCCTTACGCCTCCTCTCCATTTCTTCCAGACGTCTTTTTTCCTCCTGTTCTCTCCGCCTTTGCTCACGCTCTTGTTGCCTTCGAGCTTCCCTTTCTCTTCTTTGTTGCTACAAAAAGAGAAAAGAAACCACAGAGTTTTACTTTTGTTGTTATCAAAGAAAGAGGTGGGGTTATTTTCTATGGTGAAGAGCGGGATTTACCAGGACTAGCAAGCTCTGCAACTGAGTGACAAAACATTTTATGCAAGTGTTCCACCAGGATATTAAACTCATACCCAGCACACATCTACCCCTAAAAGCAGCCTCACTTAGACTCTCTGGTTTCTTCATGCACAAAGTCATGTACCATATTCCTGATGACAATCAAGGTGTGGAAACACACTTCTCTCTTCAAGAGAGGCCAACAGAAACCCCAATCCTCAAACAACTGTTGAACTCAGAGATGACAACTTTCTTAACATCCACAAGGGGATGATCAGCCCTAAATCAGCTAACTCAAATGCCATCTATCTGAACTTTCTGTAAGTAGCTTCTCTCTTAAAACAGTTGGTCTGCTAAGAATTTTGTAGTGTTGGCTCAACAATCAAGCTTAATTTAATGCACTGCCCAAAACTTTGCCTAAGAGAAAAGGCTGGTCAACAGCACCTCAGCTCCTCCCAAAACAGCAAATGCACCTATATGTAAAAGAGGAAAAGCAGCTAAGTAAGATTTACACTTCCACACATGACCCAATACGAACGAGTGCTGATTAGGTCTGCTCAAGTCTGAAAAAAACCTGGAAAACAGCTCTAGAAAACATGAACTGACTCATTTATGTCTATGGAGCACCATATATGACTTCAGAGAAGACATTTTAAATGCCCGTGTAGTCGTGACCAATTCTTCCTGCACTTCAGCATAAGCATCCAGTTACTCCACCTACCTCGAAATCCCAGGCAGCCTCCCACAACTGCCAAAGTGTCAAAAGACCCAGCTGTCTCCTGTTCAACCATCAACTGGGAATAGCACTACATTTACTTTCTTTATATGTTTCTATAATATGCTAAAAAAATATGGAAGAAATTTAAACCAAAAAATAGCATGCACAAATTTAATCCCAAGAACAAAAATGAACACCTACATTGGTTATTCCTTATCACATTTATGTTAAGGTTAATACTATCCCAAATTTCTGTTGGAGCAAAGCTGTCACAGATTTGCCTGTTTTAAGGCACTCCAAATAGTCTTGCAAGAAAGAGCACTCACACTAAGCTTTACTCTGGGTTCACAAATCCAGTTACTGGTGTGAGTTTCATAGTTGTGCTCAACTGGAAAAGCAAAGGCTGATCTACACTTGCTGTGTTGCTTTCATGGGATGAGCTTTCTCTGCTTGGAACATTTTCCTGCATTACTATGAAGGAATTGAAATATCAACAGCCCTCTATCTTCTGGAATCTGTACTGATATGACAGTGGAGAAGAAATACTAGCAGGGGGGGAAAAGGATGGTTCTTGGGTTTTCTGAGTTTTTCTGCCAGGAGAAGTTGTGGATATTCCATCCCTGGCAGTGTTCAAGGTTAGGCTGGATAGGCTTTGATCACTGGAAGGTGTCCCCTGCCCATGGGAGAGAAGTTGGAGCAGGATGGTTTTTAAAGGTCCTTCTACACAAACCATTCCGTGATTCCATCAATTAGTAGAACTTAAATAATACACGCTGCTTTCCAATTCTCCTTCATTAACTACAGTTTGAGGGAAGATGTGACTTTGCTGGAGCCCACTGTTGAAATACACCCACGCTCTAACTACCATGTCCTCTTTCCTGGCTCCTAGCATGATCCTAGGTTCACTACCACCTTCCTGTGCCACAAGACATAAACTATTTTATCCCCCACATTTCCTGTATTTTCTCAGAAACAGAGCTTCCTTGCTCTTGCATCTCTTCTAACTAAATCCATTTACCAGCCTTTTCACTTGTGCTTAAGCCAGCTCTCCTCAATGAATGTAGATATAAAAATAGCAAAAGTGCTGCAAGGCAGCTATGGCACGCGGTGCATTTCATAGGTTTCACTGCTTCCACTCCCTCATTTTTTAAGCACTGTAAAAGGATTAAGTAGGCACTTTTATTTCTGAATATATGCCTCAGTGTCAAGCAATTTCTACATTTAAGTCAATATATGCAGGTCCTTCTTGGCTAATCAAGTCTGACAGGCTTTTGTTTAAGAAAACTAAGACTTGAAGTACAATAATTCTGCTGCCTTGAGGATGCAAGAGACAGCACACTGCTGACTGGTTAATATAATATGCACATTTATCAACTCAATATTGTGTTGACATTGTTAAGTGGATATATTGCAAATCTCAGGATGGCATCACTCTCACTAGAAGGAAGACAGGCAAATTCATGGCTTCTTGAATTAATTCAGAAGTATTCAGCAATAATTATAAATAACTGAACTTAATATGAGGAAAAATAAGCTACAAACTGATTAAGAGAGTCAGTGTCCCATGGCAGCAGAAAATAAATAAAAATCAATTGTGAAAATATGAGATTTTTAATGAAACCTTGATCCAGATATCTAACTCAGCACATCAGCAGGTATTTATTATCCAGCAAAGGAATAGGGGGAAAAAATAACAGATCTCACAAATGTGCTACTGTCTATGTGCCAAAGTATGCAGGGAGATCAGGTTTCTCAGCACCACTTCCACCCTCCCATCAGACACTGCCTCTGCGTCCTGCCAGGTGAGTGGAAAGGAGGTACCCAGCAGTGCAGGAGCCCACACAAGCACACTGCATGATCCCCTTATTCACAGCCCTAGATATAAAATAAAGGTTTCGCTTCCTTTGCATGTAGTTTTTGAAACCTCATCATCAAACCAGTGGTCACTAACAAAGCTGAATTTACTTTTAACGCATCAGGGAGAGGAAATCTACAGTGACAACCATCTCTTGGGTCCTAGTCCACATCTTGTCAAAGCAATGCCAAAGGTGGTTGGTAGCAAGTTGGGTTAACCCAACCTGTCTTCAGAGCCAGCCCTATAGCTGACTTTTTTGCATCCATCTGTTGGCACGAGGCTGCCTTCCTGACTGGCTCTTGCAACTCTTCCATGAGCTCACCAAAACCTGATCACTGTGTGCCTTAGGCCTGCCCAAAGGACAGGAGAGGGACAGGAAAAACTGTTTGTTAAAACCAGTGTCATATAAAATACAATATACGTATAAAAATTTGCCTTTTAAATTTAGTTCGTGTGATTGTCAGATACTGTCATTTTTTGTCACACACCACAGAAGAGGCTGGCATAAAACACTGTTGTCCAAGAAACAGCAGGTATAGATCTAGATTCCTGAACTTAAGAATGCATATCCAAATCTTCTTTAGTTTGGTATGGTATTACCAACTTTCTTGCACATGTCAGATGAAAAGCTTATTTCCAAGAAGCAAAGTGTTAGCCAGAAAATAAGGCAAGAACTCTTCAAAGAAATGTCAGACATGCCAAAACAGAATTTTGACAGAGCCCATACTGCCTCAAATTACTGCATTTCACAAAATGGGCATTTACTATGCAAACAACATTAAAAAAAAAAAAAAAAAAAAAACACAAAGAAAATACAGTGTTAGTACTCTGGCTCCTTATCTGCTTTTAGGGTGCAATAATGATGATCTCATAATGGAACCTGACAACTCCAAACTGGAAGTCCATGCAGTAGAGTATGATTTACCAGGAGGGGGCAATGCAACTACACATGCAGTTTGTCTATACCAACGAATTCAGGCCCTCATTCATACAGTGAAATGCCCAAGACTGATATAGATCCTTTAATTTTAAATTCCTAAAATATTATTACTGTGTCTCATATTCAGAGAGAAGATTTATTATACCTATATTAATTATTTATTTCACAAAGAATTAGGTAGCCTGGTATCAGCTTAGGAAGAGAATTGGCAAGATGAATAAAGAGATTTTTGCTTTGTCCACACTAGAGATAAACCAGAAGTAGAACTTCTTACTCAGTACCAATCCAAGATGCAAGCAATTCAAATTAAGTAGATAAGAATAAGCTCTCCTTCTGTGAAAAAAATAAAGCCCTGGCAAAAACTGCCTGCAGGTACACCTACATTAGCATCTTGGTTCAGATCAGGAGTGCTCTTTTGAAATGAATCACCCAAACATCTCCGCTTATATAGTTTTCATACTCTGAAGATGTCTCGGAGTGCCAACCACACCTTTTGGATGAAATTAAAAAGGCTGATGCACTCCAACCACAAGCAGGCACAGAGTCTAGACCTCAGCTAGTCCAAAGGAATTCCTCCTGTCTTTAAACACATGAAGTCTTCAGGTCCTCAGCACTTTAATTATTGTGCTCCACAATCTGCTTCTACAGGACTGTACTACTTGCCAGTGTAGCTATAACCTACCACTTCAAAAACATCCATCTTAGGTTCTCATAATCAGGGACAGAGACACCA
Organism: Taeniopygia guttata; assembly: GCF_048771995.1. NCBI lineage: Eukaryota > Metazoa > Chordata > Aves > Passeriformes > Estrildidae > Taeniopygia > Taeniopygia guttata. Next base: position 86,300,376 of record NC_133024.1, on the reverse strand, counting down.
TTTAATGAAGCTATCATGAACTGCAGAGGTCCACAGAGAATGGGATTCCACTACAGCCAGTGCTTAACTTCCTGAGCCAGATTCAGTTTTGGAAAGTACAAATTCAAATACCTTCTCATTTTCAGCAGTTGTCTCCATGTTGCTGAACAGAATGACAGAATCACATTAAAACAGCAAGGAACAGGTGAGATTTTTTTCTTTGAACTATCTAAACACCTACACAGTTGGCAGTTTTTATATGTCTTTTAAAGGAGAGCTGGGGGTAAGACAAAATCCCTGTCTCAAAATTCTCACATAATTTTCTGTAATTTGACCACATGTCATTTTCACCTCCTCAGTCAGACACAGTTCCTGCAACAACTTTTAGAAGTCACCTATATGCCTTTTAAAAAGTAATCTTTTCTCTAATACTGCTGAGAATTACAGTTTTTGGCAGATGTCCTAAACACTGTTCCTGTTACAGTCTCGGTCAAAACTGTCTAGGCTCTGTGCCAGCATTGTAAAAACAAGCCCTCAATTTTAATTTAGGAAGTGGGGAGGGGGGGAAGTATATGTAACTTGTTCAGGAAGATTATCTAATGCATAAAATTCTACCAAAGAATATTAAATAAGTATATGCATACATACTTTACACAAGCAAAAATTACAAGACAGCAAGACTGATAAAAGTATCAACGAATTTATGAACGCCCTGAGCTTCAATGCCTGACACTAATCTTGACTCCCATTATCAAGCTCTTCATTGTTTACTGGCTTCATCAAAACAGGGGGGTGAGTTAAGGACAAAGTGACAACATTTCAATATTTTGGCCTTCAATTGTGTCACAACACTGATGTTTATCTAAATTTGTGTCTATTACCCTTCCCCCATCTGAAAGAGCTTGTTCTGGCTGCTGTTTTGTTAAAAAACACTTGGGATCATACATTTTTCCAACACAAGATCCAATGAACTAAGTGGGATTTTTTTTGAAAGCTAAATGTGAGTCTTTTTTTTTAATGCACTTGATGAACAATATGCCTACACCATCACCTGTAAAAGGAAACTTTTTAAACTCACCTATTTTGTAACTTATTCCTATTTATGCCTCCAAGGAACCAAGCAAAGGTTACAGACCCATACAAGGTAAAAAGCTTTGATCTTACAAATTTTACATGTTTTACCATGCAACCTTATTCAGCAATACAACCTACATTACATGCTGTCTTGTGGTGGTGGAAGTTGTCAGTTTTATTTTGGATTTTAAAAAGCAGGACTGATTAAACATAATTTCAGGTAACTGCCTTTTCTTTCTATTTGCTCATTCTGTTATAAGTGCAACATCCCTGAAAAGTTCAAACCATGCAGAGAAAATGGTGCATTGCTTTGTTTCCACTACCAGCAGCAGCAGCTCCTTTATTTTAAAAAGAAAATCCAGATTTTAAGAGTTGCACTGATTACTAAAGTTAAATGACCTAGATAATTTAATTGTAATCCTCTTCCTCAACAAAAAAATACTGCCTGCAAAACCTTAGAGATTAAAGGGGCATTTAAAAGAAATCATTGACTCTCATACTAAGAAAAATTTGAGCGGTTAAGCAGTAGCTCAACTTCTGATCACCTTTAACAATATCAATCTTTTATTTTCATATTTTTCTAGCATCTTTTTTTATTACCTGTTAAAAGCTAGGGAAATCTTGAAGCTGGACAGGACAAACGCAGATCTGAACCAATGTCGTTAATCAAACGTTCTCCCTTTATTCAAGATAAGATGGTAGTTTATATAGGCTTCTACATAGTTTACAGATTACAAAGGCACTCTGATTGGCAAGCTAACATTGTTTACCTTTTCCTTAAGGTGGCCTAAACCTTACACTATAAACCTATACTAATTCACACCCAGACAGCCCAGTGGTCCCCATCACACCTTAATACTATTTCTAGCTGCGCCACCAACTCTTCATTTCTAACGGCACCAGAGGCTTGAAGCCCTCACAAGGCCCAAATCTGAGGCCTAGACTAGAGTAGCTCAAATCTCATAACTCATGTCCTCTTTCTCTCAAAAATGCTGCAACACCTACTCCCCCCACAAACAGTCTAAAACCAGTTGCAAGTGCTATGAGGTTCATCTTGGCATTCTCTGAAGGGTGGAGAAGAAACAGAAGGGAAATGCGGTTTATATACCTTCCCCTCATCCCTCCTTATGGATTCATGTGTGGCTGAATCTTAGCTCCCAATCCCTCCTTATAGCAGCACTGAACTCATGTGCACTTTGGAAAAGAGGGATAAGGAGCAGAATGTGACCTGGAAAGGTATTTGGAACTTTGTATTACTTGTTATGCAAACAGGTCACGGGATGCAAATCAACATTTGGTCCTGGCTGCATCCTCATTAAATGTTACCAGGATTTGGAAAACCAGACTGGGTGTAGTTTTTCCATCACTGCTAAGTGAAAGGTTGAAACAGACTCAAGCAAGAAGTCATTTAAGGACAACTGGAGTTTGACCCTGCACTTCCTGAAGAACCAGAGGATTGGTTTCACTTCAACTCCGTCATACCCAGCTCTGGCCTGAAGAGCTGTTTTGAAATCCTCCTACTTCTGAAGCTCGCGCTGCATATTCCGTCTACATATGTATAAATGCACATGAGATCTTAGAAGGTGAAAAGTATGTCAGAACAATATTGTCCACATACATTCACTTTCTTTTATCTTCCAGCAATGTATAGAAAATGCATACTTACTGTATCACAAAAGTATGATTTACATATTTGTAATTCCTGCAAAATTGTAATTTTACAATAATTAACAAAACTTATTTAAAGATCTACTTTTAAAGGCCCCTTCTAATTCAAATCATTCTATTATTTTATGATCTAGGTGGCTTTTATTCCTTAAGCTACTATGCATGAGAGAGTAATACATTAAAAAACAGGCATCTATCTACTATGAATGAGTGCCAAACACAGATGTTTGAGAAAGCTTTAAAGGGAAATCTGAAAAATGTTATGATCCCCAAAACAGTACTCCAGAGAGAAAAATCCACCTGGGAATAATTTATCTCCTCTTCTCTACCTAAGCCTCGTACCTAAGCCTAGACAGAGATCAAGAAACAGCCTCTTCCCCAAAAAACACTTTCAAACAACCCAGCTCTGGCTCCTGTTGTCTTCATAGGAGCCGCTGGATATTCAAATGCTTTGGAAGATGTCTCATATTCAAGTAGCGAGGCATGGATATAAGTGCTTTGCTCTACCTTTACAGGTGGATTTTCACAGGATGTTTTCTGTCCTGAGATATCCTGGAGCTACAAGGAATTCTATTTAAATGGGTGTGGGAATGGGAAACAAAAGGGGGAGAGGGGCTTCTGCTCCAAAACTCCAGTCTCCTGTTTCTACCTCTTCTAACCGCCGCCTCTGCTCCTTCTGCTGCTCGATGCGTTTCTGCCTCTCTGCCAGCAGCTGCCTCTTGTACTCCTCCTGCTCCCGGAGCTGCTGCTCCTGCAGCAGCTGCTGTCTCCGAAGGGCCTCGGACCGTTCCTTGTTTTCCTGCTGCAGTCTCAGGAAATCACGTCGGAGGGTTGATTCTCCAGGCACATTGACAATGGAACTGCAACAAGAGGAAGTTAAAGCCTTCTGTATGATAAAGCCTGATGGGCCATTAAATACCTTTGCCAAAGCAGGGGAACATTAATAAAATATATCATGATGTTAAAGTTTAATCTCGTTTCTTTTGGAGCAAGACACTGGATGTATGTCAAATACACGCTCTCAGTGGAAGGCGTGAAATGAGGCCAAGCAAAGTAAGGACGAATGCTAACACTGTGGAGACCCTGATCAATCATATTTGCCATAAATCTCCATCCACAGCTTGTTTGCTCTAAGTCACAGGAAGGGGAGCTTTCAAACCTTTAACAGTCACAACATAGGTATTCAAACCCTTTGAGTGGTTTGTGCATTCGCTTAATAAAAGACAGAAATTTAGCATGCTGATTTATAATCACAGACCTTTACACTTATTCGGGATGGACTGCCCAAAGCCATCCCAAAAGCAATTATTACCTTGGCTCTCCTTCTTGTTCAGGCACTTCCTCCTCTTCTTCCTCACTTCCACTATATTCATACTCCGTCTCATCTAACAGGAAAGAAACAAAGGCCTGGATAGTACTTTAATTTTAGGGCAGTGGGGAGTTGCAAGTAGCATTTCAGTAAACCAGCTCCTGTCCCCTTCAGTGAGAAGATCTATCACAGACTCCAGAACTCATTCTATATACATAAGCTTATATTCCCAGCAGCACAGTGGTTTGGAGAAAACTTCCAATAAACTCACTGAACAACACCACGTTTTACATATAAGACAGGACACCTGGAGAACTTCAGCACCACCTGAATAAGGAGAAAAGGCTGCCCAAAACTTTTGCTTCACAGCTCTTGTGAAGGGTTATTTCTTGGGAGTCTGATTTATGGCACCATTCCAGGAAATGAATCTACCAGAGACTAAAGAAGGGAAAGGCATGCATGCCAATATCCTCCTAAATACTGTTTAATGCTTGTATGAAAGAGCTAGTGGCCAGCAAGTGAGCAAATCTAATGTATCAGAAAATACAGCACTTGAAATTTATGCCTTCTCTGTAAAGGACAGAACAAAACAGAGCCTTCTGATAGTCAAACTATGAATTGAAAAGAAACTTTTTAAGGATTTGGGTATAGGAGAGTCTCTTGGAGTGGGTATTTAGAATGCAAAGCAAGATTAAAAAAATATGCATTTTTGACAAGTAGCAAAGACTTGATTTTTAGAGCTGCATACCTTTCTCTCCTCTCTTCTTCCTGGTCCTGTCTATATGGTCCTTAAGCTGGATTCGGACTTGCCTTTCATTTGGCTGGTCACGTATAAAGGGATGTTTCAACAGTTGTTCGGTAGAAGGTCGCTGCATGTAATTCTTCACTAGACAACCTTCTATAAAGCTGAAAAACTTTTTCGACCTGAGAAAGCAGGAAGGGAAAAAAAAAAGCAAAATATGAGAGTTAAAACTCAGCTGAAACGTTTTTTCTGTTCTTCCTCAAATTCATTTTCTCCAAGAGCATCATGTCCCAGAGGACAGCACAAGTGCTGCCTGCAAGTGTATCTCCTAAACAGATCTCTGTGTGCTCCAGCTGAGTACCTAGCTGGAGTGACACAGGGCTGGAGGGACACAGGGTGACATGAACATTCTTGGAGCACTCAGGCACATCCTCACAGTAATGTACCCTCTTTCAGAGAGATCATTTCTATGAAAATCAGGATCTATGAGCAAGATAAATAATGTAAACCTGGCTGCTTCTGGATCAGAGCAGCTCTGGCGTGCCTCCACCTACCCATGCTACAGACAGCCACACCCAGTCAGGAGAACTGTGCCTGCCATTCTCCTGACACAAGCAGTGCCACACTGCTTTTGCATGCACCTGGGCTTACAAAGTTAGATCTGCCAGAATTTAAGATTATTTTATTTTTTTACCTTAAGAGTCACACACAAAAAAAAATTTTACTGAACTAGACGTGGGTGTTGGTCATTGTTGTCTTTCAACACAGGCACATTGGGTCTCTGACACAATTTAAGGGCATGAACTAAACTAAACCCCTCCTGCACACAGCATAAAGTGACAGGGTATGGGAGTTAGCTAAGATGCAGCACTACCTTCCAAAATTTGCACTTCATTTGAACCCTTGAAAGAGGACCTCTCCAGAAGGAAGTCACCAAACAAGCTACTTATGAAAATCTAATAGTGGAAATACTCAAAACTGCAATGAGGCACTGGAACAGGTTGCCCAGAGAAGTTGTGGATGCCCCAGCCCTGGAAGCATGCAATGCCAGGCTGGATGGATTTCTGAGCTATCTGAACTAGTGGATCCTAGTTGGCTGGGATCCATGGATCCATGGACTCCATGGCAGGGTTTGGAACTAGATGATCTTTAAGGTCCCTTCCAACCCAAGCCATTCTATGATGATTCTACAACTTTGTCATCATTTGGCCTATCTTCTCATAACCTGCAACTGAGCATGCTATCAAAACAGCTGAGAGACAGCAAAACTGCCTTGGACCAGAGCTGCTTTTTAACTGGTACGTGCTCTCAACCTCCTCCAGTGCTTGGAGAGCAAACATCCTCACTACATACTTATGAGGGAAAAGCAATAATTTCCATCCATCAGTCCACTTCCCTACTGTAATAAAAAAGGCTAAATCCGGCAAAACTTGCATGTTCAGATTTTTTTATTCCTTACACTCGAATGTTTTTATTCCACATAAAAAGGTCAATGAAAGGCTAATGCAAATGGACCATATGCATCTCTATTCCATTCATATATGCAGAAGGCAAGTAAGATACAGTGGTGCCTTGACAGTATACAAGTGCATGAATAAGTCAATCCAGGTAAAGACCAAGCCCAGCAAGCAAGCCAAGTTTATACTCTGTTGATATTGAATACACAGTCCAATCACGTCATTATTTTGACAGGCTCACAGCATCCTATGATCACATTCCATCTATAAGAAACTTCTTTCTACGGAGTATTTTTGTTTCATATGTGCCAGTTGTAACCAGTAACTGGGAGGAAATCCTCTGATACTAATGGATTCTTCTCAGCTGGCAAGAAGCAGGCACTCAATTCCAGCCGTTTACAATAATTATAGTAAAAGCCTTCATTAGTTTTAATAGCTCCTTTCTATTTAGCAACTAGAACACCATAGCACTGTTCTGTTTCTGTGTTATGATACGCCTGAGAAAACATACTGCATATTAAGAGTGCTACAGGAGTTTATATTTTAAAACATGGATCCATTTGTCACCTTAATACAGATGCTACATTAAAAAAAACCAAAACAAAATAAAAACCAAAACAAACAAAACACACACACAAAAAAAAAAAAACCCTTGGTATTTATTTCCACACAATTTGAGATGAAATTTCTCTGGGACAAACAGAGCTAAATAATGCCCGCATTTTATTTCATGCTTTGATTCAGAGGCACAAAAGATAACAGAGATTTTTGCTAACTTAAATTGCTTTACAATTTTGTGGAAGGAGTAACAAAACCGTATACGATATGAAAAAACTACACGCTACACAAGGCTACAAGCAAGATATAATTAATACATACCATTTCTTGGATTTTAACCGTGGGGGAGGGTTCCTGGGTATCAGAAAGAGTGCCCTCATGGGGTGCATGTCACAAAGTGCTGAAGGGAAGAAAACAAAACCAGAGATAGGGACACTGGTTTAGTTGCTCTCTATCAATGACATGACTTCAGCTTCCACAACCACTCCTGCCATCCCAAACATCCATGCAGCAGGTGCAGACAGCAACATAGCTAAATGGAATTAGCCCAAAATTACAACAATTCCATAGCTCAATGTGCTAATGGCAGCCCAAAAGGAGAAAGAGGTCAAAGCATGGATCAACCTCTAGAATCAACCAAGATGGGAACATCTGAGCATGGCCCTCCTCCAGCCCCAAGTCATCTGACTTACTTTCGTTTCAATAAAATACTGGAGGATGATGATGGTGGACAGGAACAATGAGAGTTACTGTTTCATATAATCTTCCCTCTACCTGCCCTTCTCTCCCATTATGGAGGGTGCTTCATTTTTACTCTCCAGACCTGGATATTTTCTTTACTTCAATGCATGACAGTTTTGAAGCATGGGAGGGTCTGTATCACACAAAAGGACTGTCTGCAGAACTGAAATGCAGACCCACAACTTTTGTCCAAAGAAGTTCTGTTTGTTTCAGTGGACATTTAGTGGGAGTCTAGGATCAATGTTGGACAGCTTTTCCTCCTGTTCTATAGCAAAGCAACATGCCAGAGCCAACCCAGGGAAACAAGGGAGCAGGGAGACAGGCAGCCCAAGAAAGGTCTCTAGGAGCCATGTTCTAACCACCTTCCTATATTTGATCTCTTACACCCTCAGTCTGAGTGATCACTGCAGTATGAGGTGACATCACACAACAGAAATTCAGGAGAAATAGACTGATGTGAAGAGAATTCTGGCTCAAAAATAAGGGGCCGCAATCTTGGCAAAAAGCTCCCTGGATACCTATGGATCCCTGCAGACCACCAAAGAGTCCGTAGAGATGGATTCTTCAGCTGCCACTGGAGGAGAAGGTGCCACTGTTCAGCACTTACAGAGGATCTTTGCTAAGTTCCTAAATGCTACTCTTGTACTTTTACACAAAGAAGGGTCAAGCTCTGCTTTGATTTAGAAATTAGCAAAATATTATTGTCCAATTCTAGGCTTACAAAGCCATACAGGCAACTCAAAGTGCTGAACACAAAGGTATGGCAAAAAGGAGGTAGTTCACTTAATATACTGCTGGCTGAAGTGTCCTGGGAGCAGCTGTCACTTGGACAGTCATGCAAACGTGCAATTAGGAAGGAGAAAGAAAACAACCTCAAACTATCAGGCCTCCTAAAATATGAATCAACACATGACCATTGTATTTTGACTTTTAAATCTTGCATTACAGTCAATAAGAAGAACAAGAAAATCAGGCAGCAGCTACAACGAAGTGACCAATTTTTAGCTGGGAAATATCAATACTTTATTTCAACAAGATTATTTCAGACATTTCAAGCTGGGTTGTGTTATAGTGGTAGATTTTTATGTGCAAAAAAAATTAACTTGCTCTTAGGTACCTTAGACTCTTATTTTTTAAATACAGACGTCCAGCTGAGAGTGAGGGTAAGTATATTTGCAAGATCAATAAGGACAAGTATATTTGCAAGATCAGTAAGGATGAAAAAATCATCATTAGAAGTCAAAACACCATGCCTAACTTCTTTTCTTTTCAAAGGTTTCTGTCCTCCTCACACATCTGCTGTTTGCCTTTTTATTCTGGAAGAACTATGTGAAAAGAAAAGAACCAATTAAAAAGTTGGGCATTTTTGGTTTCCAGGTTTTCCTCTCAAATCCAGACTAACTGATAATGATCCGTGCTTTAGAATACCTAAGTTCAGTGCTTTGTCCTGAAGAAGGATTTACAGTTTAAGCCATGTCACTGCTAAGGAAGATTAACACCACCCACTGATGAGTGGAAACAGAAGGAGAAGCTATGTTAGCATTATCCAGACCGACAGAAAGCCAACACAGAAATAGCTGCTACAAATGCTTTTTTCATTAAGACCTGTTTCCTCAAGGCCCCACTGACCCTCTACCCAGCTGAGGTTTCAGTACTCCAGACCAGTCCATAGACAAAGTGGGACACAACTCCAAAACACAATATACTACCCATAGGAAGGAAGTCAGACTCTCGATTAGCTTCCAAATATTCCTGCTATACAAATTAAATTACTGCAGTCTGCACTGTAGTGTTTAAACACAACCCTATCTTTATCAAAAGCATTGCTATATATGGGATTTTATATTTATAGAGCAGGCAAAACCAAAGAGAACATAAATAGCATGGGGATATTTTCAGAAACCTCAAAACTCGCTTAGATTACAACCAGCATCACCCAAGTATATGTTTCAGCTTTAAGGAGCCCACTGGAGAAGCACAGGGATCACTTACGGGGAGCTCCTTCTGCCATCTCTATGGCCGTAATGCCACACGACCAAAGGTCACTCTGCAGAAAAAGAGAGACACCATATGTTAGTAGGTGGATTTACCCATTCACACAGTAAGAGAGTACTATTTAGAGAGGCCCTGTAGGTGAGGCTGAAACCAAATACCACGGCTATTTAAATAATATAAGCCTCTTTTATCTTGTAACTGTATCATAAAATCCTACTTTTCACATAATACGTATGTATATGCAGAAACACACGCACATATTCTTACTGAGTGAGCAAACAACCCTTTCCAACAGCACATAAAAATATATTCACATTATGACAATGGGAAATACATTTGCCAGAAGTCTAAGCCTATGAAACAACAGAATTTTCAATATTCCCTTGTCAACAAAGAATTGAACAACAGCATTCCCAGAGTGTGTAGAGACGCAGTTGTAAAACAAAAAGCTCAGCTCAAATTTAAAGTGGTCAGACTTGTCGAAAACTTCAAGGGCTCTTCAGGTACAAAACAAGCAAGAATAAAAGGAAAATACAGATCCATCTGAAAGGAGAGCTGAATTAGTCACTAACACCACTGAAAAGGCAGAGGTTCCCAAAACTTACACCTCGGTCTTTACCACAGGCTCCCAAAATTTACACCTCTGTCTTTACCACAGGCATTACTTACTGCCAAAGGCAACATTCCTCCCCTAACACTTCAGCTTTGCTTAAAACGCTACAGGAAAAGAGTCCTTCAGTGGCAGACTTTCAAGGTACCACCTCTGATCAGCACCTCTGACTTGGGAGAGACCAAACAAGAGCCAGGAAGATCAAGCAGCAGGAAGAGCTGGAGGAGTCCGGGCAAGAAACCAACTTCAGAGAGTGACACAGCTTAATGGGCAGAATATTGGAGGAGACTGCTGTGAAAGAGAGCTTGTCTTGAGCAAAGCAGTCTTCATTTCTGGTCACAATTGTGATTTTTAAAAAATGACTCAAAACTAATGGGCAAATAAGCTCTTCATGCACTACAACCAGAGAAGCATTTCTAAAGATCATCTTTTCAGACCCAGCAAGGCATTCTTCTCTTAGTCAAATGCAGCCATCTTAGCTAAATTGCACATATTCATGATCTTACAGAATCCTTCAAACATTAATTTTTTGTGAGCAACCACCCTAGAGGCTCCACCTAGAACAATAAACAGGTGTTTTCAGAGGACAGAGGAGTTATTTTTCACATCACTACTGCATTAACAATTATTGCAGGGGGCTTTTCTGCTTTATTAAATAATTTAATAGCAACTTTCCTTACTAATAATAACAACTCTATCTGGAAAGATATAAAACATTAGCTTTAGTACAATGAGATGCTGAATGTAAAAAGCAATTATTTAAGAGAAAAGGGATCAATCTGATCAAAATTAGTCAAAATGTACAAAAACACCAATTCAAATAATTTGGGTGTTTTACAAGACACACACAAATATACTGACAGTTAACACTATCAGTCTCAGCAAAGTGATATAATTGATATTCAGCTCTATAATTCATTGCAAGGCCTTAATCTCTGGCTTTCTGATATCCTTGGTTAAAGATGGAACAATGCATTAGTCAAAGTAAAGGTTTCTTAAAAACCATATTTTTTACATTTTTTCTTTCCTTGTGCTCTCATTAAAGTCAGCTGAGAGGAACTTTCAAGATTACAGTATGCTTTCACTAGATATATTTAACTTTAAATACGTATACCTAATATTCTTAAGGGTAATGCAAATGCCATCAAGCCAATTATGGTTTTTCAGTAATTAAATCCTTGGTTTGCAGCAAGCTATGTAAAGAATGATCTTTGTTAAGAAATGTTGTGATGGATACATTTTTATCAAAAAAATCATGTATATGTATCCTGAAATCAGAAGTAGTTTTAGGAATTCCTTCTGTACTTCACTGGCTCTCCACATGGTGGTTCTATTTAAGGCAACACCTCAAATGTATTGTTCTTGGTTACCACAATAACTGGGACATAGTATAACACAATTCAAAGTACAACCATTATGCAAATTGAGAACACAAGCATTTCCAGGTAAACTCTTTTTTGCCCTCTCTAAGCATCTACAGCATCCTGAAGTCCTGTATTTACATCTCAAAGCTACAATAATACAAGCAGCAGGAAGTGTTAAAGGTCACAATTTGATAATATCCTTACCTTGTTCTTTGGTAATAAGAATGCAACTACACAAAACAGTTAGTACTCCTACAAAGCATAAGAAGTCTCAAAAACTGTCATAGTCCATAGACATTTATATTGCAAGTGTATGTTTTGGGTATTTTCTTTGAACAGGACTCTTACTCTGTAATCATACGTAGCATCTGGATTCTCATCACAGGCAATAACTTCTGGAGCCATCCAGTACGGAGTCCCAATAAAAGTGTTTCTCCTGCCAACTGTCCTGTCCAGCTGAGCGCTCACACCAAAATCCACTGTGGGGGGAAAAGAGTAAAATGAAATAAGAGGGGGAAAATAACACAGTGATTACTTTTACAAAGTGATTTGAAAATAAAGCCCTGTAGATGTCCCACAGGGAAGGACAATGCTAAAGAGAAATAAGACGATTAATCCTGAGGCAAGTGAGCCCTTATGGTTCACACACAGTGTGCTTGGGCACAAATGTCAAGGGACCCAGCAGCACATAATCACCTTTCCTGTACCCCTCACTGGTCTACCTGGACAGAAGGGAGAGCACAGCTGCAGAACTACTGCCTGGGAGGCTGAGAAAGGGCTATTTAGTCCCTTCCCACATGGTGAAGCCAAGCACCTTTGCCTATACAGAAAACAGCCACTTCCCAAAGGTACCTCTCATGCTATGGGAAAATCGCGTGCATAAACACATTCCTTTCAGCTCACCACTTTTTCTGCTCTAAAACTGGACAGCAAAAATAACCTGTTGCTCAGTGAGCTGCTCTCTGCTTTAATGCACAGGGCAGAAACATCAATGAGAGCAAAAGATGAGAATTATTCAGGAAGTGCTAACTTTGGGCACACATGCACACAGGCTGCGAAAGAGATGCCCATTTCATTACAAAGCAATTACATTACAAAGGTGCTTTCTGCCTTTCATTTTGCCCTGCTCATGACCACAGTGCTATATGTCCTTCTATACCAGTAACTGCATCTGCCCTAAGAGGGCTGTGTCAGCTTTGCTGCGTCCTCCATCTGAGTGACACTGACAAACTGGTGTAGACGAGCTCAGTGGAAGCAATGGTTTGGAAGCTACTGTGCCCCATTTTGGACCAAATGAAGGAAAGCTCTCCCAAGAACTTCCTCCCCCAGCAGCCAGGACAACTTCCCATGCCTCATGCTGCAGGAAGGTGTAATACAAACCAGAAGGGATGTGGGCTGGGTGGGAGGGCTTCAGCATGGCTCTATATTTAACGAAAAAAAGGTGGCGAGTATAGCGTGATACAAACAAAGAAGGTTGACATGTGCACTAACTGAAAGAGACAAATTAGAGAGGAAATAAAAAAAGAGTATGTCCACTTGGCAGGAGAGAAGAGGCCAGGGATGAGCACGATTTTCAGCAGGCATGCCAGAGCTGGAACTGTGTTTTGAATTCAATACCACAGCTCCCTTGAGAGTGCTGTCCAGATCATATTTTTGTGTCCAGAACCTGAACAGCAGGTGCTATTTTAATTAAAGCTAAATACAAGAGAGACTCCTGTCACTTCCCGAGTCCAGAATAAAGTGAATCGGAACAGACTCAGCTTACACACAGCTCAGTAGGGGAAACAAAATGATCTATGCACTGATTCTGGCATGAAAATCAGTATTTCCTAACCAAATTCAATAACAACCTGTGCTCCCATCCTCTCCAAGCAGGAGGAAATACATGCAGGCTGTCAATCCACATGAAACCACTGACAGAGTATTCACGCTATAAAACATGTTGCAGGGCTCTTAAAGGATGAAATTAATTTGGGAACATCATAAAACCAAAAGCTGAACAAATGAGGAAGAGGACACATGTACCTACTTACCAAGTTTCACTTCTGCATTCTCTGTTAATAATACATTTTGCCCTTTGATATCCCTGTGAATCACATGATGGGCATGAAGATGTGCCAACCCCTGCATTAAGGAGAAGAGGGGAAGGAGAGGATGTTCAGAGTTAGGCTTTTGGCTCAGCAACAAACTACCCATACCCAGCAGCCCCAAAGATCACAGCACTGTGCCTCAACCTCTTGCAACTGGGTGCAAAGGGACCTGCAGCACACCACCCACACAGCTTTTGGTGATGGAGCAGAGACACAGGCTTAGATCAGGCACACACAGTACCTAAATACAGCCCAACACCTGTACTGTGCAAACACCTCTCAGCTGTCCTGTGAAGTCCCACAAAGTCTCCAAGTAATTGCATTCTAAATTACATCAGTGTCGGTGTATGCCACTGACTTCTGATGTGCACAGGGTCACACGGAATTTAGCTGGGAAGGGAGATAGAAGGAGAAAGGAGGCAGCATCCACATGTATTATATGCACCCCTGAGAAGCAGGTGGGGGGTGATGGAGTGGCAGTCATGTTTTAGGGCACGGGAGGATAGATGATAAAGACATGCTCCACTGCAAAAGTGCAGTTCTCTTCTCTAGCCTTCATAAACATGAAGCCAGATAATTGTACCTCAGGAAAAAAATGCAAAGGGTAAAAAAAAAAGCATAAGCGTTATAGTTTCCAAAGGAAACAAAACCTCCTGGCATACGGTGCTTTTTGTTGAGACAGCACCTGGATACATGCCCCAAAGCATTAGCCATGTGGAGGGAGGGCTGAGAAAGACATATGTTGCATTTTACTCTCTAATGTAACTGGGAGAAAAGGCAACCCTCTTAGCAACTGCCTGTATTTTGGGTTCTCCTCAAGTTTTCTGCTTGGAAAATTATAGTCTCCAGTGGGATCATCCTGCCTGTTCATGTTGCCCTCATAGTCTTTTAATGTTTTGTGAAAAATAAAAGAATAGAACCTTTACAGCTGCAAGAGGTTAAGAGAATAGTGGTTGCTGTAGAGAAGTATTTCTTAACACATGTTCTTCATTAACTGATCATTTACTAGTTTTCCTACATAACCATTGGGCTGTTTTCCTTTTTTTAAAACAGTTAATGAGTGTGACAAAAAAAACACTATCTACAGCTTCCTTTCCACATGTCACAAGCAAATCAAGTGAATGGCTGATGTCCCTGAGACCCTTCACTGACTGCTAATGCTGAGTGTGGTCTTATTTTTCACAGGAATGTAGGCTTTTCCACAGCTTCACACAGGATATTTTTTAAAGCCTTCTGCTGCTCCGACCCAGCCAGAGAGATAATCATCTGTTCTCTCCAGAGTACCATTTAACCCTACTGAAAAAACACATCTGGGGTTGCAATGGCCTGGGAGGAGACAGAGGGGCACGTCTCCACTTTCCTGCAGTCCCCCGACCTTTCCAACCACATAAGGATTCACTGGGTTGGCCTTCACTGGTGTCTCCACCTACACGAATTTTGGCACTTTAGCTCCTTTTGTGTTACACAACCTCTCTCCTTCACCTCTGACAAACTCTGTGTTGAATCAGACATCTCATGTGAGTTTAGCATTCTTTTTTTCCAGATATTCCAGATCCTGATGGTCAGTAATTAACAGTCCCTTTATAAATCTCTCATTGGAATGAGAATATAGTTTTCCCTCTTTTCTGAGGTAAATATATTTTCCTCTTCTCAGCAAGGGCTTGACTGCTTTATCTAAGGAGGATCTAGGATGAATGCAACATAGCATAGAATACCTCCAAGCCCACATGTTTCTCAAATCAAGGGTAAGATAGTCCTGCAGAAGTTAGTTTCTTCATATTAAGGCATGCTAACCATTTGTTTTGAAATACAACTTCTCCTTTGTAAACAACTTAAAATGTGCCAGTCTAACACCAGCAGCTGGACTGTCCTCTAGCCTGTGAAATTAGAGCAAGAGACCAGAACTATGTGTCTCCCTCCATCCTCATCTTAAAAATTGCCAAGGAAGAGCAAATGTGTAATGCAGACCACAGCAGCATTGATTTATGCACGAGCCAGTGCTCATTTCCTTTAACATAAAGCCCTTCAGAACTTCATTTACGATTAAGCAATCGAACAAATATACTGTGTAGTGGTATGGGTAGGAGGCAATTTGTTTTGCAAAGAAGCACGAGGAAAACCATCCCAGATTTACTTAGTGAAGCAAAACAAATGCCAATTCAAAAAGCACTTAAACTGTACCAACTGGAAATTAAATATTAAGAGTAATTATCTTAAGTTGCAATTTTAGAACAACTGGTAAGCTGTAACTGGTAACCTTTTCCTGAAACACTTCTGTAGCACCGCCTGCAAGCACTGCACAGGGCACAGCCACACGTGACAGAGCTGCTTGCTCTAGACAGACTGCAGGGACAACACAAGATAAGAGCACATCACAGCACAGAAGTCCTGACTGCTGGCCTGAGCCAACAGCTCTTCCTCCATGGACTTCATTAGGAAAGAAAAAGGCAGCTGCAAACATATTTAGAAAAGCCCGTTCTGTAAGCTACTGTGCTACACCACTGTTTCAGCCTCAGGTCTTAGGGACACTGCTTCACAGCTTCTGCAGTAGGCAAGGTCACTGGCTTCTCTATTGGCTTCTCATGACTAGAAATGCAATTTTCTGCAAGGCTTCTGCTACAATACAGTACAACTCACACCAAGTTAAATGATGTGGAGCAGACATCTATCTGCTCCTACGCACTCTCCAAGTGATGACATGGCTAATAGGATTGATCAGAAACAGCTTCTTGCAGAACCTCAAGCTAGGCTGTGCCTCTGTAAGACTGTTTTCCTTACCCGGAGAATCTCTCTGGAGATATATGCTATCCAGTCTTCTTTCAGGGTATTCCCTTTTGTGTTCTTCACAAGGTCTGTGATAGAGCCAGCTCCACAAAACTCCATAACAAGCTGCAAAACAAATATCAGTGTACAAAGGACATTAAACACAGACCTCAGCTGTATAGCAAAGCAAAATAATCAGATAACAGCACTGATTTGGGAAGCTTTTGTGAAGCAGAGAATGTATTTTACATCTCTGCCTGGAAAATGGATTCAACCAAATGTCTTCAATGTGTGTCAGACATATATGGAATATGTCTCACATTAGTTACCAGATTTTCAAGGACTGATTTAATCACTGTAATTTAATGCTAGGAATCTGGATTTGCTCAGCTATGCAAAATGCATTAGCAGTAAGAGCACATCTAATGCTGAAGGAATCAAACTTATCACATCACTGCAACACTTCTTATCCTTTAACTTCCATGTATTTATGGAAGAACGTGCACCCTGCCATTTTAACCCCAAACTTCGGTCCTCTAGAGGGTGTAGATGAGGTAGGATTAAAAATGTAATGGGTACAATCTCAAATGCAGCTTTCTTTTTAGTCACACATTCTTACTGCTCAGCTGTCTTGTTCCTGTGAAACATGTCACTATCCATCAGGGATACAGGGGAAAAAAGTTACTTAAAGAACAAATCCACTGCTTATAGCAAATCTTGGTTCAGACATCCCCTTAAGGATGTGTTATTAGCCTCTGTGATTCACTTATCCAGCAGTTCAGGCAAGCACCAAAACTCCTTGAGTTTGTGTTTCCATAAAGTGGTATTTCTCTCATTATCAATCCACATCCAACAGGGAAAGACTTAGGAAAAACATCTGCTTACCCACAGTTGGTCATCATGTCCTGGAGGACTTTTCTTAATGAAAGCACCATAATAAGTTGCAATATTTCTATGATGTGAATATTTCTTTAGCATATTAATCTCCAGTTTGATTTCTTCTTCTTCATCCTTTGGAAAAAAGAAAAAAGAAAACCCATATGTTTAATATACCACACGCATTATTGATGTATTCGTCACTTTCACACAAGCAGATTTTTTCTGAACTTCAATTTACACCAGCGTCATGTTCAGTAAGCTCCTATGATGTTCATGCCATCAAAATTCTGTCTATTGAAATGGTCTAAAACAATCCTTTCCCAAGTTTTCAGTAACACAAAGAAACAAATTTTACCCAGTGATGAAACATGACATAATCTGTTTCAAAAACCCATTGCTTGTAACACCTTAAGCAAATCCATAGCTAGCAGGCTGGAAATATATGACAGAGGAGTATTATTTCCATCTTCACAATTTTATTCTCCTTTAATTTTGGAAATTTCACCCTGTTCTTTTTAAATGCCAGAGAGTGGCTTTGTGAAACCACCTACCAAAGCAGGTTCCCATCTTGGTGCTAGCATTGGACTGGCATAGGAAAACAGAGGTGGAGATCAGAAATTCCCCTTACTGCAAGAAAAAGGCATTTGCCTCGTGCACAAGCTTCCTCCTCCATCTGCCTCTGTGGAGGAAGAGCAAGTGCATCAGGAAGCATGGGCCAGGAGCCCAGGCAGTAAACAGGATGCTGAGACACAAAGGCAGAGGAAGGATTTCCCCCGGCTCCCCCCGCTCCAGCAAGGTGCCAAGCAAAGAGCAGCTCAGGTGAAGGGAGGTCATCCCTCCAAAGAGCTGAAATGGGTAATATAATGAAACCACCCCTTAAAACACCCACAACCTGCTTTTGAACTGACAGTAGGACATGTTGCATGGAAGGATCTAAGGTGGTGTCTGAACAGGCAGACAGCAGATACAAAAGAAGGAACGGACACCAACCCACCCCCAAATCTCTCTTCCCATACCTAGATAGCATGAGTCTTCTTCAAGCTCCTATCAAGGCAACAAATTAAAAGGCAGATGGATATACCTTTTTGCTCCACAATTTTATATCCAAGCAGAAAAACATCTACCTTAAATTGATTCCAGGAAGAAGCTAAAACTTCTCCCTAGGGTTGCTGGCTGATGAGAACGGTAGCACATACTCTGATTATTCTGTGATGTCAAAGCTGATTATATGATAAAATTTTAAGCCTTAAACTTCCTTGCAATTTGTACCACGCTAGCAATCAAATATCCTATTCATGACATACGCAGATGTTAATACTAACTACATGTTAACTCTTTATACACACCGGTACACACAGCTTGAACAAAAGACTCCACTCTCTGCTACGAAGCTAACAACCATTTCAAATACTCTAATAGCGGGGTGCAATGCTTACTCGTAAATATTACGACAGAATTCCCAAAATGCACCAGGGGTAAACTATTCTTTCGTCTTTTCATGATGCATCTTTGAAGTAAAATACTGTATATTTCTGGAACACTGAACAAAATAGTAAAAGAATCTTGTAAATCAAAGTTCCTAGTGAAGAGCAGCCCTGGGAGAAAGCATTGTCAGAAAAGCTTTTTGAGCCAAAAGCTAGCTTGGTGCTTCCTCAGCTGCTTCTGTTTCATGTGCTGTTATTTATTCAGACTACATGCAAAAAGAAAAAAAAGAGAGGAGGAATAGGCTTATGTTACACTGAATCTCTGAACTGTGCATTTAGGCAAAAAAAATTAAACAGGATATTGTTAAACTTGATGGTTTGGGACTTAATTGCTGATAGATTAATATGTATATTTGGATTAATCTGCTATTTTGAACTGACTTTTTAGATAAAAATTACTTCCTACCCTCAGCACACAAACACAATAGCTTTTACAATACAATGGGCAGGATGCCCTAAAGGTTGTTTGTGTTTATTTATTGTAACAGATGCCAAAATGACAATACTTAAACAGGATCTATTTCTGAAAAATGAAATAATAAAAATCCCAGCCCCACTCCCTCCCCAAAATAAAAAATCCTGAAGAACAAACGACAAAAAAGGCATATACAGAGCCAGCAGACTGTACAGTTACTGCTCTTTCAGCTCTCCACTGAGTCTGTGTCACAGCACCTGCTCAAAGCCCTGCAGCAGAATCTCCCTGCAGCAATATCTCCCCAAGTATCTCCCTGAACTACAGCTAACAATGGTCCTACATTCATATTTCAGCTGCCTTTGAGCACTTGTCCACAACAGAAATAGCACCTCACCTACAGTTCAATCCAGTACAAAGTGCAGTTTACAATAATAAATGGATTCAGTAATTTTTGCCAGGCTTTGGAAGAATCCACTTAGTTAGTGTGGATCAATAACCCCCTGGCAATGAGTCCAGAAGACTCTGTGGCGACAGGAACTATTATGAGGATTAATCAGCACAGAAAAGGCTGAAGCACCAGTGTGGTAGAGCAATTGGTAGAAAACTTAAAAAAAAATTAAATTAAAAACAAAAAGTTGGCCATACCAAAATTGTTCTGTTCCAGAATCAGGAGCATTTTTTTTCCAGGGTACAGGTAATTTCATCCCAATGTGGACATCTGAAAGAGGCCAAACAATGTGCACCCTACCGGTGTTTACTTCTCCCCACTAACTACAAAAGGAGGGTGAGGTCATTAACCAAGATCCAGACACCAATCCTGCAGACGTCTTGCATCAGGGCGAGATGAATCCCACCCAAAAATCTCACCGGATAAGGCCATTTCCGCACAGATCTCCTTATGGACACACGTGCCTCAGGAAGGGTACGCTGCAGCCTGCAGCAGGGATCCTCCTGAGCAGGCCGAGGTGTTTCGGCCGTCCTGGGATTTGGACATGTGAGCCAGCCTCAGAGATGGAAGGTCTGTCACCTCCTCCAGACAACACATGCACTGCACCACCACTGACACCCCTTCATTTGCAGAGGCAAGGGTATCACAAGAGCAGAAAATTAAAACTGATTGATGCAAGAGACTGTTATTCTCATGAAGTAATACAAAAGTACATCCTTTTTTCTTGAAGGAGAGAGGCAGCTGGTGAGCCCTTCCTAGTGATTTTATGCAGCTGGCATCAATTACCACTTTAAGCCATTATCTGTGAATACAAACTCCCATTGAAACCCTCTTTGTCTTCCCTCTGATGGAGCTGGTAGAAGTGTTTTATACTTATACATTCCCTGTCTGTTTGTGACAGCACGTCTGATTACCAGTAATTTGTGCAGTAAGCTATACTTTTGCAAGACTCACGTGGTTAAATCAAGCTTGGAGCAGCTTTCCTCTCCCTGTTCATGTGTTTCCCTTCAGAGACTGAATGGACGTGCCAGCATCCCTAGGGGTTTCTAACTGCAACACTCTTTTACCAAAATAATCTTGCCTGTAAGATTAAAACCTGCATATGACTCCCACACAGAAATCCACCTATGTACATTCAGATACTTTCTAACCATTTGAATAAGCACACTGAAAATAAACCCAGGTGTGTTACCTCTCAGCCTACCACCCAGCAGCACCTGATCAGCTTGCTTACTGCTCCACCACAAAGCTCAACATCCCTTGTTCTTCCATTCATCACTGCACACTAAATATCAGCGTGGACTTTTCTGCATGCAGATAGCAAATCAATGACTTGTTTTTATTACTTCAGCATTTACAAATTGTGATGATTTAAGTAGCTGAAGATTAAAGTATTTGACCATGGTTGCCACTGGAGAAACTCGTGGTCAAAAAATGCTAACTAGTGCAGATCCATGTAAGGAAGATTACCAGCTGTTTTCTAAAGGTAGCACTCCACACCCTGCAACATTATGGAAAGAAAACACTGAATATTTACACAAATATTTAGAAGGCAAGGAATTCAGACACACTTTGCTGGACATTTTTGAGGGATGGAAAAGAAGAGAACTAAGCTCTAGAAGTGTCAGAAACAGGGAAGACATAACCAAAGGAAAAGTCACTTCAAGTCTGTCCCTAAACATCATTGTCTAGATGCCTCAGGAGACCAAGCACAACAGTCCTGACCTGTTCCAGCACTAAAACGGGTATGAGACCCCTAAGAAACACACTTGGAGCAGTAAGGGGGAAATAACACTGTTCCCCAAGCTCTATAGAACAATGAAATTATTTTAGGAGCTGAATTTTAAAACTAAAAAAAAACCCCAAACCTCACAAAGGTAGAGCAAAGATATGTCTCAAGGCATGTAAGTAGTGATTTTCCATTTAAACTCCCTCACCTGAAGATCTGTCTGACTACTGCTCTTGGCTGGAAATTTATTCTGCCAATTCAAGGAGGAGAAAGTCAGTATTATTTCCAAAGATTTTATTTACCCTAGTATTATGATGAGGGGAAATGCAAATGAGAAAACACAGTCCAGCAAGGTTAAAGCAAAACAATGTTCTGTGATAAAGGAGAGAGCAAGTTTACTTATCCTACCAGATGATTTATATGCTGCTCTAAATCAGTGTGAAGCAGAATACAAATTGGTCCTTTCAGTAACTTTGCTTTCTGATTTAAGAAATGAGACAGTGACAAATCTCATCTCTCCCCTCACAAATGACATCCAGTCACTTCAAGCTACAACCAAGGGTTTTTTACAATTAATATTACTACCAAACAGTGTAAAATCAAACACCAGCAAAATAGAATGGAGTGAGGGAGGCCTTCAAATCTCCTCTCCTTTGCTTTCCCAGTACTGCTCACAAAGCTTTGCCTGCCTATACCCATGGAGCTGCCCTGCCTGGAGAATGGCAGCTGGCAATACTCTGCCTGGGGTTTCAGAGTAAGCTGAGTTCCTGAGGATCATAAACTCCAATGGCAGCTTCTGAAATTTTGGAATCTTGAGGTCACGGCAGAGTTATGATCTGTGTAGAGCAGCACACAGCAGCCTCAGCCCAGCACTGGAAGTGAAAAGGCACTGCTAACCGATGGACTCCCAGAGCAATGGAGAGGAAACCAGTCTGCCTTCACAGGCATTAAAATGATAACAACTTTCCCTTTCTTTTACCATCTGCCCCTGACACATTAATTGAAGAAAAACAGGAGAAGTCCAAAAGAAACCCAGTTTATTTTCCTTTCTGCTTCCTCTCACATTTCACTTCTGCCTTCCACTCACATTAAAAAAAAAAAAAAAAAAAAAAAAAAAAACACAAAAAAAAACCACAAAAAAAACAAGTCCTAAAAGACACCAAAACCACAAACAAAAATCTTCTTGGGTAAATCAAATCACAACACCAACTTTTGCAAACCACCATTCTGCTTGAGTGTCACAACCTCCCTCCTCTTTGCACTCCAGACGTGGCCAGCATCCATTTGGAGCAGAATCTGCCCAGGACAGAGAAAGTCTGAATAGAGCCTAGCACAATAGGTGACCTTTTCTGCTGCAGGAATCCATAATATATACACTCGTTAATAAAGTTCTCACACACAAGGGAGATGTTTTGGTGAGGAAAGTTGGGGCAGTATTGCACACAGCACAGTACTTGAACAGGGAGCTATGGCGCTGCCTCCAAGCTGGGAAGGAGGTTGTAATTTCAGGAGGAACCAAACCACAAGAGAAACGATACTCCAAGTGGGTAAGTCCCTGCCAGCGACTGCCAAGGTAGAAGTTTGTATAAAGCAGAGCAGCTTGCAGTGCAGAGTGCAACGTGGAAGAACGTGATCCTCTCCAACACCACAACGAAGTGTTGGAATTGGGAATACGACATAAAATAGTTTGTAAGAAAAAATATCAAACACAGGCTTCTTGGGAGGGAAAGTCTAAACTATTTCAAATAAAAGACTTTAATCAAGAGGTGCAATAAATATTTAACAAGTCCTTATACAGTCCCTCCTAAATCTTAAATTTCTTGTTACACCCCCATCCTTCTTGAGAGCGTTTTACAAGCCTTTGAGCTTTGTCACCCTCAAGCCAAAGGGTAAGTTTATTTCCCATCTGTCTCTCTCTTGGGTTACCTTCTCAGTCCCAGCATTCTCTGTGCCTGTTTCACTTCACATGAAAGGTCTCTTTTTCACAGACACCTTACCCACATACTCTTCCCACCTTGGCATCAGCAGGTTAATTTGTCTGCACTGTCCTTCAAGACCTTCCCAAACACAGACTTTTCCAAGGCCTTCAGACTGTACCCTCTTAAGAAAGGCATCCATCATGCCACCGGTGACACTGATGGAGCACTAACCATCCAGCAAGCACTGGCCTGGGTGCTGAGCATCCCCACCACTGCTGGGAGGGTGCCTCAGCCTCTGCCCCTTGCCCACATCACAGCCCATGCAAGAAAAGGCCTTCACGGGCTTTACCATTTGTGAGCTTTCTGGAAACCAAGCATCCCACCACTGGGAGCTGCCCACCAGCCTGCGAGCTGCTGCCGCTGCCGGCACAGAGCCATGCTGCCAGGAACAGCAAAGCAGCAATGCTGCTCAGGCACAGTAAGTGCAGAAGACGGCTGGGAAGCTTTTTCAAGGGTCAAAAAAACCCTTACTTTTGCAAGGACTGGCTGGCAGAACAGGGCTGTCCTTATGACCACATTCAGTTACCTTCGGTGGCAACATTTCATCAAGCAGGTGAGAAACACTTCCACCAAACACACAAAACAGAAGCTGCTTTGTCTCGCCTTGGCAGAACACACTCTCTACTGCATGCTAAAGGCACTGTTTGAAACAAGAAAGCAAATGAGCCAAGTTGTTCATGACAGTGCCATCACTGAGGCTGCAGCCATAAAGGAGCAGTTAAATTAGCTGGATAAAGAGGCATGAGGAAGGACTAGCTCCTAAGCAGGGTCCCAGCACTCCCCAAGGAGCCTGTGTAGCAGCATTGTGCAGGCGCGGAGACGGAATCACGTGCAGGCAGGAAGGAGCCAAAAACCATGTGAAGACAATACTTGTCTGTTGTCTCCCCCCCAAACCACCTCCTCTGCCAGTCACTTCCACAACAATATTTTCTTTCTTGCCTGATGTGCCTCCGGTGCCTTCACTGGTCACTGAATGAGCTACTCTGAAGGCACAGAAACCACACCACTGCTGACCTCCCTCAGTAAAATCCCGGGATGCCATAGGCTTTTCCAAAGACAGCCAAGAGAGAAACCTCCTAAGGGCAAATCGCTTCAACTATTTTCAAGGCTAATTCCTTGATGCTAGTCATGATTACTTACAAGAGTTTCCTGCTCAGATTGCATGTTTGTCTCAGCTATACAATTCAACTGTCCATCCTCATCAAGACTAAATTACTTACAAGTTACAAAACAAGGTACCCTTATACTGACATCTTCAGAGCTCTCATAAAAGAGGGAAGAATTAGTCCCCTACCTTCATCATTATTATTTACACTAAAAATGCCTGTTGCTATACAATTTCTACATCCAGTCTCAGGTTTCTTGTGATTGGAACAAGCCCTTCCTAGCAGATATTAAAATTAAGCCTGTGTGTGTGAGAAAGAAATCTCCTTCATGCAAAGCTCCAGGCTCAGATAATTAGAGGAGATGCAGATGCTGGAGAGAAAGCAGGCTAATGAACAATGCCAAAATGTTGCACGGCTCTTCCAATCTCAGCATGCATGTGATGCCAAGGAAATCAACATCTCAGGGGGTGACAGAGCCAAGGAAGGCATTTGCCCACTGCCTGGTCCCTGCTCTGCCCTGGGCAGTAAGAAGCTCCACCGCTCCCACCTGGAGGGCAGATCTCCTTCCCAAAGGGGCCAACACATGAGTCCCTTCCCACATGTGCAGTCCAGACACTGCCGGGCCGCAGTTTGGACCTGGGAGGTGTAAAAGGCTCCTGTGCCCTGCAGGTTTCATGCAGCTGGAGAGATTCAACAAGAAACTGAAATTCTGGCTTGACACTAAGCTTTAAAGTTAGATGGAGGCATAAGGGGAACATCTGAGAGAAGAGAGGAAACAAAAGGTTGAAATGACTGAAAGCAGATTTCCTATGCACCAAATGCCACACAGACATTGTATTAGCAGAAATGTAAGCCAAGAAAGTAAAGTACATTAAAAATAGCAGTTCTGGCATAACACTAATGTTCTTCTAATACATATATAGTGAAAACCTATAATTACACAAAGACACTAATCTCCTTAAAGGACAGATTTGTTCAATATACAGCCTCACACCCACACTGACCAACAAGTCTCGCAGATGAATAGGGAAGAGGAATTTATTTACAATCCCTCTTTCATTTCATACGTTGAGGGAAACCCAATTGCTACAAGAAAAATAAAATATCCCAACAGTTTGGGCTAAAAACCACAAAAGATATAACCATGCACACCTGAACAGGAACAGAATAAGAGGACAGATAAGTAATCCCACTTGGGCTTTCCTCAGGGCTGTTTCACATAGGATCTTTTATCAAAATGAGATGGGGTTGGAGAAGTAGTATTCAAGAGAAATTCAGCAATTCTATTACATGCCACCATTTCTTTTCTGAAGGGCTTGGCACATTATTTAGGCCAAAAGCAAACAGGCTGATTTGCAAAGGAGGCAGACTGGCAATGGTACTCCAAAATAAATCATACATTAAGAAATAAAATTTAAAATAAAAACAAACAAACAAAATCCCAAAACAAAATAAACAAAATCCACAAAACAAAACTAACAAAACCACCAAAACCAAAAACAAACCCAAAATACAGAGCAGCAGAAACAAGTACCACCACAATTGCCAGCAGTGAGCAGCTGGTAGCCATGAAGCAATAACCTCATATTCCAGGAGACACCGTCCCACCAGTGACCTTTACCCCTCTAGAGGACAAATACCACCTCAGGTGGACAGACCTGTCCCTCACAGGCAATTTTCCCCCATGTTATACTGCAGATCCCCAGGCTTCAACACTCCAGGCTTCAGCACAACCACTGTGTGCCTAAAATTAGATAGAATGAATCCAGTTTTTGGTCACTGGTAGCATCAGTGCTTAAGACAAGCAAACAACTGCTGAAAGTCTACTAGTTTTATTATGGTCTTGGTCTTCTGACCCCAGATCAACTAGTAGGTGGAAGAAGAACTGCATTTTCTTTGCAGGCCACCAATCCACTTCTATAATGTGACATACACTTCACTGAGCCTGCTACTATGAAGAAATAGATTTAATGCTTCTTTTCTAAAGTGGTGGACCTTTGTCTGAGGTACACCTCCCAGGTGAAGCTACTTCTAACAAACAGCAGTCACATCTGCAAGCATAAAAGGTAAGACATTGGCTTAGGAATACCCATGCTTAATGCCCATTTTTAGTGCAGCCATTAACCTATGCTCTGTCTCACACCCACAAAAGGAAAACTCAAAGTTCTGCACTATGCTACAGCTTCCAAAAATCTTCTTGTAAGCAAGGATTGGTGTGAGATCATGATCTGGCTTATTCAACACAAGGTTTCTTTTGTGCAGCAGCCAAAATATGTAAATTGCCCAGGAATAAAAGAAATCATCCGATCTGTACATGTGTCTTACAAACACGATTGAATGACAGAGTGAGAGCACAAGTCCTTACTAGTTTTAATTTCAGGTAATCTTTGCCTGAAGGTTAAACACTTTAGCTCCTCTGGTCCAATATTAGTCACCGCTCAGCCTGTGTCAGTAATCCACAGCCTTCCCCCTGCCTTGCACAGAGAAAGGACTGCAAATCCAAAATGCCAGGTGGCAGTAGGGAGGACCCAAAAAGTTCAAAGGAGCACTCCTCTCACCTGACGAGGGACAGAAGGTATCGCAAAAACAGCTGCGACACCAGCCCACGGTCATGTGTTGGAGAAAAAGGCTGAATAAACCACTGTCTGCGTAGGCCATGGGAGGAGACTGGACCAAGTCCTACAGGTTTGTCAAATTCAATTTTCAAAATACTCCAAAAATGCCTTTGGTTTCTTAAACCAACATTGCAAGCAAAGACTGCTTAAAAAGCTGGGAGGAGACTTGCTCCTAACTCCCTTTGTCACCATCTCCACCTTCTCTTCCCTTTCTGTTTTGGTGAGAACTGCTCCTCAGTGCAGAAAACTAATATCAGGTCAATAGCTGTGACACCATCAGACCTGCACAGACCTACTGAAACCTGTCCAAGCCCTTAAACCACCTGCTACTTCTTGGGAAGGAATGGGCTCCTTCTGCAAAGGGTAAATGCAGGTCCATGATGGATACCAGACTAGATTTGGGATTTTTGCTCCTCCCTGCTCTTCTTCATTCCCAAAACCTACAAAGTCACAGCAGCTTTAAGGGTGAAAAAACACCACCCTCAGCTACTCTGCAGGAATAAACTGAAAATAAATAACTAGAAATATGTATGCTGAGAGCAGCTTTCTTGAGGCAGACCTCTCCAACTTGCTTGTTCATGTATGAATGAGATCCATGTTTATAACCATAGGGGTTTTCAAAGCAAGAAGGAATAGCGATATTATACTTTACCTCTAAAATACTCTACTGCTCAAAAAAACCAGCTATTTTAAAAATGGGAAATCCATTATCAAATGATTTACAACTGACTGACAGATGATGATGTCTGTAATTATCATATCCAATCACTCAAATTACAATTTACCAGCAGACACACAAACTATTTGATTCACAGTTAACATTTTTTCTTCAGCAATTGCCAGGTCCTTTCTAAAACAAGAGGGGAGACAGACAACCTCTATCAGTAACAAATGCAGCTGCTGACGAGTGGAATTCAGGGATGTCTGAGAGGGGCAAATTTCCCTTCATGTCTGTGCCAAACCCTCCCAGAGGACAGATGACAACCAGAGCTGCAACCAAAAGGCTTTTTCCTTTGTGTTCAGACAGGAACAGCTGTTAGACAGGTACAAAGGTACAGCCACGTCTGGGCATGTGTGATAAGCGAGTTCTTTATAAAATTGGTTGCTGAGGTTTTGATTTTCTTTGGTAGATTAACACTGACTTATGCACAGCGTTTAAAATCGCCCTGCACTGCCAAAGCTCTATAAAGGCTGTGCACTTTAGTGTACAAGTTAAGTGCATTTGGCGCTACACTACACTGTACAAAATCATTTCCATGCAGCTGCCAGCAGAAGGGAGCTATATTCTTGGACCAGATGTTTTTGTTGTCGGTGCTGCCAAGCACGCCTGGAAACCTCACAGCTGAGCAGTGCTGCAGGAGTGAATTAACAATGAACAGAGCCACAAGATGCTCATGTCCATCTATTAAATGGGGTGTCACAGTCCCCTCTCTCCTTTACTCCTGCTCTCTGAGCAAGGAAGCTGTGGATGGACAGCTAATTATTTACCTGTCTGAGAAGAAAAGCCTTTCTGCCTCCATCAGGATAAATATAAGCAACCAAAAATGCCTGCAAATATTATACCCCAGCTGCATTTACCCTTAGCTGGGAAGGTGACAAAGAGACCTTGATTAACAGCCAAAAAAATAGGACTGGAAAAAATATAAAACAGTCCTAATGCTACAGTACCTGTTTGTTTTTGCTGCTGGGCTGTGAACAGGCAAGCATTTATTAAACAGTATTCCACTTCAAAAATCAGAGCTGCTATGGCATCTCACTTTCCAGTTTAAAAACAAACAACTCAGATCCCAGCACAAGTCTCTCACTCTTTGAGCTGAAATGCTGAGAGGAGGGGCAGGAGTCTGGGGACAGAAGTCCACTTCTCAATCTCAAAACCAGCTTCCAGTGAGGCTCAGCTGCTCTTTGCCCTGCTGTCCTCATGCTGAAAAGCAGGGGCTCTTGTCAGACCCTAACCTGCCAGCCTTGCCTTGTCTGTCACAACTGCAGCAGTAACAGAGGGGACCTGCAGGGACCAAAACATTGAATGGTCAGACAGCTGTTCAAAACTGCAGGTGTGCACGCACAGCAGGCAGTGAGCAGTCCCAACAGGAACGAGGGAGTCAGGCACCAACACTTGGATGCTGATGAGAAGAAAAATGAGGACTACTCAGTCTAAAACTGTCCTGTGGCAGGCCCTATAACAAACACAATGCCTGTAAGAAAACCCAGAGGCCTGGCCATCTCATCCAGAAAGAAAAAGCCCTGCAATAGTCCAGGAAGAGGTGGAAGCACATCCACCACTCCATCCAGGCTGCTGCAATGCTCCCTGGGCAGCGATGGGCAACGCTGCTTCCTCAGGCTTGTGGTCAGGGGCTCGCTTTGGTTATTCTATTGGGCACCATACATGTTCAGAGAAGAAAGCGACACACAAAGGCTGTGTATGTGTGTGTGTTATGAGCCTGCTGTGAGCTGCTCTGGAGGCTCTTTCCTCAAGCTGGCCATTCAGACAGGCATAAGCCACTCCTGCAGCACAAGCGCCTGTTAAAAAGTGAAACTCGGCAACCTGACTGTAAAATAAATGCAGACATAACATGTTTTACTGAAATACCCCAATACATAATATAATCTGATCTCCCTCCCAAGAAGTATTGGTTTGGTTTCCCCAGCCCGCAGCAGCCACCACAGCCCCTGTGCCAAGCATGGCCTCAGCCTGCCCAGCCAGTATCTGCATGGGGACTACACCCAAAGCAGTGCCTTCCTTAAGGACATATACAAAAGTTTGGAGTTAAAAAACAAACTAACAAAACCAGCAAAAACCAAGAAATATGGTTTTCCTGTTCAGATAAATAACTGGTCGCCTTCCCAGGGATTTTTCTGTTAAAATAAAAGCAATGCTATCACTACAGAGTCTCAGGGGAAGATGACTCATGAGCAGGAAAGGGCCTGTAATCCTGTGCTCAGGGTATTCTCCCCAATAGATATTACAACTTTTTACTATGCTAGTCTGGTAACATGATTAAGTGGCAGTCTGAAGAAATCTTCCCTTAATCACACTTGATTTGAAACCAAACTAAGAGCAATTAGCTCAGCCAAAATGCGTGGGGGAGACAGGGGAAGGCATTTACATCCAAAAGACGAAACCTAGACTGTTTGGAGAGCTTCAAAATTCAGGAGGATAAGGTTCAAGGCACCGGATTTACTCAGAGCAGAGCTGTGTGACAATGAAGTCGTGCACAAAGGGACAGCTGCAGCAACCCTGCCAGCTCCAGCTCCATGACCAAGTGAAGGATCCGCTGGTTGGTTTGGAAACATTACCAGGCAGCATGGAAGCAGCAGCAATCCCACACACCGCAAACCAGCCCCTCTCCAGCTATCTCTTCAATAGCTGGAGAGGGGCAGCTAAGTGAAAGACCATGTGTTGCAGAGGTCAGCTTCTGCCAGACTAAGGTATCTGAACAAAGCCCATCATGGCTGAAGGCTCCTCTCCTGCAGTTTCCTGCAGCCTAGTCCCTTCAAAAGGCACATGTAGAAATCCCAAAGCTCACTCATGAAGAAAAGTCTCACAGAAACTGACAGTTCAATTGGTTAAGCTTTTCTTTGCTGGTTTACTAAAAAATGATGCACCACTACAAAAAGCTTTTAGCTGTGCTCTGGCTGGCATGAATTGAAAAATGAGGTTCAGGGGGTGCAGAATAAGAAAAGGAAGAATAGAGAGGCTATTATAAAGACAGAAAAACATAATATTAGTACTACCGCCACTGATAATAATAATAGAAAATTCTAAGTTAGTGGGTGCATTTTTATTTTATTTAACAAAAAATCTCTTCCCAAAACAGCTCCATCTGTAGTCTCTGAGTATCTGGGGCCTCCTGCCAAAGTGATCAGTAGCAAAGAGCTAGCATTTGTCTTTGAATCGCAGCCATTATGTGCTTCAGTGTTCCCACACCACACAAAAATTGGAGGCACTCACAACTCTTCCTGGGCTAACGCTGAGCCACTGATCCAAAGCACGAAGGATGAGGGCAGTGCATGTGTGCTGCTGCATATAAAGGCTGGGCACGATGGAAAGAAAAGGACATTGCTGGTTTTCATGACCTATAAAACTTCCTGACTGAAAGCGGGCTTGGCTGAGGGCAGCTCTCCAAGTTGCTGGCAAGCCTCTTCAAAGCAAGGCCCCCAGCTAAAGGTTGTCTCTTTCATACAATGCATCCCTTATTCCCTCACGCCTTAGTGCGTGAGCAGACGCTCTTCCTGAGGAACCACAGAGTGTACATCCATGCACCAGTCACGAGCCACTTTTGGCCACCTCTCCACAGTGAGCGTGGGGCACATGCCCATGCACACCAACAACCTGAATGTTGCAGTCACCTCCCTTCAGGGCTCTGCAAAACTGATGTCAGCTGCCCACCAGCCCTACTGACCTCACACCTGTTTTACCATTCATCTTGTAAAGATAATTACAAGAGAAGCTTAAAAAGTGGGGGGGGGGGAAATGGAAGGGAAATGGAAGAAGTTCCCTGAACAAAAGATGCAAAAAACTGTTGAACACCAATAGGGTGCTACTAGCATAACTAGAACGTCTCTGTTACAATGCTGTGTATCAGGTTTCAGAAGAAACATTTGGCTCCTGATACCATGTAGGAGGCAAGCAGGTTTCTCCCTCTGAAGCCCTCTAGTGATGGCCAAAAGCAGAGCAGTCACACATCTATTCACTTTGAGTGCAATCAGGAGACAAATGCAGAAAAACACCTGCACAAGATATCACTGCTCATCTGCCACACCAGGTGAGGATGGCCACATTTCAAGGAGCACAGAACAGTTCACAGAACCACACTGAGTGTTAGTGACTGTTTATCCGTGCCCTAAGTAGCCATTTGTTCTCCAAAGGCTGATGAATATGGGTATTTTTGTAAACAATCATGGATTAGATCTCTAATCCAAACAGGAACCAATCTATCCAGAGCAGTTCTTAATCAAGACTCACCAAAAAGAAAAAAAAAAAAAAAAGTGGAAAATACGTAAAAATATAGTCTTCATACTAAATGTCTTTTTCCCCCACAATCTCACACACTGAATTCCAACTTTTAGATCTATATTGACCCGTAGCATTAGGCTCAATTTCTGCTCTCCACTGAATATACAGCTCCTGAATATATTAATTCCCACAAGTATATTCATCCCATGCATTATCCAGCTGCAGAGAAAACCAGAAGAAACCTCTTCATTTTTATCTAATTTCCTATTAACTGCCAGTCAAGTCCGTCTTCATCCCCCTCTGGATCCAGCACTGCCTCACAGATTCTAAATATGCAGGCCTTTCCTACGGAACAGCAACACTCTGCCCAAACCCACTGAATTGCATTCTCCTGCTTTATCAACCAGCTGTATGAAACACACTTATTACAGAACTAGCAATATAAAACATATAAAAAGCACATTGAAGTGCTGAAAGTGTGTCCAGAGAAGGGGAACAAGGCTTGTGAAGGGTCTAGAAATCATGTGTGAGACACAGCTGAGGGAGTGGGATAAGGAGGCTCAGAGGGACCTCACAACTCTCTACAACCTCATCACTCTCTACAACTGCCTGAAAGGAGATGTAGTGAGGTGGGGAACAATCTCTTCTGCTGTGCTTTCAGTGAGAGGAACAGAGAAAATGGCCTTAAGCTGAAACAGAGAAGATTCAGATTAGACATTAAAAAGAAAATTTCACTGCTCAGGTGGTCAGGCTTTGGAATTGGTTGCCCAGGGAGGTGGTGGAGTCACCATCCCTGGAAGTGTGTGGATCTGGTGCTGGGTGATGTGGGTCCAGTGGTTTAGGGATTACAGTGATAGTGCCAGGTGATCAGTTGGACTGGATGATCTTGTAGGTCTCTTCCAACCTTGGTGATTCTTTGGTTCTATGATATTTTTATATGTCAGAATGGCAAATTATTAGATGCATCATATGCAACAATGTTAAGATGAGCACTGTTTCCCACAAAAGGACTGCTCTAAAACCTTACATAGCTTAAGAGCACTTTATTGACTAAGAAAATTTAAGTTATGCCAATTTTAATCATATCTAACTACTGTGTGGAGGAAGAATGAGAGACATTGAGCAAATTAGCAATGGTACCATCCAAGCATACACAGCAAGGGCAGGCTGGGCTTTTGACTCTGGACTTGACTTAAAACAAACAGATGTCTTTCAGAGGTAGATCTATGTTGGCTACCTGGATTAGTTCACTAAAGGGTTGTTTTCCTTTGCCATTCACTAACCAAAGTGCTGTTAAACTCAGGGTTAAAGAGGCTCTTTGCCTGCAATCATGGGGCATGATCCACAATGCAGTTCAGCTAAGCCAGCCTCCCATAGGCCACCAGGTCAGAGGCAGCTGGCACCACACATCCTCAGCATGGGTTTTCCAGCTCCACCACTGGAACTGACCACATGGCAATTGCCACACAGCAATTCTTTGCTCTGCTATTATCCTGAACACTGGAATTCAGAATCACAATGAATGCTATGGAAATCATCCAAAGCAGAAAGTGAAATAATTTCTAAGTCAAGCACACAGACTAAAAATAGCCTGTTACACAATGGAAAGAATCAGAGGGTAGGGGAATCCCTGCAGAACACCTTTACACTCCATTCTTTATTCCTAAATCTGCAGGTAGAAGCACTACAAACAATCCCTCAGCCGTCACCATAGGTGGCTGAGAAAGATGCAGCCAAGATGCTGGAAAGGCATTGCAGCCAGATTTCCTCCTGGATTTGCACTGAAGGGATGGCTCCAGGTTCCTCATGCAGCCTCACAACTGTAACCCTGTGGTTACAGCTGGCTGCTTGCAGGCCAGCTCCCAGAAACTGCCACTTCTCCGTCCTGCTTGGCCCCTCTCACCCACACCCTGGCCAGCTTTAGCGAGGGCAAAAACAGTAGAAAGATCTATATTTTTTAAAAAATATATATTTCCTAGCCAGTGGAGCATAGGACGGGACCTGATAGATTCTGGTGTAAGGGGAACTTGGAAGGGAAGGGAGGAGAGGCAGGGGTCTCCCTGCAATAGCATCCAGACACCCAATTGTCTTTGCTGTATTGTAAAACCTTATCTCTAGGGAGAAGTAACTAGAAATGGGGAGACCACAGACACCTATGTCAGGAGAAGCACTGTTAACATAAGAGGATGCCATCTGAACATTTACAAACAGAACATGCAACTATTCCTCCTTTTTTCCCTGCCAGTAGGAGAAATCCTTTCCTGAGTTTACACATAGTGTGTTTTCATTTGTAGGCACAAAGAATGAGTTTGCATTTACATGCTGATCCATCCACTTTTACATGATCAGTGCCAACTCTTAAAATTTGTGTTGCAAATCAAGACTGGGCTGGGTACATTTCCCAAACTTTTTAATCAGAACTGGGGAGCAGCAGCAGTTCTGACATAGGAACAGATATCTCCCTCAGGGACTCAAATTTGAGTGCAGACTTGTTTGACCATGCTGCCCCCCCTGATCTATAAATCGGTGTGACTCTATCATTTTATAATTGATGCAAGGCTGCACATTTTAAAAATTGCTGCAAAGGAGTGTAGTAAGAGAAGCAGAAAGACAAATTCAGAATGAACATCAACAAACTCATTTATAAAAACCATTTTGTCCCACAGGCTCAAAGGGAGGCAACTACAATAAATGCTAGTGAAAAGGGAGCTGAGGTAAGAAATACAAGATACAACTAAAACCTTCAGTAATAATGCTGCCTTTGCATCAGTGTTTCCACAGCATTGACTCAGGGCTGCCTGTCCTGCAGCCCCAGCCAGGACAGGTTAGAGCAGAGGGAGCCAAGCAGCCACCAGGATGCTCTCTCTCCCTGCTGCCTCTGGTCTCTCTGCCCAATTACATTTCCATTCAGTGAAATATTCCACATGAGAAAATTATTTTCAGGGATCATGGATGCTCTCCTTTCTTACTCTTGCAGGCAGAGCCATGGTGCTTAGCCAGGACAGTAAGAGCTATCCAAAGGTCTGTGGGCTGCTGCATTTACACTGAGATTTCCACTTAGTTCTTACCACATCTAGAATCAAACACTAAAACTTGATTCAGAAAGAAGGTGCTACAGTGGAAAATATTCCTGCTGAAGAGAAACACTGCAGAAACATCTCATACACCAACCAACACACAAAGCTGAGCTCACTTCTGGAACTGGCCCCTCCCCTGGGCAGAGAGAGGAACACTTGTGAAAGCACCCATCATCTTACAGAACGAGGTGCAAAAGAGAGCAGGTTATTGGAACTCCCACCTCCACCAGTGATGAGCTAAGTACAAAACTACCATTCTACCTGGTGGATGAGAGGCAAAACACAACACCCTCCTGCTTGCTGTCCACACATGAACAGTAGCACTTCTGATAGTTAGCTTGTTCACTTCTCACAGTGTTTCAGAATGAAACACTGATGAAGTGTTCAAGAAATAAAGCCTGATATTTTAAAAAATTCAACAGGTAAACACCACAACTGGAAAAAAAAAAGCCTCTGTGGCCAGACTCCCATTGCTCTAATCGTGCTTGAAGCCTGGTCTTAATAAGAGAAAGTAAGATTAAACCATGTGCTTATTATGAAGCACCAGTCTTTGCAATTTAATGACAACACCTTTGCACTTCTAGCTAAAGTGTTCTCCACACTTTATCTACTGTTTTCTGACAGAGAGACTACTTTCTATCTAGAGGTATGTACACAGAAGCCTTGTTGTAAAGGATTAGAGACACTTTCAGGCTCTGGAGACAAACAGAATCTTCTCTTACACTGATCAACTGAACTAGTTTGCACAGCATCTTCAAGGCTCTTTCAACACTAGCTCAGCTGTGTGCTTTCCATTGCATATTTAAGGAATTTGGCACAGGGGAAGCAGAACACTTTAGGCACTAGGGGAGTGTTTATTGTGGTTACAAACCAGCTTAGAGTACAATGAATTCCCAGGTCCTCGAGCATTAGCACTTGCTACCATAATCTCTAGATTCAGGAGCTGGGCTTTAAGACTCTATTTTAGCCAACAACTCCATAAAAAAGTCATTCAAACTGTGCCTTGCAAAGGAAGCCCTGTCGAGGGACTTAGAAAAAACATTTTTGACTCATTAAATTTTGGAGAATAACACTGCTGTTTTATCTTTATATATACACATAGGCATGTCAAGAAAGGAGTGGGGGGAGAGAGCATACAAGATAATCTCAAATGTACAGTACTAGATTTGTGGACTCATAAACTAAAGAAAGAACCAGAAGAGATGTAAAAATGCTTGAAAGTAGTTTTCATGTGCTACACTGCACAGAACTTTTTCTTTAAATAAAAAATGAAGTGATCTACTTTCTCCTCATGATTTACTGCAAAACAGTGGCCAGCTGACTGATAATGGAAGGTGGCTAAGGTCTGCCTACCATTTTCAAAGCAGAGGCTATAAATTTCAGCCCCTCCCTTCTCCATGCAGCCTGCCAGTTTTCACATAACTTGTCAGGACTTTGGATCTCCGGAATTTCTCCTCCTCATTAAACTTGGCTGAAGTCAACCAGCAGATCCAAATGGTATTTGATGGAAAAGAAATCAGGACATGCTCAGTATAACCAAGAAGCCTCATTTCCTAAGGAAATCAAGATAAAAATACGGAATGCTGCAGCACAAACAGGAGGAACCCACAGGTGCAGTTTATGAAAATGCAATTAAACACAGTCAAGAGAGATTACATTTCAAGCAGATATATCCCCTTTAATATAAACAGATAATTAATTCCCCTGACTTTGATCCTAATGCCCAAGCCAGATTTTAAAGTGTATTTCTGAAAGACAGCAGCTTATACTGGACCTGTGATCTTTTGGTTGCCTATGCAGACAGGAAGAATATTCAGCTGACCCGAGTTCAGCCTCGAAACCTGCTAAATTGAAAGCACAATGCTCTGTCACAATCCTTATTGGTTTCACTCTGCCCAAACTGGCAAGAGCACACATGCTCTAACACTGTATTGACAGGGTTGTCTTGTTATCCTTGAGTAGACAGTATGTCTGACTCACTGGGGGTAAATTGAGCTGTGCTGTGTCTGATAGAAATGATAAAAAATGCAGCACCATACTTTTTGCTATTATCTGCACACAAAACATTTGTTTCCCGTCAGAACTCAAACCTTGTTAGCAGCTGCGACAGTCAGAGCTCAGCACTGGGGAAGGCAGCAGAAAATCACCTGCAAAAATGCTCCTCTCAGCTCAGAAGAAATGCTTCATCACTAGAATTTGCACAGGTTATTATTGCTCAAATTCATGTTAGAGCAGGTATGACCTGTAGGTAAAATATCTCAACTGTGAAAGCATCTGCATGCTACCCACATTAACACTAGCAGTGGTGAAGTCTCGGAGTCCAGGACACAGACTGATGCTAGCAGTCATTTGTATACATACAAAATGTGTCATTAGTGACCTCTTTGGCACTGCTAACAGCAGGACTTCAGATGATTGCAGGTATCAAGCCTAATGACTGAAGAAAAATAGGCACAGTATTAGAGCTTAAATGCATGAGTATTGCCCACCTGGACAGGTAACACAGTCTGTTACAAGGATGGTAACAGATGTCAACGAGTTCAACTAGATGACTTACTCCTTCTTTCTCAGGGTGTCACTGCAGCTGCACCACCAGACCAAA
The DNA here is from genome assembly GCF_048771995.1 of Taeniopygia guttata. Classification (NCBI taxonomy): domain Eukaryota; kingdom Metazoa; phylum Chordata; class Aves; order Passeriformes; family Estrildidae; genus Taeniopygia; species Taeniopygia guttata. The sequence continues at coordinate 86,262,738 of NC_133024.1, read as the reverse complement.
GGAAAGAAATTTTTTAACAAGTCTGAACAAGTCCAGGCTTGTCCAAAGAGCTCAAGACTTGCAGAGAAATCTTCTTAATATGCAATCCTGCCCTTCTGCCTATATAAATCAGCTGCAGCCATTTCCATTATGCTCCAATATTAAACATGTGCTCTCACATACTGATGAGCAATAGCAGTGCCACAGCCGAGGAGCATATCCTGAGTATCTTCTGCTGTGCTATGGCAGAGTGTTACCTGGTTCTCATAAAGCCAGGTGGGCAAAATTTTAAAGCAGTCTCCCTACAACAGAGGAGATTCTTTTACGCTCCAAACTACAGCAAAGTTCCGTTTATGTGGCCATAACTTCAGGTTGTGTCATCTAAACTACACCTCAATTTACAGAGCACTGGTAAAACATTTTCTGCTAGACAGGACAAAAGCCCTGTACATCAGACATAAGCATACAGATGAGAAGGCAGAGGCAACACTGCTTTCTTTACACTTCACTGACACTTGTGTCCCACAATCAACTTTGAGCGCGAAGCCATTGCCCAGCCTCAACTGAAAAAGCCATGCAACAGGAATCCTACTGAATGAGCACCATGAAACCTTTAGAGCTAAAGCTCTATTGCTTTTGAGAGGTGCTGCACTGGTGCCCTCGAGGATCTTCATGGCAAAAGGAACATATTTGTTTCTTTCAGCCTTGAAACAGTCAGGTTTCAAAAAGAAGCTTATTAAAATACATAGAGAGGTATGCCCACAAGGACAACTGACAATAGCTGTGTATGCAAACGGTCTTCCTCTCAGGTGGGAATCTTGCATAAGGAGAAAACATATGTTGAAATAAGCACAGAGAAACAAGCATGTATGAATGTTTTACATCCATTTTCTTCTCTCCTTTGTCAATCTTTCCCTCACACAGTATCAGTGCAAAGTTACTCTTCACAGGGACACAGTAATGCAGAGCCTTAGCGCTCAACATCAGCTCTCTCCAGCAGTGTAATTTCCCAAGCTGAGGAAATTGGTAAGACCCACGGCTTTTTCCCCTGATCTCAAACCCCTGTGAAGCTCCCTATTCAGTCTACTTGCAACTGCATCAAACTGCATCCTCCCCTTTCCAAATAAGCTTCTCCAGCCTGACAATCTTGCTAACCCCTGAATAATCAGATGAAGAGAGTGGAAGTTTGCCCTTTATCCAAACTGGTGCCAGCATTGCTCCAGAAAATTTCTTGGGTTGAGTCCAAAAATCAAAGCTCTGACTTAAACCACGTGTTAGATGTATCTGCCTTGCTGGGCAATAAAGTCACTGCTCCTTGTAAGGACAAAAGGCTTTTTAGAGTTAAATGTCATTCTACTGTTAGAACTATGAGCTGGCAATCCAATGAATTTCCCAGCCACCCAAGGGCAGGGGTGTTGTGACATGTCTGGCCCCCTGCAGGCTCTATGCCCTGCCCTCGCCCTGTAGATGGACAGGACCACCTCTGCCTGACTCAAACAGGACTCTTGCAGAAAAAAAGCAGCATGGAGCTCAGCAGAGCCTGGTCCCACACAGACATCAGCCAGCACCCAGGGCTGAACCTCCTGGCATTGGGTCCATGGTAAAACAGGGGGAAGAACTCTGCCAAGCTGCTGGGCGAGGGCATGAAGCCGAGGTAGGTGAGGGATCTCAATTAAAGAAGGAAACAGACAATTATAGAATTGCTCTGCAGTTCAACAAAGGCTGCCCTACTGGCTGCAAGACTATTGTAGCTCTTTTTGACCTCCTCCAAAACCAGATGTTTCAGCTCAAGGGACCACTCTGTCCAGCTCCAGCTCTGTTTTCCTCTGAACTGTAATATATAATTCCCAGCAACTTTTTTTTTTCCTTAACCTAATCCCTACAAGAGATCATAGGTTAATCACCTTCAGGAGAACTGGACAGCAGGGCTGTCAAGATTGTAAATAGCTTTCGGTTTTTGGGTTTTTTTTCTTTTCCACAGAACAATTCTTTATTTTGCCAAGTAACTGTTTAACCAAAGGCTGCAAAATGTTGTACAGACTAGTAGCAAGTAATCTTTCATTTCAGGGACAAGCAAGCAGAATGCCAGTACTCTCCATGGAACAATCTGGATTTTTAAGTCCCTTATCAATTTTCCCCAATTCACATTACGAAGTGACTCCTATGAAACACTGGAAGGGCAAAGACTTTTGGTAACTCTAGTAACTTTAGGTTTGCTTTGGCTAACTTCACAATTGGTACAGCCATGGACTGGTACATAAGTACTTTATCAGGCAGCTGCACTAAGCCAAATAAAGCCAGGTAAAGCACTGCATTCATATCTCTACACTAAAAGGATGGCCCCTATTTAGTTTCTCCAGGCTGGCTTGATCCAGTTCTTTTGCACTGGGCCACAAGGATCTGTATTTCCCAATTTTCCAGGGTGAGCCATCATTTTTTTTTCCCCCCTTCAAAAAGATCAAAATCCATGGATTGTCTTTGAGTTTTCATGGGGAAAACAAGAATATACATAGTAGGGCAAACTTTTGGTTTGGCTTATTATGTAATTTTTCCCTCATTTTGTCTGCTAGTTTATGTGCGAATGCACATTTTTATTTATCTGCATTTTTTCTGCAGACTGCTTTGAGATGTCCTATGGAAAAAGGACAAATTATCCACACGACTGTAGTTTATACCACCACATAGGCCATAAGATACAGACTCAAAAAAATCAAAGTGACTCTCCTATTGCCACAGAAATAAGCAGCCAGCAGAGTAAGGAAGATGGTAATGAGTAACTCAGGGAATCTTTCCTGTCTAGGCATAGGAGATGTCCCTGTTTCTCTACAGGCCTGGAGCTTTGGTCTGAGGTTAATTTTTCTGCAGAGGACACACAAAAATGGCAAGACAGGCAAGCACTAAAAGCAATCCAACTTCTTTCATAAATCAGCAGGATACAGTATCCAGTTGTTTACTTAGCATAATTTTACACAGACTAGATTGGACAAGTCATGAAACACTGGGCACAAGAGCTGAGAAATGGTGCTATTAAAAAAGGCATGCGGAAAACTTTCCCAAGGGATGCCAAGAGTGTGTGTGGGAAGAGGTAGGAGGAAGAAGCAGCAGCGTCAGGGGTTATAACAAACAGAAGAGAAGCAATTGTGTTTTTCCCTCAAAATCAGTTACTAAAATTTTCAAAGAGAAAAGCGTCGCTGGAAGCGGAACACAGGAGCGACCCTGGAAACAACCATGCAGCTGAAAGGAAAGGCTCCAAAGCAGTTAAAGCAGAGTCAAGCTTTAGGGTGTAATGCAAGTTAACAGATGGATGCAGGCAGATTTGCCAAGTAAGCTTTGCTACGGTTTTAAATGCTATTTGCTTCACATGAAAACAGATTCTTCTAAGTAAACAGGGACTGCTAAATCTTAGGAGTCAGGGCAATCTCATGATCATGGAAACCTAACAGTATGGTCATTGAGTGGAAGGGATCAACACACACTGAACACTGCCTTCTCCAAACCAATGTCACAAAAGGAACAGAGACCTTACAATAGAAAGATTAATGACAGAGTAGATATAATGCCTCCCTCACAACAAGCATGCAGTGTGAGCTTCATCCTACACGTGTAAATTTTGTAAAACAATTTTTAAAGTGCGCATATGCCGATAGCTTGCACTGTTCCCCTTTTACAGTCATTGGGCTCTTTCCAACAAGGAATAAGAATAGCTTTCCATTGATGAAAACTGGTGGGGTTTTCAGTTTTATTTGTTCTACGCTCCAGTGAAATTTTTTCAGCCTGCATGCACTGCAGCTTTGCCCTTTGAAAGTCAAAAGAAGACCTACCTGTGCACCATTCTATAGTGATACCTATAGATCTTTAGGTCTTACAGTTCCATTTAGAGCTTGCTTTAGTGCTGCAGATCTAAAGATCAGTAAAGATCTAGTCTTTTAAGTATTTTTCTTACTTGTTTAGAAAGGAGGAATGTAGAAGAGGCAGGGAAGTTTTATGCACATGAGCATCCCCCAACGTTTCAGGCAGCAGAACTAACTAGTCATAATTTATTCAAAGATCAAGCTGATAGGCTTCAGCCCACCTCCTTTTCTCTCATCCTTGCCACCATTCTTTTCAAAATTAAAATCTAAAGAGAAAACCACAAGAAAAGATGAGAAGGATGAAGAGCATTTCCACAGTGCCATGTACACTAGAGAGTTGTAGTATTTCTTCCAATGCCTCGAGTCAGAGGTTATAATGCCTCATTTTCTTCACGCCAACCAAAACATTTTAAGGAAAGCCTTCACTCTGACTTTGACATCTCTCCTGTGTGGATGATCAAAGCTTTACAGACCAGAACTGACATAATTTTGCTAATCCTGAGCAATGTGTGAATTGCAGAATCATGGCCTTGAAAACTGAAAATCTGGGGTGTGCCCAAAGAGCATGCCAATACATTAAGTTTCCTAATTTGTTAAGCATTTGGCAAAACAAGCACTGGATCAGAAGTATCCTAGAAGAAAGGAAGTCTTATGTCTGTTCTCAGTTCAGGTTATTCAGAATAATCAGATATCCCCCATGGCACTGCTTGAATTTAGGCAGAAAGGCATAACACTGCCAATAAAACATGCACATAGGCACAAATCACCTACAGCTTCAAGCAACCACTCATCAGAAAACCACTATTTCAGTTTTGTGAAAGTTTCCACTCAAGCCTGTTTCTCCATGGGCACGGATACGGTATTATCATTAGCAATTCATCTAACTGTAGGTCTTAAAGCAGGCGGAGAAGGTGAATTTGTGGCTGTGGCTCCCTCAGGATTTCTTTTGGAACAGTGCTAAGGGTGAAGTCACTGTCCCTATATTCTCCCCTCCCACTGTCTCCATAAGTTGTGGCAAGCTAGAACCAGGATGGACCTGCATTGTTTGCCAGCAAAGGAGGTGCTCATGAAATAAACCCTTGAGGAACTGAAGCTTTGGCTTGAGGATATGGCTCTCTTTGGCAGAAATATCAATTTGAGTTACTGCCCCTTCTCCCTGATGGCCAGCAGTGGCTCTTTTCCAATCTCATGCCACCTTCAGCATAATAACCACACAAGAGTTTGCAACATCATGTGCTGAACTCAATCAATGAACCAATCCAGGTTATAAATAACCAAGGGAAGGAAGGGAGTAGGGGTATTTTAAAAGTGGAACCAGAGCCTGTTCACTGATCCAGGTCACCATCTGACCCCAAGGCAGCTGTGCCAGCACAAATGTCGGGAAACGGGCAAGGAACCAGTGAGCAAGGCTGGACAAGAACATCCTACAGCCACATCTGCCACTGTACATGTACATGTAACAATATCACCCATGCCTGGTGTTAAAAAGTGGAGCCGACTTAGTACAACTTGGATGAATTTACACATTTTTAGTCTCTGTGAGTGCTTTTCTTTGAAGCAAAAACACATGAGCTCCATTGGTAGGAATGACAATGCTTTTAAGCTGTATGGGGCTAGCTAACATCTCCAAACTCCTCCCTCTGACAACCCTTTATCCTCTAAAAAAGCATTGCACTTATGAGATAAAAGACAGTGCTTTTCCAAACTTATTCCTGCAATAGGAGCTTAGCCATACTAAAGACAGCATTTTTCAACTGTCTTCCTTTTTCTGTGCAACCTCTCTATACAACTGTTTGTGATTAATACATGCTATTAAAAACAGAGGGAGTGTACAAATAGAGCCAATCTTAGTATTTGGAAGAAGCCATTGTCATGCACAGTCCAGAAAGTTGCCCTGTGCAAAACTGCTGCACAGATGAAAACATTTGCTCTGCAAAGAACATGCAAAGAACCATCATTCTTCTTTGGTTTCTCTGTTTGTTAACTGCAATAAAAAAAGCATTGCCTCCTCATGAAGGCAGCCTTTGAAAAACTTCAGCTGAAAATTGATCTTTATCAAGCCATCTGACAAAAAAGGAATATCTAGATGTTGGCAGACACAACAGCTGATGTTAGAGAGCAGCAGTCACACTGCCCATCAATCACTAGAGATTCAGAGATAAGACTGAAGCCCTATCAGTTGACCTAACCCTGTCTCTTGTTTTCCTCTTCTCCTGCCTGTTTACCCATTACACCCCACCACTCATCTAGGACTTTGTGTCCAAGGCCATTTTTACTCATTGCACCTATAACCACACTAAGCAATATTTGGCCCATCTTGGCCAAAGACCCCCTGTTCTGCACAATGTACATGCATTCATTTAAGTATTCCCCCGTGTAAGACTGAGGAGCTCAGAAGAATATGACAGTTTGAAAAGGCACAACCTCTCTACAGAGGAGCAGTATCGGTCAAGCTTTGCAGATATCACATGGGAGTATTTCATTCGATTTCATATTTGAAGCTGTTAATTTGTGAATGGAACTCCACATACCACAAATAGAGTAATAGAGAGAAGCCCAGGCTTTTCTTCATCTGTTTTGAAAACTTAATTTAAACCGATTGCTTTTTGAACAGCATAAACTGTAAGATACCCAAGGATTCAAATATAGGTATATATTTTTTATTTCTTTGACTGGGTTAATTTCCCCTCTTTCCCATCTAAAGCTCCACAGTAAATCTCCATGGGTCAGTTACTACAACTACTTTACATTGCTGAATTCTGTTAGCAATCTGCTCATCAGTCTTGCAGATGTTTCTGCTTTTAGGCTTCTTGGAACTATAATGGACTCATTCCTTTGAATAAACATATACGCTTTGTAGGCTGCAGATGTACCAGGGAGAACACTGTCCTCAACTTCAAGCAGACACCTCACTTTCTTTTTTGGTAAAAGCAAGATGATACTTTTCAGAGAAAAAAAGTGGGAAGTAAACAATCTGAACTTTTCCCCCCCTCTTCTAAGAAATTTCTGAAAAGAGAGTGCTACATGCACCCATATGCCCTGGGACTGGGCAATGCAATTATTGAAGGCCAAACAACCCAGCACACAGGCACACAGAAATCTCACACAAATGGACTGAAGAGGTCAGGTCCTGCAAACAGAGAACAAACATTCACATGCAAGGACCATGCCTTTCAACAGAAATACTATGTAAGCCTTATGAACAGAAATATTATGTATGCCTTATACCATCTCATTAATAAATTTTACACATTGCTAGTAAAGCAGAAGGTTCTTGTACTCACCTCAGTAACGTCCATGACTTTGATGGCTGCCAGCTGACCCGTCTTGACATGGCGACCCTGAGTGAGAGAGAGAGAGAGAGAGAGAGAACAGTCAGCACCAGCATCTCACCCATCCCTTCAGCTTACACAGGGCAAAACACTTGGACAAGAATGCCAGTCACTGGGTTTTCCCCAGCTATGCTGAACCCTTCTGATACTTCCTAGGAGATGCCACAAATACTCTAGATGGCTAAAACAACAATAACAAATTTAAAGTGTTCCTCTTCAAATTTTAGTACCCATTTATTTTTCTCCACATTAAAATGATGATTATCAAGTACAAACAGGTTATTCACGGCTTCCCTTTTGTTTAGCAAAGCTCGTTGTCAGTAATGATAGCTTATTAACATGTCAGAATAAATCCCATGTGTTGCATATTTTATTTGTATGAACCAATGCCTAGTACCTAGGTGATATATTACATGCTTTACCTAGTAAGCATGGTTAGCCCATGCTTAGTGCTTAGGACATTTCTCACTGGTTTGGTCTGTCCAGGTAAAAAAAACCTGGAGTTTCTGCAAATGATGCATCAGACCTGCAAGAGCTCTCTGCTTGTCTCACAGTGGCTAGACAAGAACAAGACGTCATCTCCCTTCAGCTACACCACAGTAAGGGTACAGTGTCTCAGTACAGCTGGAGCTGAGTTAATAGATCCCAGCTCCTGCAGCAGGGAGCTCCTACCCTTCCTTCCTCTGCCTCCTTCCAGCCTCCTGTCACATATTTCTCCCAGGAGCACTGAGCTCCTTCTGGCACTCATTGTATCATATGATAAGCTGATTGAGATCACTAAAATGGCAGAAAGTTAACACAGACAAAGCAAACTGTGGGGTGGGGCAGGGGATTGCAGTCCAGGAAATTAAACTGGTTTGCTCTGCAGTGAAAACAGAGCTGGAGCCAGCAGGATGCAGATCACAAGGCTGGGAGGCAAGCGGCATGGCAGGCCCCTCCAGCCCTGGTGGGCTGTAACTCGCCTCAGCTGACTTCAGACAAAAGCCTTTTTCTCTCCAGTGTGTTCACATGAGGTAGAGACATCAATTAGGGGTTGTGTACTTTTTACTCTAAACAGGCACTTAGAAATGGTCCCAATATTGGTATTTTCCAGCTCTCCACTTAATGCTCAGCAGTGTAACACCAGCAGTCTGTCCAAACCAGTCAAACAGCCCAGTCTACCAACCACTTTCCCAGGCACCATCTCCAAAGGTTCTTATCTGCATCAGTCAAGCTCTCTAGCAACAGGTATGCCCATTACATTTCTTCGCTTTCATCACAAATAATAATAAGAACACAATGGAACATTTAACTGAAGTCACAGTTCCTTTATTTCTCTCCTCACCAATTTCTGAGTTTCCTAGGCAGAAACCTATATGATGGACGTGAATAGTGCATTTTTTGCCTGGACTAACATTAATCTCTTTACAGGGTCTTTCGAGACTGGCACCCCAGAACTGAAGCACCACAAATCACTAGTCTCTTTAGAGAATCCTGACCCTTTCACACCTTATGACAAGGTACTGGCCAGGTGTTGCTGGTGCATTCAAAAGGATGAAATGCTGCAGAATTCACTGCCTCAGCTTTCTTCCACAACTCTTCTTGTGCTTCACTCTCCCCCTTACTAACCAATCCACGTGCTTTCTATAAATACATTACTGTGCTCAGGCTTTGCTTGCTCTGTAAACTGGCTTTACCACAGGCATTTCTTTTTACAGCTTGGTCTCAAGCTGGTTTTGATTTTGAAACAAAGTTAGGGGTCGTAATGTGTGCAGTAGCCAACACTGACCTCACCTTGACCTTACTTCTTCTTGAACCAAAGTCTTTCAGCAAGCCCAGGGGATTTCCAACTCCAATTTCCCACCCTGGACCTCTACCTAATGACAAAAGCCTGTGGGCTTCTCCTCAAGACTTATCATCCTACAAGGAAGGAGGGGAAAATGGCTTATACTGATGTGTAAAAATGCCTATTCTCAGCTCTGCCCCCATTATCCACATTTTCCTTCAACAAATTCCTTGTTGAAGGAATTTAAAAACCCGAGGACATGGGAAGTACAGTTTTAGGTACAAAAAGAATATGCTAAAGATAACAGAGAAACAAAGACATCTCTGAAGAAAAAACCTCACAACACTAAGGAGGTCTGAGGAGAGAAACTTTTTTTACAAAAGCAGTGAAATACAGTTCCCCATTCACTGCAGCAAAGTGGAGGTGCTAGAATGGTGGCCAAATATGCTCAAGCAGAAAATGTGGCATGCAGAAGAGCAAAGTAGCAGGACAGGATGCCATTTTCATGGAATTTTTTCTCTATTTGTCTTTTTAAATCTACTAACTACTGGTGGGCTTGCTATTTCCAGAGTGACACCTAAAATTTCCCAGTGCTCGACTTCACAGCTTTTCTGAAGTCAGTGTTCCTCCCTGTGAGACTGGCCCACTCAGGATGACTAATGTGCACCAGCCCTACCATATTTCCCCTGCAGCTTTATGGGATCCTGCTGGTGCCTTCATGAGTGTCCCTATGAAAACTGGGGCCAGCTACAGCAGAACACAGCCACTGCTCATGTTTCACTCTGCTTCTTCTGGGAGGGGAAAAAGCTTCTACATAACCCTCCTAAGGGACTGAAAGCATTGGGAACTGCAGAGTGTGGGAAGTGTGGTCTGCTCAGTATCCCAGACCAAATTTAAACCCTGGTCACTTCAGAATATTGTTTAAAATTACTCCAAATACCCTTTTCATAATGTATGGAGCACTCATATTCTAAAAATCTGCAACATATGGGGAGGAGGAGGGATGGCCTGCATGACATTAATTTATTATGAGAGAAGTAAAAAAATATATTTGAAGCCACATTCTTTTCCTTAAAAATATTTTCAGAGGGCGGGAAAAAACAAACACCACAAGCACAGCATATAAGCATGAGCAGAGTATTTGTTTGTTTGTTTATTTGCTTAACAGCTCTGCTCAAGAACAGACCTGTCAAACTATTAGCATGCTGGTATAATTTTGCTTGCAACATGAAATGGCTAAGCAATCCCATTTTGGAAACCAATCATCAGATTTTCAGGGCCAGCTTTTGCTTAGGAAAAATTTGTCAGTGTTAAAAAGAGTAATAATAAAATCGCAATGTGGTTGAACGTGAAGAAAGAACTGCAGAAATCATAGATGGGAGAAACCCTCTGAACTCAATCTCCTGGGATTAAAATTTATTCAAATTCTGCTCACAGGGCACTTTACAAATGTAGTAACCACCAAGGCTCCATCCAGACACCATATCTCAGCAACACCCCTCCACTGGGATTACATTTTTCATGCAGAATGAGGCCTCTGCTTTAGTGCAGTTGGACACATGGCCCCTCAGGGCATCCAGGCATGCCCATCCCCATGGCAAGGCAGAGCTTCTTGCAGCTTTGTTTCTCCAGGCAAATTGTCAGTGATTACCATATCTAGATATCTGAAAAGCTCTTCAATATTGCACAAATGCAACCAATGCTGACTGAAAAGAGCAGTTTCTTAAAATATTGCTAGGTGCCAAATATCAGAGGCTGAGGATGACAAGATACTGTCCCACAGCCAGCATGTTGTGTGGATATGAAATGTGCAATGAAGACAAAAGCAAACTAGAAAGATCTTGCTAAGCATAGGGTGACTCTCCAGAGCCAATGGACTGAGGAAGCTGCAGAGGTTTTTTCAAACAGTGGCACAGCAACAGGTAGAAAAGGCTACGTCATCCTGGGAGTGAGAGTTTGTCTCTTACTGGGTTTCAGCATGGAAACCATAAGGAAACATCAGCACTGTCAGCTTGTCCCCATGGAAATGAGCCTGCCAACATATTCCCTTCATTTAGACCACATTAAGATTTTATTCACCAAAATTTCTGAACTACTTCTTACACACTCGCCCCACTTTTCTCTCCCTCATTTCATGGTTCTATTCATATTAAAGCACTTGGTTTATCCTCCCAAGGAAGCAGCCTAAGAATATTTTTAAGAGTGCTACTTGTACCACTGCATTTTTAAATGGCCTGTTGAGATGAGCAAGTCAATGGAATTGAAATTGCCAACCTCACATCTTGTCCTGTTTCTTCTCATGCAGATGGTTGCAAGTTCATATACATAGAGCTGTAGTTCTCATCAACACAGCAATACTGCAGCATTTAAACTGGATCTTAAACTGAATCCACTACTTAAGCACATTCCTAGTCATGTCTGATAGCAATATGGTGTTTATTTCTCATCTCAGTGGGCTTTATGCATGTTGAAAAGCAGAGGGGCAAGGGGAATCCGTGGTAGACTGCCAAGATCTGCAGAACATTATAAATTTCAAGTCTTCCCACACTCTCCAAGTCAGTTAATACACCTACTTCTTGCCTCTTTCCTCCTTTGCACACATTATTACTGTAAAATTTTTACTTTAGAAAGGTTCAAAGGCAAGCAGTGTTATGTGCTGTTTTTCATGGTGCTCTTTTTCTCTTGTGCCTTAATGTTATCAAAGAACTATGCAAATTAAGTGTAAAAGAAATGCTATCAGCTAATTTACCTCCTTTCCCAACACCCCCCTCCCCCAGTTACCCAAGATATTTATGTCACAGTAATGTATTCTCCTACTAACACAGTTTCAGACCTGCATATTAACATGCCTCTGGGAGACTGTTCCTGGAAGCTTGCTCCCCAGCTAAATGGCATGGAAGCAGCATATAGGGCAACATCACACATTAAGGAAGGAATGCACCATTTGTGAGTCATTACTTGCAAGTTTGGATTATCCTGTGCTCTGTACACAATTAAGTCTTTGGTAAACTTCTCCCAGCTCCCAGGATTCTATGCTGACAGTTGTAGAAAGAAGAGGAATTGATTTGAAAAAAACAAACAAACTACTAATCCAATTTCAGTTGCCACTCTGCACACAGAAGCAGCAGATTTAGACATGCCATCAAGTGAAAATACGACAGTACCACCTCTTAGTAGTGAGTGCTGTACAATGGCCCGATGGCAAACGTAACTTTCCATTTCGCTTCTCATTCAGTTGACTCTTAACTCCTACCAGCCTCAGGCAACAGGCCATGAAGCAATTATCTGTTATTGGGTTGCACAGCCCAGTGCAATAAATGATAACTTATTATTCCAAGGCATGTTTACCATCAGCTCTTTCTGTCACTTGGCAACATAGAAAGCTGTAGACTGATCAACTTTGCATTGTGAAAACCTGGACTCTCCATGGTATTTCTTTCCACCCCCTGAAAAGATCAGGTCTACCCTGTGAAAAGCATTGAGAATAGTGCTTGTGGAGGAAACAGAACATATTTTTGACAGGCAAAAAGACAGAATGGCACAAAGTGAAAACAAACCCCCCCAGTCAAAACTAAAAACATAAATAATAAATAAATAATAATAAAGTGTTCTTAAGCAAAAAGTCTACCTAACTGCATTTGTAGCCATAATTATGCTGTTCCTACTGATACAGCATTCTGTAAGGTAAAAATATGTTCCAGCAATGGAGATGAATTTGTAAACAAAAAGGATAATGTTTATCTGGCATGAAAAGTACTTCTAAAATTAAAATGAGGAAAAAGAAAAAAAAAAAAAAAACAACAAAAACCTGAGCACAAAGACTTGGAAAATCACTGCAGAAATACACAAGAAATTATCCTGTTAGATGATTCTAAACCCAAACTAACCAGAGCTGTTAATGTCTGTCACTGTTTAAGTCAAAGACAGGACAGAGCTCTTGTGTTTTCCTTCTGTCTAACTCTTGACATCAAATGCCTGGAAAGCAAAACAGAAAATAACATACTCTCTATCCTGCTTTTGATATCCACAGGCTCGCTAGCTGCCTATTGAAGAAATAATAATGACAATTTACTCATGCATAGTACTGCATTCTGTGAAATAATACACAGAAAGATACACAGTTATTATCATTTTTTTTCTTCTGGGGACAGAGTGAAAAGATGTTTCCCACTAGGAAGAAAAAAAGCGAGTTCTATTCACTGATTTTTCACTTTGATTCCTAGTTTTGTGGTAGCTTTCCCACTGTGAAAGATGCTGGATATACATTTTCAGAGGCATTTCCTTCTCCCAAACAGCTCATTGCCTAAATAGGAAGAAAAGAAAGGGGAGGGGGGAGAAAGGATGGTGGGAAAGGCATGGCAGAAAGCCACAATCTAACTTTCCCAGGATAACAACAGGTCAGTTGCAGAGCTCAGTGAGAAGGCATCTCTGCTGACTCCCAACACACTGCCCAGCAGTCAGCCTCCCTCCTCACACCCATCAGCAGGAGATGTTTTGGTCTGATGGGAGAAAACAGAAAAAGAACTGCAAAGGCAGGCCTGTTCTCTTGACAATTCACCTGGAAAACAACACCAATTCCCCAAGGAGATTTGAAAGATTTGCCTGAGGCCTGACGTTCATGCTGGTTTCAGTTCACAGCCACTGAAACACTTCACCTGGCAATAGATTAAAAAAGATAGCAAAAGAAGGGGATGTTGCAGGGGAAGGAGGATGGTAAGAGGAGTGCAGCTGTGCAGTTTAAGACTATGGATGGTCCTTTGTTAATCCAGTCGTGTCAACTACAGCCTATTCAACCAACTGGGATCCCTTCAAGACTGCACATTTCCTGCTCAAATGGCACAAAACATTCCCTTACCAAGTGAATGCTACAGATTTCTGGCTTTCATTCCTCAAAAACCAAGCAGGAAAGGCTGACCAACACTGGCAGCAAGGGCGCGATGCGTTTTCACAAGACGCCACAGAAACCTCTTTGAAAGATATGCTGTGCTGAGTGCTGCCCCTGTGCCAGACACCCCAGCCATCAGCTGTGTGCCGCTCTGCTGCTCTGTAGGTGACCACCACAGCTTCCTGCACCACACAAGATGCTTCTTCTAAAGGGACACTTGAGCTAACTGGCTTGAGACCCCAGCCTAGAAGATACCCACTTCAAGAGCCATCCTTGAAGTCATCCTCCCATTCTTCCAGTCACCACCATGCTGTATCCAGATTTAGCGACTTTTACCAAAACCACTATCACTCATTTTCCCTTATAATAGTCTGCACCCTCAGCTGTCCAAAAATAGGACTTTATTAACCCTTGCAGTTTTTTTCTGGTTTTAAACCTTCCTAGGTGATTTAGTTTGCACACTACTGAAAAACAAACCCCCCCCCCCAAAAAAAAAAAAAAAAAAAAAAACCTTAATAAAAAAAGAAAATCATTAAATCAGAATAGAGGCATACCTCCCATGTGGACACAGTTAGTTTAGAGAACATTTAGCTTCCTTTGGAAACATCAGCTAAAATCAGCTGGCCCCCATTCAAACCAGTTCTTCACCCTACCTTAATGGCTTTACCAGTCACTAAATAACCCCTCCTAACAATGATTTGTCTCTCTGGATGCCCTGCAATGGTCCCTTTTACATAGAACATTTTCTTTCTGGCACCTATAATTAAAAATTAGCCAGATGGAGGACATCAAGAAAATAACTTAGATCGAATTACGAAACATGTACTTATAGATACAAAATTACATGGTCTGTTGATGCAGACTGCTACTGATTTCTCATCTCACACCTTGACAGGCACTTTCTCCACAAAACACTTTCCACAGAGTCTTGGCCACTGCCTGAAGGAAAGGCAAACCCAGTTTGGTGGCATGGCCATAGCAAGTCCCTGCAACAGGGGCTGTACTACTCAGGTTGAAGGGAACCACCACAAGTGACCAGAGCAAGCCCTGTGCCTGCCACATGGCGCCAGAACCACCCAGCATCATTTCAGAGACGTCCAGCACCACACAAGGTTCCTACCTCAGACCAAGCAGGGCCCAAAGTGACCTACCAAGGTCCCCACATGGGTGGACAGGGGCTTTAAAACAATGCAGGTGCTTCTGCAGCTGAGAGAGATGGCAGATAAAGGGCAGAGTTTCTCCATCCCTTCTGCAAAGTGACATCAAAATAAGCCTGGATGAAGAAAGCCTGGGGCTGCTTCTCTTTGTTTGACTGCTTTTTAAATGAATTCATATTGACATCTAATCATCACCCTGGACAAGCATAACTTTCCAACTGAAAAGAGCAAGTGATACCTTTTGACCAAGACACAGGCAAGTCTGCACCCATTTCACTTTTTGCACACTCACCACCACCTTGCAGAGAAACCACCTCATTCCTGGGCACACCCCTTCAGAAAGGACAAGGTGAGATGTCCTCAACAATTTTAAATATTTAGGCACTGAGTACACAGAAGTGTCACAATATACATACTTTTCTTTGAGGAGAGAAAAATAATATTCAAACCCTAGTTAGTCCCTGCCCCTCCATGCACCACCGCTGTTGTAAGCAGCCTGCAGTCTGGTGAGGGGCATTACCAGAGGTTATACACCACGACAGAAGGAAAAATAAGCCCAAACACACCCTACCAGCCTTGTTGCATTCCATCTACTGCCAAAAGAGACTTGCTACGAGAAATGGGTGACAGGCATCACCAGGCAGTGGGAGGCCCATGTCCCTCCCTGGGCAGCATCCAGCAGTCACAGACAGCAAGTATCCAGCTATGCTGCTTCAGGTCCTGCTGCCTGAGGCACCATACTGAAATGCCCTGCAGCCTCCTGGGGAGCAGCAGAGAGGGGTAATAAATGGAAATCAGCTTTTTATTTTATTTCAATAATGCTAAATGGATGGGGCAATTGTTTTGGAAGGCAAAAAACCTCACTGTAAATGCAAAACAAATAGTGGGAAGGGAAAAGGGGGAACTACTGCCTTTGCTGCTTTTATTTCACTTTTTACTATGTTTTCAGAGTTGCTGCTGCACAGAGGAGCCCAACACACTGTACAGCTGTCCCCATCAAGAGTCCCACCTTTTGTCTAGCTGCTAACAAACATGCTGCTAGCTTAATATTAATGAGGGGCAAGGGGAAAGGGAACTATTTTCATATATACCTTCCTAGCAGAACAATACAGCTGAGCAGAGCAAAGAAATCAGGCTATGTAATGAATTTTTTTCAACATGTTCGAAATGAGAGATTTCACATTGGCAGCCTTAAAAAAAGATCTGGAACATTAGCATTAAAGAAGGAAAGTTAATGAACTCTTAAATGTACATTTATTTAAATACATACACATGTATTTATGTGTGTATATATATAAAGTAAATTCCAGTCCAACTGTTAATACGTCTCCAGTGCTACCCCACACAACCAAAAGGGCTGGAACTGCACGGTTTTGAGCTTTTCACTTCTCCTGCTGAGGGGAGACACTCCATCAAGAGTTGTGGGTCCCTTCCAACTCAGGATATCCTATTATTCAATCCTCTTTCCTTTAGCCATTACAAACACCATCTCCTTGCCACTATGTACTAGGAAGCCAGAATTTGCCAGGCAGAAACTGCTGAAACTAAAATACATCTTGTAGAGCACAAGGTATGCTGCAGGAGGACTACAGTAAGAAGCATTATTGAAAAGAATAGGGACCATGCTTTATACTATAACCCCATACACAAGAACAAATTCAGAAATATTTTACCAAGTTGCTTTCAAGCAACATTTGGCCTAAAGTTTTATGTTTTAATTAAATGAGGACTCGCACCAGGAGACTATTTCCAGCATTTTTATCTTCTGATAACCTGCCAAGTACATCTGTGATTCTAAAGAGAAAAAAAAAAAAAATCCAAACCACCTTGTCCTTGAGAACCTGGCTGGTGGCCAGCGAGTGATCTGTAAACAGCTTTGTGTCCACACAACTATTTTCAAATACTCAGGCAGTACTTTCAGACCTCAAACCATTTCTGCTTTGTCAGCAGGAGTTTGAGTCAGAAATTCAAGCCTGTACTAACAACCCTTTCTATACCAGAGTCAGTAACAACAACTCCCCAGTCTCAGCAATTACAGAGACATTTATTTATTTATTTATTTATTTATTTATTTATTTAGCAAAAGAAAGACCAAAATAAATGCCATTTCCTCTCTGTTGCTACCTGGGTATGTAAGTTGCATTCCCAAAGTCTGTGGCCAACATGTTTATTATGTGAAAGGGCCAGACGACAGAAAAGCCATTATGCAACACATTCAGCTCACGGGTTAATCCATGGAAAGAACAGCATTAAGGAAATGGAGGCTGTGTGTTCTCCAATAATGATTTTTTACCAACTACTCAAGAACACACCAAGTGCCTCACAAAAACTAGTCAAAACATGTTCACCATTCTTAAATAACACACTCCAGGCTTTCACACACCAAGCTGTGGCAAACAAAAAGGGAAAGAAATTCCTTGGGCGAGCTTGCAAAGCAAGGCTGCAGTACTGCTGCCACTGCAGCTGGTCCTTACCTGCCTTGCTGTGAACTCAGGGTACAAATAAAACACAGATCAAGCAAAAGTTATTTTGGTGCAAAAGGCTTTGTGAGGTTTCTTTCTACAGTAAGAGTCAGCAGATCAATACCTGGCTCTGAGCCTGGTGTCTCCAGCAGAATTTTGGGGGTTTTGGTCATCAGTTAGTCTACATGACAGCAAGCCTGCTGGCAACAGACGGGGTACATCTTTCTCAAGGGGAGAAAAGGATCTCTGGATAGCAGTTAACAGGGCTCATTGAAAGAGCCTTGAACTAGGTTTGAAACTGGAAAGGGATAAAACCAGAGTCACTAGAGATAAGTCTGGGAGAACCATGCCAATGTCTGAGGGACAGTGTGCTACCAAGGTCCTTCAGTCTGCTGTTTTAGGGAAGGCTGCAGATGGACGTTTATATGACAACGAAGATGGAATGGATTACTGATGCTTCAGAAACCACAGAAGTATCTGAGCATGATCACACAAAAATCAGGGCTTTTTCCCATGAAAAGGTGGCGGAATCAACGGACCAACTGAAGCACATCCACATCAATGCACACAGCACGGGCGACAAACAGGAGGAACTAGAAGTCCTCACACAGCAGGAAAACCATTATACAGTTGCCATCACAGATACATGGTGCGATAGCTCATACAATTGGAGAGCTGAAATGGATGGCTATAAACTGTTCAGAACAGACGGGCAAGGAAGGAGAGGTGGTGGGGTAGCCCTGTGTGTTAGGGAGTGTTTTGACTGCCTAGAGTTTAATGATGGTGATGACAGGGTGGAGTGTTTATGGGTGAGAATCAGAGGGATGGCCTAGGCAGATATCCTGGCAGGAGTCTGTTACAGACCACCCAACTGGGACAAAGATGCAGATGAAATATTCTACAAGCAGCTGGAAGTCATCGCGTTATCGCTGGCCCTTATCCTCATGGGGAACTTTAATTTACCAGACGTCTGCTGGAAATACAATGCAGCAGAGAAGAAATAGTCCAGGTGGGTCTTGGAGAGTGTGGAAGATTGTTACTTCCTGATGCAGCTGGTCAAATGTGGACAGCTAGGGAAGCTGCCCTGCTAGGACTGCTGTTTGTGAACAGAGAAGGACTGGCAGGTGATGTGATGGTTGGAGTACTCTTGAGCAAAACAATCACGAAATGGTAAAGAGTTTTCAGTTCTTGAACAAGTAAGGGGAAGGGCAGCAGCCTGTCTGGGAAACTGGGTGACAAAGTCCATTGCAAAATTGCCCTGATGGGCAAAGGGATCCAGAAAGCTTGGACATTCTACAAGAAGGAAATCTTAAAAGCACAGGAGCAACCCATCCCCATGTGATGCAAGACAAGCTAGCAGGGAAAAAGGCTAGCCTGGCTGAATAAAGTACTTTGGGTGGAACTTAGAGGAAAAAAGAAGAGTTTGTAATCTTTGAAAGAAGGGGTAGGAAACACAGGAATGTGCCAAGAAAGCCAACAGCACCCGGGCCCATATCAGCAATAGAGTGGTTCACCTCAAATCCCGTGTTCTGTTCTGGGCTACTCACTATAAAAAGGACACTGAGGTGCTGGAGTGTGCCCAGAGAAGGGCAGCAGAGCTGGTGAAGGGTCTGGAGCACAGGCCCCATGAAGAGCAGCTGAGGGAGCTGGAAGTGTTTGGCCTGGGGAAAAAGGCTCAGGGGAGATCTTATTGCTCACTACAACCACCTGAAAAGAGGCTGTAGCAAGGTGGGGGTCAGTCCCTTCTCTAAGCAAACAAATGACAGAACCAAAGGAAATGGACTTGAATTGCACCAAGGGACGTTTGGACTGGATATTAGGGATAATTTATTCACAGAAGGAGTGGTAAGGCATTGGAACAGGATGCCCAGGGAAGTGGAGTCACCATCTGTGGAGGTATTCAAAAGAAATGCAGATGTGGCATTTGGGGACCTAATTTAGTGGTGGACTTGGCAGTGCTCTTTTTCAACCTAAACAATTCTGTGATTCTTCGGTTTTAGTCCCCAACACACACACCTTCTATAGCTGTGGATAGGATATAAACTGAAGACTTTTTTTAGTATTTCTAATAACAATTGCACTTTGGGAAAAATAAAATTGTCATGTCGTTTCTCATGACACCACAACACACGCAAAACTGTTATTCAGCTCATGATCCAACATCAGCCATTCCTGCAAACCACAAGTCACTACTCTGGACCACAACTGCCATTAGATGTAATATAAAAATTGCTAGCCAGAAAGGCCAAGCTTTTGGTTGTAAATCATTTGGTAAACTGGAACAAATACAACAACTTGCTCTTGCCCGACACTGCAAAAGAGGAGCAATGATCAAGATTCAGCTGAGGAGCAAGACTCATACATTTTGTAGCCAGCTATAGCCAGGCAGTTTAGCTCAGCATCACGACCCATGAAACCTCTGTAATATAGCACTGTCACTGTTGCTAAATAAATTTGGTCATATCAGGCCCTCAAAACAAGTCCTCAGATGAGGCAGGGATAGGTTGGATTCAAACCTAAACAGAGACTTCACCCAATCACGTTCCATCCTAAGCTGCAGACATCTCACTGGTCAAAAAGCTGGGTAGTGTTAAATCAGCAGTTTAACCAGGTATTTCAAACCCCCTATATAAACTGGGTTCAAACAATAAAACTCACTGTTGTTGCATGGATCTCAGAGCATGTGTTGCCATCCCTGTTTCCAGCAACCGACCCCACTAACATGCGGTAGCCTCAGGTAATACTGCACCACTTCTCAGGTGGCAAAGGGAAAGGAAGAACACTCCACCCACATGGGCAACAAAGTTGTCCTTCTAGCCCTGCAAACATCTTGGCAGCCATGCTCACATAAACAGAAGAGGCAGCAGGGACACTCTCGCTGAGGGCTAGGGCACAACATAAAGGAAGCAGACAGTGGACCAGCCCTGCTGATGACTACAGCAGGCTGATCATCTCTGGGACCATCACCTCATCTCCCCTAAATTTAGGAACCTATAAACAGTTCATATGGAAAGTCCCAGCCCCCTACAAACAAAAAAAAAATATTTCTCCAGCAATCATTCAGCCCTGACTCAGGAGCGCCCTACACACCCAAAGTTTCTATCCACAGCTGGGTGCTTTCCAGAGAAGCAGTCATGAAAGAATCCATGTCTCTGCTGATACACTGGTGTCTCCAAGAGCAGATGAAGCTGACTGTGAAGGATGCACCCAGACACATCTGGACTGCAGCACAGCTGAAGCCAGCACACTGCCTCCTGCCACATGGCTCTTTGTAAAATAACGGGTCATCTCAGCTACTGTAGCTCACAGACTAGGGGAACGGCCTAGAAACCTCTAGTATGTCTTTTGGTTAGAAGTCACAAGTGCAAATACTGCTTAATCCCACTCAGAATTTAGATCTTAAAAAAATTTAATCCTTAAAACACAGATATACATAATGCCAAAGCTGTAGCCAAACTTAATTTGTTCCACCAGTTCCAACGTTACCAAAAAGATTGAAGAGTGGGGACTGGAAATAAATAATTTTTTTTAAGAGTACAAGCCTTCCACTTGTTTTAATGTTTCTGCTGACTTTCCTAAGACATATGGAAACCTACCTACAAAGTTTGAGCAACACTGCCTGAAAAACTACCCATCATTTAAACAAATCACCACTTGAATCTGGAAAACAGCTGTGTTAATCAGGTACTCCGACCAAACACTACAGCCATGACCTAATTACATTATGTGGTATAGTGGTGCAGAACAGCAGTTCCTAGAATTAAGCAATCTTCCAATTAAGTGTTATGCACTGAAAACAAAATTAAATCAGCTGTGATGCTGCCCTACTACTTCTACTCCCTTCTCCCATCAGGGAGAAGAAAACAAAGTCCTTTCCACCAGTCTGAATGTTGTATCACCAGAAGGATGGGATTTCAAAGATGCTGGGGAGGGGTCTACACACCCTGGATGTGCCTGTCCCAAATTACACCACTACGAGGACAGCTAAAACAAAGTAACTATTTTTAAATTTGTAATAAAACTGGATTTACAAAAGTTCCAATGCTTTTAAAGTTCACCTTATAAATTTACAGCCACTTGTCTAATTACTGAAAAAGCATTACAGTTTATTATAATCATGTGTCTGCACTGAAAACATGAAGATGGAATGCTGGAATAGATTGCTCAATTATACAGTGCACAGCTATTGCAACTGCTGTCAAAGTAGAATTATGAACAAGTCCAGGCGCTTGTTTTGCAAAACACAACGCAAGCAATAGTTAACACTTAAAGCAATTTCACTGAACCATGGATTACCAGGCAAAGCACATGCAAGACAAAATTTAGCCGAAAGTGCTGTCAGTTATGGACACTCACATGGACAGATGCATATTTATGCAAGTGTGGGGCAGGCCCATCAAATACACAGACAAGCCAAGGGCTGACTATGGTACCATGCTCTAAACCTGAGCATCAATGACCACTTCCCCACCCACATCACCTACTCTGAGTGAGAAGACCCCAATAAAAGTCAGAATCCCACCCACCCACCAGCCCAGCAGGTGAGGTTGCTTCACCACACAGGGAAACTATCGACATTCAGAAACTACAGGGCACAAAGCAAAGGAGTATTGGACACAGCCAGCAAAGCGCAGACCCTGGGAGACCCATCTCTGGCAAAGTTGTTAAACTCTGGCTGGAATGCTGCTCCACTGTCACTGAAGGTAAAAAACACACGAAGAGTCATACATGTACATGCCAAAACATTTTCCATTATCACTCACCTCTGCCTGACTTTGTCTGTGGCAGGGAGGCAGGCTCCCACAACCAGCTCTTTTCAAGGCAAAGCCAGGGGCTTTCTTACCCTCCCAAAGGAACCTATGGGACACCCAGTAGATACAATCTGAAGGAGAACAGTCAGGTCCCCAGAGGTACACAGGTCTGTCCCAAAGGTCTTATTCTACCCAGATCATGGCCTGAGAGGACATTTTAGTGAAAAAAAAAGCAAGTAAAAAACTCAGGGATCTTATGCACTTTCTCATCATCTAGCTACAGCACATCCCAAACTGAGATGCCTGGAAAGAAAATAAACAAAATAAAGCTCAAGGCTGCCAATTAATTTCCATTTGAAACATCAAGAAAACCCCCAAAGCTTAACTGGATGTTATGCTGGGCTTGAGTTCAAATAAACATGAGAATTCAAAGCTGGAAACATTTAAGATGCCCATATGGCAGAAAGAAGGGAAGGAGCATGTACCTTCCACCAGCAGAAAGGTAGAAGGACCCCTTTTCTGACTTTTGCCACAAACCCTAAGTGCAACCAAGAAAGAGGCAAAGCTAAGAGATCAGAGATAGAATCATCCGAGCTCCAAAGAATTAAAACTGAGGAGATGTAACATCCAAATATCTGCAAGAAGCACAGAGCAAGGGCTCCTAAGTGTGAAACCCAATGATTGGGAAAAGCAAGTAAGCAGATACAAGTTACTGGCAAACATCAGCACTCCATTTAAGAAAAAAATAGCAAGTGCTTGGCTTTACTTTAATGGATTTGATGACTCTGCTTTTTATTTTCATTTTTACTATCACATCAGTAGTTTACAAACTATCTTCTATAAACACTTAAGAATTATAATGCTCGGCTTCCATTTAGCCTGCTCACTAGTTCGAGAATTTCAGGAGACACTATTCCAGAACAAAACAGAAAAAATAGAAGAAACCCAACACTTATCCACTATGTGAATAAGTCTGTAACTAAGAGAGGTTTAATCTACCTAATTATACTGTTTGCCACTTTCATTTATAGCCAGCATTGAAATCAGTGGGTGAAATTCAAGAGGTGGCAAGCGAGAAAAAAAAAGTCTTGTTGAATGCTGCATTAAAATCTTCAAGAACCATCCTTAGCTACAGTACAAATTAACAGAAAAATTAAAAATTGAAAAATTAACATAAAAACTGACTAGCGGGAATTTGAAGTAGATCACTCCAGCTTTCCAGTCTTCATTTTCACGTTCATTGCAGGCAGAAATTAATTTGTTTTACTTTTATGATTCTTGTGAATGTGTCACACACTTAGCAAAAAGTACACCCCTACTAATGACAAATTTTAGCTGTCTCAGGACAGAAATCATTCAATGCATAGGCAAGCCTGTGCCAATACCTTCCAAGCAAACAAACAAGAGAGATACATGATATGCTTAAATGAAGTCTGATTCCTTCAAGGAAATTCACTTAAAAAGAAGGCCTTTGGGCTACGTTTCTCCAGGCTGCCCTATGGAAGAGACCTGAGAGAAAGAGTGGGTCATAAACAGCAGAGAGGACAGATGAGCCCCAGGGAGGAGCCAAGATGGAGGTCTGCAAGTTTGGCTGACACAGCTACCCTGGGGAGTCTGCAATGCTACAGCTTTGGCAGAGCTCTGGGAGATAGGAGGAAACAACTGTAAACAAAAAGAGACTGTGTTTTTACTGCTGGATGGGTCAATGGCAAGGGAGCTGAATTTATGGCATGTAGGTGCAAGTATAGCCTTATCTTTCATCTCTTCCTCCACATCAGATCTTCAGTACTCCCAGCCATGACAACTCCTTTCATCTCAGAAAACAGAATCTCAAGAGAGAACACCTAATAAGTAAAGTATTGCTAGGATTTCATTTCCCCCAGCTAGAATCACCTTGTGAATGATAAGCAAAGCCTTCCTTTCTTCAATCAAGATTACCTGATACTGGATTCCCATGTGACACTCACTGGAGCAGTCGAAAAATCATCTGAGGGAGAGGAGGGTGGCAACTCCCAAGCCAATGGAGCATCCTTCCTAACATCCCTACTCTCTTTGAACATCCAAACTTGGACAAAAATCTTTCTCATGGATATAACATGACAAAGGAGGGGGCATCCCCTCCATAAAGCTAGAAGGAACAGTCAAAGAAAAAGCAAAGAGAGAGGAAGAAAAAGATGACTGCTTCCAGCACCATTAATCCTCACAAAAGGTGCCTGCCTAGTCACTGCTAGGAAGTCAACACATGACAGCAGGCCCTTGCATCAGACAAGTCCAGGAAACAATATGCACAGAGATTATAAGGATGAACAAAGGCCAGCATTTAGTAATCCCATCTAGCATCACAACTTGCATATGTGCCTTTTGCACAGGGGAGTCTCCCTTTAGAGTGCCAAATTTCATTCCTAATGGGGAAAAAAAAACAGTGCCTCCAGAGTGCTGGTGACTTATTGCCTATATAAGGTTAAGATAATTTGGTTCCTCAAAGCTAGATTTAAAGAAGACTTATCCATTTAATGATGCAATTAATGAGAGTTAACGATGATTCTCTTCACCACAGCTAGACACAGACACTTCCAGGACTGGTCTCTCCTTGTCCTTCCCACCACTTTGGCTGTGATGGATGGTCTTCATGAAAATACAGGTACCTCAAAATTCAGTGGGGCAAAAAATAGAGCCTGATGTTCAAAGATGGGAAGAAAAAAAATTTCTGTGTTGTTTGTCTGCTGCAATATCCAAAACTTGCTTCTCAAGTCTACAAAACTGAGATAGTTACGGTTGATGAAAAAAGTGCTAGTAACAAAAATTTTAAAACTTAAGTAATAAGTATCCATTAAATGTTTTTGCAAAATTCTCTAGCAAACCATAAGCTCTCTGCCAAATTACTTCTGAAACCAACAGCTGTACCAGAGGACCTCTGCACATATAAAATTACTTGTGGAGAAACTGCTATACACATTTAGATCTTAGCATTGCTACCATTTTTCGTCCATCTCACGCATGCAGTGACAGTCTGACCCAAATAGCATCTGCATTTCTACCCTTGTGACCACTCCTCTAATTCTCAGTTTGCACATGTTTTTTTCTACTCTTTTCAAGCCTTTTCCTGCCAAATCTGCTACCTTAAAAATTAATTTTCTTGTACCACCTTTCACTTCCTCAGATGTGAAGCAACCAGCAGATAAAGAGCACACAGTTGCACCTTGCCTTTGCATTGAAAGAGAAGAACATGCCAACCATCTCTTTTTCCTGTTAAACGCAGCAGGTAGCTCAAACATGGCTTACAAGAGAACACAGAGGCATCAGAAAGGTCTCCCATAAACAATGGGCCTGGGTTTGGAAGAAAACATGGAGGTGTGCACATTACCAGGATCCAATTGAGTCAGTTCCCAGTATAAACTCCAGACCTTGATCCTTCCACCTTACCCCCCATCTCTAGTTTCCCAGCTTTGCCATGAAAACTAGCAGAAATTTCAAAACATAAATTCAGAAGGGGATTACTGTTTTGAGCAGTTTGAGGCACATTGAAAGAGACACATGAACACATACACAAATCTGGGGTGTCTGTCACCACAAGACAGTGGGAGATGGGACAATGCATGTCAAGAAGAGAGGTCTGGAAGGAGATGACACATTTCTACTTCAGCTGTAGATTTCCTGTGCAATTTTGAAAATGCAACTCAAATTTCTGTTTTGTTTTAATCCATAAAAATACTAACTCTACAGTTATGTTGTCTGTAATTCATTAATGTTCAGTTTAAAAAGTGCTTTGAAGTCCCTCAGTGAAAGCTGCTACAGATAGATCACATATTGAAGAACAGCTGAATGGACTAATGCCTTACAAGAGTATTTGCAATTTCTCTGTACTGAGTGGCCATTTGAGACCAGGAAACAGCATCGGACACATCCATCAGAAACATCAGGCACATTCAATGCCATGCCAGATCCGGAGGAGAGCAGATGACACCACAGAAACGAAGAAACAAAATCATGGGTGCTGAGGGAAAACCAAGGAAGCTGAGTCAGATTTCCTCTTCCTCCTGCATGAGTCTGAGACCAGACTGTCAGCATCCTGCAGTTCAACTTCTGTAGCTTAAATATGGGTGATTGATGCTTTCTGGGACATCCCAGGGCAAGCAAAAAATAATGTAAGTCCTGCTAAAGGTCTAAGTCCTTTTGGAGCAGATGCTGGGGGCCAGGCAGGACAGGATTCTCCAGCATACCTCTCCTTGCTGACAGAAGTAGAGGGGAGAGGGTGGAGGGGAAGAGAGTAGGACACAGGTCCCATCCCACTGCCCCTGAGGTAGGATGGCATCACCAGCAATACCCCTGGTACAACAGCTCAAAGGCAGTGTCCCAGTTGGGTGCACCTTGGTTTTGAAGGCAACTGGGCTGCAGTGGCCCCTGAAAATGGGATCAATACCTCTGACTTTGTGAAAGTGCCTCAACATGGCTGGAAAAAAAGGACCCACGTGCTTCCCAGCCTTCATAACAAGGCATGCTGCAAACAACACTGCAGTCTGGCAGACAGGATGAAAAGGAAGAGGAGTGCCTATTCAAAAAGGCACTACTGATTACTACTACTTCACATGAGACGAGATCTCACCACCTTTTAATTTTTCACTCTTGATACCATATATTAAAAAAAAAAAAAAAACCAAAAAACCAAACCAAAACAAAGAACACCCCCCAAAAAAAAAATCCCAAAACAACAACAAAAAACCCTATAAAAAACAAAAACCACACAACCCCACAACTCCTATTCCTGATAAGGTGGTATGGTTTTCCAGAGAGTACATGCACTCTGAGCTTCTGAGTATTAATGTTTTCCACATTAAATACAGAAAGGAAGAAAGGGGTTACGGAAAAGATTATTCTTAATTCTTGCACTTCCCTTCAGCACAGCAAAAGGGAATGAGCGGGTTAAGATGGTCTCCAATAAAAGTAGTTTTTTTAGTAACAGAATGTCTGTTTAAACAAATATTAACAGCATCATGGATGTGGATGTCTTCAAGAGGCTGTAAATCCAAGATTTGCTGATGTAGTGGAAATTCAGGTCTTTATCTATAAGCCTGAAAGCAAAGCAAAATAAAATTCTGAATTCCCTCTCTGCAGAGACATTTTGTCCTTCAAGACAAAACTCCACTGCTTCAGCACTGTCACTTATACACCTTGTCTGGCTGGGAGCTGGAGCTGCTGGTGTACTTTCAGATCTAAGGTGTTCTTGTTTCTAAAATTAAAAGTCACTAGATCCTCTGAAGGCTCTGTATTTCAGGGGTGGTGAGAAAAGACTGCCTTTAATGCAGGCCAACTCCTCCCACACTTTGCAACTGATGGCTCATTCTATGCCAAATTATTTTAAAATTCTGCAAAGCCAAGAAGTTTCCAGAAACAAGGAGCAGCCTGGGGTTGTGCAGCATCCTCCACCCACAAGGACCCTCTTCTGTACCCCAAAACCCACCTAGCATTTGCTGCCGGTTTACATCCTACTCTCAAATGACAATTTTTGTAGAGCAAGCTGGGACCCCTGAGGAACTGCACTGAAGGAAAAGATCCTCAGCTCCCCAGGTCATGATTCATTCAATGCTGTGGCAGAGGACCACCAGGAACTGAGGTGTAGCCCACTCCTCCTGTGACACTTCAGTGGGCACACAGCCTCATCCTCCTTCCTTGCTCAGCTGCAAGAGTTACAGCTATTTAAAGAAACTGCACCATGCATCCAGCAGGAAGGACTTGTTACCCTCCTCCCCTAGGAGCAGCAGACATCATTAATCAGGTCCTAAGATCACCCTCTGCCTGGTGCTTTTGTGTGTCCATGAATTATTAGAATATTACTAAATACGTTAGCAGGGCAGTTTATAAGATTACCTATAATGAGCATTGGTTAGAGCAAAGTGCATCATGAATTTAACAGAACAGTAAGAAAAAAGAGCAACAGTCTAATTATCTTCTCCCTGTGCTGAGTTTCACATAAAGCCCTCTGTGAGGGCCACACTATAGCACAGTGGGGAACAGCACAGTGGGCTAAAATTGTGTTATTCTTCTCTTTGTTGAGAAAGGAGGACTAACAATTTGGACTGGAAGGCATTTAACTATCTATTTGATTAGTCATTCAACAGACTGACAGAGGTCAAAGCACCACTCAGCACAAATGCCATATCTGACCTCACATCACATGCAAATGTGAAGTGCAATTCCTCCCTGAGCCCCTTCTCTGTCTCTTTCCAGTGCTGGGTTTGAGACCAACAATCTGCTTTATCCCATTTCTCTTAAGCTATCAGGTTTCCTGCATTTTAAAAGAAGACCAAGCTTACAGCAAGAAGTTGTGAAGGATGTAGAAGTTACATGTGCAGTATTTATAAAGAACTATTTTATACCCGCAACATTACCCGTTTTATATTACTATGCCCAAACACCAACAGTTAAAGCAAAGCAAGGGGGGAAATCATGGCAAAAATTAAGCTACTGCAGGAAAAAAAGTCAGAGGGCCTTTTTTATTGAGTAGAACAACCAATTACTTTCAGGTTTACACAGTTCACTCCTTCCTAGGCAAGTCAAAGATCAAAGAGGATCCTAAACCTCAGAAAAATGCTAGAAAAAGGAGCAGAGGTTGAGCAAGAGCCTGCCCTGGGTCTGTGGGTAGAACAGACAGACTCCCACTTCTGCAGCTGCAGCAAACTATAAATTAAATTAATCCATCTAGGCAGAAGCACAGATGGGAGCAACTTCATAGCGGATATCTATAGCATGAGTAAATACACCCCTGCACGCAGATGTTCTGCAGGTTATTTTTCAAGGTACAAGATGTCCATAGGAACAAATGAACAAGGCTGGATTTGCCAGGCAGTTTTTCTGCATCACTGAAAATATAAATGATGTCACCAGCTCCCAACGGGAAACAGTTGAAGAAACCACAGAGGGACAGTGTGAGGCAGATATGCCTCACATGGGGTGAGCAGGAAGCCTGCAGCTCACACAACTTCCCCACCAGCCATGTCCTGAGGATCCAACCCAGCATGAAGCACAGGAAGCCAAATTCCCTATGGAATTGCACTCCAGGCAGATTAGAGGAGTTTGGGGCATCCTCAGAGCTCAGAGAGGCACAAATTGATGTGTGGCCAGCGGGAACTCAACATGAATTCTTCCATTAGGAGCACAAGGGAACCAGAGAGCTAACTCTGCAAAGGAAGGGAAAAGATAAGGCTGCAGCCTCTCCACCAGCTACCGATGTGCTCTGGGTACTGGGGGAAGCTCCCCCTGAACAGTAATCAAAGTTGGAACAACAGGCTGTTGGGACTGAATGGCTCAGCATGAGAGTGCAGCTCAGTATCAATTTATTTATTATTTACACTGCAGTACCACTCAGTGGCCTCAAATCATGCCCAAATCAGCACTGTGTTAGGCACTGTCCAGCCACCCACACAGGCAAAGCGCTTAGGCCAGAGCGCTTACATCCTGGTGCCCTCGCTCAGGAAAGCATGGGCACTCCAGCTATCCCAGACAGCAGACTCCAAGAGTTTAATCCTGTCCCAGTTAGGGCAGAAATGTCCATCTACAAAATGCCTGGCCTGAACAAACATTGCTGCAAATTCAGATCTTCCCTCTGGCTGCCTTATGTCAAACACTGCCTTAGGTCCTGCAAGTTCCCAGGCTCTTGGTATCCTGGAAGGAAAAACCTGAGGATGCTTAGGATTAGTAAAATGTTCTCTAAAGTGATCAAAATGCAGATGCAGCATTCAAAAGGAAACCATACAGACAAGAAAAGTATTAAAATCCATTAAAAACCCACATACACCCCGAAAAATACACCAAACACAAAAAACATCACTTTTTGAAACTTGCTCCTCCTGTTGCAGGGCTCAAAGGACTATTCCATGACCAAATTTTGACAATGTTTATCAAACACACTTTGTCTCCCCATAAACATGATTTTGTCACAATTGCCACAACTTTAACCTATAGTGTTTGTGATACTATTTACAGTCCTTGTTTTAAGAAAATATTGTGAAATTCAGATGGAGACAGTTGGAGTCTCAGGGCTCTCTTCCACCAATGGACTGCTTTGTCAATACCAAAATATTTCCATATCTCAAGAGCTATCGAGTTCTCCCTAATGCAAATTTCTCCTCTAATTTAGAATATTTGCTATAACCGACTATAAAAGAGAGGACAGAATTCAGTCAGATGGAGGGAACTAACTCCTATCACCCTCTGATTTCCAAGGCCAGAACAAAATCACAGAGCCCAAACACTCAAAGCAACCTCTAGAGAGAACAAGCCAGATGCAAACTGTCAGCCAAAACAGGAAAGGAAAAAAAAAAATAAAATAAAAAAAGGCCTCCAATCTCAGGGTCATAATGGAAACTGTTTTACAACTTGAATTACAACTTGCACTAGAACCCAAAGTTATAGTATTTTCTTAGCATTTGTATATATGCCTAAATCAAATCAATAATTAAGCTTTAGGCTTACAGAATTTATTTTGTTATAGTATTCTACTTGGCAGAGTATTTTACATCAGCAAGTTTACATAGCAGTTCATCCATAACCGTGATTTACTTCACTTTCATTGGCTTAAAGACTAAAACCAGAAGACATTTAATTCTTCTAATTTAGTATTTATAAATTAAGAAAGTAGGTTCAGGAGTACTGGGTTGCTAAAAGCCACTTCCATGGCAAAATTTCAACAAGAAAAACTTACTACTGCCAAGGACATAACTTTCAACATAGCTCCACAATTAACTACATTGTGCTGTGTGACTGGAACTATGATGAACCCTGTCAGGAGGAGAAAAATATCTACTTTTCCCCTTTTCAGGAGGGTACTCAGTGAGATGCCAAGGAACTGAGAAGTGATTTGGAAAGGCTAAGACAGATTCTGGGTCCCAGGACTTTAGCTGCTGTCACCAAACGGGATGGGATGGGACAGGATGGGATGGATGTTCAGCTGACTTAGAACATAGTGAAGAGGAAGAAAACCATGTTAACAAGAACAACCAGCAGATTAGATCACAGGCTGCTGATAGAGATCAGGAGCTCAACAGCAGAGTGGAGTTTCTCCAGCTCTTGTCCCTTTCTAGAAGAACAGAAATTAGCACTGGACCTTTCTGCTGTGCTCATGTGATGACAATGCCTTGTGCTAGCTCTCAACCAGGGAAAAAAAAACCAGATAACTAAATAAAATATTATCTCAGCTGTAGACAATTTTATTACTACTCTACTCCCCACAATTTTACTAAAAATACTGTCATTTAAAGAAATCCATTTATTCTGCCCTCAGCTATGAAAACAAATTCTGGTTTTTTGAGGACAACATAAGTGTAACTTAAGCCTTTTCAAAACATGCCTCCACGAAAGCAGGCTCTCTCACAGCAGCCAGATGAATGCAGGACTATTCAGGATGTTCTTTCAGCTAAAGCCAGGGAAAGAGAAAGGTTAGTGGTGTTTATGGGTAGAGTAAGTCACCTTTTTTTGATGCCAGAGGAAATGAAAAGGTCTAGTTTGCCAGGAGTTACTTCTCTTAAAGTACAGGATCACTTGTATTCATGGGTGACTTGATCACTCTCACTAATTACCATAGTTGAAAAAAGAAGTATTGATCCCAAAAGAGGAAAGTAGGAGTGGTACAAATGTTCCTTCATAGAGATTTATCACCTTGCCCACCAAAACTACATGGGTGTTTAAGAGAAGTTTGTTTTGTTTTCAGCTTCAGCCAAACTGCAATAAGTTAGTTCCTGTCCTTGTCTGGAGGTATGGAGGCAAAGCAGGGAAGCTGCTATGTGCGAGATGAAACAGGCAAAAAATGGGCAAAAGCCAAGGGTAAGAAAGCATCTGAGAATGTAAGCAGAAAGCAGGGTGTCGAAGCAGCAGGACTGGAAGCCCCTGTATGAGCAACAACTCCTCCCGAGTCCCTCACCATCAAATTAAGGCCATCTATCCTGAGCAGATAGACCATGCTACTGCGAGTCACAGATGAGAGCCACATTTCACCCCATCACCAGGGCACCAGCAGTTCACCCCTCACTCAAACCTGACCTGAGCAATGTCTGTGGGTGTGACTTGGGGTTTCAGCTAAAAACCCATCTAAAGGTGAGCTACTGGCACCAGGAGATGGCCTCTGACAGCTCCCCTCCCCACACCTCCAGCCCCCGCCTCAGGCACAGCAGCAGCAGCCACAGCCAGAGAGCCAGACTGGCAGAAATCTCCATCATTTCTTTGTCGAGGAGAGGGGGAAGAAAAAGAAAATGAACATCCACAGCTCAGAGACAAAACCAGTGCTGCTGAGCTAGGAGGCTGAGCACCTGCAGCCAGTAAACAACTAGACAGGGTCAAGGATTCCTGACAAGGAAGAGCAGACATGAAGGTTGCAGCATTCCTACAAAACCAGCATGTCTCTTGAGGATAAGACACAAACTCCTGATGATTTTCATTTATCAGCTGGAAAGCAGGGGACATACTGCTACATACTACAGGGTCCTCCTTATCAATGATGGTTACCTGCAGAAACAGACTGCCTGAGGATGCAGTTCCATGAGACCAGAGGCTACACAAATTAGCAATTAGGAATAGCCTAACAGACCAAAGCTCTCCAATCTTGGGGCATGGGTCTGGATGATCTCCTGAAATTCTTTTCCATGAATGGATTGGTCATCTGTACATGCATACATGTACACACACATGCATATATATATACACACAAACACACACAAATTATCTATTCTGGGGCAAGAAAATATGACATACGTCATTTCCTTAATACAGTTTCCAGCTCATCAGTTTTGGCTGGGAGGAGAATAGAAGTCCAAATCCCCTTCAAATGTCCTACACTACAAAAAAGTCCCAGTAACACAAGACATTGCCATCCAAGGACTGCAGTCAACACCTTTGGTTGCTTACATAAGATTCAAATCCAACATTCAGTAAGAAAAGAACAGGCTTCCCCCTCAAACCAGAGGAAATCTTCCTAAAGTTAATCTGCTGGTTGTTAAGTAACTTAGGCCAGACACGGAAAGGAGAGCGATCACATGCAGGAGATTAGCACACTGCAGACATGGACACAATGGCCCAGGCAAAGGCGCCAAGGGGGATGTGTGTGCAAACCTCTGCTGACACCCTGTCATGGCCAACTGCTCTCAGTGGGGCATTCCATGGAGCAAAGTGGAGGTGAAGGGGGCAATGAATCCCATTTTCCTTCCTGTCTCCCTCAGAAAACATGTCCATATGGTCTTCCCTTCCCCCCTTCTCACACCCCCATTTCCCAGTGTTCAGGCAGGGCCAGGGTGGCGTAGAGGATCTGAGCTACAAACTTTCCTGAGGAAATGCCACCGAGATGGTATCATCAGATCCTTTGAGAATAGAGAATAGATAAGACCAAGCTCTAGGAGATAATTACCCATTTGTGCTAAGAACATATTTTCCTTTACAATAGCCAGACTTATTATTAAACCTGTTGGCATTTTTTTTCCCTCATAAAGGTTAGCCTTGTAATAACAAGAACAATTATGGAAAGTGCCTACTGAAAGCCCAGGATGACACAATACAGGTGATTGTCCCGACCAACATCCAATGCTAGTGAATCAATGTTGGCCCTCTGCTCCTTTCTCCCATCTCTTGTCCATCAACCTCTACCAAGTCCTGTCTCATCTCCAAAGCCTCTTTCTCCCTAAAGGGAGGCAGGGCAGCTACTGATGGCACAGAAGGCCGGCAGGCTGGAGCAGAGCAAGGCTCAGATGTGGCTGTGGCCAACTCAGGCTGTAACACGGGTCAGTCTGGCCAAGTGTCCCCGACTGCTGCAACTCTCCATCATTTAAAAGCGAGTTTTTTCAGACAGTTCTGACACCATTTGGCTCCCACCACAATGCTGGCAGAAGTGTGTTGTAATTTTGCTCAGCCATAAGAATTTTAAACCATGCTTAAGCATGCTTGCTAACCACACTTAAAAGATCTACCAAAGTGCAGCCAAAAACGACTGAAGCCCTGCAGCCGACCAAAGGGCACCTGGATAAGTAAGTAAATAAACAAGCATGCAGCCACAGACAATGAGAGCCTATCTGAAATACTTCAAAAACCAAACAGCAGCATAAGACGTTTCAATGGGATTTGTAAGTCAGCACACAAGAGTACTGTGTTTACAGGGATGAAAATTCAAGCACTGATCCACTTCTTAAGGCTAGCACAGGGACTTCTCACAGGAAGAACAGTGGGGAAAAGAAGGAAAAAACTGATTAGTAACAAGACTTGACATTTGCTCAAGTCAGGAGAGGAAGTCTGGCATTTTTCAGAGCAGTGACTCGGAGAGCAGCGGGAAATGTTTTGATATCAAAAGACCATCAGCAACCTTGCCAGCAGTGATGCCAGCGCATCACAGGACACAAGGGCCTAGGGACTACCAGGTTGGTACCCAGATACAACCTGTGTGTGCTTCCTTTGAGCTAACCACTTTCCTAGGCTTCTGCTGCCCTGCAGGGCACCCCAAAAATCTCCACCAGCTTCATCCCCAAGGGCTTGGATCAAAGAGCCTTCTCTGTGGAAGGAGGGAATAAGTCATGTTCAAGACTCTTGCTCAAGCAAGAGCACAGCAGGAAGGGAGGGAAACCAGAAAAACCACCTGCTGCCTTTAGTCAGGCAGTCCCCAAAACCTCACTGCCTCTGAAACGGTATCACACTAGCAATAGCATTTTTTCAGCACCAGCATAAGAAAGATTAAATGGTAACACTCAGTGTTACTTCAAAAGTAATTAAAAAAAAAAAAAAGTAAAAAGAAGCAGTCAGTGATTTTCAGAAGACATTTGAAAAAGACAGTTTCTTTAAAACTGAAGGCATGTGAGTAGTCACACTTGTCACATCTAAGAGTTTGAGCTGCATACCCCACACTCCCTGGGAATAAATTTAGAAACTACAGGAGAGATTCAAAGACTTCTTGTCCAAGCCACATACACAAAATAAAAACCATTCCTTCAGCCTGTGTCCTCAACAGCCCTCCAAACCCAGGTATCTTATCTGTCATAAATGTGCTCTAACAACACGAGGGCAGCAATCAAAAGAGCACATTTTATGTAATTTACCCATAATAAAATCTGAGGCTTCCCTAACACCAGCTTGGGGCAGCCAGAGGAAGAAAAGCCACAAGTCACTCCTATCCCTCCAGGTTCAGCCCCAAACAGTCCCCTCTCCAGGGTTCCTCTGGATCCAGGTAAAATGCCAACAGCTGCACAAGGGCAACAGATGGAGGGTGGGGGAAAGAAATGATCAGCAGGAGCTACTTCAAGCCTCCCATGAGCCATACAGCAACACTTTCATAGCAGCTACAGGTCACCAAGGCACAGTGACAGGTAATAGTGTACTTGTAGCAACTGGCAATGTCAATGCTAATGGATAGATAATTTTCTCTTCTCTTCTCTTATAAAATATCCTGGGTCAATAGCGCAGTTTTTTCCTCCAAGCATATACCTTCCCATAAGAACCAAGAGGACTGAACACCTAAGTTGTGTATTAAAAGCTGTGAAAAGAGTCTGTTATCTTCTTAACTCATGGCAGGCCTAACCTGTTGTGAGAATCTGCAGTGCTGCAAGCTCAGGCCCTCCCTGAAGCCCAGCCACCCAGAGAAAATGGATGTGCTGAGCAAAACAATACCAATACTCCATGAGGGAGCAGAGTCATCAGCCACTTGCACCTGAAATAGTGCTACTTTTCAAAGGTGTGGAAAACTTGTAGGCCAGAGATGGATCTTGTGTTTGAATAAAAAAATAGTAGCTAGGAGCTTTACAGAGTATCTGGTTAAGTAATGCAACACAGGACAGGCTAATCACTGATGGCTACTCATTTCTCCCTTAAAACAAAAAAACATTGTGTCCCAAACTCCTAAATAAAGAATTTAAAATAAAAACCAAAACCCAAAGGTCCATGCATAACCTAAAGAAAGTATTTTCACAGCTTTTTGAAGCTGATGTAAGCTCTGCAGATCACCAGCCTGAGACCAGCGATGGCAAGAATTCGCCCTTCCTTCATATTTCTATTGTTCCTGGCCTCCAAGAGTTCAAAAGCTTCAGGTAACCCTGAGACACCCACCCCCACATTTCTTTCTTGTTGCCCTCACAAAACAAAGGAAGAAAAAAAAAAAAAAAGACCAGAACTAAACTACTGAGGATTTATATTTCATGCCCTCTTCCTTTCATCAGATAAATGTAGGTAAAAAAATGTGCAATGGTCCAGCTCTCTCCATAAAGATAAATGATGGAGCTCAGCTGCACTTCTGAAATGGCCATGCAACTTTAAATCCCTTAACACACTTCTGATAAGTTCAAAATGTTGAAGTGACTTCAACTATGTTGAATAGGACTAGCCATCTCATTTCAAACATCTGGCAACTGAGACTTAAAACTGAGCCTGAAAAACAGAAGTAGTAGGAAAAGGTAAAAATACAGGGTCAGCAGTCAAGCCTCAAATCCCAAGGGTGGCTTTCCCCCCCCTTGCCTTACAGCCAGTACAAGGTGGTCAGAAAAATGGCCAGAAAAATGAGAAGCCAGCTGAGAGGATTTGTAACATGAAACCACCAGGCACAATAATGAAAAATTTTCTGAGACGGAGGGCGAGGGGGGGGGGGGGGGGGGGGAAATTTAAAAAACCCCAAAACTGCCAAACCCCCTCTAGAAAGGCCACTAAAGACAGACGGTTCATTGGGAGGGTTGGTAGGAGTGTGTTCCTCAAACCTGGGCACCAGCACCAATCCCTACATATCTGCTGGCAGAGAAGGATGCCTGCAGACAAACCAGAGGGGCTGTGACCAGGACGGATGTGCAGCATCCAGCTCCCACTGTCCTCACCCACGGCTGCTGCCACGGTGAGCACGTCTGCCCCTGGGGAGATGGACGGCAAAGGAGAGCAACAGAGCAGCCACAAATGACTTTTGCATTTAGGTTTCCTGGACAGGTATCAGCAATCTGTCAAAAAATGAAAGAAAAGCCCTAACTGAACCATCAGCTACACTCATTAAAACCCTAAAGACGCCTAGAGAACTGCCCTTCCTATAGCATTAGAAAATCATTGGCAAGTTTGTCTTAACCGGGATGGAGACTGCCTTCTGCACTCCCCCGTTCCTCCGCTCACCCCGAAGTCAACTACAGGAGAAAAAACTGGTTCATATTTAACCAAAAAAAAAAAATATATCCAAAGGCCTGCAGCAGGGTGGGAGGGTGGAGATGGAGGGGGGGTGCTGCAGAGATAAGTCAGGCTTTGCTGTGCACATGTCTTGTCGCTATTTATCCCCTCGCTGCTGTCACATGAGCCTGCACACGGAACAAAGGCCCTTTGCTCACCCAGCCACAAGGAGCCCTTTAAGCACTTCAGCACAGCCCAAGAGTACCCTTCCAATTAGCCTTTAAGCTGTGCCACTAAAATAAATAAAGAAAACCCTTTCATGCAACAATGTTACCCCTTCACCACAGAAAGCAGCATTGCTGGGGCATATACAGTCCCCACTCCCAGGAAGAGAAAATTCCTAAATTTTCTGCCCTCCTTGAATCTATCAACAGATCAAGCTCTTTATTAATGGTGTTCATCTAACTTTCTAATTTAAAAGATGAAATCACTCCTGCACAGTACCTTTAAAAGAGGACAGTTATTTTAGACCCCCATTCCAGAGAAAGCAGTATAAAACAACTTATCCTCATTTCCAACACGAGCTAGAAGCAATGATGTAAAAAGCAAATGCAACTCCAGCCCAGAGTTGAGAGACTCAGAGGATTTGTGCCCAAGGATCAGTTCAAGGCTCGAATCTTTCTGGCTCAGAAGCAGCGACCTGAGTGCGCATGTGTGTGTGTCTGTCCATGTGCCCGTGCATCCCTGCGTGTCCGTGTGTCCGTGCATCCCTACGTGCCCATGTGCTAGCAAGCCCTGTGCCACAACAGGAGGGTCTGCAGAGCATCAGCCCTGCTCCTGAGCACTCAATTCCAGCAACCCTTATCTCACCTGAGCCAAGTCACCTGATTGCAGCACATCAAAATTAGTCAAAATGTGCAGAATCAGGCTCTACAGCAGAAAATCAGCTCCTCTGCTTAAAATCACAGCAATCCTCGCCTGCCAGTTCTTTTTAATCGCTAGACTGACAGCCATGTGGTAAAGTCGACAGCGCCAAGTACTTGTCATTTCAGCGGTGCTGCCAATTCCCATCTTGCTGAGACAATGACACATCAAAAATAGCTTTCATCTGTTTATATACTGCATGCTCGGCAAACTATGTCACCAACTGCTGGTGTGGAAAAAAAAAAAAACAATCTTTTTTTAAGCAACCCCATCCTGGAAAAAAAATGAGATTGCGCACTCTCTGAAAAATACAAAAAATGTATTCCATATCTTGGGAAACCTTCAGTGCACTCCATATTTCATTGCAGATTACTATATCCTGGAAATATTTATTACAGAAAATCATAACTCTCACTCTTTACTAACAAAGAGCAAAGAAGTAATAACCCAAACTTTATTTCTGCAAAATGTTGGTTTCTGAAGCTGCTGAAAACATTCAGAAGATAGAAGCAAATAGCCAAAAGCATTCTTCCTAATAAAAATTGAAATTTTGCACACCAACCAGATGCCAAAAACAACAATATACCAAAATTCAGTCTTTCTTCACAGTTTCATTGGTCTTCCTGACAGACATGTGCAGCAGGAGTCACATCCTTTTGTTCCTGTCTTCCTGGGCTATTCAAATTTGCTACTTGTTGGTGGACACCAATTCTAGAAAAAACTCCACTCCCTACTGATCTGATAAACAACTGAGTTCATGAGACTATACCATGCATACATAAGAATATACCTTGAAACCTTTATAAGTGCCTTTTTTGCTTTCTTCTTCCCTCCTTCCATACAGGGTAAAAACACTTTGAAGCACCAAAAAAATCCATACACTTAGAATACAGGCTAGAGAGCCAAATTAGAAAATTACAACAGATATCCCCACAGTTGAGAAACTATACCAAACATCATGTGGCAAGCAACACCTAAAACTTGCTTTGATTCTTCATAAAATTCATCCTGTACTTTGTTGAGAAGAACTGTGTGTACTTTGTTGTGAAAGGAACTGCAGAAATTCGGGAATAAGAGCTCTTTCATGGCTAAAAAAATCTTAGGCTTAAGACCAAAATTTACTGTTAACAAACTAATTTTCATCTCAAGTGCTCTTTTTCTAACAGCAAAACATATGAAACTATTTCAGCAAAAATGGGACTTATAGCAGCTTTGGAAGGGAGTCCCATTTGGGATTGCAGGAGACAGCAAGATTCAGGCCTGACTTAGGGAGCCCTCATGACAGCCTAATAAATCAGAAAAACATGTTTTTCCAACTTGTAGATTAAAACAAATACCAATTTGGTGATAGCATGCTTTTGAGCAGCCGTGCTTCCAAAGGAAAAATGACTGTTTACACTAGCCTGATATTTTAATAGATGGACACACACGGATCATTAATTATGTCCGGCAGATGGAAGTGGGCTGCGAATCCATGCAACATAACCCACAGGTCATCAAGCTGCTGAGGTGTAACTTTGCTATCTTGAAATGAGGGAAGAAGAATGGCAGGAAAGATGAGGCTGTGCCAGCTGCAGATGGCTCTTGAGTGCTCCTCCACCCTGAAGAGTCACACCATGGTGCTCCTACCACTGTTTAATGAGTAGCAAGTTCAGCCAGTACCTTTTCACACAGCCAGACTCCTTCCCACTGGATGCCACTGAAGCCAAGGTGGAAACATGCTTTGTATCATAAGGATTATTAAATATGGATGAACTGGATACAACTCTGGTCAAAAAAAAAAAACCACAAAAAAACCCAAAAAAACAAACAAAAAAAACCACACACAACCCCCCCCCCCCAAAAAAAAAAAACCAAAAAAAAAACCACCCACAGCAAACCCCCAGCATCAGCTGCCAAGGGTTGGTATATGGGAAGTCTCTCTTTTTGTCTGTATTTGTATTTTTAATCCTTTTCTCAATCACTGACAAGTACTAAAGACAGGAGCCTAGGCAGTACAGATCTGCAACCTGATTCCACATGGAAGCTCTTAGGCTTTCCCAAGTGCACTTAGGTTTTTGTGTAGAAAAAGCTTAAGTTCTTGGAAACAGGCTTTTACATCAAGAGTGGCAGCTCACTGGCATCTTAAAAAGTAGGACTCAGCCCTAAATGCAGTTGAGAAGGTGTAATGCTGACATAAAGAAACTAAGCAAAGGAGAAAGCTCCAGTTTTCTCTTTGTGCAGTCCAAAGCACTGCTCTGAAAGCAAAAGCTCTCCCCCAAGGAGGTGGTGATGTGGAAGCAGATATTGATAAACAGAGACATTAGATTCTCACAGTCCAAATCAAACAAGTGAAAATAGCAGAGAATTATGTATGCATTAAAATTAAATTCATACTTTAAAATACTATTAGCGAAAGACTGGTAAGAGATCAAATGCAAAGCACTTCCTGTAATTGCTGAATTCCTTGGGGGGTTGTTTTCTTTTTTTTTTATTTCAGTAAACATATTCTGTAAGAAGAAAGATATTCACATTTGGTTAAATTTTAATTTGGTTAGTTATATAAACTACATGCAACTATAAAAATTCTCACCAGTAGTTTCAATCCCATAATCACAAACTGTTACTCAGTTTTCATGATTACACGTTCTGCCCGCTCAGAAGTTTGTCCTTCCACTTCAATCATGGGTTAAGCAACTAACAGATGCATTTAAATCAGACTGTAAAAGAACTTAGTGAACTTTCCAAGTACAAAATATACTAAAATTAAGCCTCACTTTGTCGTCATACTTCATCAACTTGTCATCACCTTCATCATGTACCCAAAGGTAATATTGTTCAAAACCACAATAGAGCACAAGAACATTGCATAAAAGAAGACAATGTAAATTATCTCTCAGCTTAATATTCCTTAATGTCTCCAAGTAAAAGATAGCATTTTTTTAAATAAAAACACAAAGCAAAGCTTCTATAGAAAAAAATTCCCCATTAAAAGCTATCTTAAAATGCCATGCAGCAATCACTCAAAATGCAGTCTTACTATAAAAACACAAAGCATGCTCTTAGCATAAAAATAAAGATCATCATGAGATGGAGTTTTAGTCCAAATTTAAAATTAATTAAAACTTATCATATGCAAGTGTTGGATGGGGATGAGTATATGACTCAGTCCTCATGTCATCTTCAATCACAGTGACAAATCTGCTCTTCAAGACAAAGTCTGAGAGCTATGGGTAAAACAATTACTGTTAGCTCTAATTAATCCAAACCCAAGTGCTTCTAGTTCTTCAGTATAGAGAATAAACTAGATAAAGGCTTCTCCCTTGCATCTAATTCAAACAGGAAAGTCTTCAAATCTAGGATTACAAAAAATGTAATGAATAAATTTAAATAATTTGCCCCTTTAGGCCCCTAATCAATGGAATTATTTGTGAATGTAAATCTGAGAGCACGTCTGTATTTTCTTCAGTATCCATGCCCTAGAACATCCATCCAAAACTAAAGATAACTCTTCATACAGCAGCCTCCCACATACACCAGAAAAAGGCATGTTCCCAAGCAATCAAGGTGAACAAGCATCAGGAGGAGAAATTTAAGTGAGAAGGAATAAGACTAAAATTCCCACTTCAACAAAGATTTTCTCATTTTCTCAGTGG
This sequence comes from Taeniopygia guttata, assembly GCF_048771995.1. NCBI lineage: Eukaryota > Metazoa > Chordata > Aves > Passeriformes > Estrildidae > Taeniopygia > Taeniopygia guttata. The sequence continues at coordinate 86,220,904 of NC_133024.1, read as the reverse complement.
TGCTTTCCACAGTAAGGTGTTTCCATGGAGCGGTTAACATGTGCATGCAATTCCCAAGAATAGAGGCTACAATAAAAATATTTACTTTTAGGCTACAAAGGCAACCCAAATAATACTGACAGCCTCAACCTCGTGGCAATCAGCATAGCTTAAAGCACAGTAAATAATCTCCAAGGAAAGCAATAACATACAGCCATCCCAAGAACTGTGGACAGGGTTCAGGGAACAAAGACAACCCATGTCAAGAACAGACATCTCTGAAAAAACAGCTTCCCACTCCATACAATATACATGGACACATGACCTGTAACACTCTGTTCAACCCCAGAGCTGGAATGCTGGAATTCTCATCTCACTAAATTCCCACTAAATGTTGGGGATTATTTGGCATTTGGCCAACATGGTCCAGAGCAGAGTTGAACAGCAAATGCGTAACAACTCTTCAGAGCAAGATTAGCCTAAGGAATAATTATTTCTAAAAGACAAAAAAAAAAAAAAAAAAAAAAAAAAAAAAAAAAGAAGCGTGTGACAGCTATGTTGTCAAAAACCAGTCCTTCTCAATCACTGAAAAATGAAAAGCCCCCACCACTCTCTATTTAAGCCTACAGCAGAAACCTTTTTCTTTGTGCTAAAGTTATCCAATTCTCAGATCCAAATTTTAGACCAGCTGGGACTATTCTTTTATCCACACAAGCTTCCATTCAGTCTTCCTACAAACTGACATTACAATAAAGTGCCACCACACTCCACTTGCCCGTGCTTTAGGGTGAGTGGAGTGTGGTGTACACAGAAAAAGGGTGCAGAAAGAGACCGGCTGCAAGAATAACTGTACATGTACTGATTCCCAACATCTGAGCAAAGAAATCCAACATACTAACTTAGGTTTTGCGCATTTTTTGGGGTGGAAGATAACTTCTCATTTCCATCAATATTACCAAAACACACTTACTTACAGACCCAAGGCAGAAGAGCTCTGGCTGGTGAGACATTGCTTGCTGAAGGTCTTCCTCATTCCAGGTGCCCACCATCAGTCCCCGCCTCTGCAGCCAAATTCACCCACTGAAATCCACCTACATGCTTTTTGCCTACTCTAAATTAGAGAGGCATCAGAACTCCAGCTACCTCTGTCCACAGTTGTGTGATACTAAAACTCTGGGGCACGCACTCCTTCCCCTCTTTCTGGCTGCCACCAAGGAGACACTTCCAGCAGCACACCACCCACCTCCATGGCTCACCTGCAAGCACTCAAGGAGGTGCCTGGCTGTCTCCCCATAGTTCAGTTTCCTTGTGTACCGTGAATGAATTGAAAAGGCAATCACAAATGCCAGCTCAGTTAGTTGCTTTGCCAAAAAGCTGAGCGCAGGAATTTAGTTAGGAGTCCAAAGGGCTTTATCCTAGAACCCTGAATCATCCATCACAGCTGAGTACTAGCAACTGAACACACCAGCAACTACTGTTAGCAAGCTGAACATGGGAAGCATAATAATTTTCCAAGCAAAACAGAGGATACTGACCACATGACCCCTCTTCATGTGATTAATCAAAGCATGTTTTGAATTTAAATAAAACTACAGCAGAAATTCCCTTGAGTCATTCAAATCTCACCATAAAAGCAAATTCTGGTTTGCTGCAGGGAAAGCATGCAAATATCCTTGAAGAACCATAACAAGCAAGAAAAGAAAAGGTTTGCCAAAAATCCAGTGCCATCTGCACTCCTTCACACAGCTGGACAGGACTTGAAAGAATTGGAGGGTCACAGTTTTGCCAGACTTGCTTTTCTACTGTTTTTTCAATCACCTCTCCTTACAGAAAAATTACCTCATGCTAGCAGGTTTGGGCTTTCTTTGTTTTTCAATCTATAAGATGGCTACAGCAGTTCTACATCTACAAGACACCTCCATCATTTGCTCCCCTTCTCAATTCTGTGAGCAAGCAGACCTTGACAGAGATCTATTAACATGCACATGATTCATGGCATCAGTCAGAAAGCAAAGTGAAGCCATCATTAAAGAAGATAAAGGAGAAAAGCTATGGGGATATTCCCCTAAATAAAGGGATTAATCTAGGAGGTGTTTTATTATACAATAAATAGCGCAGATGCACCTAACTGGAAAACAAAAAAGAACAGTAAACTTTTTAACGTGGGGGAAAAATCAATTTGTGTCTCACTGCCAGCCAGTACAAATTATGCTGCTTCAGAGCCATTGCTCTTCTTTTGTTTTTTGTTTGTAACTAAAGACTTGTGTTAGCACTTTTTCCAGAGAAACCCATGAAGCACATCTAGTTGAACACAGTGAGAGACTTTTCTGTGTACAGGGATGCCTGGTGTTTTGAAGTAGGCTGACAGCAACAAGCACCCCAGAGCATGCACAGGCTTCACTCCCTTGGCTGGGGTGGGGCTTCCTGTGGGTGTGCTTGAAAAGCAGGGGGAAAGCAGGTACCAAGGGGAAAAATTATTGAGCAGACAGGCCTTTGCATCCTGCAGCCACACTGTGGGAGGGGCAGCTGCCTGCTGCCCTTCTTGGCTCTGCTTCAAACTGCAAACCCAAACAGCAATGACAGCAGCAGACCACTATTTTTAATTATACAGCTGGGATAATTTGTTCCCTGAAGAACTCTTTAATTGCTCTTTGCTCGACAACCTCACCCCCCCTTTCACTGCAAGCAGGTCTTGAGCACCTCACCACAACAGCACTGAGCCCCCTGAAACAGAAGCACACCAATTTTGGAGTCTTTTACTCAGATTCTTTCTTTCCACAATCAAGGAAATATAGACATATAAGAACTGAATAAGTCATCACAGACCCACAGACATTAAAAAAAAAAAAATCACAACATAAATATGAACACTTTCCACCCAACTATTTCAATACTAATCCACATTAGTATGGCAATTAGAGGGGCAGAGAAGCCTCACAACAACAGCACAACCTGCATCGTGTGCTTCAATTCCAGAGCACCTGGTTCTGCTGGGTCACACACCCAGTACTACCAGGGCCCTGTCTGTGCACCTTGTGGCTTACAGGGAGCACAAGGAAAGTGCTTGATGAGGGACCTCTGACACCCCTACCTGGGGTTCCCAGGCCCTACAGATGCAGAAAACAGCTAACCTATTCATGCCTACCTGTGGGAGAAGCTAATGCACACACTGACACATTTTAAACACTAATACTTTCGCCTTAGTACACTGTGAAAACCCAAAGTGCAGGCGCCTACAGAGTAAAAGGTATTTCAAAGAGGATTCCTTGTGGGCAGTCGCTGGAATGGGGAGCTGCCCATCCTGCAGGGTAGCCCAGCATCAGGGAGGTGACAGAGTGGGAATCACCTGACCCTGCATCCTCACAGTGCCAGCGAGGTAGCACACACTTCCAGGGTGAGTCGCAAAACTCGCCACCCCCCACTGCAAATGGCCACTTCTCCAAAGCCTGCCAACCTAGCAAGCTAATCCTCCGTGGCAGGTAGCATTGGTAAAGCACCTATAGGAAAATTAAGTGTCAAGGAAGAAAACTATTTGGCAAACACCCCTGCAGTTTATAGCAAAGTAAGTTCATAAATCTTATGAAATTAACTTTTTTGTTGTTGTTGTTCCGTTAAAACACCCACTCACACATTCACAGAACAATTCACGAATATTGTTCTTCCCTTTCCCTCTGCCCCCAGCCCTTTTCCACTGCTCTAGAGGTAGTAAATTAAATATTAAGAAAGTTTCCACTGTAAGTTTCGGTTTCTGACTTCACTTAAACTTCATCATGCTCCAGCTATTTCAAAAATCCCCAGCCAGTCCAGAGCTGCAAATGACACCCATCCATAATAGGAAAATTAAGTGCTTAAAATTAAGTACATCTCACTTAAGGCAATGAAAATATAAAGTCCAATCACAAAATGTTTGGTATGTTATTTCTCACTCTATGTTTCTATAGCTTCTTGCTTTGAATGAACCTTGGGGAGAGATGGTGTTTATTAGCATCCTCTGCTCTAGCATTATTTATTCCCAAACCATTATCTAAGTATGCACCCACTCCACTGCAAGAGCTCTCCTCTGTTACATGAAGACTGTGAATCTGTCTAGTTACTCTCTGGTCCACCCTGATAATATGTTATTGGGGGCATGAGGACAACACAAAGTCTCAACTTTGATCTCCCTCATTATCTTAAAGAGCTGCCAAGTCTCCTTCCAAAACGTGGCTGCGCACAAGCTGGAAAAAGAACATTTCAGCTTAGAAAATCACTTTGAGCTGCACCTTCAGGGAATACAGGGCTACAAGCTACAAAATGGAAGTCTTCAACTCAGTCATGCAAAAATCATGGAATACATAATCTACATATATGTTACAGACACATGGACATATGTCTTTATGCTTATCTACATACCCATATGTACATGTATAGACTTATGTCTATAAAATATAGAGAGGCACTCATGTACACCACATACGTGGCTGGGAAGGGAAGCACAAAGGCATCTTGCCCCACTACTGCTAGCAGGAGCAGTGCAGGTTTACAGAGATATATTTTCACCAACCTACCACAAGAATATTAACGCATAAATACCAAGACCAAAAATACTAATGAGTACAAAAGCCATGTAATCATTTTCCCAGATTAAATCCATCTGTCCAACAGAATCCATCTGTCCAAGGAGCTTATTAAGGCTGGAATAAGTCTTTTATTAGTCGGTTTACAAGGATCCAAGCCTTATCTCTGTCACCTTCAAGTCCCTCCCAGGCTGCCAGCTGGTGAGCAAAGCTAGCTGCCCCACACACAATGAGGCTTTGCCATGGCTCCTGCTGCAGCACAGTGGCCCCTGCACCTCCCAGCTCCAGGAAGGAAAACTAGGGAAGTAAGAGAGTCCCTTTTCCCTTCTCTTTCTTGCCCTGCTTAATTGTGTTCAGGAGTTTGATACTCGAATGGCAAAAGTAATGCTCTGAATGACTCTTCTCATCCATAGAAAACTGGAAAAACTCCAGTGCAAGCTCCCCAACCTCAGCAGAGCCCAAGCTTTCAGGCGTGGCACAATCCCACCCCTGTGCCCCGCTAGCTGTGAAGGGAGTCACTCAAACCCAAACTTGGGCAAAGAGAAGGTGAGTAATGTCTTCATAAGCCTGCAAGGGCACAGCCCCAGCAGCCAGCCTCGCCTAAGCACAGCGAAGCAGGAGCGAACAGTGCCTCATCAGTCTCCCCAGCTGCTATTCAGAAGCAGGCAGTGCCTGGAAAGCCAAGAGACTGCTAAAGTTCAGCTTTGTCTGTTGCTTGGCATCGTCCAGAACAGCGGCCCGGGAAGCTGGCACTGGGAGCATTTACAGGAGAAGGGTCTCCCAAAAATGGAAAGGAGGGGAGGAGCAGCTAAACAGAGACATATTCCCACCACAGATGCCAGAAAATAAAGGAAATGACCAGACAGATTTTTTTTTTTTAATTGCTCAAAGCAATTTATGCAAGGTTACACCAGGCAAGAAAAAGAGGGCATAGATCAGTTTAATTTGGAAGGGAAATTGCAGCAAGAGCACCAAACACATAGCTTTTTTTTTTTTTTTAAGGTTTGTTTATATAAAAGACATCCATCAACAATATGTTACAATTATAATACAAGGAACAACTCCTGCTCCTTTGCAGATATACATTGGGGGTTTATTTATTCTTCTCAAACACTACAGGAACTTATTCCTGTGTTTTATAAACTCTCTATAAAATAAATATATGTTTACAGGCTGACAAAGTACCAGTTGATATACTGCAGCAGACAAGAAACAGTGGTAAGGAAAAATTAAGTCAAAACATCCCAACACAGTGGCATATCCGTGTTTACTGCTCATGACCTCTTCTACAGGAGGCCCAAGTCCACTTCACTAACTCACTGCCACATGAGCCAGGACACCAAGCAGAAGCCACCACCAGTCTCTGTACTTTATAAAAAAACTACGTAAGAAAAATACACATTCTGTTGAAAAGAGGATGATAAAATTGCTTTCAACCTCTGTGGCAGTACCTCTAAGTCATTACAAGTATGGACCATTAAGACAGCATAGATGGGGAGGATCTATAAAACCAAAGGAAACTCTGTTTTCCATATTTCATTGAGTGCAAATCCTTAAAACAAGATCCCTATATCAAAAACAGCCCTAGAACTTCTCTTTTTACCTCCAAATCACTCACTCTCCTTTGCATTTGGAAATACTGGATGAAGTGGACTGCATCCAGCATAACCACACAGACACAAACAGTGTGTGAGCACATGCATACTGGAGAGGGAGGAGGGAAGAGCCTGTATCTCCCTCCTCATCAGGGCTGGGGAAGGCATGTTGGAAAAGCTCTCTGAGAAACTCCACCACAAAGCAGGGTAAGTGAAAAGCCAGTATGGTGCAACATTGTACCTGACCTATTTCACCCATTTGACTGGGCTTATTTTAGCACAGTGAGATGAGCTGTAGAAGAGTTTGTTTTCACACATGTATGTAACCACACCTTCTCATCCTCCCAATTAAGGAGAAGAAGCACAAATTTTCTTTCCATTATTTAAGTCACCAAAACAACCTATTTCTCAGAAATCTAGATAGAAAATATCAGTATGACATAGCCAAAATTTCATATGCTAAACCTTCTCAAAAACGAAAAGGACTGAGGGCTCTGCATTTTGTACCAGAACATATAATTTTCCTTCTCACATTTCCTACCTCCCAAGAGGAAATAAACTGAGATAATAGGCAGTGAAATGTGCTGAGAGTAATAACCATCAGTGAGTGTAACCTATTAAAAAATTAATTTGTTTCTATAATTTCCACAATACTAATCTGCCCTGATACCTCAGGAATCAGTAAGAGAATTACTGTCTGTACTTGTTAGAAGTGGGGCTTTTTACGGGACCCCTAATTGTTGAAAATTAAACAAACCTAATGCTGTGTCTACAAAACATACAGTTTCAAATATAAATACCTTCTCATCTTCTAAGCAAGGGGAAGTACTTTCCTCCAAATGACTATGCTCTTCTAGCTTTTGGTTAAACTGAGTTTAAGATGAGTCAAGCACACCTTGCTTGTGCTTTGGAGAACATGCCTCCTTCTGCATCTGGTAAAACAGCATTTTACACTTGCACATGATACACCTTGAGGCCTCCCTCTGAAGTTATTCCCTCATTGACCCTAAATTTATGTGTACAGAGAGTCTTCACCGGGATGACAAAGCTTCAGTCAATTTAATCTGCACTGAAGAGAAAATAGAAGGAGAGAAAAGGAAGAGGAGAGACAAGGGAGAAAAAACAGAGGGTGAAATGGGAGAGAAGAGAGGAAAGAACAATGAAGAAATAACAAAGCAGAAAGAATTATAGCCAGATCTCTGAACAAGGACTTTTTTATTCTAGCCTTACCAAGGGCTTGTCTACATGGGAAAGTCAGGGCAAAGGAAGTGGCAGTGTGAATTTTCAGCACACTTTCTTTCAGCAGACTAAATTAACCTGCCCAACAGGCGCTCTTAGTGCACACTCAGCATCCACAGGGGGAGTTAGTGCAGAGCAGCTAGCGTGCTGTAAATTCACACCCTAGCTTACTGCGCACTAACTTCCCCATGTAGACAAGCACTAAGCTGCTGAAGCCTTCATTTGCCTAAACACTTTTTTTTTCCTCCTCTCAGTGGACTAGTTCTGGGAAACTCAGGCCATCACTATTTTAAAGTGGGGGTGAAAAAAAGTCAAATGCTTTTTCTTCCAGTAAAGCAAATTAGAAGCACACGCAAAAGTGCCTGAAATGATCCACAGGCTAATTCGTTTTCCTGGGGCCTAATCCAAGACCCAGAACCCATGCAGATGAAAGGCCCCAGCACAAATAGCACCAGTAAGAACTCACAGGCCAAAGCATTGGGTTTGGGTGGCAAGGTGCTGACAGCCAGGAAGGTTATAGGGGTTTCTTCTCTGAGAAGCTGCCAGAAGCTTCCCATGTTCGACAGAGCCAACACCAGTCAGCTCCAAAACAGACCTACTGCTGGCCAAGGCTGAGCCCAGCAGAAATGTTGGTAATGACTCCAGGATAACACATTTAAAGGGAAAAAATTATTGTGTGGAAGTAACTGTAGCCAGAGAATCAAGGACGAAGAATGTGTGAGAGAAACAACTCTCCAGACACCAAGAGGTCTGTGAAGGAAAGGGAGAAAGTGCTCCAGGTGCCAGGAAAGATTCCTCTGCAGACCATGGTGAAGACCATAGTGAGGCAGCTGTGCCTTTGCAGTCTCCAGTGGAGCAGACCTCCACCTGCAGCCCCTGCAGACCCCACACTAGAGCAGATGGATGCCCAGAAGAGGCTGTGACTCTGTGGAGAAGCCTACACTGGAGCAGGCTCCTGGCATGGAGGACCTGTGGACCTGCGGAGTGAGGAGCCCATGATGGAGTGAGTGGGAGAGCAGAACCTGTGATCCCATGGTGGACCCAACTTGTTCCTGAAGGACTGGGGTCCATGGAAGGGACTCATGCTGAAGCAGATCATGAAGAATTGCAACCATTGGGAAGAACTCACATTGGACGAGTTTGTGGAGGACCGCCTCCTCACCCTGAGGAGGAAGCAGTGGCAGAATCAACCAATGATGAACTGACCACAGCCCCCATAGTCCATCTCCCTCTCCATGCTGAGGAGGCAGAAAATAATGAATGTTTATCCCTGAGACAATTACAAGGTCAATATTGCACGAGAAGGGACAGAGAACCTCTCCTGGCTCACAATTCTAATTTTACATGTTTTTTTACTTCTTGCACCTTACTTTCACCTCCATAGTGAGAAGAAGAATAAGCGAAAACACAAGGTGTGATTGAAAGTGTACATGCCTCAAGAGCTGGGTGATCTGTATTCTGAACAGAAAGTAGCTGGTGCCATCTTTGACTTACCACACCGTCAAGAATCACATTTCTCATTTACTGTTGGCAGAACAGAGCTAGACCAGAGACTATAAAAACTACAGGACATATGTGGCCCTACACAGAGTTTTCATCATCTTAAGGATCACTGCCAAGGCCTCAGTCCCATCAGGACACCACCTTCAAGGAGGAACACCACCAAGCAAAGGCCATCAGTGAAGAGCTCAAGTACCACTGCCACCAAAGTTTAGTTAGACTTCCCCTCTTAAGCCTTAAAAAACTTTCCTTCAAACCAAACCAACACAAACAAGGAAGCCAACTGGTTGACTTCGAGTTTACCTCTTCATTTAAAATTCAATGGTTTTTAGGGCATGAACTGGAAAGGCAGGAAAGGCAGGAAAACTAATTCATCTGAAAAACATTTTAAAAAAAACCAAAAAACTCAGACAGAGGCAAGTGATAAACCCTATGTTTTTCACACAGCTCTGCTGCCTTCTCCCTGCAATACCCTGAGCTCTAAATGACCTGCAAATTAACCAAAACATGAAACCTGACTCCGTGCCCTTGCTCTGCACAATACAAGCCTGTGAGACAGTCCAACCATGACAAAAAGGTTTCAAGGAAAGTTGTTTAAATATATTACTGCCTGTCAACATTAGATTTCCTACAAATAGTGCACAAAACATGGTAGTCCCTTTTAAATTGATTGGGAAAGACTACCCAAGAAGGAGAAAAAAGCCAAGAAAAAGCAACAGTCAGGGACAACAAAGGATGGCAAAGTGACTTTCAGCTCTTCTTCCTCAAGCTATAAACAAGCCAATCAGATCAAAACCAGATCTAGTCCTTGCATGCACCAGAGACTGTCAGTGAACTCTCAGTGCAGAAACTGATGTAGACTTCTCTGGAGCTAACAAAATCCTGATGGTCTGAAACAGTCCTAGCAGGCACAGTACCACTGGAAGTATCTCAAAATCAAATGAACACAGAGACTGCTACCAATCTCGCCTCGGCTTTAAAAATATAAAAGCACAGCAAGTAGAAGAATAACCATCTCAGCATTTTGACCCAACACAAAATGCTTCTGGTTTCTGTCAGTCTTTATAGAAAAACTTCAGGAGAAATTTTGCCGTAGTAGGCAGAGAATTTTGTGACACACTGTCACATCTCCATCAGTAGGAGCCCATTCGTACAGGCACACTTCTCTCAGGACACCAGAGAGACACCACACCACCTCAGTGGTACAGACATCCTCAGCTCATGCTAGCTCCACTTTAGGAAATGAGCACCACTACCCTTTAAAGAATCGTTTTCTTTGCAAGAGATTACTTCTCTAGAGCACTGCACAGTTTCCTGCTTGGCATCAAGCAAATAAACCTGGTCCACTCCAAATTCAACACATCATTTCTTACTTTCTAATGGAAAGGGAATTGGCTAAAACAAGGCCTTACACTTCTTCAACAATAGAGAGAATGAAAGGAGAGGATCCACACATAGGATCATGGATGAATAAAGCTACCAACCAGGTATCCTTGAATCTTACACTTTTTCCATCTCAAAGTTTCCTGGAGCAGACGCACACACATGGAATTGAAAGCAGGTATTTAGGCCTTCATTCCTGTCCCATCATTAGATGTCCTCTTCTTGGAAGCACTGTTCCCTGGCCCATGGTTACCCAGAACTACAAGCCTGTCCCTCTATCCATCAGTGACAAGGAAGGCATTCAGCCAAATACACCAGGTCATCAAAACAAGTTTTTCATTTATTTCCACAGCTAAGAACGAAGGTGGGAGCTCCAATGTGAAACAAGTTCTTCCAATTTTTCTTGGCAGCCTAGAGAAATGCTCAAATTTTCTTTCAAATTAATGCCTCCTATGAAACCAAGGGCTAGGCAGTGGTTTGAGCTTCCTAGTGGGGTAGAAAACATACCATTTGCTGTGAGAATATGCAAAAACATTAAAAAAAAAAATCCATACTGAACTTAAGAAGCAATTTAACAAGCAATCATAGGAGTGCAGGAGTTTCACTTCTGGTTTGTTTTCTAGTTTTAGCTTCCAATTAAAAATGCCTCCTATGAAGGGATTTTGGATTATACAGAGTAGTACTGTGAAGGCTACAATATGGACCCTTAACACACAGAGAAGGTCTTTTCTTCATGGTGACAGACCAAAATCTATCTTCAAATACTTATTTTCACATTGTGAATGTCAACATTCTTTTCTGTCTTCAGAACGTAAAGCACAGTCAATGCACAAACCAAGGTGAACACAACCCTACAAGGTTTTATTTGGTGGGATAACACTGAATGACTTATTTGTGCAAGCTTGGAGATACACAATCAAGCAGAGGACTGCAGAAATTGCTGAGAATTTGGGGAGAGAACAGTGTACTCATTAGTGTTTTGAATTATAAATGGGTGAAAGATTAGTTGTTAAAACAATAAGGAGGCAAGAGCAGACCCACAAGTGCCTGTGCAGCAGGGTTCCCTCTGAAAGCACAGCCACACACACACACACCCTGACCTCCCAGCCCAGGGAGGGAGAGATGGCTTGTCTAAGGCATGGACAAAATAAATATCTGAGGTATTTAAGCTATATTTTTTTTCTACACTTAGATTTCTTTCATGACAGCGGGGCTGTAAAACAAGACCTTTCTGGCTGGAGCCCACCATTCTTTAAGAGGCTTTCAAGGAGCATATTTTCAGAAAGGGTTTTACAGTTGACCCTCTGCAAGGCAAATAAATAGCTTTCAAAAGTACATGCACATGCTTGTACTTTTCCATGGGGGAGGGGGGTGTCAATCGAGTAATTTCTCAGCAGAGAGCCCATGTGCATGCCTTCCCACCATGGGGATTTCTGCACTCCAACAGATCCCAACAGCTAAACTGCAAGTGCTGTCAGAATGAAAAGAATTCAAGTGCAATGGCTACATCATGGCTACACTGTCTGGAAGCATAGGAGTGACATACCAGGATCCTGACAGCTGCAATCAACTTCACATAGTGCTAATATTTTTTTAAACAGTACCCCCTCTGCAAAAAACAAAACAAAAAACAAAACAAAAAACCCCTGCCAGATATGCCTAGCATTTGCCCTTGTTTAAAATCATTCCATCAGAAAATAACAGAATTTGGTTTCCAAAGGTGTTCAAGATTAAAAGCTGCATTCAGTATTACAATCTTTTAGCAAAACTTGCAATTATACTTTCACTGACAACTTAGTTTAAGCAGAGGTATAAACATATAAACATAAAGGTGTAAAACACAAAAATACAAAATTGAACATTGTGAGGTGGTTTTTTTAGTTTTGTTTTATGTGGGGTCCAGTAGCAGAGTACACACATCCCATGTTTCAACTTCCCAGGCACACACAGTGCTTTGAATCTTAGTATTCTGACATACCTCTAGTTTAAGATTTGTTGAGGATTCAGCAACCCAAAACTTTTCTTCAAAAAAATGTGAACTCTTCCAATGCTGCACCAGGGGAATTTATTAACAAAAACAGCAAAGGAAACCTCCAGCTATTGACTTCAGCCAACACATTTATATCAACCAGCTACAGGTTACACCTTTTCACCTTTAGCTGATCCTACCAGCAAGGCCTTCCCTGTACAAACTCTGCGAGAGCCTCCAATCCCTTTTCTGTTTCACTTAAGTTTGAAGAGGGCTACTCCAGGAAATAAAAACTATGTTTACATTTTCCAATGTTTGTCCAGCATATAATTAATTTTTGGGGTGACCTCAGAGCATTTACTAGTACAGACACACAATGTCTCCAGCTGCTACATGGCTAAGCAGGCAAGGCACAGAGAAGCAGAAATGGGATCTCCTCTCATAACCAGAAACTTCAAGCAGATGTTTTGTCATCAGCACTCCTTCTGAGTCACCTGCCTGACATTCACGACACAGGGTCATCACTCTGAGCAAGTCAAAAGTGATGTCTAAAGGAAAAAGCAAACATTTCACGGCTTTTTTGGTGGTGGTGGTGGTGATGGTGGTTGGGGTTTTTTCTGGTGTGTGCATGTGTGTTAATCATCTTATTTATGAGGGATAGTCAGTCACTCCACCTACACACAAGATCGGCTTTGGCTTTTCTCCTAATACTGCTATATCAAGCATGTCTTTCAGCAGTATTTACTGATCCACCATGTGAAACAGCAATAAATAAGTCAGATAGGCAAACGTAACTCTACCTAAATCCAGATCTGTGCAATTTGGAGCCAAAACTGCACAATAACCTGTACAAAGGGTTGGCTGTACGAGAGGCACACCACAACGCACAGGCACAAGTGCTCTGACAGAAACTCAACACACAAGAACACACACATCCTTGAGTGACACAGCACAGGAGGAGCCCAACTCAGGCTGCAATGTTTCTAATAGTTTTTCTTTTGCTCGTGTTGCCATGACATCACCACCTGCAGGTACTGCATTGTGAAACAATCCCCTCTCAAAGGTGTTCCTGAGTGATGCCAAGGATGCCTTAAGCTAACTAACTACAACAGATCAGAAACTTTGACTTTAAAGGAAACATGAAGGCTGTGTTTCTAGGAATGTAAATGAGACACCTGCACATCCAGAAAAATGGGAACATTATAAAAACATGGAGAAAGTATAAAGCTCCCCCACTGGAGTGTTTTATGTTTCAGGGGGTTTTTAATGAATATGCAATGCATATTCAGTGAAATAGTAACTGGTTAAAAACAAGTCCAAGTTAACTGATTTCTTTTGAGAGTGCTCTACAGCAAGTGCCGAGTACCACATGCAGCATAAAACTCAGCAAGCAGAGTTAAACTGTACAACACAGCCCTGTTAGGCACAAACAGATGCTATAGCAATCCAGGCAGGAAACAAAGGCATCTAAGACTGAAGCCTGAGGCTCCAGGCTCTGGGCAGTGTACAGCCCAAAGCGCTCATGTTCTTTCCGTGAGCTGTGCAAGACCTCCCCGGGACCACCCCGGAGGGTTGCCACCACCCAGGCGCTTTTGCTGGGAATCGGACAGCAGAAAGGGCACGTTTCCACGTACTGATGGGATTTGAGCTGTAGGGTGGCTGGCTTTTTTTCCACTGAGTGAGCCATCTGACACCGGGTGAGAAGCATCACACTCCAAACGGCATACAAGGTTAAAAGCTGAGTTAAACTGCACAGCGTTTATGAAACACTGCAGGGAAAAAAATCAATAGCATCACATTCCAAGCCATTGTTCATGGCATCATACATAAAACCTTTACAACTGCCAGGCTAGGCAACTATGTCAGTAGGCTCCAACTCTGTCTTGTCTTCCCCAATGTACTATATAGTCAAACTTCGTCCTCAAAAACAAATTAGGATTTGTTTATATCCTCATACCCAGACAGTACACAAGCACCTCCTGTGTAACAATCCATTTCACAGATTATCCAGTATTTGGCATGTGGCTATAGATCATCTTTTCAAAGTTCACAGTAAAAAGAGAAAAATAGTAAGATAATTCGCAAGTTTTGTCCAATACCAACAAAAAACATAGCCTTATCTTCTTCTGCAACCCTGGGGCTCTGATGTTTAGACCTTAATCACGAAAAGGCTCTCCAGTGGGAAAAAGAGATGTAAGGAATAGACAAAACTCTATTTGTAACTTGCCTGTTTTGCCTTAACCACCAGTGATTACTCATCTCCACAGCAGGAATCCAGAATATGTCTCTTCCTGCACATGCTTGTCCTTCTCTTGCCTTCAGTCCCACCCACCCAATCTGGCTCAGCTGCACACCTGAGGGGTGTTTCACTTGCAAAAGGAAAAAGCAGTAAACATAAGAAGGGAGCACCCTTGGTTCAAACAATTCTAAGGGCTGCACAGCCAAAATACAATTTCAGGGAAAAACTTAGCAAGAAAGTTGCACACCCTTACTACAACTTCTGGGTAAAACTAAATGTTCTATCAATCTACTTTCTGATGTTGTATTTGCATCTTGATTTAATCTCCTATCAAGAAACAATAATAAACCAAAAATAATGGACTGGATATTGCATTGGCCAGTACCTCCTCTGTCCCACAGGGACTGGGACAAGGAGGGAAGGGGCACAGATTTTCTTACCTCTCTTCAGGGAGGAGAAGCTAGCAACTAAATAGGATTCTGCCTCATTTCAACAGGCCCCATGTGATATTCACTCAGAATCAGCGGCAGAATCAGCAGGTGAAACTGTTCAAGACAAAGCTGAAAGCATCTGCAAGCCCCGTGGCCCCTTCCATAGAGACAAGCTGTGGGGGTGTTCCTCCTCAGCACTGTTAAGAACCATTTACTCAGGCTGTGCTGTACTCCAGGGAAAGAAGCCTGGATGGTTATCTTCACAGCACAGGTGAGACTTGAGGGATCTCCTGCCAGTGCTCCAGCCCAACATTTTCAATCTGTTTGATGTTTTTGCTCTGACTCCCAAGCTAACAGTTTCAGCTGACACCAGCAAGGGTGGCAGGGACCTCATTTGCAGAGGGATGCACCTTGCCAGGGCATCCTGCCCAGCACACTGTACCCCCAGCACGCTCACAGAGGCGGGTGAAACCCTTGTTTGGCTGGGTACATGCCATGGTGGCTCTCCCTGGGCCAGGCGAGCCGAGCAAGACGCGCCACGCTGCCACAGCTTTGCCCGTGCGCCGGTGCCATTGGGGACCATCCCGACCTTTCCCCACCAGCTGCCCGCGCCAGCCAGCAGGCACCCGTGGGGCAAGCAAAGCCGGCTGCAGCCCCATCCCAAAATGCCAGCAAGAAGCTAGCAGCCAGCCAGCCACATGACTCTTGCACTAGCCAAAGCTTGGACACCCTGCCAGCTTTCCCCTGGCTGCAGGAGGACACCCAAACCAGCACAAAGTCCCATCAGCAGGAAGTTAACCTGTTTAAACTAAATAAATAAATTAATGCTAACAGATTTGAACCTGCTGAGTTTGCACGGCAAAGATTCAGATCTGATGAGAATGCTCCTGATCCAGCACTAAAAAGCCCTAAAACCAGCTTACACAAATTGACAGCCTTCAACCACAAGCTCTTGTTTCGACAGCACAGCCAAGCCCAGCATCCCTCCTCCTCCTCCCTCCCCACTGCTCTGGCACCTGGAGCCACTCTGTGCAGCTGGACAGGGACCTGAAATTCAGCTGCTGCCAGGGCTGTACCAGCCCAGCAAAAGAGATGGTGGTGGGGAAGGGCTGAGCTCTCCCAGCTGACATGTCTACTGAAAGAAACGCTAGAGAACACCCAGGTTTAAATTTAGGGAATCCAATTTTGAGAGTCCCCTCCAAAGAGAAGCATGCAACTAACAGTATCCCCTCACTCTGTCACTTGAACCCTCCAAACGTAAAACCCTAGGAGAAAAACTGAACGAGAACCAAGAGAAGCTGACCCCATTGTACAACAAATCTCTCACAGATTGAATTGTTCCCAGCGCTCCACCCCTTTTCCAAGCTGGCTTAGACTGTAATTATTTGTAAGTAGGTGCCAGCTTTCCTCCACAGACACACCTTCCACGTCACAAAGGCTATCACTCACTACTCCCAGCCAGCAAAAAAAATAAGGCAACAGAATGCCACTTCTTACCAAACCATTAATAATTTTCTCCTTCCTAAATCATGTTGGAATCACAGAAACAGAATATCCCAAGCTGGAAAGGACCCACAAGAACCACTGAGTCCAACTCCTGCCTCTGGACAGGACAACCTCAAAAATGTTCACAGCAGTCCTTTATTACTTTTTTCTTAATGCTTGGAAACTGCTGCTGCTCTTGAGGACGGAAAACCTGGAACAACCAGAATACAGATATGGCAAGAGGATACAAAGCTGTAGATGGGCACATAGGCTCCTGAAAGCAGTAGCTGATCACAGCAGAGGGCACATGTTTGTAAAATAACCATGCCATCTATTATTATAATTATACTCTGAATTTATAATGTTGAAAATCCCACAGAGATAAACAAACAAACAATCTCATCATGAGGAGACACAGACAGCCAGTTCTCCCAGCCAAATCAGAGGGAGTGGATTTGCATATCTAAGAAACAGCTGAGTTCTCCACAGCCAGCACCCTGCTGTATTTTTGAAAGCCCCTTGGTCTGAGCCACCACCTCCCAAGCACACTTACCCCAAAACTCACCTAACAGCTGTGGACCTGGTTTGGAAATTACCAGGAATAGACCAATGCCACCCTCCTCATCCTCTTCACAAAGTGAGCTGGAGATGTCATGCAGGTGGAGAGAGGGAACACATCTGTCCCAATGGGCACCTAACTGCTAGTTTCAGCTAGTCACCTTTTCATCAGGGCCTGACAGGTCAGATGAATCTCCTGCAAGCACCTATTCATCTCTCAACCACAGATGCAACTAAGTCTGAGTAAATAGGTAAGGCTTAGACATTAATTGGAGGTGGCTGAAATGAAAAAACTGTGTGCATAAAGTGACAAAATGACACCACTGTAAATAGCAAAATAAAAATGGAAAACAGACAAAGAAAGAAAGGGGCGAGGGGGGAGGGGGGGGTGAAAAACTCATTTACTCTCCATAAGATGAAAAAGGCATATCGCTACACCAGGCAGGTTTTTTTAACACATTAATTATTTACCACCATTTTTTCTGCTCTAAGTGCAAATTTGCTGGGTTCACTGTAACTTCCATAAATGTTGGACCTCTATATTAAGCTGTTTCAGTGGGTCAACACACTTTATCCATGACTCCTATGAAAGGACAATGCATATCACAAAAATAGCTTCATTTAAATAAGCATGGTTGTGTAATATTATGCAGTGAAGCTCCAATATAACCTGGTTTATTTTTGCTAGCCTGGATAGAAGAGACAGGTTATAATTACATTAAGAAACCTCTTCCTTAACCCTGATAGAGACTTAAAGAAGATAAGCCTTGTCAACATTTGGGCTTTCTGCTCTGGTTTTCTGTTTTGATTCTGACATAATTTAAGGCAGAAATGTGTATCACAGCACTTAAGCCAACCCATAATTCATGACAGCATCCAGAGCTTATTAGTTCTGTTATATAATCAGGTCTCCTTGATATATCAGGGGACTGCTGTTCATGCAGGAGAAACTTACTGTGCCACTTTCACTGTAAGCTGTATTAGATGGATCCTTTTCTGTGTTTTATCAACCTGATCAAGCCTTGCATAAAGCTAGTGATTGATACAGGAACTAAAAATGAACACACAGAGAAATGTCCAAGGGACAGCTGTCATAGCTCCATTCTTTGAGGGGAGGACTTTGATTTAGAAGTCCTGATTATAAAGACACTATCAGCCTGACAGAGCAGTTAGCATTATCCCTTTTGTATGTTAACATGCATGATTTATATTATTCTGATGTGCAGTACACACACAGCTCTCTCATACACTGAAAAATTCATGGTAACGACACAGAGGAGACCCAGTAACAACAAGGTAGTGAGAGCTCTTAGAAGCTGCATGAAATGCCTGAACAGGAATATTCTGCATGTGGCTTTAACACACTAATTCAACACCTCTGCATTATGTCCATGCTTCTTGTCATCTTTCCTTTGTTGTCTTACCTCTTGAGTCAAAATTAGTACCTCATGTGATTTCAGCATTGAAAACCCGGTTAAGATTTAGCTCAACATTTTCAGCGGAGAGAATAATATCTAAAAGCAGAACACAAGCCCAAAGACCATTCCAGAAAGCTTCTATTTGCTTTTTACTATTTTTCTAGCCCAGGTGAATTTGCCACCCCTAGGAAAAAAAAAAGAAAATAAAAAACAACACAACCACTCCTAGGTCATTTCTGTAATTTTGTTTAAAAAAAATGCTGAACAGAGATAGATAGATAGATAGATAGATAGATAGATAGATAGATAGATAGATAGATAGATAACTAATTTTTAAAGATACAGCAAGAATCTGACACGTACAGCAGCACAGTATCACTCTGCTGAAAAATTCCACTCTGTGCATCATAGTACTTCAATACTGTCACATGAATGATTCTGGGCCTAATCTCATAAGCACACCCATGTGCCAGCAAACAGTTCTCTGTCCCAGTCCTCACCATTCTGAATAAAATATTTAAGCAAAAAATCAAGTCCAGATCTCAGCTCCCAAATGAAGATATAACAGCAGCTGACTGTCACTCAGCTTTAGTGCTGAGGTCAGTACAGCAAAGCTTCAGAACCGGTGAAATAAAAAGAGTGACAACCACCTGAAACTATTTTTGACCCTCCTTCAGTCCATCATCCTGACTTAATGATTTGGGGCAAACAACTATTTTCTGCTCCCAAAGTATCACTGAAAAAGGCTCCACCAGGACAAGCACCAGCCTCTCTAGGAAAACAGTTACAAAGCCTTCTCCCAGTTTGCCACCTTTCATTTCTGTTTAAGTTGATTAGATCTGTGACTTAAGAGTGGGAAGAATCCAAAATGAAAAGGCAAATGCTAGGTTCCAGGTCAGGATTAACCTCAATGTAACACTGCAACATAAAGGAGTTAGTTTCTAAAGTAGCAATGTCCTTTGGAGCAGGCTGTTTAAAATCACTGACTAGTATTTCAGCTTCCTCATTAAGGAAAAAAAGAAACAAAGTAACATTTCAACAGAGGGGAAAGTAGATAAATCTAATTAACAGTTACCACAGTGAGACTTGATTTTCCCCCTAGAGCATGAGAAGAAATGTTTTTTTCTTAGCTGGCATAACAAAGACAGTTTGGATTTACAAATCACTGGGCCCTACAGGCCTGATAAGGGAGGGAGCTTTCTGCTCCCATCAAGGACAGTTTCTACAGAAGTATTTGACTCCCTCAGTTCCTCAGTCCGTCCCTGGGGGTAACACTGGCACCTACCAACAGCCACCCCAAGTCAGCCTGCCCTCCTCTGCTGCCCCTCAGCAGTACTGAGGCACTCTGCTTTCCCTGACAGTACACTGTTGGGAGGGGGCTGAAATAGGTAATAGCATCCCCACATCTCCTCTTCCAAGTGGAAGAACTACCAGTAACAACCGACTCACCATCCTCTCTTCACCTGAACTGTACTTCAACCTTGTTAGATGTGCAGACACAGAACTTTTTAGGAGACACTCCACATGATGATGTACCACACAAAGTCATATGCATTGTATTACCTCCTTCCCAAACCAATTCACACGAGCATTACAACTTCAGAAAGAAAGCAGGATCAAATCTATCAAGACTTTCCTAACCCACAGTAGCTGGAGTAGGGAGAAGAAGATAAGAGATCACATCTCAAAGGAAGAGCTTTGGATCCCAACTCCCTACTTGCCAAGTGCTCTAAGAAGCTACAGAATTGTTAGCATTCCCTGTATTTGGTGAGCACTCACACTACTTCTCTTCAGTTGGGAAATTCCAACCTAGACTTTACAGTTCCTCAAACCAATGGCTACTACGCTTTCCATGCCCCCATTAACGTCAATAGACACAGAGAAATGAACTCTGACGAGCAAGAAGAACCAATCTCCTTCTTTCCAGTTCCCCTTTTTTCATCAGTGTTTTCCAGTCCCACTCCCAGAACAGTAGTTATCTTCAAAGTGGAAGAAATCCCCTGCACAAGCAGAAGAAATTGCCAGGCAGCATGTTTTGCAGCCCAGGCCCAGGAAGCCCACAGAACTCTTGGAGCAGGGCACGTGGTACTGCAAATTGTCCTATAAATTCAGGATCACAGTCCACAGAAGCCTGGCTCTGACCTTAAAAATTTATTTCATGAGTAAGTCAACCTTGACCGGTTGTGCACCCACATGTGAACTTGGCACAGCGTGCTCAAAGCAGTTACAGGATGAAAGTGGCTCCACCAGACTCTGCCTATAAGCAAAGCCAACAATCACCTTTTACAGTTATCATTTATTATGGCTGTTAGAGATGAAAGTTAAACATGCTGCTCACACTTCCAAGCACAAAAGCACAGAGAAACTATTTGCAAGGACCACCACAAAAACAAAACCCCACAAAATAAAAAAAACAAACAAACAAACAAAAAACCCCAAACCAATTCATATTGATGCATATATCTGCATTAATGTAAAAAAACCCTTACTCCTAAGGCACAAGTCAATGTTGAGCAAACAGCTGAGCATTGTATTTTGAAAGTGTATTAGGCAAGTGTGTTAAATTGACAGGGCCTCTGCAGTAGGATGGTGTGCTTCTTAGAGGTATCCTTATGAGGTTAGGTTGACATTGTCTTCTCAGAGGAAAGGAGAGCTCGCTTGAGCAATTTGCCTAATGCTGAATCTATTTTTAAGAGCAGTGACCCAGATCTTTGTTTTGCCAGCAAATGACTTGTATAACAGATGAACTGACAAGGAGTAGAACCGGCATTGGGCAACACCAAGGTGCTGATGGGCATCAGCTGAGGCAGGCAATGGACAAAGACAGCTCCAAGAGGCTCTCCCACCTGAGCTCAAGCTTTCAAACCTGCAGTCAGCCAGAGGGTCATCCCTGGCTAACACAAGCCCTGACAGATCAGCCCTTATCAGCTATGTGACCGTGACCCTATGACCCACAACCATGCTGAGAGCAGCTTTCCATGACTGTCTGTAGTAGTAGAACCCCTTTAAAACACATCTGGTTTAAGTACAGGGTGAGCTGCAGCCCTTCAGCAGAAGTTTCACTACTGCTGTGCACACACCAGACATCCTCTACCCAGCCACACACAGCACAACCTCCCTGATGTCTCCGGAACAATGAGGATCTGCCCGCTGCCTGTCTCTGTGCAAAGCAGGGGGTAAGAGGGAAATGGCCAAGCCTGTACCCACAGGCAAACTGCTGGCTCAGCTGCACTTTGGGGGTCTGAGTCACCCCATCCACACTCATTGCTGCAAAAAGCTGCAGAGACTGAGGAGTCTTGACAAGAATCCCAAGACATCCACCTGATCTTAAACATGCTTTTTATTACTGGTGATTAACAAGCGAACCAAGCACTTGGCAAATCTAGAGGGGAGAGACTTCATGGAGGCCCTGAGCCTGAGAGGAAAAAAAAAGATGGTTGCTAGCAGGCAGCTAGACAAGACCAAGCTACTAAGGTGTCTTGTATTATATTTCTTGTCTGGGAAGGTCTTTCATTTTAGCTGTCTCCAGCATTTCTTACATACCTATAACCTTATGGAAAACAGACTGAATAAAGACTAATGTCTCAAGTATTATATATTGTGAAGGGTGGAAAATGCAAACTGAGAAACCAAAAATATACCACTGGGGAGGGGGGAAAAACTTAAGTCACAGAAAACATCTCCAGAAAGGGTTTCTCAAAAGACAAATAGCTACAGACCTGGTTAAAATAAGGAGAAATGGGGAAAGACCACCAAACACCAGCTTGCACCACTAGCTGGGTGAAAAAAATTTTAACAGTCCTGCTTTGCAAAGGAATGTATTCATCATTACTCACAACAAAATACCACAATTGCTCACACAGAATCAGCACTTTTCCCTTAAAAAAAAAAAAAAAAAAAAAAAAAAATCTGTGCTCTTGCTAGGAAAGATATCTGTACTGTGAATAAGCAAATCAAGTTCTCTCTGGAGTGGACTTATATTTTTTTTTTTTCTTATCTTCTGCAGTGCAGAGTCTGCAGGCCCAAAGCACATAAGTGATAAAGCAGCAGCAGCAGCAGCAGGAATAGGCTGCCTGAAATAGCTACAAGCAACTGCTCAAGGCTGGGTGTGTTGGGTTCTCTTCCCCTTGACCTCCCTCCTCTCCATTCAGTGTTTGAGAACACCACTGCACTGGCTGATACGAATTACACAGGGACATAATGCAGGTGCATCTAGCAGAAATCACAGGTACCTATGGCTCCCTGACAAAACAAGATTATCCAAAAGCTGGGAATGCAATGCATGGGGCAGCTGAAAAGTCTGGGTTGTGTCCAGCTGGGAGTGGGGGGAACAAAGCAAACAGGCACAGAAGCCAGTGGCACCTACATATCTACAGCACACAGGTAAATATGCCCAAAATATAGCTCAAAAAGAGAGGAAGATATCCAGACTCCTGCTCTAGAATGCACAGGGAGAATTGACCTCTCTCCAGCTCAAAAAAAAATACAAGCGAACAAAACAAAACAAAAAACCAAAAGCAAAAACCTAAATATTTTCTGATAACATAAAATATTAAAAAAATAGGAGCAGCACCACTCCTCACTCCCCATCCCACCATGCCTGGAAGCATTGGCTGCTAACAATCCTATGGCAAATGGCTGCTAACAATCCTATGGCAAAACTGCTGCCAATAGCAGAAAAAGAAAGGGTTCATAACAAGGAAATACATATGTTTGCACTTCTAAATTTTAAATAAAGTATAGGCAATAGCAATAAAACCAACCTTATAATAATACAACAAATTTAACCAAATATTTCTGAAGCAATAGATTTCAAGACCAGAGCTTTCTGGACCTCCCAGAGTTGAAAATGTAGCCTTATGGCCAGCTCCACAGGGATCACTCTGCCCATCACCAGGATGTGGCTACAAACGATTACACCCAAGTACTCATTTCATTATGAAAAAGGATCACTATGAAAAAAAATATGTCAGAATCCTGCAGACTTAAAAAATCAAAAGTAATTAAAACCATGCAGAATTCAAGTCTACTAGAGATTTATCAAATATTTAATACAGAAAACCCTGATGCATATTGCTGTCAACTAAGCTTAAGAGAAATGTGCTCCTTTCCCAGCATTCAGCTTAATCTGTTCCCAGGATGCATTTCTTGACTCAGTAATTTCAGTTTAAACAGAAAGGAACTGTGGATGTATATTTTAGTTAAATTACTGCCTTTCTTTAAACAGACCCTGGGTAAAAGGGGCATTAACCCTCTCTCCCTCCTGTGTTCTCAGTGCCGCTTATCAGCACGATGAAGTCGTATCTTTCCAAAGCATGCCCTTTAATCCTTCTGGTGCCTAAATGTGAAGCCCCACCAGTACAATGCCCCCAGAGTGGGACGTGCGTGGTGTGTCCACATGGCTCTAATCTTCAATCAATTCCAGCAC
Source organism: Taeniopygia guttata (assembly GCF_048771995.1). NCBI lineage: Eukaryota > Metazoa > Chordata > Aves > Passeriformes > Estrildidae > Taeniopygia > Taeniopygia guttata. The sequence goes on along the minus strand of NC_133024.1, from coordinate 86,197,124 downwards.
AGAGAGCATAAAACAGACAGTAAAATTCAGCAGAGCAGGACTAACAAGATCTGTGTCCGAGGGCAAGAGCCAAACACTTCAAGGGGTCAAGTTGGAAATACACTGCATTTTAAACTCTTCCCAAGAACTTACACTGCTTTCAGCAATTCCTGTATGGGACAGGTACAGGACCAGATGACTGGAAGAAAAAAGTGATTCCCAAATACTTGACCACCTATATTGTTAGCGAATTTGCCATATAGGAGCAATTAATAATGATTAGAGTCCTCTGGCTACCCAGTACTTCACTTGGTCAGCACCAATGACTGCTTGCTCTTTTTCATCCAGGAAAAACTTCAAGAAATACAGTGTCCTAAAGTAAGCATAGAGCAGCCTGTATCTTCCCTTACTGTCTTTTCAGCCTGCTGGTACCACACACACCCCATGTGAACAGTCTTCCCCTGGAACCACTGCAGCTCCTCAGTAAATGAATCTTTGTTCAAATGGTGGTCTTAGCAGAAACTGTTTTAAGTACTGCCTAACACCTAAAAAAACAGATGTGGCTCAATCCTTCCAGAATTGTCACCTCCTTGGAGATCAAGGGTGGGACAGAGCAGGGGGCGGGCAGGGAGGAGGGAATATTAAAAGATAGATGCAATTACAGTTTTCCTGGGGGAAAAAAGGCTATGTGTGTACATTCAAAACTGTAGATATCCAAGTGACAGAGTTTTGATCTTTATAATTTGTTGCCTTCTGCTATCACTGCATTACTATCCAGCACCTGAAAGACTGAATCCAGGATACGGGAGCAACCAGCAACTCCAGCAATCAGAAAGCTGGAGACGAGACCTACAGCAGTTTCTTCATCCTCCACTGCTCGCTGTATGGTACAAGGCCATAGACACCCTTACGCACTTCTCAATTCATCCATGAGGTGAAAAAATAATAGACAGATAGCTAATGAATAGAAAACTAATTTCACTTCATCTGCTAAACCTGGCAGGCTGGGAAACTGAGTTTAATAAGCCTGTTGTGTGTCCCTGCTCTCCCATCCACTCCACACCCAGGAAGGACAGGAAAAGCAATTCCTGGGGAGCAGGGTCTGAATCAATGCAAAACAGTGAATGGCTCCCAAGGGGAGAGCATTGCTCCTGTACATGGAATGGGTCACTCAGATACATCTGGGGAAGAGAAGCACAACCTGCAAGGAAAACTGTGACTAAGCTCCAGGCTCCAAAGGCAGTAACTCCACATTTAAAGCTTCCCCCATCAAATGCTATTATCATCTAGACAAATTAAATGGACCATTTCTTAAGGCCATGATGCCCACACAGTCCCGGGGGACAATCACACAGGCTAACCCACAGAGCCAGAGACGGGATGTGGTGTCGGTCTATGTGGAAGCTTCAAGCCAAGCTAATGAGGGCAGACCCACCAAGACAACCTGCTCTCCTCCCCTGAGTCCCCCACTTCCTCTTTAACAGTTGCCTAGCACCTACTGTCTTTTACACTGCCATTCAGCATTTACAGAGCCACTAGGCACCTCCTTACATCTAGAGGACCAAGAAACAAAAGTTCATGTATATTAAATGACCTACAGAGAATGCCACCATACATTTTGAAAAGGCAGAAGTGTTGCAACAAAGAAGTCAAAGCAGGATGCCAGGGGCTGCTCTCTGGATGGCAGTGCTAGTAATTTGTGTTGCAGAAGGAGAAAATTTTAGAAAAGGTTGTTAAAAATTTGTTGGAACAAAATTGAAACCAGTCTTTCTTCTTTCCTGTTTCTGATACAATGTCTTTTTACCTGCCACACCCAATCTCAAAATAAGTATCAGCTAAACTACCGTTTATCCAGCTCAACACTCCATTTTCCTCTCCCGAATAAAATTAACAGCCACCTGCAGTTTAAAGAGATTTCTTAAACTAACAGCTGCATCAGAACCAGCACTGAAATGCCTTGAGAGCTTCTGCTTAAACCCACACTTTGAAAAGTCATGATGGAGTTCATTTTCATAAATCTGAAGAGAGAAGAAAGTGAAATGCTTTGCTAAAATTTGTTCTGCATAAGTATAAGAAAGGTACCCTCTGGAAATGTTTTTTGCAGGATCATAGAGAGAAAGAGTATGAAGCCATTCTCTTTGTTAAAGAGTAAACTGACTTTCAGAGGCTGTGATTTAGGCTTAAAGGGGCAGTTCAGAGATAAGACAGCACTTCTTTTTTTTTTTTTTTTTTTTTTTTTTTTTTTTTTTTTTTTTACAGCAAGAGTTCCCCAGAACTCTCTAATACACATGTCATAAATATGTATCCACATATTGGTTAAAGCCTTTGGTTGTTTCTACTCTGTACCAACACTTGCATTGACTAGTTTTATTTTAAATAACCACAAAAACAAAAAATCAAAACAAAAATTGCAACGAAGTCCCCTTGATAACTTAGTAGAAGACTGTATTTCAGCAACGACTGCAAGCAGAGCAGAATAGAATCAGCTAGTGGCTAGCCAACAGGTGGGCTGCTCTTGGATTAAACAAAGGTCAGAATACGACTGCAAGCCTTGTAGCCAAGGAGAGGTGCCTGCATCAGAAGGAGGAGCTGAGACCCATATTCGAATTGGCACCAATCACAAGGGGCTGCAGCTCCCCTTTGAATAAATTTGAAGCAGATTTCACAACGTTTTGCCACTGCAGGCAGAGAGCAGAGGCTGGGGTTTGACCCTGTGCCCCTGGGGCAGACGGTGATGCCTGTCCTGGGAGCAGGGCACCATCACACCTCTCCCCTGCCCGGCGCCCTTTTGTCCTTCCCACACCAAAAGCCGGTCGTGCCCCATTTCTTCCCTCCTCCCCTCCAAGAGAGAAACAAAGGGTGGCAGTCTCTAATGGCTCCAGACTGAGAGATCTGGGGCTTGGTTTATTACATGCTTAACAGAGCACTGAATTACTGGTGGTTACTGTGTGGTTTAACTGCTTTCCTTAAAAGAGAAACATGAGCAAACAAGCATGTGTCATGAAAAAGCCCCTATTCAGACAGGAGCTGTCAAGAGAAAAAGCATCCAGGGTTTATGACTGTTTACTACTAGTTTTGCATTCAGGCACCAGCTGAAGTCACAGCAAATGCAAAGAAATCCCCACCTTGTCCACCACCTCCTTAGGGGGCTTGTCTAGCCCTGGATTTACCTCCCGAGGTTAGCACACACTAAGTACCCGAGGCTTTAAACCAACTTAGCATGTGTCAAGGGCAGCGTGCCTTGTCTAGACAAAGACTTTCAATGCACTTAAGTAAGCATATCCAAATCTCACATCTGCAATCCCAGTGGAGACAGAAGCCCTGAGAGAGAGCATCCCTCCCTCAGAGCTCCTCTGCCTGATGGGGAATAGAACACCCAAACTTAGAAAATGGCACCAGCCTTTTCCTCTGAAAGACCAGGGTTAAAAAAATTACCCCACTCAAGCAGAACACAGATCTGCAAGCAGGGGTAACCTGAAGCTTGGGCACACACCTTCCCAATGAGCAATAAGGAGGGGGTTTAACTGAGAAGCAGGGAAGAGGAGAAGAGGTAACAGGCTCTCTCACTCCCATCTACCTAGTCATCTATTTTTTCATGAACTTGTACGGATTTCAGACCCATAACCCAAATCAAAACACAGCTAAAGTCCACCCTGAGGCTGAAAAGGTGTTGAGGACAGAATGAAGTGGACAAAGCTTCATTCCTTCAGAAATCCAGGGTAAAAAGAGACCACAAAAAAAAAAAAAAAGTACAGAATGCATGTGGAGCAACACATTAATGTAAAAACAAATATACCTCATTAATCTTGACAGAACTACAGCCAATATACCAGAGGTCATGTGGATTTAACCATATCCTTCCTATTTGTTAGTTACTTTTAGACAAAAAATATAAAGCCTCAGACAGGCCTAGAGGAAGAAATGCAAAAGATGATGAGCATAGAGTTTAGAGGAAGGGAGACTAGCAGGAGGAATTCACCCACATCAGATGAGTATGACGGAAGACAGCAAGGACAAAACAAACCACACAAAGGGAGAAAAACCCGCCACTGCTAAGAGAAAGGACAAAATTACAAAATGTATTACACAAGAAAAGATTAAAGAATAAGTCAAAGTAGTTAAGGACCTGAGGCACTTCCAAAAAGTGTTATTTCTAGAAAGAATACTTCTTTCTCTCAAGTCTGACAAGTGAACGTTGTCTCAAACCAAAAATGTGCCAGCCTTTGCCCACACAGCTCTAACCACAAGCTCCAGAGCCAGGCTGACACTCAGTTTAGTTCCTCTGACTTTAGCAGACAGAGTCTGTTCCTGGAGAGTCAAAGTACTTCTAGCTTTACAAAAGTAATCTAAGCTAACCAATATCCACCTCAACTCTGCACAGGGATTGCTTCTATCATGCTCTTATTCCACCACACTTCTTTATCTCTCAAATGACATTTACATCTCCTAAATTATGAGTATATTGGTGATTTCATAATCTGGTAAGGTGTGCATTCCTGCTGGCCTAACACAGCAAAGATGTTCAGAACATTTCCCTCAAAACACTCACCCATGAAATCCCATATTTGTTGAAGGGAAGTTTGGCTCGGGTGCTCACAAGACTTTCTGCCGTCACGCAGAACCGTTCCCGAAACGAGGTGGTTTTGCTGATGGCTGTGATTCAGTTCCTAGCCATTTCAGCATGCTGTTTTTATCATTCAAAGCTGTTCATAGTCACTATTAAAAGAAACCCACAAAATCCAGCACAGCAGAGGCAAACTCAATCTCGCCTTGCGAAGACACTCAAGACTGAATATCTTTGGAACAACCAAAGTGTCTTGGAAAGAGCAGCATCTCAAGGTCAGGTTATAAATGCATCTCTCAGGAAAACACTCTGTACTGCTGCTGGGTGCACAATCTGCACAGAAGAAAAAGGAATGGCCTTTGAAGATGGACAATCTATTAAAATTTTACTAGGTAAAATGTATACTGAAATAAATCTAGTCTTTTCCACTACTGGTTATTATCATAACACATATGGTAACTGACACACAATTAATGGAGCTTTAAACCAAGAGCACTTGCAAGAAAAACACAACCCAAGCTTTTCAGCTAACCTTGACAAAAAGACAGGTTTTGGTAAATTTCAGCAACACAAGTGGCTTTGTGATATTCCCGTTTATTGGGCACCTCTCACTCCCACAAATGAGCACCAACTCAGAGCAGAGGAGGTGAGAAGAGGCACTGCCAAGTCAGCAGCATCCACCACCACCGACAAAGATCCACAAGCAGTCAAGGCTCAGAAGACACAACTACCACCCCAGAGGTACTGTACCATCCACACCCTTTTGAGTGGGTTTTCATCCTCATGTGCATTTTCACAACAGACAACAGCTGAGACAACGGTACCCACAAAAAGAATTCTTAAAGAATAAAGAAGAGGATTTGGGATTCTTCCCTTAAAAAGAATCTTCTCTTTTCCTAAGCATAGGAATCCTATAGGGTGAATAGATTTCAGCAGTAACAAAACACTTTAATACTCAAGTCTAATGGCTTTGTTTCCAAACTCACAAGGATCTACAAACTACATTGAATCATCTTTATAGATTTGAAAAGTTCTTCTATTTCTTTTTCCCATCTTCTCCTATCTGAGTTACAGAGAAAGATTAAAATCCATATTATAGTGCTACTGGGTCAAGAGATTCTCCAGCAATCCCAGGTATCTCCAAGACCCAGTGCTTTCAGCACAGCTCTGAATCATGTAAGCTAGCAGGATCCCTCTCCCTGCAGGAATAAAGCAATCAGATACCACTCAAGGTGTTCCATCTATCTGCCTAACCTTCTCTTCTCCTTTCTGCAACAGAAAATCCTTCTGATGGGAAGCACAAAACAAAACCTTCCCCTTTCCCACACAGCCCAGTGTAACCATAGAATATGTATATAAAACATGCTTTCTTACAACACCAGCACACACTGACTACACATTCTGCTAGCAAAGAGCTTAGAGGTGCAGAGTAGCAGCAGATGAGGACACTCCGAAGCCAAGGACTTGATCTGTGAACAAAGTGGCAGTGTCAACAACAGTGGTTTCATTGCCCATTTTTCTCATCCTTTCCCAAAGCCCAGCATAAGCACTGCCACAACACTTGGTCCATGAGGGGGCACCTCCAAACTCGGCAATTAGCCCAAAAGAAGTCTTCTCAATAACGAATATATCTTTATTCCTGAAGAAAAAACTAGAACACTCTTCCATTACCTCAGAGGAAACCTAAGGAAAGGTAACATTACTCAGAACTGATTTAGTGCCTCAAGCCATTCAGAAGACCATAAAGCCACTGACAGACAAGACAAGCAACTCATTCACAAAGGCTCTTTGATCTTAAATACAAATAAAATTAGGTTAATATTAAAGATTTTCACTCCTTGCCATGTAAGATTGCAAGAAAGCTAAGAAAAGCTTTTCCCATTCCTTCTTTTAACACTCAAGTTATTCAGCAAGTAACATTTCTTTCACATGACTTGAAACATTTTCTCCATATTCACTTGTCATCACCCCAGAACTTAACTCTTGGTGAAAACGCACAGGGGGAGCTGTACAGAGTGTTCTCCATAGTCCCCAAGGACAAGTCAGGTCAGAGAATTTCAGTGTGTTCCACACAGGGGAAAGAACAGCAAAGTATACCTTTCACAACACCCAGATTAAAAAGAAAAAAAGATCATTTATTTGTTATTGAAAGCATTCCAGAGATGAAGATGAGAAAGCCTGTGCTGTCACTATTAATAGGCTGACATTCTTTCTTCTCCCACAAGACCACACCAGAAACACAGGCGAAGGCGACAAGTTAAGGGAGCCTAGAGTCATGCCAGCCCTGCCAAATCCCAACTCTGCAGCACAGGGACTACTCCAAAGAGACCCCAGGACAAGCTCTCATATCCCAGACTCCCCCTTTTGTTCCTTCTCCTGCAACAGTACATCATTAACTTCATCTGCTGAAATAGCAGCGATTGACAGGATAACTAAGGATATAGCATCACCTTGCATTTTCAATTTAGCATGCTTCGCTGTGTTAGGGTACCTTTAAAATTTTATTTATTTGCTTTCTAAAGCAACCAAGAGCTCTTATATGCAGCAGAAGGCCCCTGAAGCTATCACTGTAATGTGATACCTGCTCATAAATGTCAATATACCAATTTTAAAGGTATTAAACTGCTGTTTAGTCATGGTAATACCTAATACCTTCCTCACCTCTCTTACAGACAGCAATACAGTTACATCTGAGCAACTCAGTTCAGGCCTTTCTGCAAAAGACAGTTAAGAAGAAACCTCACCAACTGCATGCCAGCACATAATTCCACCACAAATACAAGTAAAACAAGCAAGGGTACCATGAGACTTGCTCTATGAGATCCACCCACCCAGTCACCCCAGGACATTTAGACCCTTTCTCTGGGCAGTTTTTAAGACACCACATGGTCAGCATGCAGTCTTCCCTCTCTTTGGCATGGGTAAGCATAAAAACTGACCCCAGCCAGTACTAAGGCAAAAGAAGGGCTCACTTTTGATTAAAGCACATAACTACTCTGTGTTCAGAGGTTCAGACTGTATCTCCGTCATGTATTTCCTGGGTGGCTGAAAATAAATTACATCAGTTCCACACCATAATTCCCTCCAACCTCCTCACCCTGTAGTAAAGCACAGTGGATAACCAGAGTATCAGAGAAGCACAAGAGAGTTCCACTTCCTTCTGTGTGTATACAGGAAATTGCCATGCAACTGAAAGTTCAGTTTAACAAATGGTGTGGACTCTGAAACTTCAAGTACTTCAGGAATGTCCACTGTAGCTGTTGAAGGAATATCCAGGATATTGTCTCAAAAAAGCCCCAAGTGTTAATCAAAGAAAAGATACTTGGATTTACAACAGGTTGAGATTTAAACACAAGATTCACAACCAGACTAAATTCTACTAGCTGAGCTTACAGACAGGAAGAAGCAATTACAACAACACAGGTGGGAAAAATAAATATATAAAAAAACCAAACAGGTTTGATGGGAAAGCATACCCAACAGAGAAGCACACATTTGAAAAAAAACAGTTTGAACATCAGGCACTAAATTACAACCCTTATCAAGATCATAAAAAAGCTAAAGTACTTCTATAATTCTCACCTGACAAACAGTAACCTACATTAAATGTGTTCTCTGTAGATGTATAATCTACCTGAACAGGAACAACCCTAGTGCTTACTGCTGAAGCACAGAGAGGAGACACATGACACTGACTGGTTTTCACACTGATAGATTTATTTCTGCACAACTTGTGAGGGATCTGATTGAGAAGAACTGTCTCATAAAAGTTATCATATTTCATGTAAGAGTGCAGAGAATCCTAATTGAGAGGAAGCACATTAACCTCTTGGTACATGCAAAACCAGGTCACTTAGGAGTTTTTTTGAGAACATGGATGTTTCCCTTCCATAATGGGCCAGTGGGGTTTTACATGTCACTCACTTTCATACATTCACTTACAAAGGTATCTTCACTCTTACTATATATCCCACAAAGAACATGGACTGCAAGAGCTGCTACATACATGGTACAGAGTGGGGTCAACCTGTCCAATCTTAAGATATTCAGAAGACATAAAACTGAGACATTCATCAAAATTCCTCATTTAACTAACAGACAAAGACTCAGGTAAAGAGCAATTTATCTCATCCTATGTTAGTTATCTCTAGAAGCCATTCCTGTTCTCTTTCTCTCCACTGAGTCCAAGAGCACAAAGCTCAGATCAGAAAGCAAAAGGACAGTAAAGCAGCTCACCTACTTAAGCACCTTCAAAAGTACCATCCATGCCCACTGCACAGAAACAAGCTGTGAATTACTGAGCATGTGTGTGTAAAAGCAGCTCTCACTACAAAATGCATTTTTCACCCATCAGGCCACCATAACATAACTGAAGATACATAGCACTCTCGGTTTTTTGGGAAGCACAAAACAAATTTAATTGGGGCTTCCAGTCAGCAAATACCTCATTATTATTTCCAAACTCTGCTGCACTGATTTCCCCAAGAATTATTTTGATTATTTCAGTAGCTCATGGCAGTGGATTACAGCTAGGGCTCACCAGCATGCTGACTTTCTTTCTGCACCCCTATCTGTAAGGGTTTATAACTCAGTTACAAGTGTTCCCTCTTGACAACAGCCTTGTAAGACGGGAATAGCTGTGCCTCCTTCTAAGTTATCTACTGATTTTCCTTTGTGAATCACAAAAATAAAGAAAAATAATGAACCAAAATAATACTGGGGGGGTCCCTGATTCTAAGATACATAAACCCAAGCATGGCATAGAATACTTTACGATAGCACATTAAGACCCACAGACCTTAAGTTTTTCTTTTCTGCATTTGAAAACAAAACAACCCAATACCATTAGACAGCTCAAAGTTTAGGAAGCAAGTTTTGAGACAGGTTTCTTTTGTTTTGAGCTTAGAGTTTAAATTAGAATAATGAACTCTTGCCTACTGTCATTCCCCATAGCTACTCTCTCTCAGTCCTGGGAAGAAGCTCTTGAAACTGCCAGAGCTTAACTGAAACTGTCATATTTTTAAGACTTCAAGTAATTTCTAACAGTGCCAATCCCAGGGTGCATCAGCTTTAAGGTAAACCAGCAAGAATAAACTATTGCCTTGGTAGTCCACAGGAAGTTACTAAAACAGATTTGATGCAACCGATTATTTTGAGCTGGTGCCATTCTTTTACCTACCTAGGTAACACTCCCATTTCACTTCTGTCTTCTGGCGAAGTTTCCAAGTGCAGAAACTACAGCCAACATGTCCATACCATGGACTGGTACAACACAAGAAGATGGTAACCCAAATATTTACACATAAAACCAGCCGGACTTTCAGAGGCCTAAAATATCCAGTGGACTAAGGGGAACTCCATGGACAGACAAACTGAAAGGAAAAGCCATTTTGGGGGATAAGACATCATAGAGTGAGTAGTCAAAGAAGAAGCACAGGGATGTCACAGATGGACGTGCAGACCCACGTTTCCATATGCAGGGTGGCATTAGAAGGAAAACCTTCAGAAGCAGGTACAGAGTGGAGCAGCACCACGCCTCCAAAGGTGCAAACCTACAGTGCCCAGAGGGATCTTTTAGAACTTTCTAAAGGTGAGGTGGTGAGAAGAGCACTAAGCAAGTGGACCTCACCAGCAGCCCCAGAGCCACGGAGCTACTGGGTTGCTCAAAGGCACACAGGGGCAGGGGAGGAAGCAGACAAATGTCCATGGCACACCACCAACAGCCCCAGCGCCACATCCTGACCACAGCCCACAGCAGACCTTCTCCAGGAGTAGTGCTACCTTGATCCAGGAAGAGAGTGGCTACAGTTCATGTGGCTCCTTCAGCCACAGGTACAAAGCCATGAGTCACTGCAATCCCTGCACGGAGACCAACTGCTACCAATGTGCCACGGGACAGCTCCAAAGGGAGGTGACAGAGACATACTAGATAAGCCCTACAATACCAGTATAACTGCATCCATGTTAGGAGTTCTACCACATTAGCTGTTTTATTGCTAGACAGGCCAATCAAGACCTGTTGGCACTTGCAGTGTCCTGTTTGTACAGTGATAATGTGCCATAGTGCCAGAGCAAGCCGGGGAGGTGCGGCTCCAGTGGGAAAGAAGCATCCTGGTAGGAGTGTGAAACAATCTCTTGCAAAAGACATCCCTTATTCTGGCACATGGCCATAACACAGCTAGGTGGGCTAAGGGAGGTGTCCTCAGCCTGGGCCATGCTGAAATCAGCACAAAAACCTTTGTCAATGAACATTCCCCTGGTGTGCATAAACCCAAAGCCTGGCTGACTAGTGAGCTGCCATGGCTAAAAGCTAATCTTTTTCATAATATATATTTTTTAACATAAACTATATGTGCTAATGTTTCTACTAACAACTAAAGTGTCCCTCACTTTTTCTTATACTAAGTACTTCCCTGACTCCATACTACTTTTTCTTGCCCACAACTATGAACAGTCCTCTAATTCAGTCTCTACATTTAAGCCATATTCTCCTTTATCTTCTGTTTTTTTCTGTAAATTCACCTTTAGTAGACTGCTTCTCTCTGAACTGTCCTAATATCTCTTCCTAACTCCAAATCTTCCCATAGATTTCACCCTTCATTTGCAACTATAATGCAAGGTCAAGCAGAAGGCCACAGATGAGCCTTTGGGAGATGTCAACAGCCTTCATGCCCACACAGTTGAGCTGCACAGGGCATTAGAGATAGGACTTAGTTGCACCAATTTCTAAGTAAAGTGGAGAGAAGCCTACTCCATCCATACCTCTGTCTGATCCTAATGTGCCTCAGAAGTGCAAATTCTTTCAATCGGTGAGCATCTCCTCTCCCTAGTCCCTGTGATTTCATCCTTCTTTAGTGGTGCTTTTCACAGATTTCCCAATCAGAAGCAAATTAAAACCAACACCACTGAGGTCAAATTGTAATTATTCATTACACTCAGAAGATTTCACTCTGCTGCAGGACAGCAAAGCCTGAGAGAGTAGGGGAGTGCTTTGTTGGCAATACCATCAAGTCTAGTCAGCATTTGCCCCTCTTTCAAAAAGCTGCTCTGTCCTTTTTCTAACACTGAAATAGATACCACACAAGTTAGGACTACAGGGCCCCATGGCTACCTTGGAGGAGATACATCAAGCCTTGCCCAGGACATGACAGGGGACCAGGAATGAGGCTTAGGTGGAGGTATCATGAGCTTCACAGCAGCATATTGGCCATTCAGTAGTACTCCACAGCTTGTAACTAGTGTCATATTTTTGTGCCTCTGTGAAAGTGTTTCACAACACATCCAAAGCAGAAAATACACTTTAGAAATAATATTGAGATGCAATGTCAAAATCCCCAAGCCCTCTACAATCAAAGCTGCCTCAAGGTTCCCAAGAGGTATGCACAAGTGTGGGCTTTTTTCCTCCTCCTTCCTAGGAGGGAATCAGCTGTCTGATTTTAGAGCCAACAGTATCTTTCCTTGAGCCTGAGCTAACCTGAGAAATAATAAGGGACCCATAATGTTACAAACATAAAGTATTTGATAAGAGAACTCTTGTGCAAAGCTATGAAATCCCCTCCCAAATCCACCTCTCGCTCAAGCAAGCTGAATTCTTTCCACCACTTTCTGTGGGCTGAGACTGAAAATAACAATGCAGATAAGGATCTTACTGTAACTTTGACTACAGTCAAGCTCACATTGTGCAAGTCAATGCTATTGAGCTTAAATATCCATGTCATCCAAAGCCTGGTGGAGCCAGAGCGTACAGTCAGAAATGTAAAATAGAAAAAACAAAAATACCACTTTCCTCCACAGAAAACAGATCTCAGGAGGGTGGGCATATAATGTACCAGGCTAAAATCACTCTTGCAAAGGCAAGTACCACTTGAAAAGATGACTAGAACATAATGTGTATATAGAAACACATGCTAGACCACATGAGAAAAGTCAGCGAGCATTCTCATCCAAAAAATTTATACTAAAAAATGTGTATGGTGAAGGCAAGGAAATGCAAAGGGTGAGCACCTCTTATAATGAATGCTGCATTGCCTTTGGGGACATTCCTCTACATCATTCCCTTGGGTGGGAGGTGCAGGCCTGCCATCATCACAGAGACCAAAAGGATTTCTGCACACCATCAAGCCAAGGTTCTGGTGCTTGGATGTTGACAACATGTCACCAAACTACATGACACTGCTAGGAGAGAATAAAAATTAAGCAAGGAATGGAAAGTGTGCATTCCTGGTTTCCTCCTTTCTGCACTATCCCAAAGTGACTAAAAACCCCTACTCCAGGCCTTACAGATAAAGCTCACGTCCCTCATGCCTGATGCGAGAAGAGACCTTGATGGGGAAAACCATCCATCCATACAAGCCCAGGAAAACGACCCCCACCATTGCCAAGGGGGAGAGAGCCCACACATGCAAAAAGCAAGGAGCGAGTACCAGATGATTTCAACTGAAATTTTATCCACACCAGTTGAAATATCTTCCAATAGAGAGGTGAAAAAGATTTCTAGGAGTCAGCACAAAACTCTGGATTGGATCTTGTTACATCCATCACCTCCAAGCCCTGCACACACCCAAGTACTGGACTGCTGGGTCCTCTTCTAATTAGTTCAGAATAAGGAGTCCCTGCCCCAGGAGTTGGCAAAACCCCCACATTTTGCAAAGAGACAGATGGGACTGGGGGAGGAAGAACAAGAGGGACATGTGGTTACCCACAACTGGCACATTGCTTTCTTTTCTCTTTTTCTTTTTTTTTTTTTTAATAAAAATAAATATCAGTAATCCCCACTGGCCACCTGCCTAGCTTTTTTGTATTTAATTAAGAAGGATTTGGGTGATGGAGAACTGGTCAAAAGTTCAGCCAGTTTAGGGGAGGACAGGAGAGTAAACATCTAGCTGAAGGACCCAAAAAAATCCCAACATTCCAGCTGCTGCCTGGTCCTTCACGATTTCTAAAACAGCAAGGTCTCACTTTGCAAAAAAAAAAATCAGAGGAGTAAGGGAAGAAGTGCAATTCATACTTAAGAGAGCTAGTCTGGAGCAGTTCCTGAAAGCCAGTGACCTCACTGATCCCCTGTACAGTTTGTCTTTATAGTGACAAGACTAGAATTGTATTCTTGTTTAACAAAATTATTTGAATCTACAATGACGGTCCCTTTAGCAGTGAGAGAAACAAAGGGGGGAGAGAGCAGAAAAAACACCCTTAACTGAGTTACTAGAGAATACCAAGAACTGTCCCATCTTCCTACCCTCCCAACACAGTCACCCTATAAGACAAAGTCCATTAAGACACAAATAGGGTATCCTTAGTGTGGGAAAACATTTAGCAAAGTTTTAATTTGCTTTCAAATCAGCATTTAAACGATCACATCTTACATCACTTCCTTTTACGAGCCAGCAGTTAGACAATACACATCATTTACATGCAGTTTTGGAAGGCTGCAACATAGATCAACAAAAGAAGCCTTCACTATGAATTAACTATTACAAGACTTTTAAAAAGTCACTCCAACCTTCATTGAGGGCAATTAGGAGTATCGTCCTCTAATTCTCATCTTTCTGGTCCACTCCTGTTATGCCTCAGAACTCCCACAAATACATCCTTCCACCCAAATTATTGCTACCACAAGAGAATTACCATGTCTGTGAGATGTAACAGCACTCTCAAAATGGTTAAGGTGTTAGATGTCTTTAAAACCAGACACATACACAACAAAAGAGAAAGTGACTAAGCAAGTTAACACAGTTCAATGTCAACAGCAAAATTACAATGTTTTATGCCTCTATGAATGATCATATGATAGATATTTTAAAATTTCAAAAGTATTAACTAACTGCCTTAAGGTCACAGGTAATTTTTGCATTAAAAAAAAAACCCAAAATACCAAAAACCAGAATGGAAGCAAACACCCAGTTCAGACTTTATCTTGAGACAAATTTCAGCAGTGTTCTCATTTGGTACAAGCCAAACTTCATGTTAAGCTTATGGGATGTGAAAAGCTAAAATCTAACCGCAGCAATGCTAAAAATGCTTCTCCCACTACTTGCAAAAGATGAAAAAAAGCCCTTAAGGCAGGCGATCGCTCGGTGAGCTG